>NC_134416.1:15927282-16570359 GCF_030867145.1 Opisthocomus hoazin | reverse complement strand
AGTGCTAAAGGTGTGTGTGGAGAGGTATATTTGCAGCTTTTATCTTCGTAGGTAGCACCGCAGGAGCTCAGCAGACTGCAGAGAAGGGCTCGTGCATCAAACCAGGTATCTCATCTGAAATTCTTGAAATTACTGGGGGCTTGTCTAGGAATTTGGTTTCAAGAAGAATTAGCAAGTACGGTTCATCTCAACTAACTTTAGCAAACCACAGTCTTTATCTGAGCTTCATCTGATGGTCAACAGAGGGAAACGGCCGCTTTTAGGGTGCGCTGCATCATTGTAGCTGCCTATTTTGGACTGGGATGGAGAATCCCCAGGTGGAGCCCATAAACAGACATTGCAGATGTTTACTGCTGGTCAGGTGGATCCTGCTAAAACAATGGGGCAGAATCCATCCTCAGACTTCCAGTTTCTTGTTCTCAAAGCTGTGTCACTTCTAACAGAGGAAAATTGACTTTAGCTATTTTTTCTGTTTGCGATGGTTATAAATTGAATTTACGTGTAATAAAACATGCTGTCCACAAGCATAAAAGAACAACTGGTGATTCATGACTTTTATTTCTGTAACTTCTCACTTCTAGAACATCTATTTGACAAACTGTGAATCATATACATTGGCTTGGATGGATATACATAGCTCTGATTTTACAGTGAGATGTAAATAATCAGTTAATTAAATGAAAATTTTCTTTGTGACTTGCTGCCTCCTCTCTCTCCGCTTTCCCCTCCCTTCCTTCTGCTTTAACTCAGCGCTGTTCAAAGGCATGATCCTGTCCCCTGACAACCTGAAATCGTGCCACACACCTATTCCAGCAGCAGCATTTCATTCAGGACTGTTGACAGGTATGAAGATTGAAGCTGCCCATGGCTTCCTGCAAAACCAACATCGTACCAGGACTAGTTATAAGCAATGGGGCATTTAATTTTACATTTCTGCTAAAAAAAAGTACTTCCTGCCCCATACTTCAGCTGTGCTGGCTCAGAGAGAAGGACGCTTGCAACATTCTTTAACACTTCTTTGTTTTTCTGCACAAGCCACCACAAGGTACCAGCCAAAGCTCTGCTTTGAGAGATGAGCTTGAAAGGGCAGACTTGCATCCCACTAACTATAAAATTTATAAAATATCTCTGTAAGGAAGGATGTGTGCGAGTGATACCCTGACAGCTCAGTGCAACCGTAGGTAGCTGCGATCACCCGATGAGAACATGAATTGTGTCTGATCTTGCTGAGCTGGTTGGGTCTTGCCTGCTATGTGCTATGGTCTCATTAACACCTAGTGACAGATGTTTTCCTCTCAGTTTGGCCAGAGGTGCCTGCTTGTCAGTAGGCAACGCTGAGCAGAGACGTGTGTCAGCTTTTGGCAATTTTCTGCAGTTTGGCTCTGAAGGATTAAACTCTGCCCGTAACACAAAGTAAGGTAACTGTTGTGAATTCAGATGGAGACCCGTTCTGCAGTTGTGTCGAGCAGTATTAAAGTAAAAAAGTCTAAGCACTGAGGCTTTGTAAAAGAGGACATTTGTAATTTTTCGTAGAGCAGGTGCAGTGAAGGCAGCAGATTGCTGCTGTGCATCCTTTCTCCTCCTCACTTCGCTGTTAGCCCAGGCAGGGCACTGCTGGCACGCAGAAGGCAGGGAGCTCTGCTCTAGAGAGCAAAGCCTGGAATGGGCTTTCCCATGGTCTGACTCTTCCTCCTGCGCAGCCCATTCCCCTGTTGTGGGACCTCCTGTTCCTTGCCTTGGTTTACCCTTCTTTACAAAGAAACTCCTGTGGTACCGGACTCCTGCACTCACGCTTATCAAGCTGGGTCCTGCTGGAAAGATGCAGAGCCTTAAAGTAAAGGCTGTGTCTAGATGCAGACGGTACCGTGCCGTTGTGTGTCTTGGAATGATACACAGGCATTGAATAACTCACATGGACGATTTCTCCCTGCACCAGAATCCAGGTCGGTCACTGATACACCGGGTTGGGTTTGTGTGGCAAAGGTTTGGTAACGGATGGGCTTCAGGGGTGGCTTCTGTGAGAAGCTGCCAGAAGCTTCCCCTGTGTCCAATGGAGCCAGTGCCAGCTGGCTCCAAGATGGACCCACTTCTGGCCAAGGCTGAGCCCATCAGCGATGGTGGTAGCGCCTCTGGGATAATGTAGTTAAGATGGGAAAATAACTGCAGTGGGACAGAGGAGTGAGAAGATGTGAGAGCAAGAACTCTGCAGATACCAAGGTCAGTGAGGAAGGAGGGGGAGGAGGTGCTTCAGGCGCCTGAGCAGAAATTCCCCTGCAGCCCCTGGAGCAGACCACGGTGAGGCAGGTTGTCCTGCCACAGCCCATGGAGGTCCACGGTGGAGCAGATATCCACCTGCACCCTGGGGAAGGGACCCCACGCTGGAGCAGGGGGATGCCTGAAGGAGGCTGTGACCCCGTGGGGAGCCTGCGCTGGAGCAGGCTCCTGCCAAGACCTGCGGAGCCGTGGAGAGAGGAGCCCACACCGGAGCAGGTTTGGTGGCAGGACTTGTGACCCCGTGGGGGACCCACGCTGGAGCAGCCTGTTCCTGAGGGCTTGTGACCCCGTGGAAGGGACCCATGCTGGGGCAGTTCGTGAAGAGCTGCAGCCTGTGGGAAGGACTCACGTTGGGGCAGTTCATGGAAGACTGTCTTCTGTGGGAGGGACCCCACGCTGGAGCAGGGGCAGAGTGTGAGGAGTCCTCCCCCTGAGGAGGAAGGAGCAGCAGAGACAACGTGTGATGAAGTTTCTGCAGCCCCCATTCCCCGTCCCCCTGGGGTGAGGGGAAGGTGTTTGAAGATTTGGTTTTATTTCTCATTATCCTACTCTGATTTGGTTGGCACCAAATTCAATTAATTGTCCCCAAATTTAATGTGTTTGCCTGTGATGGTAATTGGTGAGTGGTCTCTCCCTGTCCTTATCTCAACCCAGGAGCCTTTCGTTACATTTTCTCTCCCCTGTGCAGCTGAGGAGGGCAGTGACAGAGCGGCTTTGGTGGGCACCTGGCGTCTAGCCAGGGTCAACCCACCACATACACCTTGGCAGCATTCCCTTGATGCACCAGTCAAGGATTTGGTCTCAAACAGATGAAGGATGGAGGTGAAGTCCCTGCCGTAAATTGGAGAAGCACGAATAAATGTCTTACATGTCTATGGCTCTATCATTTTTTAATGCTCCATCTCCCTAAGATTTACCTTTCTACTCATAAATCCTGTGACAGTCTTGAAGACCAAACCAAGCTGCCATGAAGATATGATGTGCCATGATCTCCCTTCCCAATTCCTCTCTCCTCCCAGAAGGTGGATTTTCTGGCCACATTTCTCCTACCGTAAACCTTAAGCCATAGAGCCAGTGGCACAAAACAGTCCCAGCTTAGAAGCACATGTGGCAGAACCTAGTCTGATGGGTGCAGATGCTCTCAGCATCTTCTCATTTACCGGCATGGATATGTCTTAGGGACCCTCCCCATGGACTGGTGCTACACCACATGAGGCTTGTTCAGCAAAAAAGAAGGAGATCAAAAATAAAGATGAGCAAAGTGGGCCATGAGAGGCAGGAGAGGGCTGGTACCCAATGCAATGAAGAGGCAGAGCTAGGGACCAGGCTGTGAGGGGCAGGAGATGTGTTGACGGCAAGGCAGAAGGGAGAGCCAGCAAGGCAGGCAAGGAGACATAGGAATGGCAAATGATCTTTGCAGCAGCAATTTGAATGGACATGTGCCAGGAAAGATTTCATTTGTGAAAGATTTCCTTCATGGCGGAAGGAAGGGTGTTGCGGTGAGACGTGAGACGATGTGAAGTTTAGCTGTGTGGATGGAGGGGAGAGGCTCTATCTCGGCTATGGTATGAAGGAAGGGTCTGGAAGGCTTCAGCGTAGCCTGCAAGTAATTGAGGGATGCCCTGTGGCCTCCGTTATGGACAAGGTCAGATTAGATAATCGCAGTGGTCCATTCTAAGTTTAGCATCTATAGATCTGTGAAACAGGAGCTTTAAACCATAATGAAGCGCTGAGTCCTTGGAGCATCACATTGAAAGCCCTGAATATCCTGAGATATTGGCTTTTAATACTGGGATTTTGGGGTATAGGAAATCTATTTCAGGAGGTATTTTTTTTTTTTAAGGTTTATCTACCTGGTTTAACAGGCAGAGTCTATCAAAAAAACTCTAATAAAATATTTAAAGCCTTATAAATATCTCTAAAAGAGTATTTTTATAACGTGTTGCATAAACAAGCTAGATGCTGCTGGGATGTGATATACAGCTGTCATTGTTTTGATAGTTTCACAGATTTCACAGCCAGAAGACACCACCATGGTGGTCTCCTCTGCTCTCCTGCATAATGCAGACCGTGGAGCTTCGCCCAGCAATTCCCACACCGATACATGAGCTACATCATGTAGAAAGACATCCACACTTAATTTAAAGATCTTTTTGGGTGATGGAGAACCTACCATATCCCATGTCAGCTCCTCCAGTGGTTAATTACAAGGCCATTAAGGAGAAAAATGTGCCTCGTTTTCAACTTGATTTTTTGTTCAGCTCCAGTCTTCCTGGTTTCTACGCCTTTGTCTGCTAGATTAAGTAATCCTCTGATACTGCATTTCTCCTCCATGTATCGATACTTATAGGTCTTGATCAATTAATCTCTTATAGTATCCTCTTTGATACTAAAAATGGATTGTGCTCCTTTGGGTCATTGTACGATACGCTTTCAGTCTTATAGCTCTTCTCCCAGCCTTTCTCAGTTTTTCAACATGATTTTTAAGAGTTGACAGCTGAACTGGACTATTTTTGTCTCATTAATGTCAGGTATAGAGCTAACACGTTTCTCCTACCACTCAGTATTCCCATTTATACATCCTAGAGTCATGTGAGCCCCTTTAGCAAGAGCATCACATGAGCAACTCGTATGCATTTGTTTATCCATCATGACCTCTAAAGTAAACAGTCAAGAACAGCTTCCTGAGTATTCCCTGTATAAAAACTCCCAGGGGATCGCTCTTCATTTGCAACTTCTCTTCGGAGACCTGCCATTTAACTGCCTCATAATCCATTTAAAATGTGCCATATTGATTTTTTACAGTGCTACCATTCAAAAGGAAACCAATGGCAGAGCGTAACCCCCAGAGTCGCTCAGATGCTTCCCAAGCACCTATCTCCACGGAGATGCTTGTCCACATTTTCTGTTTCATCTGCGCCTTGGCTGGGAGCAACTGAATGTGCAGCCACCCCAGCTCCCATTTCTGATGCTGCTTCTCCAAGTCTGTAATGGGAAGCAAAGGAAATTGGAGCAAAAATACACATGCAAATATATGCAGCATGGGAAATAAGAGGAGTTAGAGACGTGCACATGCCTGCAGGGCTATGATCTTGCTGGCATCATGGAGTGTGGTGGGATGGCTCCTATGCCTGGAGTGTTGGAATGGAAGGATACAGGCTCTTTGGTAAAGACAGGCAGGAGAGACGACGAGGGGGTGTCACCCTCTATGCCAATGACCAGCTGGAGTGCATGGAGCTCCACCTGGGGATGGATGAGAAGCTGACTGAGAGTTTACGGGTCAGGATTGAAGGCAGGGCTCGGACTGATGACATTATAGTGGGGGTCTGCTACAGGCCACCCGACCGGGAAGACTGAGCAGACGAGGCCCTCTATAGACAGACAGGAGCAGCCTCACATTCACAAGCCCTGGTCCTCACGGGGGACTTCAACCACCCTGGCATCTGGTGGCAGGACAATACAGCAGGGCATAGGCAACCCAGGAAGTTCCTGGACTGTGCAGATGATAACTTCCTTCTCCAAGTGACGGAGGAGCCCACGAGGAGAGGTGCTATGCTGGACCTTGTTCTCACCAACAAGGAGGGGCTGGTGGGCAATGTGAAGCTCAAGGGCAGCCTGGGCTGCAGTGACCATGAAATGGTGGAGTTCAAGATGCTTAGGACAGTGAGGAGGGTGCACAGTGAGCTCACAGCCCTGGACTTCAGGAGGGCAGACTTTGGCCTTTTCAGGGACCTGCTTGGTAGACTACTATGTGATAAAGCCCTGGAGGGAAGAAGGGCCCAAGTATGTTGTTTAATGTTCAAGGATCTCCTCCTCCAACCTCAGGAGCAATGCATCCCAACAAAGAGGAAGTCAGGTATAAACACCAGGAGGCCTGCATGGATGAAGAGGGAGCTCCTGGGCAAACTCAAGCACAGAAAGGAGGCCTACAGGGGGTGGAAGCAAGGACAGGTAGCCTGGGAGGAACACAGAGAAATTGTCCGGGCAGCCAGGGATCAGGCTAGGAAAGCTAAAGCCCTTATAGAATTAAATCTGGCCAGGGACTTTAAGGGCAACAAGAAAAGGTTCTATAGGTACGTCGGTGATGAAAGGAAGGCTAGAGAAAATGTGGGCCCTCTCTCTGAGGAAATGGGAGACCTGGTTATTTGGGATATGGAGAAGGCTGAGGTACTCAATGACTCTTTTGCCTCAGTCTTCACCAGCAAGTGCTCCAGCCACACTGCCCAAGTCACAGGAGGCAAAGGCAGGCACTGGGAGAATGAAGAACCACCCACAGTGGGAGAGGATCAGGTCTGAGATCATCTAAGGAACCTCAAGGTGCACAAGTCCATGGGACCTGATGAGATGCGTCCACAGGTCCTGAGGGAAATGGTGGATCAAGTTTCTAAGCCACTACCCATCATATTTGAGAAGAAGTGGCAGTCTGGGGAAGTTCCCGCTGACTGGGAAAGGGAAAACATAACCCCCATTTTTGAAAAGGGTAAAAAGGAAGACCCAGAGAACTACAGGCCAGTCAGTCTCACCTCTGTGCCTGGCAAGATCACAGAGCAGATCCTCCTGGAAACAATGCTAAGGCACATGGAAAACAAGGAGGTGACTGGTGACAGCCAACATGGCTTCACGAAGGGCAAATTGTGCCTGACAAATTTGGTGGCCTTCTGTGAAGGGGTTAGAGCATTGCTGGATAAGGGAAAAGCAACTGGTACCATCTACCTGGGCTTGTGCAAAGCGTTTGAGACTGTCCCCCATGACATCCTTGTCTCTAAATTGGAGAGACATGGATTTCATGGATGGACCACTCGGTGCATAAGGAATTGGCTGGATGGTGGCACTAAAAGAGTTGCTGTCAATGGCTCGATGTTCAAGTAGACACCAGTGATGAGTGGTGTTCCTCAGGGGTGGGTATTGGGACTGGTGCTGTTTAACATTTTTGTTGGTGACATGGACAGTGGGACTGAGTGCACCCTCAGCAAATTTGCTGACAACACCAAGCTGTGTGGTGCAGTCGACACGCTGGAGGGAAGGGATGCCATCCAGAGGGACCTTGACAGGCTTGACAGGTGGGCCTGTGCAAACCTCATGAGGTTCAACAAGGCCAAGTGCAAGGTCCTGCACATGGGTTGGGGCAATCCCAAGCATAAATACAGGCAGGGCAGAGAGTGGATTGAGAGCAGCCCTGAGGAGAAGGACTTGGGGGTACTGCTGGATGAGAAGCTCAGCATGAGCCGCCAATGTGTGCTTGCAGCCCAGAAAGCCAACCGTATCCTGGGCTGTACCAAAAACAATGTGGCCAGCAGGTCGAGGGAGGCAATTCTGCCACTTTGCTCTGCTCTGGTGAGACCTCATCTGGAGTCCTGTGCCCAGCTCTGGAGCCCCCAGCACAGGAAAGACATGGACCTGCTGGAGTGGGTCCAGAGGAGGCCACAAAAATGATCAGAGGGCTGGAACACGTCTCCTACGAGGAAAGGCTGAGGGAGTTGGGGCTGTTCAACCTGGAGAAGAGAAGGCTGCGGGGAGACCTTATTGCTGCCTTTCAATGCTTAAAGGGGGCTTATAAGAGAGATGGAGACTTTTTATCAAGGCCTGCAGTGATAGGACAAGGGGTAATGGTTTTAAACTGAAGGAGGGCGGTTTTAGGTTAGATATAAGAAAGATGTTCTGTACTGTGAGGGTGGTGAGGCCTTGGCACAGGTTGCCCAGAGAAGCTGTGGCTGCCCCCTACCTGGCAGTGTTCAAGGCCAGCTTGGATGGAGCTCTGAGCAACCTGGTCTAGTGGAAGATGTCTCTTGCCCAGGGAACTAGATGATCTGTAAGGTCCCTTCCAACCCAAACCATTCTGTGATTCTATGAAAAATGCCAGCCATGAGCGCTGAAACAACCAGAGAAGATAAAAGTGGTTTACAGTAATGCTTTCAGAGATGGTAGAACTGTTATTTTCGTGCTTGGATACCAGTGCCTCTTGATGGCTTTCAGGGAATATTTTGAGACAACATCCTACACTTAGGGGGTCCCAAACTAGGCCATGGAGAAGTATGAGTCTGAAAATCCCATATAAATGCCCTGCTGCTAGTGCTTGAAACCACACTGCTTTTAGAGTGGTTTTAATTTAAGTTTAACGAGGAGGAGTGTGTGACTGGTGACCCAAGAGGAACACTGAAGGCTGAGGGTGGTCCTTGGTCCAACACTTTTGGATAATACTCCAGACAATCTTGGTTTTCCTGTTGGTTGCCACATCCCTCATGGGATAGCAGAACAGTGTCCAAAAGGCCTGTATTTTGGGATTAAGAGGCAGTCTATTACGGCACTAATAACGCAGAGAAAGTGGGGAAGCATGAAGAAAGCCTGATTTCCCCTAACTGATATTACACAGCTCAGGGAAGTGGAGGCAGGGACAAGAGCTGCTTCCCCAGCGTAGAACGAGCCGCTGTTGCCTCCCGAAGGAATGAGGCACTGGGAGCCCAGGCTCTTGCAATTCCTCACATTTCTGACAAAGTTTCACCTCCCCAGAATTGCCAAAACCAGGCTGAGTCTGGGACACGAGGGACATGTGCAAAAACAGTTAGTATGAGTTAAAGCTTAAACAAAGGCAGAAATAACTCTGCATTTTCCCCAAAGTACTAAAATTTCTTGCTGTCACAATGACAGGCAGGGGCTTATCTGGCTTTCCAGCATGTGGGAGCGTTTTCGTTGTGCAGACACTCACAGCTGTGCTTTTCATGTGGGGCAACTTTTGCAGCTAAATAAAATTGTTAAAATGAGTTAATCAGCTTAGTACAATGGTTCCCAATATTTTCCACAAAACAGTTTGCCTCCCACGTAGTCTGCGTCTCCGTCCCATTTCGCAGCAGGGAGGAGAGCCAACACGCCCCTCGGGCTGAGCGTCCAGCGCTCAGCACCCACCACGCTCTCCTGTCTCACCCTGGAAGGTGCCGGAGCAGAGCGTTCAAGCTGAGACTTATGACGTGTGCTGGAGTGCTTCATTTCGCTGCAGTAAAAGTCCCCAATGAAGGAAAAGCACTTTTCCTAATCAGCCTACAGCTTTTGGTGGAGGCTGGAGATGACCACGCACACTGCCCTCTGCAACGCGTGGCTGAAGCTTTCAAGGATTTGGCCAGCTGGCTATAAAATGTTGCCTACCTTCAGCTTATAAGTGTGCTCAAAATATTTTTTTTTCTCTTCACCCCCTCATTCCAAGGCTCTTCTTCACCTAGCCCTAACACCCTGATGGTGCCCGGTAAAGACCAGATGAAAGCTTGGATATTGGAGGTGGGCTGAAGCACAGTCTTCACCCTGACCCCAAAGGCTGCCGCCCTTTTTGTGTGCTTAGTCTCACTAATTGCTGCTATTTGTCACCACATAGCACAGGACTTTGGCTCTCGGTAAGCATGGTGACTGTGGGTGAGAAGATGGGCCCAGTCCCTGCTGTCACCCCAGGCTCTGCCTCTGCTCCTGAACCGGCCACGGCGGTGGTTGTATCCCAGTTTCTCAGCTGACAGCCTGACATATTGACTTAAATGAGTCTGGAATTACTCATTGCTGCATGCTAGTAGGTTTTTGTCTTGAAAAGGTAGAAAAAGAAGAGCTAAATTCAGTTCCAGATGAAATGTAAAGTAATGATAATTAACAAAGTTAACTCTTTGCTTCCCATTCAAGTCTTACCTGGAGAAAAATTGGTCTGAAAGAGATTTGAGTAGGCAACTTGGTCCATTCTCCTGCCCTACCACAGGGTCAGGATTGCTGATAGATGCTTGTCGAAGCTGTTCTCCCTCTCTTTAAGCAGTTGCTACTGCTTCAGCATCCCTGTTCCTAGACAGCTTTTCCTCTTGTCCAGCGTGCATCCTTCTTGCTGCCATTTCAGCCCATAGTTCTGACACAGCCATGACGAAGAGGTTAATCCCCACGTTGCCCCAGAACAAACCTGTAGCAATTTGTCCTCCACTTTATCTCCTCATAAAGCCAGTGCCTTGGTGCCATTTAGTTGAAGCAAAACTGCTTCACTTGAAAATGTGTTTCTCATGTGGAGTAATTCAGTGTATTTATTTCCCATGTGATGTTAACAACAGCAGAAGGCAAGAAATCACGTCAGGTGCAGAAAAGCAAGGAGAAGGCAATGACAAGGCAGTGACATGAATGAGACAAAGGAGTGCACAGAAGAGGAATGAGCCTCAGAAAAAACGAGTCTGGGCTGATACGACACCTCACCCGTGAAAGTGTCACGCCACGCACCGAGGCTCTGACAGATTGGCGCCTGGGTGCAGCGGGAGCTGAGCGTCAGATATGCACGAGCAGTTGACAGCAACTTCTTCCCTCCCAAATAAAGCGCATTTCCTTTGTACCAAGATGCCTGGTCTGTTCAAATCGATCCCACTTGCAACACAATCTTCTTGGAAGACTTGGAGTTTCTTTGTTGAGTTTCAAGGTTTAACAGTGTCAGGTAAATGTAGTTCCCATTTTACAGGCAAGGAGGTGGGACGTGAAGAGATGATGTGAGGGAGCTTGCTCTTTCACATATAGCAGGCCAATGGTGGGATTGGGACCATCACTCGGGTTTTCTAGGGTTGTACTTCATTCACTGGACTTCACTATGGACTAAGGACATTTGGTCACATCACAAGACATTGCTCAGATGAGCACAGATCTGCTCAGCTACCAAGGTCCCAGTTCAGGAATCCAATTTTTGGACATGGCATTGGAGCCCGAGGGTTCAAGCAGCACCACCTAGGCCTGTAACCTGAGGTAGCTGATCAAGGTGAGGCAAGCTCTGATGGACCCGCCATCCATGTACATCCCGTACACGGATATAACATAAGATCATGCAAGTTCCATCAAGGACTAACTGCCACTGGAAGGAAAACAAACAAAAAACCAAATTGCACAACCGGTTGCTGCACTGATGACTTCTGAGTAACAAACTGCAACCCCATCGGTGAGATTTATAGCGCAAAACCCATACACACACACATGGAAACTCTTTCCACAGCATCAGTAGCTATTTTCTCTGTCTCCAGGGAGGAGTATTTCATTATTATGGTAGCTGCTGTTTCATTATAAAGCAGATCTGATTTAGGTGGCATATTGTTCATAATGGAAATAATCTTAGTGTGCAGCACCCAGAGTAGTAATAATATGGTGCCACTGTAACCCCTGTGGAGACCCCGATGGTGAAAAGGACTTGTGGCACAGAAATTTTCTTTACTTGTATGATTGCTCTAATTTCCTTCAGCCCGAGATGTAACGTGCACAGATTTGTACTAAACTGGAACTTTCCCTGCTAACATACTCTTCTCACTGACAAAGTTTATGGAGTAGAAAGCTTTTTAAAGACATAAACAGCATTTAGTAAATTGCAGCCCAGCCACGAGAAGTTACAATAAAAAACATGATTTATGATTTTTTTAGATGACGATTTATCTTGACTTTGTCAGTTATGCTGCACACTATATAATTTCATTCTATTATTTTGCATTAAGCCCAGTATTTTGTGTTTGGCCAAAACATGTCATCAGTCTCTACCTTACAAATGCGAGAACATTCAGAATTATGGACGAAGAGAAAAAAACCCACATATACAGGAGAGCGTATCATCATGCTGAATTTGCAGCATTAGTTTTTCTGAAAACTACCTTATCTACTGACTTTCAAATTACTCTCCTGCCATGAATGCTGAGAACAAATGGGGGGTGGGATGGGAGTGAAATGCTGTGCACCATAAACAGTCTAGTACCTGCTCCTTTTGTGGCTTGGTCCCCTTAGAAGATGCTTCACTGCTGACAAGGGCATCCCCCAAGTCTTGAGAAATAAAGGCAACGAAAGCAGAATACGTCCGCGTAGGGTGCAGTGTCTGCTTGCGGTCGCACTGCACTAAATCCTGGGTAAATTGAGCTGAGTCAGCGCAGTCGCTCTGGATTTACACCCGAACCCCGCCGAGCAGAGCAGAGCCCTTCGCTCGCTTAGCACCTTCTGCTGCAGCTATGAGTACGTTGCGTTCAGGTAGCTCCGGTACCGCCGTACAGCAAAGCGCTGCTCAGACCCCAAGCACCGCAGCTGGGGAAGCAGACGTGCGGGCGGATGGAAAGCTCTGCCCACCTTCAGATGCTGGAAACCCCCTGAATGAGACGGGTCAGAGTGTCAAGTGAGAGCGGTTGCCAGCAAAAACCTCTGGGTTTTGGTTTTTTTCCCTCCTGTTCATGCAGTGGATCAAGCCCTGACCTTGTTTAAATCAAACAAAATACTTTTACTGTATAATAAAAATTCCATGTTTTAATACATCGCCATGCACAAATGAAGTCAAACAATGCAGAGTACAAAATTGTCAAATATACAAAATGATAAAGCAGATATCCAAAGCTTCCAGAGATCATGCCCAAAGATACCAAAAATTTAATATTGATTTTAATTTCATTTTTTAAAAGAATTCCTCCCTCCCGTCTGGGTTTTATTATTTGTTGATTTTTGAAAACAGAAGGAATTAAAGAGTAAATATAAAAACTGTAGGGTGGAATTAACAGTGATAGCCACTTCATATACTAAAAATTAGACCACATGATAATTTCTGATTTGGGGAAAAAGCACTGCTGTACAGGTAAACCCCTTGGATGCCTGGGGAAGTGCAGTGTACATCAAACAAAAAGGCACACTTTTGTCTTACGCCACCTCATTTGCTCCGTCTTTAAAACGTTCAGCCACAGACGGGCTGGGAAGAACAGTGTGGTGCTTTGTCACCATGAGAGTGCTGGCATTCCCCTAGGTTTTCAACCAAGTTAACATTAAAAGGAGATCACTGACTTAGAGAGCATGTCCTTAGTGGCTGTGAACCAGAACCGACTCCAAAGGCAGCCGGACCAGACACAACCCGCCGGCTCCAGGAGACCGTTCTGACCGTACAGCAGGGCCATGGGCTTCCTGCATCCAGCTCTCCTGCATCAGGCCACCAAAATCCTGGGACCTTGATCCCAGCCGCCCCCTCGCTCCCTGCAGCTCACGTCCATCACCAACGCCTGGTGCCACCGCGCAGATGCAGCCTGGCACCGCGACCGACCGACCGACCGTCCGGCGGGCGACCTTTGGAGGCAGCTCAGGTGCAGCTGTAATTCCAGCTCTCCCCAAAGTCAGGCTCAGTCACCCTTAAATGCGACTCCCCAGAACAGAGGCGCCCGAATTTAGAGCCCCCTTTGCTGGTTCACGCTGCGCAGAGCCAGGCAGGCATCACTCCCATCTTACCCCCACTTGTGAAAAAGGAACGATAACGGCGAGGCAGGTCCCACCAGCTACAGCCACTGAAGGAAACTGGAAACAAAAGCCTAGTGCATCCCAAAGCACCTCCCTGTCACTTTTCAATTCTGCAATAACTGTGAGGAAGTTAAAAATGCGCCTCTTGGGCTTGCCAAGTGTCCCAGCAGCACAGTGCAGAGCAGAGGAGTCTTCTCCTCCGAGCACGCAGCCTCCCTGGGGAAATGCTGGTCACTCCCGTTGCCAGAGCATTGCCCCGTGCGGTTCCCCTGTATTTTAGGGGAAACCCAGCAGACAGCAGCAACCCCAGCAGATGCCCTGAAACGCGGGGTCTGACTCTGCAAGGTAGTTTGTCTCCTGCAATGGCTTCAAGAGAGCAGTCAGGACAGCACGGGACACCGGGCTTCGCTGGCGGGTCAGCCCAGCTCGGCCCCATCCCTCCCCTCGGCCAGTGGCACTGGCCTCGAGGGGAGAAGGCTGACGTGGGGGTCTCATGCTGAGATGCTTTGCATAGGCTGGAAGCTCACATCCCTCTGTGCTTTCTGTTGCCACTTAACCTCTTTTCTACCTTTCTGAGAAGAAAAGCAGAGGAGGAGCCTCTTGCATACAAGGGAGGCAGATGAAGTGGTAAGAGGACTCCAAACATTTCTTTATCTGCACTGGTCTTGAGACCGGAGCCTGGCTCAGTAGGGAAAACCTCTGTCTAGATGAAAAACTGAGCTCTCAATAAACAAACCAAACCAAACAAACAAGTCCCCTAAGCATCTGATGGGGCAGATTGTGGGTTTTTTTTATCTCTGCACAGCCTCTTACTGCTTACATGCAGTTTTGCTGCAATATTGATCCCCCTGCTTTAAAAAAACCCCTGTGTATCGCTATTTAATTTGGTGATTTATGATATTAAATAGCTGAATTCAAGGCAAGACCTTAACAGAAGTAACGTGATTAGAGATGTAACAACAGCTACAGAGGATTTTTTTTTTTCCGGAAAAAGTATTTAGATATGTCTGGAATTAAAATTAGAAAGGAGCTTTTCATTTCATTGTCAGACTAAGCCTGACAGAGTTCTAATAATGCTGCCAATCCTACTTTCGTGGCAGAAGCAGACGTTGTATGGTCATCTGCAAGATCAGCCTGTTCTCCCTCCAGCCTGACCCCAGACGTGCCTGTGAAGAACCGCTCTCCTCCAGAGCTGCAAGGTGCCTCAGCAGCCTGAGGACGCTCGCCAGCCATCACGCACCGAAGTCAGGGACTCCGCAGAATTTATTCGACAGGCGGCCGGCTTGTACCAATGTTCTTTAAACAATAAATCTAGACCAAACTCATTTTCTTAGGATTTCACAGTGGATTAGAGCAAGAATCCCCAAAGATCTTTATCTTCTTAGCTATGGCTGCAGCTAGCTCCCTTCTTATTTCAGCTTTTTGACGTCGATTCAATACCAATTTGGGCTAAGTATTGCTTTTACGGTTTCTCTTGTCTGCGTGAACTGTTTACTCTTCAAAGCACACATCCTAGGTCGTGCTGCTCCCCACCGTCCGATGCAGCCCGGCCAAAGGCGGCTCTGACTCGCACCTATCAACAGCGGTTTTGTGAAGCCTGAGGCAGACGCCGAGCGCTCCTTTGCTTATTTCTCAGGTACAAGATGACCACCAGCCAGCGGTAGTAGGGCCCACCCCTGCAAAGACCCGCTGCTGGGAGCGGCTCGCGTTACTCTGGGTTGTGCCGCTGAAGTCCTTTCCCTTCCAGGGCTTTATTAACCGGCTCCGGCTCCGACGGGGCTCGTCGTGGTAGCAGGAACGGTTTGCTGTCTGTGAAGTGACGAACTTGTGTACCGCCGTCTGCTGCTCAGCAAGACAATATCGTTCGCAGTCAGCGCCGCAGCTTCTCTGCCGGTTGTTGAAGGCAGGAAAATCCGTTTCTTGCCAGCAAGATGCTGCCTCCTTAATTAAGAGGCAAACCCACAGTTGTTATTCCTTGCTCAGCCTACACTTCCACCTGGCCCCATCATTTGAGCACAGCATTTTGTCGCAGGCTGTTATTAATGAAAGACAACAGACTTTCTCTATATGTCCAAGGGTCTGTTTTTTTCCTTTAACTCCACGCAGAAGGACCTTGCAACTGCAAGCAGACCTACCGATGCTCAGACCAAATGCTGGCAAGCAGAGCTCTGTTCATATAAACTGCTTAAATTAAGACCATTTTGTGTGAAAAAAATGGATATAGGTTGCCCTGCTTTCCTGTAATATTGGAAACTTTAAGATATTTTTAATTTAGAAGTTTACATCTGATGCTCTAGTCTAATCCTCACATAACACAGGCATAATAACCTCATCCAGTAATTGCCGCACCGAGCCTGGATTTCAGTTTGAGGTAGGGCTTATTGACTTAGAAAAATACTCTGCATACGTTTAAAGACTTTATGTGATGGAGAACATGCCAGGTAACTAAGTAAGTTGTCTCCACGGGTAATTATCCTCCCTGTTGAGCATTTGTACTTAATTTCTAGCCTGAAATCAGTTTCCAACCAGTAGAGCACATCATTCCCTTTTCTTCTAAATAAAAGAGCTACCTGCCTTCAGACAGCACTTCCCTGCCCAGGTAGAAGACTGTGATTGCAGACAGAGCTCAAGTCACCTCTTCAAATTGCCTCTGATAAATTAATAGCTTGAGCTTCATTAGTCTGACACTATAATAAGACCTGTTTTCCTGCCCTTGAATGATACTGGGAGCTACTGAAAATAATCTTTCCAAGTTGTCGATACCATTTTTGAAAGATGGGCAGTAACGGAACAAACTGGACCAGCATCGCTATTGCCAGTTCCTGCACCCCAGCCGGCAAGAGCATCTCTGGGGCTGATTATTCACCGTGCCTTCACAGCCACTGCATTATTCCGATGTACTCCCCGTGCCTCTCAGTCGGACTTGCTGCCACCTCTCCCGGATTTCTGACTTTGCCGTCCTCCGGTTGCTCTCTACCAGACCTGCTCCGTATCACTATTTACCGCGCCCCTGTTTTTCTCATCTCTGGCTGTTGCCAACAGTAATTTCCCTTGCCCTGGGAGTAATATTGAAAATGGGGGATACTTTGGGAGGAGCTCATCAGAAATAGTCTCCTTGATGACAATTTTGTATTTAAAGCTATTTGTTGTGATCTAGCCGTAAGCAGTTTTAATCCACTTAATACGGGCGACGCTGATTTTGCGTTTTGCTATTTTGTTCTTTATCAGGATCAAATGGTCTATAGGAGGCGAAGTATAGTATGCCAGCGGAGTTTCTTTTATCAACAAGCCTTTGAAATCACAAAAAATGATAGCAAGTTTATTTGGCATGGTGGATTTCTATAAGAATAATTTGGAGGGTTTTATCAATTTTTAATTGCTTTAACAATTGCACCATATCAACCTTTCCATGATTTTTCCTAAGACTGATAGGAAGCTAATGAGCCTACAGTTTTCTGGGTAAAATCACTCATTCTTTTGAATTATAGGGTTTTTGGTCTCATTTGAAGCTTCTTTTATGCTTTCAGGTTCTGAGGAGTTCTAGGCAAGTTTTCCTTCACTTTTGGATTCAATTAATGGTTCTACAAATTTAAAAAATATGTTTGGATAGTTGCTGCGTAATATTACCCGTAATTACTGATGGAGTGGGAGGAATTACATTTTCATGTGCAATCTGACTCCCTCCTTCTACTGCTTTCAAATACAAAAGAAGAATATTTGTTGGTTTTTGGATGTACCGTGAGTAATCGCTATGCCGTGCCTGTCTAACGTCAGCTGCAAGGGTATATATTAGGATATATGTAAAGCCTTTGGTCTAACCAGCCCTAACCTATTGGCCACTGACTGCCCATACATTTTTTGGCTTCTCTCATCAGTCATCTACTTTTCTTACTTGCTGATTTATCCTCATGAGCCTGCCTAATCACCCACGCATTACGTTGGTGGGGTTTTTTTGTGCTCCAGATAACTCTCCTGAATTTTACTATAGGAGGTTGCAAGTAATGCTGGTAGTACTTTCCCTCTCACTCATCCATTTTAATTATATCAGACCTTTTCTTTTTAAATTAAAATCTTATTGACCACAGTCTCTATATACCAGGGTCAATTGCAGCACCGTCCTGCAGCGGGGCTGTTCAAGGAGACTCTGATGGCAGAGATGTTAGTTGTTAAAAGGGGGCCAATGTGAAAGATGATGCAGGATTTTACTTTGCTTGCCTGAGACAATTCTGAAGAACTGTGATCTTGTGGCTTTGTGGCGGGTGGAGAGAGGGCAATTTTAGTGATGACAAAAAACCCACCCCAGGCCTGGCTCCATGGCTGGCACTAATCAACACATCTCCGGGGACTCTGATGGAGCAGGGCCAGTGTCAGTCTGCCAGGGGTCGGGCCTGCAGTCTTCTGAAAATTCAGGGCAAAGCAAAACCATAATTTTGTCATTTTTAATGGTTTGATTTCCTCAGCGGCACTGCAGTTGCTGTCAAGTGACAACATTTACCCTAAGGAACCAACAAGGAGGGACGAACCCACCAGTAGAGCATCGCCACGCAGCTGGGCGGGCAAAACCTAAGAACTCATGGAGCTTTTTCAGAGTCATTTCCTTTCACAGAACTTTCCTGCATTTCCCTTAACAGAACAAATGGTGGGTGTTCAGGCGCAGAAAGCCACACAGATGGAAAAGAACAAGGAACAAAACAGCGCCAAGGATGCTTTCGGCTGCAGTGCGTTTTCTGGGACGAGCAATTCTTTGGGTTTCCAGCACAGGACTTCTCACGGTTTCAAGCACTTGAGATGGCTGAGTCTTTGTCAGCGTTCCTGAGCGGGGCCTGAAGCTGCAGCCCGTCTCCACACAAAGACACCAGGTGAGCGCAGCGGCCGGGAGAGGAACCAGGCACGGGAGGAAGGCTGTTTTGTTTCAGAGATAATAACTAGAGGTCAATGTAACGGCAGCACTGGCCTTTGCGAATTTATCTATCTCCACAGGGCTGATAATTGCTGTTTTATGAAAATAGCATTAGTCTCCTACTCTTTTGCACCAAACTAATGGCTCTGAGCGTATTTAAATTCACTTCCTTTGCCGGAATAACTTATTCGCTCCCTTTCATGTTGACTTGGTCTTTGGCACTCTCGACATAAATGATTTATTGACTAGAGATAAAGCATTCTTTCCCCTGAACTGTTCCTGCGACCGAGGCAAGAGCGGATGTGTCTGCTATTAATAAGGTGTTCGGCATAAAAAATGCAACAGACTTGATTGTCTGCACTCAATAGCCTTTCCGAGAACACAGCACCTGCCCCCATTCATAACAGCAAAAATCTCTCCTGCATGTTTATTTATATTAAAAAGTTTTCAGAAGAATATGCTGGGATCCAGATAGTTGTTCAGGAGATGTAGAACAATTTCATAAATATCCCTGAGGAAGCACGGCCTACTTTGGGAGAATAACAGTGATTAAAAAAATCCAAACACGATGAATAGTTAAATACAAGCCAAAAAGTACAGTTATTTCCGTATGGCTCTGGCAGACAGTTACACATGTGAGATGTGTCACGGGGCTCGGGGGAACTTCACTTGTAGTTATCCACATGCACAGGCTGGCTGTAGGACAGAGACCTACACCAGCCTCAAAGGAGTCTTGTCCGACAGGCACCTACAGCAGACTGCTCACCCAGTTTGGCTACACAAGAGTCTGGACTTCATTTTCACATTTCTCAGGGCCTATAACACTGCTTTTCTAGGTCACCGTAGCTAAAATCCTGGGAAGCTTTTAAAACAAACAGTTTTAACAGGAGAAGTGCACACATCTAAATTCATGCCCATATATTGGAAGATGTTCAAAACTAACATTGATACAAAAAATGCTTCTAGTGGCTCTCTGCCTAACTCAACTTCTTCTCGTACACCCTTTTAAGATAACTCTCTCTTGATAAACTCTTCTTTTATCATTCAAATTACTCCAGATTTTTTCACTGGGTAGTAAAATAAGAGAATTCCTAATGCAGAAGTATCACATTCGCCTTCTTTTTAAAATAACTTGTATCAAAGTGGGTTTTTTAATTGCTGTACCAACAATTGATGGCAGTTGCCAGAGCGCATTTTTAAAACCTGTAGCAGAAAGAGCTGTAAAACTTGCTGAAGCTTACAGTGGACCTGTGCCATGCGCACGGCCGGGCCTCTTGGTATCAGATTCCAACCTGCTACTCTACGAAAAGCTCTAAAAAGTGCAAATGTTGCCATTGGCAAAGATTCTTATGTCTTAAGGAGAATTTTTACACCAATTAATTATAAATTAGGGACCAGGATTTTCAGAAAGAGACTGTAGAAGCTTACTGCTTTGTAATTCTTGGGAGCTCCATTTGAGAACCCACAGAAAGACCCAAACCGTTAGAAATCACTAGCAACTTCTGAAAATCTTGGTCATCAGTAAAAATAATTTGCTTTTGGACTAAATACTGTAGAAATATCCAACAGGCTGGATCTGAGATGGGTGGAGAGCTGAAAACTAAGCCCAAAACCAACTGAAAAAAATTAAGCCCTAAAGATATTTACGTTTGTTGTACGGGCACCCTCAGTGGTTGACCTTCCATTCTCTACCAATGAACTGTACAATAGTTTTTAAGAATTATAACACAGGAGCTTGCTCTAAAAAGGTCCCTTTGACTTGATGTAGCTGCACGTTCTCTCCATCGCTGCATCTTCACACCAGTACGGCATCTCACCCACAGTTTGGCATATATGCTGACAGCAATTCTATAGTACCTGTCTATTAGGCTGGAGAGAGTGATGGTCTTTAAATACACCAAAAAGCTACCTTTGATTTTAAAGAAAGAAGGAACAAATAGGTAAGTCCCCTCAGTATGTTGATGGCATCAGTTCATTATAAAGAGTGTGACGAGAAGGTCCTGACGTGAGGGACAGACACTAATTCCACTCAGTCCCCATGGAAGAAACAGTACCACAGCCAGCTGTGATACAGCCAGTGATGAGGCCAGTCATTCAGAGACTGAACAAAAAACAATATGTTCAGATTGAATGCAACAGTCTTGAGCCTGCTACAGTATATTGAAAGGCTTATTGGAACCATTTGCTTATTCCCAGGTCCCACCAAAATACTGTTTTGGATAGAAAGTGGAAAAAGTTAATGAAGAAGTCTGCCCTCTCCAAAGGGAGTGTCTTGCTCCTTAGAAGTATAGTCTTACACTTTACCTTCTTCAGAGAGTTTGGTTTGGACTATGATTGCCCAGCCCTGCCCAAAACATAAATGGTTGCCAGCATAAAGAACCTGAATTCTTCCAGCTTATTTTAGTTTTATCACAGACCAAACTCAGGGCCATGCACATCTCTGAGAAAGGCTCTCTTCCTTCCCTCTCCCTCGACAAGGAAGAAAACACATTGGCACACTAGAAACGAGAACCCATGATATTTGGCGGATGAGAGGGAGAGCAGACACAGTGTCCTACAGCTCATTCAGCCTACCCTGTTCTTGGCTACCTCTGTGGCAGCTGTTCTGTAAGTCTCAATGAAAGAAGTCATACCTCTGCCACGTGCAAATCTATCTACACAATCTACGGTGAATCGGTGAAGGTATGCTAGTAGTGGACTTCAGTTTGGATGCAGCCTCAGCACAAATGCTGAAAAGTATCCTCAGTATTTTAAAAAAAGATCAATATATATATATGGACTGTGCTAGTTCTGTGCAGAAAGCACATATGAAGTGCTGATATTGTTTAACAGAATACCATTAGACTGCAAAACTAACATATACAAGACATTTACATTCCTATCAGGGCGTAATATTGTGAACATATCCACTGAGATTGGAGAATTGCCATAAGTTTTTCCTAAAACATCATGCCATCTGCATACATAATAAAAGAATCCAGTAGTTGCCATGCTAAAACAGGACTTCTAGTGAAGGGCATAGACAGTCCCCTAAAGGGAACTCAAAAGTTATGCACAGTGATGAAAACTGGAAGAAATTCTCCAGGTAAAGGTCTGTCAATGACCATTTTCAACAAATTAGCACTGGATATTCTGCACCACATTTTTACTCCACAGCAAACCAGGTCTTCCCAGAATGGATCATCTTGATTGGACTTGATTTTACTTCAAGTTTGCCTTCAGTCCTCCATGGTCACCTTCTGGCAGTGCCATTTATTGTGGCTTTTTCATGAAGGAAAGTTCACTTTCGAATCAAGTGGCAGGACAGCAGCTTTAGAGGCTGGAAATGTTTACGGAGAGCTCTCTGCTGGGGCTGTAAGAAACAAAACAGAAAATCAAAACCAGACAGTGAGTATAGAACAGAGCAAAGGAATTACCATGTAATTCAACTAAAATGAAAAAAAGTCAGGTTTGAGCTGTGTAAATGTACTTCTGCTGTAAAGACAAACTACTCCTAGAATATATATTGTGACCCTGGTACTTTTAAAATCAGCTTTACTCATCAACCAGAAAATTCGGTGCTTAATCAATCCCTTATTTAAATATAAAGCGCAGACCAGCAATCATTTGTACGATTTAACAAATCCTACTGGAATTTTATTGCCTCATGTGAAAGCACTGCTTACTCTTCCTCTAGTCCAGCTCCCAGAGAGCAGGCTCTTCTCTCTTCTGTTTGGCTGCGCGTGCATTAACTACTGAGGGCTGGACAGCCAAATGCTGGAAAGGCTCCGCCAAATGCCAAAGTAGGAGCTGATGCTCCCTCACCGTTTCTGCTGGCCAGGACAGCGCGAGTTGGCCATTGCTGCACAGTGGATGTGAAAACAGGTCACCCACTTGCTTCCCTGCTTCAGACCCCATAAGATAATTAGCGGGTTGAAGAGTTTGTCTTTCCCCGCTAAAAGCAGTAAAGCACACTCAATTTTGGTGGCTGCTGTTCCTTGCCTGAAAGCCCTTGCAATGCTGTAAGGTGATCATACCATAGAGGAGGAATTCCACCATTCCACCTCTATTCCACCATAGAGGAGGAATGCGTGGAGGTTACTTGTAACTTCTCCTTCGCTCCACTCAAACTCTTACTTGAGACGCACAGCAAAAGGACGAGAGGTAATGGACACAAGATGCAACAAGAGAGATTCCAGTTAGTTACAAGGAATAAAACTCTTCCTACTGAGAGTGCTTACGTTTTGGAACAAGTTACCAGGTTGTGTGATCTCCACCTACAGAGATATCCGCAACTCAACCAGACAAGGCCCTGAACAACCTCACTTGACCCTGCTTTGCGCATGGTTGAGTGGAACGATCTCCAGAGGTCCCTCCCAATCTAAATTATGCTATGATTATACATTTTCTGATGCGGTTTTGTGTTTCCTGTTCTGCCTTTCTGAACAGGAGATGAGTGCCCGTGCAGGACTGTTCACACTGCAGCACATTCAGTCGTTTATTTGGTATGTAGCCACGAAAATGCATCTAAACCCATCAGAAGCTACTGCTAGCCAAGGAGCTGTGCAGAGGCAAGTTCATTGTGTTATTTCACAGAATCACAGAATCACAGAATGGTGGGGGTTGGAAGGGACCTCTGTGGGTCATCTAGTCCAACCCTCCTGCTGAAGCAGGGTCACCTGCAGCAGGCTGCACAGGACCACGTCCAGGTGGGTCTTGAATATCTCCAGAGAAGGAGACTCCACAACCTCCCCGGGCAGCCTGTGCCAGTGCTCCGTCGCCCTCAGAGGGAAGAAGTTCTTCCTCACGTTCACACAGAATTTCCTGTGCTTCAATTTGTGCCCATTGCCCCTTGTCCTGTTGCTGGGCACCACTGAAAAGAGTCTGGCCCCATCCTCCTGACACCCACCCTTCAGATATTTGTAAGCATTTATAAGGTCCCCTCTCAGCCTTCTCTTCTTCAGGCTAAACAAGCCCAGCTCCCTCAGCCTCTCCTCGTAGGAGAGATGTTCCAGTCCCCTCACCATCCTCGTAGCCCTCCGCTGGACTCTCTGCAGTAGCTCCTCATCTTTCTTGAAGTGGGGAGCCCAGAACTGGACAGAGTACTCCAGATGAGACCTCACTAGGGCAGTGTAGAGGGGAAGGACAACTTCAACTTGTTTGGACACAGTTTTATTTCTCACAGAGCCCTCACCCATCACCACTGCTACTGATCAGATCTCTGACCAGGGTGGTGCTGGGACGGGACTCATCCGTGTTGGCTTTGCACCCTTTCCAGCTGACGTCCTGCTTCTTGCATGAACGTACGTGGCTGTATGTGTGGGAACAGCTGGATTGTTGGGGTTTTTGGGCCAGATTCCAATTTGTGAAGCTAACAGGATACTGATGCTGCCAAGGGAGCGTTCACATCTGTTGAAACTCAGGCTGCCAGTGGATTTCTGCTTCTCATCCCTTCAAAATCATGCCCGGTGGGCTCTGCTTTGCGGGGTGTGGGCTGCCTGCCTCTGCCAAGCTGTCAGTTTGCCCATATTTGCCTCTCCCAACCCCAAGCTCTTGTAGCAATGGACATGAAGGCTGAGCGGGGAAAGGATGGGATGTTAAATCAGTAGGTGCTGGAAGAACGTTGAATGACATTAAAAAAACCCCACACCCTGCCATGAGCACTTCACCCCTCAGTGTAAGTATGTCCTATGAAATAAAGGAACAATAAAAACCAGTCTCCCTAGCTATTTCTTCCTTACATGGGCACGTTCACCTGATTGCAGTGCTACTTTTGATTTCTGTTTTTACAGCTGCCTTGCTTTTATTCTCAAAGTTCTCTAGTGCAATGATCCACCACCTACCATCACCTACTACATGAGTTACCCACGTCAGCAGTGGCCTGAGAAAGACGCACGTTTGGGACCCAGCAACTGTTTTATTCCGTGCAAGAACATACGGGAAGGTTTTGAGCCTTCAGCTGGTCTAGACAGATAACTGACTGCATCCCCCAGGACAGAAAAGAAAGCAATGGTGACATTAAGCATGTCTGAAGAGAAAAGGGAAATCTGGGGGGGGAAGTTTTAAACTTGGAGAGAGACAATCTGGTACCTCACCTCAAAAGTGTTTGATTCCAGGTGAACTGGAGGATATCTCCCATCTCTGTAGCATCAACAGAAATGGGCCTGTCTCACACAGGAGAAACAGGAGGTTTTTTAGAGGTTAAATAGCTCATCTGCTGCAAAGAAGGGAAAATTTGAAAAGCTCTCCCAAGCAATGGAAAATACCATTTTCCAGTCCATAGCAGGACTAAAATAAAATGGGTAAATTGGCTAGTTATATCAGGTCAGGTTCAGGTCTCAGGACTGCACTCGTGCTGAAATTCCTGTCATCCACATTGTCCCAGCCACTGGCTTGTACTTGTGCTGAAGCTTGAAATGAGCCAGCTGGCCCTTCAGACAGAAACCTGTGAACAAAGAGAGATGGAGACCGATCCCAACCTGAGCTCCGTGCCTGCCGCAGAGGCAGCTCCGCGGCTTGGAGCCGTGCAGGACACCTCACAGAGCCAGCCTGGGTACAGCCGGTGACACCAGCCAAGGGAACAGTAGTAATTCTGTTAAGCTCTCCATTCAGAGCGAGCAAACAGAGGATTTAGTGGTCATCGAGCCCCTTTCTTCTCACTTGGTCTTTTGAGGACAGGGTTTTAGAAGCGCTTATTCTTCCTCATCACCTATATAATTTTTGGTGCCCAGCTGGAGACCTCTCTAAGGACCCTGCTCTTCTAACAGGACGTACCCAGCGCTTTCTGAAAGTAAGATCTTTTTAAAAGGTATCACAAATGAGCAGTTGTCTTTGAAAACCTTGCCTGGGACTGTGAGCTCTTGGAACGGAGACAGCCCTTTGCAGGGGGCTCGTCCGCTTACCAACACAACGGCGTACAGATCTAATCTCACATGACATTTTCAAGAAGCTGCTGTGGAAAGACAACAATCATTTCAACGTCAGAGATGTGTTGCATTTTTTGAGCACCTGTACTGTGTCATTTTTTTCTGACTGGGAAAGGAACGTTATTTTTCAGTCAATTTAAACGCATGTTAATTCAGCTGAACCTAGCCGTATTATCTATTTGTCACTTTTTCATAATTGAGGGATTCTGATAAAGAAAACAAGCATCTATTACTTTTGTGAGGTTTATCCTCCTGGAATGAATTTTATACTCTATTTCTAGGGTCAGGACATTTCAAACGTGGGAGCATTATGAAAAATGCTGATTTCCAACATCCATACACCAACTATTCCTTGGAGTCTGGTGAAAAACTGCATTCTGCTGCATTTACTAGCATTTTTCCTCCGTCAGAAGGGCCACGGGTATCTCACTTCATGCTTCTGACGTCAACTGAGACATTATAATATTCTGTACATTATTGCAGACTTGTTGCATCTTGCTACTTACTAATTAGAGATATCGCTACCTTTGAAGAGTTTCGTGCACTGACACAAGGAAATGGCTGGCTGCCCATTCGTGAATTTACCCGTTTCTCTTACCCCTTTCTTTGTTGCGCATTGAATTATTATCACTGAGGTGTGAGAGCATGAGGTGCCTCTGTGAGGCTCGTGAAAGTCAAAGTGAAAACAAAATACCTACTGGGGAGCTGCTGATCCCAGTCAGTCATCATGGTGGAAGGAGGATTAGCAGGGGCTGGGAAATGCTGCCGTGGGGTGGCTGTGGCAGGGACAGGAACCATCTGCCCCAGGTCAGAGGAGAACAAAGTCATACCAGAGTTTGGTTTCGCTCTGTCACAAAACCACCCCATTACTGTTCTGGGTGGAGAACAGCACCAGTTCTTATAACCTCTAGGTAAATGCAGCTATTGCTGCACATCCTTATTACCTAACACGGCGCTGATAAGCAGAGTCAACAGTGCCAGAGATCCAAGTTTACCTCAGATGTCTGCACGCTTGCAGCTCGCCGGAGCCAGCACGGAGGAGGTGGCAAAGCCACGCTCACCAGCCTGCTCCGACCACCTCCCCGCCGCCTCCTCGCGTCGGAGCAGCCCTGGCTTGTACAGGCAGCAAGTCGAGCCTGAGGGCTGCGCAACGACAGCAAGCTGCCTCGCTGCGAGTGTCACAGCCCAGCAGCCTGCCTTGAGCAGCGACACATCAATCAACCGACCAAATGCAACACCCAGCAGCCAGAGAGAAGAGACGTGGATGATTTTTGATAAGACTGCCAATTTTGTTTTGATTCCCAACCAGTCACGTCTTGGTCTGGCTTGCCTGATTTTCCCCTCATTACTAAGACCTGGTAGCTGATACGGTCTTGACGGTTACTTCATATTGTTTATCAAATGCAGTGTCAATACGGTAGAAAAATACTAAGGGGGAAAAGGAAGGAAGTCTCCTCTTATGTTTGATTTTTGTATTTGCTTGTCAAGCAAGAAACCAAGATTTTAGTTTTGGAGTAGCTTGACAGAAAAGGTGGATTTATGAACACAACATCTAGCGCGTCAAACACAAGCGTTCAATATTCATTAATGAGGCCCTGCAAAAAATAATTATAAAAGCAGAAAACACATGGAATTAAAAATAAATGTTGCTTTCCCTTCACCTCTGCTTTTTAGGGTACAGTTAGGACCTATTTTTCATGAACCATGAAACCCAACCATGAACAAGACGTTTTTGTTCAAATGACAAGGGACATTGATGTATCAATACCCAGGAGCAGAGTCTTTAAAACAAACAGCAGCTGACATGTGAATTCCTATTTCTGCAAACACGAGTTCAGGGTTTCTTTTTTTGAAGGCACTTCATCCTCTGGACAACCTCCTCCCATAACCAGGTACTCTTAATCCTCTTGGACGTAGTTTTAATCTCTGTTGATGCTATCACCACAAATACGCTCCCGAATAAAAATTCCCATATGAGATCTAAGGAAGAGAATGACTTTACACGCAATAGATTCCTTGGTGTTATTTCTGTACTGCTGCACGGCTCAGTCCAAGCGGTCCCAGGTCCACACCAGGGCTTTGCGGCGGCAGCTGGCATGCAGCTTGTGCACAGCCTGCTCGGGCACGGCACTGTGCGTGACGCTGCCTGACGCAGCGTGAAAGCCCGAATGAGCCATCGTGAGTACGTGGGTATGCGGGATCCTGGCTCGCTCGCAGATTCGCTGTCTGGATCTCGTCTCAAGGAAGGCTTCAGGGTGGCCTTCAAAAGGCAGTTTAGACAGGATGCTCAGTGCTTCAAGACAGATGATGAACATTCAACAAGGTCGGGCAAATCCTTTCCCCTGTATTCTGCCTCAAGAGGAAACTCACTTCTTGCCTGCGATGCTGGGCTCTACAGCCTGCATCAGGCAATTCTGAGATGAAACGTTTCTGGGAGAACGGATGTCACGGCAGATGCTCTCAGCGGGTAACCTTCTGAAAAGCCAATTAGTCACAGGTTATCGCAGCTGCTCTGTGGAACACAGTTGGTTCACACAGAATGGGTTGAAAATGCAGTTGTCCAAAATGTGTTTCACTAAGCTATTCAATGCCCTCAAATAGCCAGATCGGCCAAGAGTCTCCTCATGAGTCACGCACAACTCCAGCTTCCCTACCAAAGCAAATCTCTCAGCAACTTTACTAGGTTAAACAAAATGAGGACACACACCGATTCTGTGTACAGATGATTTATGCAGGAATTTCGCCCCTTCCTTCAAAAATCAGAGTTCATGGTGGACAGCTCTCAAAACGGCTTCAGCTCACACTCCAGCCTTGTTCTGAAAAATAGCTTAAAAGCATTTTAGCATCTTCTGAACTTGATTTTACAGTGTTAATCTGGAAACCTCAGAACAAAAATCTGTCCCAAGAAATTATGTCCTTTTTATGCCTGAGCCTAACCAGCATGTGAAAATTTCCCAAGCTTAAAAGTTTGGTTCAAAAACCCAGGCAAAATCCTGGGAGAGACTCTTTCTTCTTTCAAAGTGGTTCCTTCATCCCTGCTCAAGATGCTTCAGACATCCTACCACCTACCTGCTGCTGCAAAAGCACAAAGAAACGTGCTTTTGCATTCAACAGATCGCGACGATTTCCTTGAACTAACAAGCAGTTAAAATATTTTGAAAAAGCGCCTGCAACCACTTCCTTAGCATTTATAGCTTCTTTCAAAGAATTCTTGTGATTTGCTGCACACTTGCCCATCACTGTGAGCAGTCAGCTGGCTATCCACCAGCATCCTGCTCCGGAGACTCAAATTATCGCAAACAGAAAGATTTAAAGGAATGTGATGCTACGGAGTCTGATAGTCTCAGCCGGTGCTGTCTGAAACTGAAAATGCATACGAGATCGCTGACTTCATGCCTTATCATGCGTATCTCTCGCTGCCTGCCTGTAATCGGTTCTCCATCTCGCCGGTCCTCGTGGGGTGCTCTGCAGGAAGTGAAGAAGGTTGTCACAGATGAACAGTCCTCCACGCTCCGTGGCTCTAAATAGCCATTTGCACTACATCAGGGGCCTTTGCATATCTATTGCTTTAGTCTCAAGAGACTGGGTTTTAATACGAAGCACCAGGAACTGTGCAAACCGAGTGAGCTTAAAAAAGACCCGGCCTTTAGTGGTGTCTTCAGCACGTACACAAGGTGCTTCACCACACAGTCCCCAGTGGCCTGCCGTGGTTTGGTGGCTGCTCTGATCATCACCTGGAATCTGTCCTGGTGTTTCTTCTGCAGCTTCTGCAGGGCGCTTTCAAGCCTATCCCGTTCAGAAGCGTGCAGCAGCATTTGGGAATTAGTTCTGTCCATTATAGTATCGTATCGCTTGCTTTAGGATCTTCAGCAAAATATGCATTTAGTTAAGAAACATAATCAGACGAAACCAAAGACTTCCCTAGTAAAATCAAAGTATTAGAGCAAAAGGGTTTGGAAACTCTCTGGAGCTACAACTCCCTCGCTGCTTATGTGGAGCTTGTGCAGGATTAATAGGTGGAACAAACTATCCACCTTTAGGGAGATATTCACTGTGGGTTTCCCTGAAATGAAAGTTTCCATTCTGTGAACTGATTAACCAAGTGAAAAGAGAAATGATACCTACTCAAACCACCTAGAAGACTGCACATATGCACACACACATTTACCACAAACCAAACCAAATCAAAAACAGATCATGAAGCCTGCAAAATCAGCTCCCCCTCTGCCCCCCCCAATTAGTTGAATAAGCAACTTTAGCCCTTTGGCAGCATGAATTCTGATATACCCTTTATCTGCATTATCACATCACGTTATCACTGTGTGTTTCCCAGGACCCCTGCAAGCATCAAACAACACAGAGAAAGTGCATCTCAGTACACTGAAGGTGCATTTGGTACTTTGCTTTATCCTTGCAGTTCAACGTGTGGCCCGCTGCAGGACCACGCTCAGGGAGAGGGAAAGTCCTGCCCAAGGTGGAGGTCCCCTTCCACCCGAGGACTGATGCTGAGACGGAGCAGACGGCTGAGAGCGCTCGTCACCCTGCAAGCGGAGCTGCATGTCTCTGTCTGCGTGGCTGGAAAATGAACTACACAGATCGAAATGAGTTACCACCTCTGAAGAGTTCTCTGGGTGATTATTAAGACTATATCTTGATGTACACCCACCAGAGACCTTAGATACCAGTAATGCTGCCTCTGCAAAAGGGTTTGATAAATGAAGGATGGGCTGATTGTATCCAACAGGTTCTTAAGTCAGGTATGAAGTCCAAGGCCTGAAATTATGTGGGCTGTATTGACCACAGAGCCAAGCGAAGAAGCCATTCATGAGAACACAGCAGGTATGAAACAAAGACTATCTAGCCAGTGTTCAGAAGGCACAAGATGATCAGTCATTCAAGTTTTTAAGCGAGCAATAATTAGCTCCGCACAGGAACTCTCTGCTCAGTTGCAAAATCTGCCCCTTTCCTATTACTGTAGTTTGGAGGCTATCCAAAGCACCTGCAGATTTTTCTGTCTCCTTTTCCATCACGCACATGCTCCTGAAAATACTGATTGCACAGAAATGTCTGTAAATGGTTTCAGACCACAGTGGCTGTTCCATGTGCTGTGGAGCTGATGCTGTATTTGGCTGCTGCCATCCCAAGCAAAACGTTTGTGTAATGTCCCCCTCTGCCCAAACTAAGCGATATGAACCATGTCTGCAATGTGTTGCAGGTGGGTCCTCTGGGGCAGATCACAGGACCTGCTGCAGTACTCCACGTCCCTCTGCATGCCTGCAAACCTGGCTTTCCTACGAGGGAAGGCCATGCTTGGGAAGATGGCACATCACTGTCTTCACCCTCACACACGGCCATCACCGGCCAGGCTGGGCAGCCAGCGCGCGGGCCGGGACGTGCTCTTGGGTGCTGCAGGGGAGGCATACCCGGTGTAAATCAGGGACATGACCCATGTACTTAGTGGCAGAAAATAACAGAATACCAGGGAGAAACGGACCTTTAAAAGTCAGATAGAAGGGCATCACCACACTTTAAACAGAGGAGTTTTCGGGCTAAATGTCATATCAGGAAAAAGACTTTCATTCATCATTCGTGTTTTTTGCTTGCAGAACATACCAATATGGCCTGATGGATGCAAGATAGTGCAACATGCAGCAGAGCAGCAACTCCGTGGTTAAGGTGAAGGCCTTATCTGCCGTATCATAGACCACTAGGCTTCCCTTTGCTGTCTAGTTAAATAAATACATAATTGTTCCGCACAAAGTGGAACAGCATCAAGAAAAGATACATAGCTTATCTCCTTCCCACCTGGAAGCTTGTCTTCAAGGTTAGAGATGTAAGTAAATAAGCTTGCATGGACTTCTGAGAAGATTCAGTTGAACTTCTCCAGGTAGCTTGATTAAAGCTAGGTGGCTATTTCCACGCATAACTACAGAGTGCAACCCAGACCTGATGCAAATCACAGATCGGAGTGGGACAGGAGGATGCGTCCCTGCCCGTGCTGAGCCGTGAGAAGCTCCCTTGGCTCTGAACTTCTCGTGGTAGTTGCACAGACAAACTCATTTCCCCCATCCTCGACAGGCAAGCTCGTTATCTAGGCTTCTGTGACAGAGGAGAAAGACAGGGCCCTTGGAATAGTGACCCACCTACTTACTTGTCATATTGGATAAACGATTCTCTGGCAGCTCCTCTCTTCGCTGATTATCAAGAAAGCTGAATGATGAGCTCAGAGCAGGTATCCAGCAATTAAATGGCAAACAAGAGGTGACAGGAATTGCAACTTTATGCTTAATTTGATTGTTGCAAATTCCAATTAGCATGTGAAATGTAGGTACCACAATGTTCAGGATTAGCATGTTTAACGCTTACATTTCTACTGAAATCAAGAATGATTTAGATTCCGGTGAGGGATAAGAGCCCTAAATTCCTTTGAGGCCTTGGATATTGGAATTTGACAAGGAAATTACACACTAAATAATCTTCTTAGAAATTCACACACACAACTGAGATAATGAGATGCTTCCTGCAAACAATCCCACAAAGTACCAAAGTTTTTTAAAGGAATTATTCACTCAGCACTATTGGTACCATTTTTGCAGCTGGAGAATTTATTGTGTCCATGCTGCCAAACTGTTTTGATTTGCCACTGATTTGCTTTTCATTTCCACTTGCAATATATGAACAAATCGACATCACAGTCAAGGAATTCACATGGGTAAGTAAAATTAGAGTAAACAAAAATAACGCTTTGTTTATTATTAAACACCTTTCATATTTTAGCTATGGTCGGCAATTAGGTTGGTAGGAATTTGCAGCTGGAGAAGTTCTACCACTTTATCTCAGGCCAAATAGTTATTGCAATTCATGCGCAGACAAACTTCTGTGCTTCAAAAATCAGGGGAAAGTATCTAATGGGATGTGGTATTTGTCTTCCAGTGCCAGAAAAGTACAGATCCCAATTAAATTTTTGCTTCAAGGAAGGAAGGAAGGAAGAATTTCTGCCACTGGAGCATGAAACAGATTTTGGCTAGAAAGAAGATGGACAAGATTTTCAAAAAACCCCAAGTGATTTGCACACCAAAGTCTCATTAGAAGTCAACACGACTTTGATTTCCAAGTTACTTGTGAAATTTTTCTCTGATGATTCCTACAAGTCTTTTTAATATTTATCCTAAACGAGTGCTGACACATTCAACAGCAGATCTGGGGCTGCAACAAGTTCTGGTAACCCCTTGAGACATTTCTAAAGCCTCACCCACAAGAGATTCAAAACTTCTGGCATGACCATATGTCTGAAATCTTCAGTCTACATCACACATTTGTCTATTTAAGATAATTAAGGGTATGCCTCCGTGAACACATTACTGCGAGGTAACCGGCGTCTGGATTTACGGCAGAACAGATGCTCTGCTGTAACTGTCCGTGTGGATGCCCTTACCCTGTGGTAAACGCAAGGCAGCTTGGTGCACGGTGACTGAAGCAGAGCATGCAACCCATGTTCAGCATTCACACTCGATCTTCCCGTTGTCTCGCTGTAACTTGCTCAGGTAGCCACGCCGTCAGATTTGTTTTACAAGCCCGCCACTATCAGACTGCCCAAGAATAAACACAGGCAGAACATCTTTTGCTCAGCCATTTTTTAGCCTGTTCACCGTCACCTCCAACCCACCCTTCAAGTATTTTTTTATCCGGTCCTCATCCCCACGTAGGCTGCACCAGGCTGGGTGCACCATCAAGAAATAGATGCTGGCAATGGTGAGCCAGGAGGTTAGTCCTAGGCTCCCAGAGAGGCTGTATTTGAACAGGAACTGTCATTTATTTCACCCCGCTAATAAAGGGTTTTTCTCTGGAAAAGACCCACATTTCAGGATTCTGGAGTTTGGTCCCAAAGGGTGTGGGAACTGAGAGAGCTGTAAACATGTTAAACATCAACTTCTTAATGACATTGTCATTCAGCTTCTACTTTCAATTCTGAGATTACAAAGAGAAATGATCTCACCTCACTAGGGCGTAACTACAACATGCCGCTACAGCTCAGGCCTCCCCGTTTTTTCCGACTTTCTCTGGTTAGAGGCTCCTGTGAGATTGTTCTATCTCCGGCCCTACTGGAGCATTCTGGAGATGTCTCAGTGATCACTGGAGCACAGACCGCCAACAAGAACTTGTGTCTTCAAGCTCTTGGCCCAGATTCCAGATCAGAAATTCATTCTAATGTCTCAGCAAATTACGTCTTCTGATACAGCTGAAAGGTGTTTCTTCACTGCACATGGATATTGTTCATAGCTGTTACATAGACCAGGACACTCTGGTGAGCATTTCTAAATCCACTGCTATAAACCCACCCTGACTGTCAGTTGGAAGTTAAGAAATCCATCCACTCTGGATTTTCATCTACTACCAGATACTACTGGCTTTATGTAGAAAGCAGGAAAAAAAAAAAGGGGCTTTTAAAAACCCTTCTTTTTGCTTCTGATTCAAAGTCTCAAGAATTTAACCAGTAAATAACCTGTGGTATCTCTGGTAAAAAGCTAACACTTCCGAATGTGGTATATAAAAATGTGATCCCATGGTTCTGCACTTCTCTCCTGGAAAGCAAGTTTTTTGTTTGGTTCTAGCTTCTTATGCGAAAGCATATGGTTTATGCACCTCTGGGATTGGGAATATCCTTCTCTATGCAAACTCCACACGGCATTTTGGGAATATCTACTTGTTTTTGGAGTATGCACATTCTGTGTCCCCTCAGGATGCGTAACAGGAGTCCTGCTGTTCACCACCAAGCCAGCTTTCTCTCTGCACCTTTGTGTAATGCTAAGGGATTCTCCTCCTGCCCGTGAGCTGAAGACTGTGGCTCTGCTTCCAGCATGCACATGACACTGGGAGCGCGAATCCATGGGATGGGATGAAGCACTCAAGGGTGGAGACAGCGGTGGCCCTCCAATCTTCCCTTCCCTTCCTCCGCTGCCCTGCTGCATGGTACAAAGGGCCTGTGAAATAAGCCCACGAGAAAAGCCAGACCAAAGCTTTAAACCCATTCCTTTCCCAGGTCTGCCTCAGAGCTGCACCGCGGCTGGATCGGTGCCGGCAGGAGCGGGGCGGAATGGCTGCAGGCAGCGGCGGGAGCCTCTTCGGGCAGCGCCGCGGCCAAGCATTCCTAACGGGGAGGCACATCGTGCGTTTCCCCAGACGCTGACTACGGCCTCCCAAAGACCACCATTGATGTTTAACTCGATTTAGGAAGGTAATAAAGAACGAAGCCAGCAGCCCACGAATGGATAGAGTGCGCTGCAGATAACGGGCACGGCTAATTCTGTTTTTAAATAACAACAGGGGCAGCAGACCCACTGGCAACAGCCAGAGCATTTCTTCCAACCATGCATTCTGCGACTTCTCTTTTGCTACTGGAGGGCCCAACTCTGCGAACTATTTTTAGTAGCGTTACTTTGTCCATGCCCAGCCATGAATCAGGGTCCCACTGTGCTATTCAAACACTTAACTAAAGGCTGATTTCTGCCCAAAGACTTTGAAATCCAACTTACAAAAATCCCATAGGTTTAAATGGCAGAAAGAACTACATTAACAGTACTTTCTTTTATTGTCTTTTATTACCTATTTCACTAAATATTATTTACTTCATTTGCAGCAATCGGAGTAGAATAATGAAAAAAATGTTTCCAAGCAAAAGACTGGAACAACTCTGCAGTACTGCTGGCGAAATAACAAGCCATTTCAATGACAGAAACTATAAGCATTGAACAGCCCAAAATGGCTTCCACAGAGCCACAGCAGTATTGTATGCAAATATATAATTTAGCTGGTTGTATGTAACCTGGCTATTTTGTAATCACACAAGTAGGGATTAGACCAACGGGGCATATGCCATTTGTAAAGAAACTACATGGGAAAAATATGCATTGCACTTACAGTCCTGATATTCAAATTTAGATACTCAACAAACACACTGTCAGCTAACAGCAAATTACTCAGTTTCATTAATTATACTGATCTGGAGTTAAAGTAGAAGATACAGAAATGGAAGTGTATATATGTACACGATCCTTCAAAAAAAATTTTAATGAATGGTGATTATGTTGCTTTTATCGAGTGCTGTTCATCCAAGCATGCTTTACAAACCAACTGCACAATCACATACTCATTTGCCCGTGAACAAAGGAGTGCACTGTGTCTATCACTAGACAGCCGTCATCTCTGCTGTGACAACATGGGGTGCTCATAAGCGTGCACAACACTTTTGAAACACTTTTTGCACAATAAATGCAAAATATAGAGATCTCTGTCTAGAATCTAGACAGCCTATGTGCCTATGATAACTCTAGCTAAAATGCCATGAGAAATATATATATCTCTCTCACAAAATCTATCGTGACTATATATATAAAATAATCAGAAGTGATTATGACTAAATACCTACATTCTGCAGATCCAGCAACTCATCCATATCACCATGCTGAGATATCATTTACAATGACCTTTAAAGAAAATGACCCCTACTCCCAGAGAGCAGACTGCCCGCAGGACAAGTGTCTAGGATACAAGCTCATGACTGAGTGGCTAATATCTTCACACAACTCCAGTTCTCCTGATCTAACATGAAAAACAGTTCTGAGATGATGTTTTTGCCCTGTGTTTGAGACTCCGCTTCCAAAACCTTTGTGACAGCCTCTGAGAGGATTTTGGAAAGCTTGGTAACCTTCCCCATTAAAGCCAATGCGAAGACACAGCCTTCTGTGCTCCTGACAGCCACAACTTCATTGGAGTTCTCCAAATAGTCTTTGAAATCTGTGGTAAGGATCTGAATCCATTCTGAAACCACACTCCGTCATCTACCAAAGATCAGGACAAAAGTACCATGGTAGGCGACAGCAACTAATTAGTTTTTAAAATATCCGTTCCCTATCACACAGCATTAGCTGCTTCCTTTATGCAACACATTCAACCCAAAGTCTACTACCACGCTCGGTATTTTTGGGCTGCTGTACCAGCAAAGGTCTTGCAAATGAATATGTGGCCCAGATTCATCCAATGATTTTTAGCCACCTGCTACTGTTACCTACAGTACGTCTGCAGACTTGTCTGCAGAGTCAGCGCGGAGACAGGCACCCACCTCCTGTCCCCGGCCCCAACCATGGTCCCTCCTGGAAGATCCTACTCTGGCTACAGTGGGAACACAGACAAAGTTGGGAGGCACCTGTGGGTACAAGGGACCTCAAAATTTTATTTAGTAATGCTGAAAAGCAAGGTTTTCATTGATAGAACAGCTCAGTTGGAAGGGCGCTACAACGATGATCTAGTTAACCTCAGCTAACAAGCAAGAAAATGAACTGTGAGCTGTGCTGCATCTACAGAGCTAAGGCGAGGGGAAGCAACAAAACTATTTTAGTTAACCCGAGCTGCACGCATGGATCTGAATACACACAGGGAACAGATTTTTTGAGTAAGGTGGTGCCATTTTTACATACCGATGAGTAATAACACACTCTAAAAATGTTTTATAGGATTTGATTGTGAGAGACAGAATTAGTTTGGAAACTTTGCCTTTGGAGGACCATGGCAACCACTAACAAGGTGAAAACCAGTCTCCCTGGGTCATTTCTATGGAGGTTTCTGGTAGTAGCTTGGCTGGTGCTCACTTCTCTGCATGGCAGCAGAAATACTGAGTTTGCCGGGAACAGCCAAGACTCCTTGCTTAATACCAAGTTGTGACAAATCACTGTTAATTCTAGTGCTGGCTATAAATTGCATTAAAATCTTTATTCGAGATTTCAAGGACCAGATAAAGGATTTGGAGGACTGGAATGGAAGTTGTCCCCTGTTGATGAGTTTCCCTGGTCCCCTGACCAGTTAATTCCATACAGGTGCCTTGATTCTTGGACTCCTCCTTCTTCTGAATAAAAGTCTGTGCAGGTCTGATCCAGCTGTCTGCCAGCTATTGAATGTCCTTCTGTGACTGCACAGCAGACCACCTCAGACTCTTCTGCCCGGCACTAATGGAGCGCTCACCACCCAGAAGCAACATCCATCCTAAATGGATAGTAGTGCCCAATCCTTCTGGTCTTTGGGACTTTGTGCTGTTGCCTCCACACCCCATAGCAGTTGCTTAGTGTAAGAAAGGACCAAACCTTATACACAGAAATGTGTGTGTGCATCTACGTATGCTATGAATGAGGAATTAGCAACTTCTCCTGCACCTCTCCGGGACCTAAAAGCACCACCTGTAACCCTGCTGCACCAGGGGTTAGGCAGTAGCTGGTTTCCAGTGTTGTCTGCACACCCTTTCCCCTTGTTACGTTTTTGGAACAGTCTGTAAACTTTCAGCCTTTAATTATCGAATGTGAAATCAAATTATGTAAACAACCAGTCTCTCCATCCAGCAGAAATACTAAGTTCAATTTCAAGGTAAGATATTAGATGGGGGACGATCCCATTTGTACCTTTAAATGAAAGGCTTGGTTTTGAGGTTTATTCCCCAAAGCAGAGGCCTTTTTAGCCCCGATTTGAGTCACTGATGGCCAAGATGAAAGGGCCAGAACCAGGACAGAAATATCTCAGCCCTTCTGAAGATGTCATCTGGGCCTATGGAATGAACATTGTCACTGGTACAGAGAGTCAAATCTGCCCCGTGGGGATGAATCAGGAAAGCATCTCTTACTGACACCTATCTATCTGTCTATCTGGGTATCAGATTTTTGTCTTGTCTCTCTGTGTTGGCACCGATTACTGCATACACCCACATCGTCAGCAGCTCCAAACAAAAATACATTCCACTATTCCAGTTCATGTGTTGTGTGTCACGATGCATGCCAGACTTAACCTTAAAGGTCTGCATTTAAGTGGTTCTGTTTTGTCTCTCCTTATGCTGAGAAACACTTACGGGAAATTTGCTCTTTGATTTCAAGGTGAAACCAAAATGGATGCACAGTGATACTTAACCAGGGCTGATTTATTTAAAAATATACTGTCGTCTCCATAACTAGTCCATGCAAGCCAAATGCTGTAAAAAAAATACTTTGGTTATTACTAGGGCACCTGAAGCCTGCTGCCAATTTTTGTGGGTTTTCTGCCATGTTTTTTTTTCTCTTTAAATAATGCCGGCTCAAAACAAAACACAAACCCATCATAGGCACCCACAGAGTGGTCGGGAAAAATGACTTCACTTCTGATTTGCAGAGAGGCTCTGCTCTAGCAGCCTCCTTTAGCTTCATGCGAAAGGGAAGTGAAAAAAACAATCCTGGGTAACTATAAGGGAGAACAAGCATAGATCTATAGTATATACATATTAAAAAAAAGACAGATGACAACAGAGTTCCATCACGTAAGTTATAACCTAAACACAAGCAAGCAGACAAATTAAGCAGATATATGCTCTGTGCATACATTAATGTTGCTATTAGACCTCTAAAAAATAACTTTCCATTATGCACTCCTTAAGCAACTATAAATTTGGTTGGCACCTGCATACCAATGGAAGGACTGAAGCAGCCAGTGATATGAATTGTTGTTAAACTCTATTTAAAATAATTATAACTTTATGCTAGCTGAAATTCTTTACCGTTCATAAGCAGCTTTCAGCTCTGAAATCCAGGATACATAGACAACTTACATTACACTGTAAGACTGTGGCTGTAAAAGAATATTAAGGAGGAACTCTTGCCAAAATAATACTAAATAATTCCTTTCTAGTTAAGGTTAAAATTACGGCTAAGAGTAGAAGCTTGCTAATTCACTTTAATGATTGGGAGATCCACTGCAAATTACTGAATTTTGCAACTAAGTGAGAAACACATTAAAAAAGCAAGTGTAATTTGTCACAAAATGCACTTTGCTCATTTATTTTGACAACTGTTGTTTAAATTATTTATGCCCCTTAATCGTGTACTAGTAAATGTACTGTAGTCTGTTTTGTAAAAATAGTCATCAGTGAGATCAGAGTAACATAGCATCTGCTATCACCCTTCGCTTGGAGGTGAGCAGAAACCAGCATTCTGTGCCTTGCAAATGCAAAACAGGGTTTCAGAAGAGGGCTGTGTTGGTGGTTCTTGGGTTTTGTTTCTTTTGTTTAAACAACCCTGAACCGACAGCAGCTCCCAACCCTTTCAAACATCTGTACTGACACCTCAGTGAAATGAGCTGAGTGCTGTTGCCTCAGAAGTGGGGCCACTTATTTAAGTGCCTCCTAAGGGCTTAAAAATGTGGGTATTAGGATTCCCCCCCCCCCCCCCCCCCCAAAAATCTCCATCAGTGCCCACGAACAGGGTTCTGAACCTGAACTCAAAGGCAGGAGGAGCTTTGCTTGAACAGGCTGACAAACATTATTGAGTACCTACTGCTTTGAACTGATGCATCTTCTTCAAAGGATGAGAAATTGTGCCTTCTCCCTGCCCTATTTCAGGTCTGGAGGAACAAAGGAGGAAGCCACACCTTCCTCTCCTGAGCTGTGGTTTCACTTTACAAACTTGAATCACGGGCACAGAATTGAGGTGAATAAGTGCAAATGAGGAAGGAGAAAAGTTAAAGCAGATTTGGCTCTAGTCATTCCTGGAATCAAGTTATGTCAAGACTATGAAACACTCTGGGTGTTGGCTGGAGTTGCATCACAGTCAACCCACGCTGATGAACACCATGTACCCATGAAACGAGGCAGCTGGGCATCCCATGAGGATCAGCGCAGCAGGCGTGCCAGTGCCTGCACTTCCGTCCGTTTGATCAAGTATATTGCAACTCTGAAGAAAGGAAAAATAAAACAAACCCGAACCCAGCTCCCCACCTCCCCAGTAAGAGATTAACTCTTGTGAAAGATGCCAGACTGACAGCCTGAGTTAGGTATACAAGGGGTTTTGGCATCGGCAGAGAAGCAAGGAAAATTACAGGAGATCTTTAGAAGGGAGATGAAGGACTTCTTGAGACCTCTTTCCTCCGTTACGTACCGAAATCGGATCAGCCAGAATCTGACCTTGCAACTGCATTCACCCCACCTTATACCTTAATTAAGTACGATTATTAACTACCCTTAATTACTTTAGATCCCTAAATTAATGATAGTGCTTCTCAATTAGGAGTGTGGTTATCCTTGGTATTTGATGCCCCAGCAGATGCTATGAATCCAAGCCCTACAGTATTACCTTCTCACTTAGACACTCGTGACCGAAGGTACTGAATCTCCCTTCTGTGCATGGCTAAAAAAATGGCCTTGCAAATGCTTCTTGTGCAATCAAAGTTATTCTCTCCTGAACCTAATAACTAGCAAGTGAGCTTTAAAACCTGCTTGGGGCTTTAAAGTTCCCCCCCCAGCCCACGGGAGTGTGGCTCCTTGCCTCGGCGGCTGCAGGGGGACAGACCTGACCTCTCCACCGGACAGAGGGAAATTGAGGGCTCCAGGAAAGCAACAAGCTTTATACTTAATTTGCAGGGTGGTTTTTTTTTAAAGCAGAGTCATTAAACTGTAATTTAGGGGAAGAAGGGGAGAGGAAAAGTGGGGAAAAAAGATTTACTGATAATCTCGCCAGTCATGTGCATCGGCTTCCTGTGTGCTGACTCACCTGTGGCTGTTTAAACGTGTTTCCTTCGACTCCTTCCTTGGTGTTTGGTTTCTATTTTCTTTAATGGCATAAACTTTTCTCTACTTTATACGGTAAGATACAGGCAAAGACACCCAGGCCTTCATCCTGCTCATTTTTTCCTCCCATTTTCTTCTGCCTCCCTGGGTTTCCCTACGGAAACCCAACCGAAGAGTTTCCTCTCGGATGCAGCCCATCTGAAGGGCACCCGCAGGCTGACGAAGCAAGTCTGTACCGTGCCCTGCAAGCGTTACAGCTCGTCTTTTTGTCTGGAAAGACACTTTCAGACAAACAGGTTGCCAAGCAGGAGAGTTAAATTTAACGGCACGGCGTCCCCACAGCCGGAGGATGGCTGCGGGAAAGCCCGTGGGACAAACCACTCGGATTTCCACCTCAAACTGAGAGCGGCCTCGTGAACGTGACTCACATTTCTGTGCCATTCACAGCAAGAAACACAGCTGTTAATCATTCCTCTTCCTCTGCGCTCTTCAGATGCTCAGCAAAAGGCAACTCAGTGACTACGTTTTAGCTAACACACACCTCTCTTGGCCGACCGGGGTGAGACCACTGGGGATGCCTTGGAGCTGGTTGCTTCCCCGGGTGGGACCACTCCCCCAGGAGCCAGGAGGACCTGCACAGACACCGAGTCTTCTCAAAACAAGGCTGAAGGCAGGGCTGTTACTAGTGGGAGCATTTGGACCACGCTATCAGATTAGTCTTGCCCCGTGGATGGATTCTTCCCTCTAGATTTAGCTGGAAACTCCAAAACACGAGCAGTTCTTCATCCTGTGTTGGTTTGTCGCCCTCTAAGAACATCCAGGCTCTGCAGGCTTGGGTCCTGTACGATGCCTGGAAGCCTGCGGACCATGGTCGGTCTTATCTTAGTTACCTCTCACCGGCCCCTCGCAACAATCCATGGCTCCCCGAGGCTGCAGACTCTTCCCAAATCCCTGCTTTGAACAACAAAAGGACCACATCGACATTTCTGGGTCACGTGCATGTGCGTGGAGGGGGTATTGCTCTTTTAACTCCCGGCTGGATCTCACAGAGATCAGGGTAAGATCATAGTACAGCCTCTCTAAAACACCCCAGGAGAATAAACAAAAATGCCGTCAACTACCTTTAGCTAAACCGGGATTGTAATGGTAGTTTTGTGCAGATAACACAGCAAATTATTAAACACACTTCTACCATAAATAATAATAAACTCTAAGCAGCAAATCTTCTCAAGGTCTGCAAAACTCAATCTTAAAATTTTAGGTGCAGTTCTCTAGTTAAATTACAAAGCAGTAAACCTAAAATTAACTTGCTCTGGGCGATCTTAAAATAGTAGATTGCTGGATCTAAGCTTATGGGTGTTCTCAGTTAACTACTTCTGAAGAAATACAAAAGTGGTTTATTACATCTGTAATTACAGCAGAACTTTGCCCTGTACTTTTCGCTCCTGGCTGGAGGAGACAAGTTTGGATGTATCATGTGAAACCCAGCGCTGAATATCAAATGGACAGGAATCCTAACCGTTCCTGAGCTATCAAAGCTCTTGAGATAAACCCGATACAGCCTTGTGCAGGTTTGTCTCTTCTTCTGCAAGACCACTTACAGGTATGTACAAACATGCACACATATGCATATACATATATATATATATATATGCGCGCTTATATGTACACACACAACTACATAGATACAGATAAATCCTGCAGAAAACGAACTTTCAGGGTACATTTAAAAGCAGATGCTCTTGCACACATACACAAATACTTTTCAAAGTGTTCTCCTTTTTCCACATTTCTACCCTCATTTTGTCTATCAAGTTTTATTTTTGTATAAAATTTGAGACCCTGAACTTGACGATAAAATACACTGCCTGAGATCACAGAATATTGATGATATTGTCAGTCCTGGCAGAAGATGAGAGTCAGGCTCCCCTCCACAAAACCATAAGGCTAGGTGAAAAATCAATAAGAGATTGATCTGCTTTCTGATTTTTCAGTTGTTAGAGTCACATTTCCAAGCTGTTCTCTCCAGTCATGAAGGGCCAGAAACTTCTTTTTTATTGCTTAATGAAAGCTGAAAACTCATACTTTCACATGACTTCAGAAGCAGTAGCTTGTAGAAAAATACCAAAAATTGTCACAGTCATGATAAACCATACGATTGGCCACAGTTTTAAGATTTTGAGGGATGAAATGCTACCTTTGGCAGCAAGTCATGCAGAAAGACTTTTAAGCAAGGCATGAGTTGTAAAAAAATCTGGAAAACCATTTTTTTGTAAGAGAAAAGACAGAATATTGCTATTCTATAAAAAACTCCAATAGGGCATGGATATTTTGTAAACTTTTCTGCAGGGGTTGCGGCAATCACAATTTATTTTTAAATTCACCTGCTTTAACCCAGTACATACAGAAATATTTTCAGGTAGGAGATTTCTCTTGGAGGAAGTAATGCGTCTGATACCCTGCGGGTATCCATGGAATCAGATGTAGTTCCTGGTTCTTGATTGCATTTGCTACTGTATTGCAACATTTTATGATTAAGCCAGTAAACTTAACAATATTTAAACTGCCGTTCTGATTAGAGGGCTTAAAATACGTGGAGAGTAGTGGGGTTACTTTCAAAAGCACTTGGCTTAATTTTTCTTCCACTGCATTAAATGAAAATGACTGATTCAGAGAAGTATCACAGCAATACTGGGTATTTAGATCTAAAAAAATCCAAATCCTCCTATAATTCTATTTGCCCTCCACAGCCTTCTCTACTGTTTTCCAGCCTACTGCTTTTCTCAAACTTTTTCAAATTTCCTCTCAGAAATGAACAACTCGTACAACAGATCAGCCATGTGAGCACAGAAAAAGCCAATCCCACAATTGTGCAAGCCAAAATTTACTAAAAATTTCAATACTTTTCAAAGGTTAGCAGACACTTCTCTTAACAGAAGTGACTTTTATAGTCAATACTGACGACTGGACAGTTCTGGAAAAGCGCTGTATTTCTCCTACAGACTATTTTAATACAGAAGGTAAATCTTGAAATATTAAAAAGGAAATAAAACAATAACCAGTGAGACATGTAAAGACTCCCCTTTCAAAGTCTCATCTAGAGAATGAGTCATACGCTCATTTACAGCTAAGCTTGGATCAAATTGCTAGCAGTGAATCTGAAAGCAGAAAAATAAAAACAGAACTACTGTCCAAAGACGAACTTTCCATGTCAGAGAAAAAACAAAAGGATTTCAATATATATATCCTAGTGTTTGTTCTGGGAAGCAAACTGAATTAAGAAAAGAAAATGATGACATTTTAGAAAACATGAAAAATGTAATTATTAAAAATTCTTTGCTAAAACCTATTTTATGATGACACAAAGGCCCTCTGTTTCCTGCAATGCGCCAGCTGCTTTTCATTATTTTATGCACAAAAAAGCGCATTCAATCACCTGTTCTACAAACTGCAATTTCAGGGAAGTAAAAGACCGAAAAGGATTCAATACAGAAGTTCAGACCCATTCACTACTCCCCAGGCTGTGTCAGGTCTGGCCAAAAAGGTCCAGTGATGTCTGGATCATGCTGATCTCAACCTAAGATAAATCTAAATTATTCCCTGCTTTTCAGTGAATGGAAATGAAGTTAATCAAAATGTGTGCTAAAACCCATGCAATTTCAAAACTTGAAGAAAATACACAGTTGCTTTTGCCTAGGCAACCTGTGAAAAGCAGAGCTGTGAAGTCGTGCCTCCTGTGCGTGAACTTGGTTTTTCACAGCGTCAGTCAACTGTCTGGGAAAGACAGCCACCCCCCGTATGCTCCCCGTCTTCTTCCCCGAGCCCCTTCCAAACAGTTAAAAACAAGTCCCGACTCCAGCCAACATTTTTTTCAGTATACATTATCATGCCAAGAAATCTTGATTCTTTGGGCTTTGTGTTACGCATTAAAACAATGTACAGAGACAATGGTCCTAGGACAGTCAAAAGCACATACATTTTTTCATTTACAATAGTCTCGATCCATAAAAACTTATCGTGGAGTTTGTTTAAAGCAGACCCAACAGAAAACACAACTGGCTTGTCACACTGTGATGGACTTGGTGTGTAAGTCTGGGGGGTTTGTAAGCAGAAGGTGACATAAGCAAGAAATCTGATTTAACTGAAATTACTTGGGACAGGCAAAAGTAAATGCTTTGCTGCATCATGTTCCTGCATCATCCCAGGCTAACTTTGAGCTAAGACGAAGGCACACTGGGACCATGAGTGATGTTGAGCCACTTTATCCTGAGAGCTTCCTTCAGTAACAGGCATTCCTTCACTACACTTTCAGATGACAAAGTACCGAGTGCATTTGGGCAGCCCGCAAAAGGGACCTCCCTTAGCCCTGCCGAACAGTTTTCTTAGAGAGCAGATATTCTCAGAAAAACGTTTGGCCCCAACATCATCTAACATCAATATTTGAATCTTTACGAGCATACAATGGCTATGTATCTTAACATCTTTAACAACAATGATCTTCAATTTCAAGCAGATGCTTATTCATAACCCTTTTGACTCCTTTTCTCTTTTTTTTCGATCTTCTCCTCTGCCTTGCCATTTGGTTCATCCATTTTGAAACTTCAGTCAAGTTGAAAACACACAAAGAAAAACCTGCCTGCACTTGCTCAGTACTATTTCACAGCTACGGTTAAGAAAAATGAGAGGTCTTTCATTGTATGCAGAACATCTTCTCTTGGACAAACATGTCAGACTGCCTTCGAGCGCTGGTTGCAAATGCCAGGAAAGCTGGATCATTGAGATTGCAGTTTTTGGAAAAGCTGCACTACGTTTGGACTCATCTGGTATGAACGTGTGTCAGCCAGAAAGTGTTCTTTCAGCTTTTTGAAAGAAAAAGCTTGTGGAAAAAGGAAGTGAAAATTAAATACCCAACCACATTATTTTTGCGTCTAGAAATGACCCAGCATTAACAAGGATGGATCACTCCCACGTTCCACTTCACGGAATGGCACCCACAGACTTACAGCACTTCCAGGCTTACGCTTCTTAATCAGAAGCTTGCATCTGATGGTGGGAGCCAAATGTTAGCAGTTCAGCAAAGAAGTTCCTGGTCTGCCAGTCTAGAGAATAAGAAGATTTAACAATACCACGGGAAACAAGTGGATCCTTTAATTTTACTTAATATTCAACGTACTCTGTCTACTTCTCCGTTGGAAACAAACTTGAGCTCCAGTGAGTCTCACGACCTGTTGTTCCAACATCATTGTCCTCATGAACTTCAGCAAAGGAAAGCACAAAGTCCTGCCTCCAGGGAGGAATAAGCCCCGGCACCAGCACGCACCTCAGCCAGACGTCTGCAAAGCAGCTCTGCAGAAAAGGCCCCGGGGGTCCTGGTGGACACCAAGCTGACCACGAACCAGCAACATGTCCAGTGCTGGGCTCTCGGTGCAAGACAGACATGGACCTACTGGAGCAAGTCCAGCAAACGGCCATGAAGATGATTAAGGAACTGGAGATTCTGTCATAGGAGGAGAGGCTCAAGGAGATACCTGGGGCTGTTAAACTCTGGAGAAGAGAAGGATCGGGGGATCTTGTGCATGTGTGTAACAACATCATGGGGGGAAGTAGCGAAGACAGAGCCAGGCTCTTTTAAGCAGTGCCCAGTGACAGGTCAAGAGGCAACAGGCATGAATTTGACATGCAGGAAATTCCATTTAAACATAAGAAGAGACTTTTTTACTGTGATGGTGGTCAACCACTGCAACAGGTTGCCTGAAGTGGTTATGGAGTCTGTATGCTTGGAGATATTAAAAACCTGACTGCGCACGGCCCTGAGCACCCTGCTCTAGAGGACCCTGCTTCGAGCAGAGGGTTTGGACTAGACAATCTCAAGAGGTCCCCTCTCACCTCAGCTATTCTCTTCTGGACTGCTTCTTCCAGCAATGGCAGTTAATTTAAGATTTGTAGCTGTACTTCACTTGAAAGCCTCTAATTGTCTAAGTAAAATAGTGCAATACTTCTGGAATAAAGCAGAAATGCATTTCATGCTAACTCAACCCCTAATGTACCCTATTGTGTGTTTCTGGTTGGAGAGCTTCCTCAAATCCTTATTCTTTACATGCCATCCTTCAACTTCATCATCTAGAGTGTGTAGGCATCCAATTCAGCATCTTGGCCTCAATCCACAGATTCGAAACTGTTTAGCAGTGTCCTCAGAAAAACTTCAGCAACAGAACTTACAGACCCTATGAGACTCATAGGAGGCTTAGGATGAGATCTGATGGTCTGAGAGAAAAGACAGCCAAGAGTCAGCATGTGAATGTGGAATGCAGTGACCAGAAGTACAGCCCAGACCCAGCTCGTGCAAAAGCTATGCTTACAATTTGTCTTAACCATTATCACACAGAGATACTGGCAGATATTACAGTTAAATGCTTTTTTTTTCATGTGTGTCTGTAGCTTCTCACTCTTCTACAGCATTCATTGTTCCTTTCCTCTCCAGGACCACCAAGTTTTGAAACAGCCTGCAATTGTGAAAATCAATGAAATTCCACCTGGCCCAGTGCATTTAAACATCTTTTCATCTACAGCAGGACTGTGCTTTGGCTTAAATTCTGAGTGAACGCTAATGAAATGACTTTTTCTTTTTCAGCCCTGCCCTATTAATATTCAGGAAAAAGCATTTTTTCATTTATACATGCTTTTTTCTAATTCACTTGCTTTAAACAACGAGCAAGCCATTTTGTATTTTTAATGTAAAGTCAAAAATGCAGATCTTTACAGCAGCACTGAAAGCAAATTTATAATTAAGTCATCCCAATCCTAACTCTTATTTAGAAATTTCTCTTTATATGAAATCATACTTTAACAGCAAATGGATTAAATCCTACTGATTCCAGTATTCAAATATCAGCTGAAAAACTACTTTAAAGAAGTAACCTTAGTCTTAGTATTTGTGGTTAAAATAAAAACTTTTACTCTACAGGTTAATGAATGTGGCTGAACAGCTGCCGCAGCCACTGCTGGAGGAAAAGCAGCAATTTAATAAAGAGTAAAGTGATAATTATCCAGCATCCTGATTCATTTTAAGATATGGCATCTTCAAGCAACAGAACACACATGCTCCCTTTAATTGATAACTGAAAACATTTCCTTGGGCTAACTAAATATCTAGTTGACTGAGTTTTCATTAAAAAAAAAATTCTGATATGATCCCCTGGGGAGAATGTTCTTCAATTATAAACACCCATGTTTCATTTTATATTCTCCTCTCATACCTTCTTGAGAAGGCCACATTAAGTTTATGCCATAAATCTCTTTGGAAGTAGACAATATTTACTATCATTCATACTTTTTCCATATCAAGGACAAATAAGAAGGCATCCTCCACATCTGGGCAGCATCACACGCTATGTACTTCCAGCACTACTAAAGCACAAATCAACACTCAACGATTTTCCTCCACGACTGGTATCAGCCACATTTCATACTCCTTCACCGTGAACATAGTTGTTCTTCACCTTCTGAAAAGCTGGTAGAGGGAATGCTCTCAGGAGATGACCTCCCGTTACGCCATTGGAATGGAGAAGAGAAAGTTGTGCTGAGAGGAGAGGACTTACGGCAAATTAGGGTCATTGCTCTTGTTCTGGCCTCATCCCTCAGGATTTCTTCCTGGGTGTAGAGGGAATGTAGCAAAGGCAAAGAAGGAACTAAGCTGAACAATCTCAGCCTGATTTTACCCAGGTGCTGCTCTGTCAGTCCTTTCCACTGCTGCCCCACTTAAATTCCTGCTCAGCTGGGGAGCTCTCTTATTGACAGTGTTTGGTCTCAGCTCTATCAATGCCGATCTATAAATCTGCATCTAGATTACTAGATCCTGCTGATCTATTAATCCATATGCTGTAAACACTTTGAAATTTATCCTCTGATCTCTGCCCACATTACACGTTTTCTGCCTGCCACCAGCTCCTCTTCCGCTCTTGCTGCCCAGTGATTCCCTGCTGCGCTCAATATGTTGCTGTGGGGGCCATCAGCTCCATACGCCTCTGACAGCTCCGCCTCTGCGTACGCCTTTGGTATCTCATCCCATCTCAGACTTTCTCATGTGGAGATGCCCTTCTGACCTGTGAAATTCACCTAGAGGAGATCTTCCAACCTAGACACACTCCCTTTGTCCTGGCTTCCTTGTTCCCCAGCAAGAGACTCATGCTCTGAATGAAGAGAGCTCCTACAATTACCCAACTTCGTGTCTTTCTGTAGCGTTAGCCGTAACACCTATTGATCGTTACTGTTTGGTAACGGCTGGGCAGACGGCAGCCACGGTTTCTCTGGCTGCTGCTTCCAAGTAGGTCCCTGTGTGTAGCAACTCCGTGCCCAGGGTACCACTCTCCTTTCTCCAGCCCTCATTCACCCGATTCTTTTCAGGCTGCAGGCTCACTTCAGCTGCCATTTACTATGGATTTGTCAGTCGTTGAAGCTGGGAGCCCTTGGGCTGTATGGCTGCCAACCCTAGTGAAGAAGGGAAAGGACAGCTGACAGGTATGTGACACTTGTGCACTGCAGGAAGAACTGGAGGTAGAGGAGAAAGACGCAGTATGGACCAGCTCAGAAGAGGGACGAGAAATGAGAAGGTGAAGAAAGAAAGGCAGGAAGAAAATTTTTGCTCATTTGTTCTATAAACCCTTGAACAATGGACTTTGGGAGCAAAGCCAAGCATTAAACTCATAATACCCTCTGCTGATCTATGCCTGAGGTGAACTATATCACCGTGGCTCAGTTCATAATGTAGGGCACGAGCATGCTATAAAATGCACCTGACCCACAATTATCCTGCATCCAGGTTTGGGCTCCTCACTACAAGAAAGACATGTAGGTGCTGGAGCATGTCCAGAGAAGGGCAACGAAGCTGGTGAAGGGTCTGGAGAACAAGTCTTATGAGGAGTGGCTGAGGGAACTGGGGTTGTTCAGTCTGGAGAAGAGGAGGCCGAGGGGAGACCTTATCACTCTCTACAACTACCTGAATGGTGGTTGTAGCAAGGTGGCTGTTGGTCTCTTCTCCCAGGTAACTAGCGATAGGACGAGACAAAATGGCCTCAAGTTGTGCCAGTGGAGGTTTAGGTTGGTTATTAGGAAAAATTTCTTCATTGAAAGGGTTACCTTTCAATGGTAAAGGTAAAGGGTTGGAACAGGCTGCCCAGGGAAGTGGTGGAGTCACCATCCCCGGAGGTATTTAAAAAGACGTGTAGATGTGGCACTTAGGGACACAGTTTAGTGGTGGACTTGGCAGTGTTAGGTTAATGGCTGGACTCTATGATATTAAGGATCTTTTCCAGCATAAATGATTCTATGATTCTACAGTTATTCCCCTCTGTCAGCCCACTTGAGGGGCCACTGGAGCATCCTGTGATGCTCTGCTATTTGGCCTTTCTCTGTATGCGAACTGAGGTGTTACGGTCTACTGAGAGAAGGGAACATGTCACAGAATCACAGAACGGTAGGGGTTGGAAGGGACCTCTGTGGGTCATCTAGTCCAACCCCCCTGCCGAAGCAGGGTCACCTACAGCAGGCTGCACAGGACCTTGTCCAGGCGGGTCTTGAATATCTTCAGAGAAGGAGACTCCACAACCTCCCTGGGCAGCCTGTTCCAGTGCTCCGTCACCCTCAGAGGGAAGAAGTTCTTCCTCATGTTCAGATGGAACTTCCTATGCTTCAGTTTGTGCCCATTGCCCCTTGTCCTGTTGCTGGGCACCACTGAAAAGAGTCTGGCCCCATCCTCCTGACACCCACCCTTCAGATATTTATAAACATTTATTAGGTCGCCTCGCAGCCTCCTCTTCTCCAGGCTGAACAAGCCCAGCTCCCTCAGCCTCTCCTCATAGGAGAGATGATCCAGTCCCCTCACCATCCTCGTAGCCCTCTGCTGGACTCTCTCCAGTAGCTCTTCATCCTTCTTGAAGTGGGGAGCCCAGAACTGGACACAGTACTCCAGATGGGGCCTCACTAGGGCAGTGTAGACGGGAAGGAGAACCTCCCTTGACCTGCTGGCCACACTCCTCCTAATGCATCCCAGGATCCCATTAGCTTTCTTGGCAGCCAGGGCACACTGCTGGCTCATGGTCAACCGTGTGCGTCTTGCACCGCTGTGCAGCTGAGAAGTAGCCAGACCCAGGTGCTGGGAAGCACTACTGGATCCCACAGTATGGATGCAGTATGGACACAGCCAACATTAGTGGGCAGAGAGGTTCATATCAATGGATCACACAGCAGTAAAGTAAGCAAAACGGTAATTAACAGACAACCCCTGTCTATTTCAAGCTGCTTGTGAAGGAGTTTTCAGATGTGCTTTTTGGGATGGACTTGATTAAAAAAAATCAGCCCAAATAAACCCACTAATATTTGCAAATCAGATATTCAAACCATAAAACCATTTAAAATCTAAAAGTAGTCTTTGTTCTTCCCATGCACTTTGATATTCAGATGCTTTAATCTCTGTTAGGAAGCCTCCTAGGACATCCCCTTACAGATTTAATTTCAATACCATGAGCATAGTTATTTACTAAATGTTTTCAGGCCATCATTCAGTCCCCTTAGGACAGGTTTCATCTAGCCAACAGCAGATGTCTACAGAGCAGAACAGCCAAGAGGTCGACGGCTACCCTCCTTTCTTCCACAGTGGCGAGCAACAGAGATTTCTGGTGTGCAGCTCATCTCATCTCATCTGGAGGCAGACATTTAAATTAGGCAAGATGTAGGTCACTTCCTTGGGTCTGCAGTTAGGAGAGAAGAGCCCACACTCACTCTTCATCAGACCCAAGCTCAAACATCCCTCCCTGTCCCTTGGCCAAATATTCCCTATTGGGTAGGAGCCTCAGAAACCATCTACTAGGAAATGCAGTGCATGCAGGAAGAACTCGGGGTGTCTCAGTCCGGGCTTTTTAAGTGTAACACATCACTAAACATTTAACACAAAAAAATGTAATAAAACACAATATCTTCAGCAAGTTTTTGTCAGAAATGTAGTGGCGTTGTTGCAAACATTACAGTCGCTGACGCTTGTCATAGAAACAAAAAAGTTATTTTTAACAAGATCCTGGAACTACCAAATACCCCCCCATCATCCATTTTGCATCAGTCAGCTGCAGAGCATGACTGAGAAAAAAAGAGACAAACTTATGTCTCTGGAACACAAGAGCAGATCCTTTAGGACACGTGTAACGTCCTTCCTTTGACAGAGACACCGCTGCCGCCCAGAGCTGCCTGTCCAGCCCTGTGCCCCATGGCACCTCGTACTCGGAGCCCCCCTGCCCCAACAGAATCCATCGCGTTCGGGTCAGGCCGCGTGTCCGTTCTCCAAAGAGTTTTCTGAGTGCGGGGAAGGAAGCTCTTAGTTCTGGACATTGCCATTAATTTATATGCTGTAGGTGACTATTTTTATTATTAATCTTCCGCACCTGTGCCCAGCATGTTGGATGGGTGAATTTTAAATAAATTAAATTTTGCATACTCACTCCCTTTGTGATCTTGTTATGCAAATAGTGCTCATCTCTTCACCTCTGAAACCACTCACATACCACAATTTCAAAGTCAGACTAATTTATAAAAATGCTGAGAAAGGCAGATCTTTTTTAAGGACTCAATACAATAAGAACTGATTTCTGTTCCTTTGGAACCTGGAGGGTAGATGGAAGAGCCCATTGTTTTCGCATGTTTTTTTCTTTTCTGGAAAATAGAAGTTTAATTGTAATTTTTATCTATGGTTATAGCCTGTGCTCTGCAGATTTCTGCGGGTCGTCGTGAATCCCACCCGTGTGTATTTCATAATTTTCTGTGACACAGACTGCAACTCTGAAAGGAAAAGCCACAATCATTTCTTGAGGTGGTTGGGAATGAATGAATTCCCACACCAAGGCGGGGACAGGCGGGGAGCAGGAAAGGCAGGGCAACACGGAGGACAACCAGAGGGAGAGCTGGCAGCTTGCGGAGCATTCAGCTCACTCTCCAGAGGTTTCCTTGGAAATCGGCGGAGTTCGCACCAGGATGTATTGAAAAGATATTGAGCACAAAATCCTCAGCTCCTTCATAAACGCTGATCCACAGCTGGGTCACATCAGCTGCTGCGGAGCGGGAGCGGCAGTGACAGACGCTACCGACACAGAAGTACGCTGGCTTTGCTGAGCCTCGGGTTTTGCAGAGGCGGACACAGGCTGGTCCCACACACCACGCTCACGTCTGACTCTCTGTGCGCCCCGGGGGGAGAGGGACTCCCCTGAGCACCCATTTCATCCACCGGTTCAAACAGCAGAACCAGTTTCACCGATGTTCGGGACCATACCGCCTAACTGCAGACCTTTATTAAAGGCTCTCAATGTATGTGTACTGATTATTTATCACTCGGAGCAAGGGTCGGTCGTTCTTGACTGGAAAATGATGAATATTGCTCAGTGCTTTCTTGACCTTAGTCTCTGAGATTAAGTTAGTCAGCTGTCTTGGTGGACAGAATATAGTCCTGCTCCACTGGAGCTGGTCCAGTTCCAACCCTAGAAACTCTTGGAGGACATTTTTCTATTTTATTTGGTCGACGTACTTTTCCCTTTGAACCCCTCTTTTCAGCGTAACAAGGAAAGCCAGTAGGCAACATTTCTGGTTAGAAGTCCTTTCTTCTTTATTGTCTTCAGTTAATACTTTATCTTATTTTCTTTAATGAGTGTCCTGTCACCTCTGTATTATGCAAGACTTCTTCGGCGCTTCCAAACCGACCAGTAACTACCAACCCCTAAGAGACCGACTCTAATGATGAATCCAACAGATCAGATAGAGAAATAATTCAAAGGAATCATTAGCAGTCTTAGCTTGCACAAGAAAAAAAATGAAACACAATAAAAAGTGTACTTATTTGATCTGTTCACATTTAGCATCAATTATAGAGATAGTGTGCAGTAGACAGATCTCAAATTTTAATTACCTTGAAATTTGCATAGTGGTTTACTAAATGCCTTTTTGTTTAAGGCTGTTTAAAACAGTATTTAATTAAACCTCATTCTAGGTCAAAGTAATTTAATTAAAAAAGCTTATTGCCTGTAGGTCCCACATAAACACCGTTGTGCACACCTTGTGCTTGGAGATCGTATGAGCACCCACACAGCTGCTTCCTTGCTGAGGGACAAGCTGATTTCTTAAAAACCTCAGTTACTGAGGGAAACGCTTTGCGATTGGTAAATCTCCACACAAAATACAGTCGTCCCACAGGAAAGCCCTTGTGTACGGAGGGGCTGTCGTGGTGGAAGAGGGATGCACAGCAGGCCCAGCACACATCCTTCTCTGCGTGGGAACAGAAGGAGTGAGGGGATACAGTATTGTAAGTTACACTCCAAAGGGCTCTACTACAAAACACTGAAAAACCCTGAGCGCACACATTCCTCTTCTGCCAGGATGCACCTAGCACAAAACCGGTAGCTTTAGGATATCTTTAGGTACTCGTACCTGGCCCAAAGCGTGTCAGACTTGAGGCACAACAATCCGGTCACCAGTTTAAAATGTGACAGTACAAACAGTGCTCTACCAATCACCTGGGCAATCTTGCACAGATTAAAAACATATTTAAGCCGTGGCAGTACTTCCCTCTTCCCCCTATAAGATTTTTCATTTCCAAATGAAAATTTGTCCAAGCTCGTGACAATCTCGAGAGCCAGGGTCCATCAGCTGTGGGCTGTAACACTTCACGGGCTCTCCTGGCCCTGCTTCCCACCCATTCAAAACGCCGCCGCAAAGACTGCTTCCGTCTCCTGGCTTTGATGATAACGGATTCATCTTTGCAGCAGCAGACTCAGAAGTGCCTGAAGACTTTCAAGGTCCCTCTGAGCAGAGCCTATCTTTTCCCATCACTTCTTATTTGTTACTGAGCTATTGATCCTCACTCTGCCAGGGACGCCAGCCTCTGCTACCCAGTCGAAAAAATCTCTGAAGACAATTAGATTTTCTCCCAAGAGGCTCCCACTTCTGGGCAGCGTTTGTTCAAACACCTGCGAGGCCACACCTTACTGTCTCCTTGAAAAATCTGAGAAGAAAGCTAGAAGGATTTTCCTTTACCAGGACGTCCACAAAAATTTGACAGATTTGTTGGGACTGTGGTTTATTTTAAGAGAGTCACCATCTTATTTTTCTCCTGTATGATACCTGTGGCTTTCGGACATATTTCGCATACAATCTTTTGCAGTCTTTGCAGTCCATATCCATAAAGCACCCAGAGCAGCAAGGTGCTGGCCCCCAAGGAGGGCTTCTGAAATGCTGTTATAATACAAATAAGCACAAAGAAATAACAAGAGCATGTGGAAAGGATTAATCTTACCCTCTGCTCTTCATCAGTAAGGAGGACTCTAATCTCCAGACAGAAAATAATTAGCGCATATTGCAGAGAGACTACACGCACCAGTTAATGTGCAAAGCAGAGATTTCACAGGGTGCCCCGTGATTACCTTCACAGGGACTCAACCTGCCCATCTGCAGATGGGTTCCATTCTTCACGATGACACCGTAAAAGCGAGTCCAGGCTGAAGCACACTTAGGCACCCTTCACGTCCGACTTCCCTCGCTCTTGGCTCCGTCGCCGCTGCTCCCTCAGCTGGGAGCGGGCACGCAGGTCTCCCTAAGGGCCGCTCGGCTCCACATCTGGATTCGTGCTCTTTGGTTCAAGACTGTTTAGCAGCAGATGCCAAGGATATTTTCACGAAGTAGCGTGCACTATCACACAAACTGTCTCTCTTCTCTGTTCATCCAATTCTAAACCTACTTAAAATGCATTAAAGAAGGGAAAATATGCACTCTACAAGGCAGAATAGGAAGTTTTGAAGAAGCATGATTGCTGCTTGATTTTCAGGGGTGTGAAGCCTCCAGAAGCTCTGCGCAGGCCTTGGCCCTCTCAAAACAAACCTTGAAGTATTCAATACAGAAATTTTGACACCTGTGGGTACCTTGTAAAAATCAGGCTATCCCAGGGAACACGTGTACAAAAGCAGTCGCTGTTTTTCATAGGCTATGTGGTCACGTGCAGCTGCTTATTTAAGGCAAGCTTTGAACTCTGAATGAGATGCACAGATAGAAAATGTTGCAATGCTGTGGCAAATTATGTAAATATCACACACAAGGAAGCACCCTCAAACACTGATCTTGTTTGTGTTCTCGCTAAATTTCCATCAGCTTGGATTTTAACTAAACAAACACCGCTCTTCTTGTATTGTTATTTGGAGACAGAATCCAGTGGGAACTCTACTTCTTCTCTGAACCACGTCCTAGATCTTTCTAGCTTAAAACCTTCACCACCCACATGCCCGGACACTTCTACTTTCACCTGCAAAAATTAACCCTTAACTCTGCCGTATCTTTCCAGATCTCAAGGCAATTGGTTACCAGGCAACCACTCCCTATTTTCCCCGGCTTGCTTGTTTAATTGAAGCCTGCGCTAAATAACATCGCCAGAGTATGTAGTATGAGGAGGATGGGCACAGGAAAGCAGTGCCCTCCCTAAAATGTCCTCTTATTGCCAGCAAAGAATTGCTAAACACACAAGGAAAGACCTTTTGCCTATTTGTCTTCTCAGCCCACAACAGGAGACCCGTGTGAAGGCTGGGTCTGTACTGCCTAGTGACCGCCCCCGGGAGCACTTGTTCTTCCATCTGCTCCTCTCCCATCCGCAGCACCCGACGGAACCCTCCATGGGTGGAGGGAACCACTGAACTGCCCCGGGCTTCCTCCGGGAAGAGACCTGGACCTGCTTCTCCATGGATAGAACCTGTGGCTGATCTACCCTGTCTGCCTCAGGAAGAAGCAGGGATACGGAGCATCCTTGGGGAGCAACCCGAATTCACAGCGCTCCCCAGCTATATGGGTAAGCAACTCCACCACTGGAGTTTGGGTCCATCACACCCAAAGTGAGGTCAGTCCCACAGCAAATGTTTTGGGACAGAAATTCAACGAGGCCCAATCCAGCATGCACCATTCCCGCACCGACACCCTGCACATGCAGCGCATAGGTCTGGAAACAGAGCTGGAATATTTGCAACAGTTCTTGAAAGCCCAGACGCAAAAGGTGCTGCCTTTCAAAAGTACAGGCCCTTCTGCTTTCTGCGGTAATGTCACTGAGAGTAAGGTGGAAACGTAGACCAGAAAGTCAGACCTTAGTAACACGCTACGTTCCATTCTAAAATGAAATGTGAACGAGTGTGTGTGCTTGTGTGCACGGAGAAGGTGAGAACGCATTTTACAGATCACAGAATCACAGACTGGTAGGGGTTGGAAGGGACCTCTGTGGGTCATCTAGTCCAACCCTCCTGCCGAAGCAGGGTCACCTACAGCAAGCTGCACAGGACCTTGTCCAGGTGGGTCTTGAATATCTCCAGAGAAGAAGACTCCACAGCCACTCTGGGCAGCCTGTTCCAGTGCTCCGTCACCCTCAGAGGGAAGAAGTTCTTCCTCATGTTCAGATGGAGTTTCCTATGCTTCAGTTTGTGCCCATTGCCCCTTGTACTGTCGCTGGCTACCACTGAAAAGAGTCTGTCCCCATCCTCCTGACACCCACCCTTAAGATATTTATAGGCATTTATGAGGTCCCCTCTCAGCCTTCTCTATTATTATCTATTTGCATGATGCGAGGTGTGCTAATGTGAATGACAAATGTCTCCATGCAAAAAAAATCCTAATGCTTTGGTAGCCATTAGACCAACCCATTGAATCAATTCTCCACACTGCTGTACGAGTCCCAAGAGAGGAGTCTGGAACTTGCAAGAGGCTGGGGAGGAGAAGCTGCGGCAGCCTCCACCCAGATGGCCTTCAACTGCTACAGAAACATCTCAAAACCAGAGCCTATCTACCAAACACTCCCATTTCCATGTCAGATAGAAAGTCATGATGGGGATCTCACTGCTGCCATAGACATGTCCACGGTGCTAGGTGCAGAGCACTTGAAAGCAGCTGCTGACTAGACCTGCTCTAGCACAAGCCTGGCCTTGCAGATGAATTTAAGAAACATTCACAGTAAAGGGAACAAAAAAATAAATATATGAATTTCCTTACTTAAAGAATGGAGAATGAAAGATGTGCATGATTTTTAGGAACAGTGTTTAACCAGAGAAATTACTAACCTAAGTCTCGGGCAAAGGGAGCAGCGGTATCAAATATTTTCATAAAGTGAGAGCTGTGGAGCAAGGACTTCTTTACTAAAGAATACTCTGCCTGGCTTCTCCATATAACTCCTCACTCCCTGGAAGCCAAATTCTTGCCCAAGCAAATTCTGCCAGGCTGCAGAGCCAGACCATATAGGCTGGCTCCATCCCACCGAATTGCAAGCATCGAAATAAATGCCTTCACAACCTTGGAACCTGATTACTTTATATTCAGAGGAGGAAGAATACTGCCTCAAATTTCAACTGCCCTCTGGAAGCTTGTCTGAATTGGTGGCTTGAAAGGGCTTTCTTGTCTCCCAGCTCCGGGTGTGTTTGGTGGGAAAAATCCAGACTGTACTATGTCATGACTGCACAACTCCAGCACTGAGGAAAGAAACACTTCTCCATTGCGCCTCAGTTTCTGCTCTGTGGCAAGAGAGATTTTCTCAAGAGATAAGAATGAAATACTTCGTGAAGACCTTCAAGAACTCAGAATTAGTTTATGACAGTACTGCTGATACACTTGCTTTACATCTCATCCCGACTTGTGACATGTACCTTCAAGATACCCTCTGCCAGCCAGCTGATAAGACTTGGTCTATAAGCTCCAAGTGACTAATTGGTAAGAATATATCTTCAAGAGAATGCTTTTTATTATGTGTGTTTGACATATTTATATATGTTTTGTGAGATGATAAATACATTTACACCAGCATTCCATTGATGCCATATGGCAGCTCACAAAAAGCTGAACAAATTAGGTGTAATGAGGTTCGTTAAAAAAAAAAAAAAGGAAGATTTGCTTTAAAAGGACTTTCAGAGTTTGCAAGATGACTTTCAGGTGGAGGAGATACGTGTACCTTGCTCCTCTGATGTTTCTGGCAGATGACCAGAAATGCCTCTGCCCCTGTCAGAGGTACCAGTGGACTCGTGAAGAGAAGCAGCCCTGGGAACACTTGAAATACAAATAGAAGGCAGAACAGAAACACCTTCCACAAAATCAGATGCAAGTCAAACGTCTTTACAAGTGGGGAAATCGGGGGAGATGACAGCTGACAGATGTGGTAATACCGACTTAGAATCAGGTAACAGCTTCAGATGGACAGACGACTAGCAAGTCACAGGTACCAGGCCCCAAGTCCAGCTGCAGTAGTAGGGTAAAAGAGCTATGGGCAAGAAATGACAAGAAGGTTCTACTAACGATACAGACGGGATGGTCTCTGCCTGTCCTCTTGTGGTGGTTGACCCTGGCTGGACGCCCTGACAACCTCCATGGGCTGCAGGGACACGGCCCGCCTCACCATGGTCTGCTCCACGGGCTGCAGGGGAATCTCTGCTCCGGTGCCTGAGCACCTCCTCGCCCTCCTTCTGCACTGACCTTGGTGTCCGCGGAGTTGCTGCTCTCACATATTCTCACTCCTATATCCTGCTGCAAATTGCCCCTTTTTTTTCCTTTTTAACTGTATTATCCCAGAGGTGCTACCATCATCGCTGATGGGCTTGGCCTTGGCTAGCCACGTGTCCCTCTTGGAGATGGCTGGCACTGGCTCCATCGGACACAGGGGAAGCTTCTGGCAGCTTCTCACAGAAGCCACCCCTACAGTTCCCCCGCTACCAAAACCTTGCCATGCAAGCCCAATACACTTGTCTTCCCTTGAGAGGGAAGGGGGCTCAGAATATGTCTTGATACAGCAGAAAAAAAAAAAAAAGTACTGTGGATCAGTATTAGAGATTCACAAAGGGACCTCCAGGCCCAGGGCAGCAGTGAAAGCAGCAGCACCGGTTGCTTGAAGAGGTTCTTCAGGGTTGGTTCGCACTCCACCGAACACACAAGCACCTCACTGCCAGACTGCACGCACCTTGGAGGGCAGAGGAAAGGGGAATCTCTGAAAGGGAGGTCAACCTCTGCCATACCAGCTGTTTCCCAGTTCAGTCCGGCAGTGTGCCTGGGTATCCTCTGGGAACAGGAAGGGCAGCTGCTGGAGCCTACCAGAACTGCAGCAATCCCTAAAAACATACTGCGATCCCTGCCGTCACCTCGTGACACATGCAAACAACCAGACAGTGTTGTACCCCTTCCATCAGGGATGTCTCAGCGTTTACAGTAGCACTAAGGATGCTTTCATGTGACCCCAGGAGTTGTAACATGGACACAGTCACCTCAGGTTTCATTTGCACCGGGGCCACTCTCACTTGTGCTATGCTACTTAGAGTATCTTGAGCTAATTCTGCAGTGAAAATCTGTCGAAAGCCTTAGAGAAAAGCCCAGCTGGTATTACTGTGGGACACATCCGCTGCTTAATTATTGTTAGAGCTGTGGCTCAGAAAGATTAGGTGGTTTATTACAGTTGCTGTCAGAACCAGCCTTCCTCCCCACTGCTTTTCCCGTGCGAGTGCATGCTGCTTCTCTGACCTGGCTGGAGGACGAGCCCAATGGCTGTGACTCGCTTCTGGAATCACTGGACTAAGAGCAGCAGTTTGTTTTGGTTTTGTTTTTGTTTTGTTTTTTTTTAAACCATGAGATTATTCAAGAAAAGGGACCACAGTGGATCAGCATATCAAAGGGAAGGACTCTCTTGCCAGTTATTCAAAGACAGTCACAGAATCACAGAATCACAGAATAGCAGGGGTTGGTCTATCAGATGGAACCTAACCCTACCCTTACGGTAGTAAAATCTGGTACCAGCATGGCACTTCGACTTTCTCTTCATCTTCACATTCCCACTTCCCTCTAGTTTTAACAGATTTGCCAGTAACAACAACTATTGCACCTCTAAGCTCTGGCTGTTGCCTAAAGCTTAGTGCCTCCACCTAAACCCGTCACACTGCAAGACTCCTCCGTAGGATGCCTGTTTTAGACATTAACGTCTAAAATCACGGCTTGAATAGAAGCAGCAGATGCACAAGGCAGAAATAAAGACATCCAGAGCAGGAAAGAGGGAGGACAGCGCTGATTAAGTTTTGCTGTGTTACAGCTTGTTCTTCCAGCAAGGCTTGCCATCAGCTGTTCCCTAGCACCCTGCATGTGTCTCTTCTGGTTGGAAAGCACTGCATGGTGTGTCAGACGCGGCACGATTCCTCCAGGCTACTGCTCGCTAATTGCAGACCCACTTCAGGGTCATTCAGCCTCTCCGCTCAACAGGATGCTGCATTCCTCCTTCGTAAAAAATCCTTCCTTGGGCAGAAGACCCTACAATGAGAGACGCCATACACTAACTAAGTTACATCAGCTGTATGTTTTCTCCCATCCCATGTAAAAGAGTGGTGCAGTTCTCTAAAACCTTGAAGGATACAGACTAAAATGATTTCTAACCAGCTGGGGAAAAAAGGGCCCCACCTCTTCTGGCCATACGTCCTTCAAAGTGCATTTCACAAGAAAAGTGTTGCTCAGCTAGGAAATGGAAGTAACGCTTATTGGCTCAATCTGGTCACAAATGGGCAGATAATATGGAATAAATGTATCAGAAATTATCAAAATCGGGAAAAAAAGATGATTTTTGTACATATTTGCACCCTATTCAAATGTCCAGAGGGAACCCGTGTAGCTCTTTTTTAAATTCCCCAAGCTGGGGACACATTTATAAGATTCCACTGCCTTGATTCTATTTACCCTATTTTATGCTACCACAAAGAGGACTTAAAGCTGATAAAATACACTTCCAAAGAGCACATTAGTCTCCTTTTGGAATGATGAGTTTCCATTAAGACTGACAAGTATTTTCCATAATTTCCCGTGGGATACAATCCCCAGCCTCCTCTAAAAGGTTTTCAAACCCCTCTGCTGCTGCCATGCACAAGGCACAAGCAAAACACCCTGCTCCTGCTGTCCAACTCCAAGCGCTCTTCAGAAACAAATGACAAATTCTCCAACAAATTGCTGCTCAGTACAATTTGCCTGCCCTCCTTGATTTTGCTTATAAAGAAGAGTGTTTTGTTCGCATTACTCTTCCTGCCAGAAGCATATTATCACAAGCTAACGGGGGAAATTACTTTGCGGGAGCCTTTAATTAAAAGAGGCTCGCATTTCATTGCCTTTTTTTTCTCCGTGATAGACATCGCTATCCCTCCCCTCTCCTTTCTCCATCTCCCAAAAACCAATCCGGAACAGGTTGGCACGATGGCCTTACACCAAATCTACATCGTCACTGAAATTCGCTCCTTTTATACGCTGGCAGAATGCAGTGTTGCATAACACTATAAATAACTGTTCTATTCATCGAGGGCCTACCTGGCACTGGCTATCACGCTGCTCTTTCTAGCACCGTGCAATAATTACAAACTACAATTTTCTCACCAGCGTGTTTATTTAGCGTTAAGAAATAATTGTAAGGAGCACAGTATCACAGTCTGGCTTTTTTTTATTATTGTTTTCTTGTCCCATTAATTGCATCTAAATTGTTCAGATTTTCATGTGTTGTTGAGAGCAAAAATGAATTAAGAGTATCTTTTTCTATATTGTTCACTTTTCTCTGGACTAGGAAACTCCTTTTTCGTGCCTGCTGTGACTCCAAGTGAACTGCTATGTTTGTTTTCTCTCGGATGAGAGATACTGTATGTGTGAGTGTGGTGTTTTTGAATGATTAGACTCTTTACCTCTGCTTCACTTCTATCTTCACTTCTATCTAGCTGACTCAAATATCAGTCCGAAGCCGGCACCAGACATACCAGTGCTATTTGTGATCAGATATCTTTCTGGGATTCGCCGTCTGGCAGACCACTGCAAGATTTTAAGACCTTCTGCAGTAATTTCATTTCTTCCTAGAAACAGAATTTTCTCCTCTAAATGGATTCCCTCTTCCTTTTGGGGCTGATACACATCTATGAAGCATATCTTGCTTTTCTTGCTTAAAAACTCCTGGTTCAGCAGAAGTGTGTGCAACAGTAGGTGTTAAGGGTTTCTCTGACAGCATGAAGCATTTGGATGGTACACTCCTAACCTCATTTCAGAAGAAACTATGGGGGTTTTATTTTCACTGTTACACAGCACAAATTTATCACAATTGGAATAAAAGACTTGGCAAAAAAACACATAAGCACCTCCTTGTCAAGAAACCATTATCTAAATAGCCTCTGAGATGTATGACAAGCACAAACCCACATTCTATCCTCAGGAGATGCCTTTCAAAGCCAAGAGGTAAAAAAGGCAGGATAAAATACAGGGTTCACAAAAAGACGACCCAAGGTCTATATGCTATAATTCAGCATACATGAGCTCCCATCCAAAACATGGAAACACTGAGGAAAATTAAGGTAAATCACCCTAAAGAATCAAGTCCCTGCGTAGGAGGTTGTGTCCCTTAAACCTACAAGTGGACGCTTTCATTCAACCACGAAGTGGTCGTAACTCACAACATCGTAATTCTCCTTAGAGGATTTTTATGTGCTCTATCACAGATCCATCGACTTAAAGCATTAGCAGATCTGGTTTATCTTTCACCTATGTGTTTGTGTATACACGGCCCTGCTCAGTGACGACTGAGTCTAAAGTTGAGCTCCGACTTAACACAGCAATTTGCTCCATCGCTATAATCTCTCTCACCCAAAAATGGAGGGAAGTCCTGAGCACAGCCAAAGCTATACAAGCATCTCCTGAAGTCCGCTTTGAACTGCATGTTACAAATACTTCAACCACCTGAAGCTTCTGTATCTCCACATCATCTCTCTCGAGTATTTCTGCGAACGTGCCAGGTTACAGCCAGAGCGCTGTGCTGCCTTCGTCCTCTTGGTAGGAGAGAATTGCCACTACAGGACAACAGAAGCTAAGGCTGTTTGAGAAACAACATTATGAAAGGCATTTTAAGAATCTGAGTTATAAAAGTTGTGGTTCTAGCCTAAAGAATGAGTCCATTAAAGAAAGTGTCACTAGATGTTTCCATGTTTATTATGTGCTAGTAACTCTGGGCTGAATGTGCTCAGTTTGTGAATACAAAGACATTTTTCTTCTAATAGCCAATCTTAAAAACTCAAGCTGGGATCTGAGAGGTGGGGTGGGTTTTGCATTCTCATACCTCATTACCAGTAAAATTCAATTAATATAGACTTGCTTATGTAGCTGTAACTGATCCTTATTATTCTATTTTTCAATCCTGAAACCGGTTTAAATACAAGAGCCAAAAAACGCAAACCAGACTACAGAGTTTACACAACGATGACCCAGCGCCTATAGACCATAACTCAGCGTATGTGAGCACAAATCCAAAACATCTGACTAAAGCCACAAATGTTGCAAAACTAATAACTGAGATAAACTGCGAAGATACCACAGTTCAGAGTCAAACCCTCCCCAGATGACTGCATGGGTTGTTACTGTCCTCTGAACTCCTGCCAGTATCTTTTCAGGAACGAGCTGCTCGGGGCTCAATGTGTTATCCTAGACAGTTGCAAAGAGCCAGATAGGAAAGCTGTTACCTCCCTGTATCATCATACCGTATCTCCGTCATCGCTTCCCTGGTGGCAAGCATACAGTGTTGTGAATTTATATTTAACCTATGGCTTAAATGCTAGAAGTGTAGGAGTTTATCAAAATGGCTTTGAAGAAAAACTTGCACTCCATCCACAGAATCACAGACTGGTAGAGGTTGGAAGGGACCTCTGCGGATCATCTAGTCCAACCCCCCTGCCGAAGCAGGGTCACCTACAGCAGGCTGCACAGGACCTCGTCCACGCGGGTTTTGAATATCTCCAGAGAAGGAGACTCCACAACCTCCCTGGGCAGCCTGTGCAACCCACCAGGCCGGATTAGATGAACCCAGCTTGGAGCTGCTGCCTCTCCCTGGGATCAAGATGAGAAGCAGTTTAAGTCAGTAGCCATTCTGTAATGAAATGAGATTTTTAGAAGACCATCCTAAATTACAATTAGTTCATAATAATTAGCAAGCAACATCAACGACAAAAATAGCACTCATTCACTTAAAATTATTTTTAATGTTATAACGACTGGTACATAATTATACCGGAGAAGGGCTATTTAAAAGAGGGTAAAAAAGATAACTTCAAAAGAAGAGACTTTATTTGGTGTTTATTTGCTTCAGGGTTCTAATTACTCTGGAAACCAGCAACCCTCCTGATAGGATTACTGACACAAACGCAACTGCAGCTGCAAGGAACGCTGAGCACATCAGTTTTTTAGCACCATTAAAACAGTCCTCTATAAATACCAGATGCATCTATCTGTCTATTACTCTCCCTTCTCAGCTCTTATTAGCTGAGCAGTCGCAGAGCGAATCACAAAAATGAAATGTGTAGCTGTGGCAGAACTGGCGCAGTAGAGCAAGTAATTTGTATCAGGCTGTATAAGAGTTTAAGTTTTATTATTAAGTGTATGTCACAGATATACTAGCACCAGTTCATCTTTTTTCCCCTTATAGTTCAGATTTATACACTTATTAATAAAATCCAGACGGTCATTTCAACACCCTCATTTAGCAGAACATGCCGGTCAAATCTGGTCAGTGTTGCGTGGACTCCATGTGGGAAAGCAGAGAGCCCTGGCAACTTTAATTGTTGCCATCTAAAGGAGATTTATGATGCTATCCATCCTGGTCCTAGCTAATAAATCACATCTTCCTCCAGTCTTCAGCGGATAGGTTGGGCAAAGAAGGCTGGTAGGTCTCATTAGCGCTTCCGAAAGTGGCGCAGAGGTAGGGAGGGAGCCACAAGGCTCGGCGTTGCTTTTGCTTTTGCCCCCACGGATTCTCAGAGAATTGCTTTACCCGACGGCATTTTGAAAACCATTAAGAGAAGGATTTGTCCTATGGGCTAGAGGCTGGAAGGACTTGGAACTGGCATTCAGTTCTGGTCCCAGCACAGCTTCCCCACGCAACCTAAAGCAGGTGGTTTGGTGCCTCCGTGCCTCATCCTCCACGGAGCGACCCTCAGGCGATGCCTCCCACTGTTCATCTCGGTCAGCCGGGGAGCTCTCTAGGGCAGCCACTGCCTGCCACTACGCATGTGCAGCCCTTCTCACCAGGGGCTGGCAGCTACAACACCAATCCAAAACAACAGCTAAAAGACCTGGGAAACATTTTCAGGTGACAAGATTTTGTATTCTGCCCCTCCCCTTCACTTTTCTAGAAGCTAAGAAGAAAAATCAACATCAAAGAGCAGCTGGACATTTCTTAGGTCCAATGTGAACAGCATCAAGAAGAGAAAAGCAGAAATTTTCTGTAAAATAATACACTTATCAAAACACTCAGGAGACAGGAAAACGCCAAACTGGCAGTTTCATTAAGAGATCATCCTCTAATGGTGGAGAAATAAAAATTCTTACATTACACTTTTAATAACTGCATTAATTTAAAAACTGCAAGAGAGGGACGGAGCCTGCACTTACAACTGCACTGCATGTGTCCTGAAGTGTGGCAAGGCAAACCCAACGGGGCACAAGCAGCCCACCGGTGAACAAAAGGTGGGTTCTAATGATTTTTCCTGTTGCTATAGGGCAGCTCTCATAGAATGATAGGTTGGAAAAGACCCCTAAGATCATCGAGTCCAACCACCCACCCAACACCACCATTCCTACTAAACCATATCCTGAACTGCCACATCGACATGTTTTTTGAACACCTCCAGGGATGGAGCTCTGTAATGCATACAAATATATAGCTTGTCTAATTCACGTGAAAACATAGTTACCTATGAGTAACGAAAACATGCCCTACTCCTCATGCCAAGTGCATTCCCAACACACAACAAGAAGGAAGCCTGTGCGCTGGAGCGTAATGTACGGTACGGCGATCCAAGTTTAAACGAGCTGGCGCAAGAAAAGGAGCTACGGTAGCAGAGCACAAAGCTTCTCCTCCTGCAGGTAGACTCCTCCGAGCTCCCTGGCTGCATTCTGTTTCCCCACAACACACCGTAGAAGGTGGCGCAGAGGTACCCGAAGACCAGACAAGCACAGCAGATGCAGAGACATGAGGAAACAGCGAGACAACATCGGTCGGCAAGACAGCGAACAGCCAGCTCGCTTCAGTAGCTCAGACGCTGGCAGACTTTCAGCCAGCAAGCTACAGTCATCAGGTGGGGTCTGAAGGAGACCGTCGGGTGACTCCGTGGTGGCTCTCAGGGAGCTCTTCCCAAGGAAGAGCGTAGGTGATACCACCATTTAGACATAGGTGACAGGAGGTGGAATTACAGCAATAGGGCATGACCTCGCCGGTCCGTAAAAGCTGTCGGGAGGGAGGAAGCCTAAGAAGGGCTGGAACAAGGGAGAAGCAACTTAGATTTCATATATACACGAGAGCCAGTCCTGAAAGGGGGGGGGGGCAGTTTCCCAAAGACAGCAGAAGTTTGCTGTGCTTGTGCGTACAGGCTCATAAAGACAGCAATAGTGGTCTGGAACTATCTGAAGTCTTCACTTATTTGAGTTGCATGTGTAACAGGAGGAAAATACTGTCTCATATCTTTGTTAATGACCTCATTAATGAAAAGAGAATGAGACTCAGTGCTGCAAACCCTAACTGCTGGCTAATGCTTAAAATGGCAAGCACTACCTGTTTCAGTCACATTAAGCACCACGCTTACTCCTTCCTCACATTTCCAAGATGATGTTCAGCCTTGGAAGGGGAAGAGAGGGAATGAGAATGCTGCCTGCAGTCTCATAATAGCTTCAGTTGCGAAAAAGACACAGCTTCATGATTTCCGAAGTTGCTATTTTTGTACATGCTTGGAGAAAGCGCAGTTTAACAAAACTTCGCAATCAGTGATCCTCACAAAATGTTCGGCGTGTATTTGCCAGTTCTTTACTGAGCTAATTCATTTTTTAAAAGCAGCTTAGCAGAGATAACTGCTCAGATTTAGATTTGCATTCCTCTGTATGATATTCTTCAGTAGAAATGAAATACTTTGGAGATAAAAACAATCATATTGTTTCATTAGTCTGAAATATCTCAGATGGGGACAGCAATAAAAAATAGATAGCTTTTAGATATGAGCACAGCAGAAAAACTATGTTTCGTAGTGAGAGTTCAGAATGACTCTGGCAAATCACCTACTCTTCTAACAGAAGAAGCGTGAGTAAGGTCAGGTCAGCACGTGGACTGGCTTGTTCAGCCAATGAAGGTCTTACTGCTCTTTGAGCTCTGTGTGTTGTGCATCCTAACAGACTGAGCTTCAGTGCTTCCCAGTGGTTGCTTCATCTCGTAGGGAAAAGCGAGCACAGAGGCAACTGTTCCGTAAACTCCAAAGATGGATCCAACCTTATGATCTACACACATTATTTTCCCTGAAGGCAAGTCAAGCCAGATGCTATTCACGTGTAGATGTCTCAGAGTGTTCTTCCTCTTCAAACTTCCAATGAGACATCACTCCGGATAGGAAACACGTACGGATGTCCCTTTCTCCAAGCCATCACAAGGTTTAAGGAAGGTTGTGCAAATCAGTGAGAGCCCCAAATCAGATTTTAATCAATGCTTGATTGACTTCCTAATACATTCATTTCTTTGTAGAAAAGCTAAAAATCACTTCCATTGGAAAAACAGGCATTTTAGAACCAAAGCACTATCATATAAAGGAAGCAAGAGAACTCCAGACAAAATACTTCTTCATTCCTTATCATCCTGGAAAGTTACTATGACTTCACTGAAGTATGACACCACAGCCTGGAAAAGCTTTTCACCAGGACCTGCAGAATACCCTGCGGCAGCCTGTAAAGTCAGCTCGCTGGTATTAACACACAGGAGATGACTTAGAACTGAAAAAAAGACCAAAACCAAAATAAATGATATACTGAACTTCAACAGCCTTTCAGATTGGAATGTTATTGGTGTATATCGCTGAGATTTAATTTTTAAACTTCTGAGGTACATCAGAAGTTATTTTGGGAAGAACTTAACTTAAGCTATGAGGCACAAGCTGACATTTTGAGGTATCATCAGAAAGATTACAATGAAATGTTAAAGAGAAGAGCTATTCCCTCTAGGCCGACTGAAGCAGGAATGGCACATCCTCATCTCTCCAAGTCCACCACAAGCCTTAAATTGTACAACAGCACACTTCAATTATTCTCCTGATTTCAGTGTGCTAAAAATAAGATTGACATCATAAACCAATTTTAACTAATATTATAAAGCTAAGTGCATGCCAGTGTCAGTAAATGAAACGTAAAATTAATCGTGCTGCAAAAGAGGAAAGCCTTGTGGAAGAGTTCACTGCAGTAGTAAACGGTGAGCACTTTGTATGCCCTCAAGCTTCACTGAAGTCATTACTACTTAGATGTCATGAGGGCTAGTTTCACATAGTCTTTTTCAACAGACAGTTCATAATTTATTATCAGGCAGACACAAAAACAAGCCAGCCAAACCCCAGGACTCACTGAAATTAGCTTCTCATGATTTCAAGGGGCAGTATTTGGCCTTGTATTTGGCAGTATTTGGCAGAAGGGAGGCTGTTTGAGGATTTGTCAGAACATAACATTGTCTACTCTAGAGACAAAAGGTATAATTTTCTGAAATAAATACAAATGTCAGGTTCTCAAAATGGGCAGTCATTAACCCAGAGAGCTGAAACTTGAACACAAAGTAAACAGATCAGGGGAACTTTTGAAAACTGGCACTCAACGTATCAGCTTTCTACACATCCTCCAGTCACTACTGCTTACTTTCCTGGTCAAACAAGATTTGACGGCTGTTAGCAATATACTCCCCATGCAGCTACGGATGGGCGAATGGACATCTATATGCTACCTGCATGCCTTAATTACAACACTGTCAGGTAGAGTGAGTCTCTTTTGGCACTGATTACATTCAGAAACAGGAGGCGGGCAGGCAAGATTGGCAGGACAGCACAGCCAGGGAGGAAGAAGGCACCTGGTAACTTGTAAAAACAAAAGAAAATGAAGACGTTGAAATCCACAGGAGAGAACACATCCTTTTAGACTCCTTCCTCCTTAAAAGCCACTTTTTTCTCACAACAACTGCAGTTTTCAGTGGTTAATGAAGCAATACGGGAGGACTGAATTTGATGCACAACGGTTTTAGGACCAGAAGCTGAAAGTGCAGAGATAACTTGTTCCACGCTCCCCGGGGGCGTGCAAAACGCAGGTCTGAGTGAGTCACTGGATGGGCAGGCGAGTTCTGGGACACAAACGGCCAATTTAACAAGCATGCTAATGTCCACTGAAGGGAATGACAATTATTAGTAAAAGCTGTGTCTCAGGGATGAGATGAAGAGACAATGAGGAGATGCAGCTGCTTGGAAGGAAATGTGTTGAGCAGGGACCACTTTGTATCTCTTGCCTGTGCTCTCTACCACAGAGATCCTGACTCTGCTACAAAAGTACTGACCATACTTTCGTGGAAGATGGTTTCAAACCAACTTAAATATCACATTAATACATTTTTATATATAAAACATTGTCTTTGAACTCACCATGTCTTGGTCCTGTTCTGTGGAGGGGAATACTGCCCAATACACAGGGACCAACACTAACGAGTATTAGTAAAACGCTGTGACCAGCTGGTGCTGGAGAACAAGGAAGCGTTCATAGCCATGTTCCAAACACGGCTCTTGATCATAAGAGGTTACACTAAATAAGCAAAACTATAGCAGAGTTATAAAGAGTAACCGTAAGAAAGGTAATTTTCAGAACACCTGTGGCTACCCTAAGACCACCAGTTCCTCAAACACTTAAACATTGTTTAAAGTTAAAAAATTTGCTCTTGTAAGGTCGTACTTACTTTGTGGTGTTTATATGCCAAGTTTTTTGCATATGCATTTGCATTTGGAGAACTGGTTCCTAACACCGTACTGCAGAACTCCATCACCATACATAATTTAACATGGCCATGTGAAATTTAGTTTAGTATGCAAAGCAAAGATCGCATGAAGTGATAAACATTTAATGTTAGTGGAGTTGAAGGTGACACGTTGCCATAAAATGAAAACATATAAAGCAGTATTTGTTCTTCCTGTCGTCCTCCGCTAGACAACTTGGTAACAAAATGACACACATGCATTTCCAGACTCAATCTGGATGCACAACAAAGCCCAAAATTTAAACTAACAGGCCCCAAGGATCTGGATCCAAGAATAGACTACACCAAGAGAAAACAGTGAAATCTGATGATTACACTTTTCAGAAGAATGATCCCTCAAATGTGTCATGCCAAGATTATAAATGTAACCAAATATCCACAGAACCTACAGGCAAAATCTAAAATAGAAACCAGCCTTTAAATACAAGAATTTCAATATGAGACAAAGCTGAGTATATTTTTCTTTAAAAACAATTTTTCGTAGCTGTTTGTTTTCAGTGTATTAGTCATTAACGTGACACTGTCCAGTAGCTTCTTCTTGCTTACACCCAATTTAAAAGAAATAATAATAATAATTAAAAAGTCTTATACCTACCGGAAAACCAACTTTCTTTCCCTACCAGTTTTGACCTTTTCTGTTTGGGAGACATTGATTTTTTTTTTACCGCCTGTGTTTCTAATGGAGCTTGAAATTAACACGGCTTTTTGTTTACCTCCTAATTTGTGCACCACCATCATCAGTGCTGTCAGCACAGCCCTGGGAATAGGGCTTGTTTACTGCTTCTGCATAACCAGCAGAAGGAGCATAGGAGCAGAAAATAGGTTTGGCTTAGAGTTTTTCCTTTATTTATTTATTTTTTTTTGCCCAGGTCCTTTCATAGGTTATATATTAATGACTTCAGTGATAATGTGGCCCATTTTGTCAATATTTCTTAAATGGAACACAGGAAGACTTGAACTAGCTCAGGGATATGTTGAATTCCTCTGGCACATATATAATAAAAAGTTGGTATTATTGCCGTGTCAGTCCAAAGCACCTGTCAGCCTTTTGCACAGTGGGAGTTTCAGCGAGACCTCGCACCGCCTGTCTGACGTGGAATACCAGCTAGAGAAGTCCCACAGCAACCCGTTCTCCGAGTAGCTGCTTTGGCACAATGTCCCAGTCTCTGCATTAAGACAGCTTCCAACATCAGAGCCCCTGAAGTGGTACAGGAACAATGATGTCACCTCCTCTTCACAGAGACAAATCAAATACTCAGGATCAGTGCACAGACTTGTATTCTTGCAGATCTGCAGCCTTACCAACTCCGTAAGAATAAGCTTATTTCTCTGGGTCACCACCAAAGTCCATGGGCCAGGAGCTGGTGACATCCAAATTAATTTGAGTAAGTTACCACCCCATTATCATGTCTTTCAGCAACTGTATGGTTGCTACATGATATGTCCAATTAGCCTTACAATAGGTCATTGTATAATTGACATTTGTGATATGCTGTCAAATCATTAATATTGCCAACTAAAAATAACCCTATCCCTTTTCCAGATATGACTATAAATGCTATGCACTGATTTTGTTTCAGCACAAAGGGATGGACTACACGCTCTGTGAAGCCTCATATATCTGTTTTTCATTAGTATTACATATCTGGTTTTCATTAGTATTAAACCTACGCTTTTTTTCCTAAGAAACTTTCTGGTCCAAGGGGAGAGAGAACAATTCTGTTCCCAAACATCCCCATGCCATGCTGTCATTCACTCTTGTATGAACGCTAGCATAATCTGTACATGTAAGAAAACTACTCGTTCATAAAAATATTCTAAACAGTTGCTTTGTTTTTTAAACCAGATCCACGTCTTTAAATATTACACCCACAAAACCATACGAGCCTGACGATCTTCCTCAGCATAATTTCAATAATGTGAGTTTCTTATTGTTCCTGTCAGAAATGCATCCCCCTTCCCCAAATTCAGTATAACCTCCTACTATGCCACCCAGTTTCCTCCTGCTTATAATACATCATTTGATGATTCTCAGAAGTTAATGCTGTGTTGATTCAATGCCTTTGATGATGTGCAACATATCTAACCATTAGGTATTCCTTAATAAAAATCCTGCTTCATTCCTTGTGAAGGATTAAGAGCTATGTTTTAAATACAGTAATGCGGTATGTTGAAAATCATACCTTACCTGCTCTGTCAACTGTGCTCCTATGTCAAAATAATAGCTTTTAGTTAACGCAAACATACAGTGTATTCCAGTTGTTTCTTCTTCAATATTCTCTCCACTCCCCAGATGACAATCTTGTTGATTTCTGCTTGCATCTTCATGCCTAAAGCCTTTTTCCCTTACAGAAGGTCATTAAGTTTCACAGGGGTTTTTGTCTGCACAAAGCTACCAAAATTAGTTTGTCTCAGCACCACCCTGTTAGCATCCCAGAGACTAAACAGTTCTGCTTCCTCCGGAGACAGGAACTCAGAAAGGTCATCTCTTGGCCCAGACAGACTGTGCATATGCACTCGGTATCCCCTAGGTTGTCTATGGGCTCAGTAGAAATCATTATCAAGTAGCAGAAAAGATGAGAGCTGATCTGATTTTTAATACACATCTTCTAGAAAAGAAAACAAACCGACAACAAACCATCACAACAAAACAAAGCCTGGGGACTTATTTATTCTTCAGCTGAAACAGTATCAGCAAAAAAAGAAACCACAAACAATGCAATTCCCAGCCTCCTAAAATGACCCTAAGAGGAAGCACCACACCCAAGGAAGAGGAGAGGTTGAGCAGCCTTGGCAAGCAAGTCACTCGGCCTGTCAAGAAGGGCGGATGCCCGGGTGGCAGGTTGGTGATCAGGAGGCTTGTCCATCAGCGGGCATGTTAGACAAGCATATTCATTTCCTAAGCCACCCGATCTGATTTTAATCATCTGTTTACTTCTGGCCTCAGCTACATGGAAGCAAATGACAGCAGAGACCACTAAGAGTCTCCTGAGCGATCCAGACGCAGTGGATTTTCTCAAAAATAGTTTAAATAAAAGATACTTGGACCACATCACAAGCACAGTAGGTCAATTTGGGACCTAACAGCATCTCAGAGGAGAAATTTGCCTGCACAAGATTAGGAAAGAATTCTCTCCTCTTCCTCTGTAATCATACAGTGGGAACCATTAATAGTAAACATTTGTCATCTCTTTGCAAATGAAATAAAAGGGCATCTCCTATTCTAACAACTCTGTGGTTAACACAGAGGCCTGGAGTGATGGGATGTGGTGCTTTTCATTGTAATTGCTGTAGCACTGTGCATCTGGTTAACCAGCTCATTCGGGCCACTGCCAAAGGCTGAATGGTGGTCGGAATGGACCATGGTCTGACTGGGAAAGCCAACCTCACATGTAGTTTATCCCTGAAGTTCAAAAGGAGATGTCTAAGCAGATCCCTGGTCTTTTGCTTACAGGATTCAGATAAAATTGGAAGTATGCTGGAAGGACTTCCACTGGTGTTTAGTAAAGGTTTACTAAACTAAGTTGGTTTGCAACAGCATGCGAGTATTTACCAGAGCACAAAGTCAAAGGATCTTAAATGCATAATCTTAAAATAGTGAAAATTATCTAAGTTTGTATCTTTATGCACCGCTCTTACAATAATTGTCTTATAAATAGATTCATGCATTTGTTTTCACTTCAATTTTTGTAAAAGACTGATGTACCAGAATGTTAATGTTATATAATTATATATTCTGTAAATTAAAGCAGCATGGCGTACTGGTTGGGAATAGCACATTTCACACTTCATTAGTTCTGCTGCAACTCAACCAATGCTAAGCTCGGAATTTTCTGTTTCCAGTAGTCAGGGTTTCTTTGGCTGTTACTTTTTCTTAAAGCATTTCTGTTCCACAGTTCTTTGCTGCTTATCCAGAAGCTACACAGCCCTCAGTGACGGACATGTGGCGATGGTGGAAATCTGGTGGTTTCCCCTAGTAACGAACAGCGATAACCATGGAAGTGAACAGTAGGCTTGGGAAATGTATATGGGTATCACACTGAGCACTGGAGACGGGACAGAGTTGTCACCGGTAGCCCAAAGTTCCGACTACCATGGAAATGTTACAGCCAGTGGACCCAAAAGCCTGACCACTCTATTTTAAAAAACAGCATGTGTCCCAAATTAATCAGATTAGGATAAATACCATGTTGCGAGATTGCTATCAGCTTGTGAGATTGTTAGGTGAGTTTTTAAATACAGAAAATAATTTAAACTGATCTGCAGAAGCATATACAAAGAATATGCTTGGTGACACCAAAAAAGTCCTGAAATACTATTAACAACTATTTCCTACTTTGACACCTCTAAAAATGTGACTCGTACTGGCACTTCAAACACACAATAACCATCAAGGAACATGCATTTTTGCTAATACAGCTATAAAAAGATTAAACCAAGATGCCACCAAAATCCACGTCTTACTTTACCTCTTAGAGCACATCTCCATGCTGATTTGGAGACAGTTTTGGTACCAATAGTGAGAACAGGAGAGAACAATTTCAATTTATTTTGATTTGTACTGCAGAACAAAGTCACAGCGCATTATAGACTTTTCATTTCTCTCACAAAATCCAGATCTGCTGAGTGCAAATTGGTAATGGTGTCAGAGTGGCTGAGGTAATCAACTGTAAATATAAAAGAGTTTAAAGAGTTGTGGGTCACCTTTAAAAAATAAAAATCTTTTAATTTATTCATATGGGTTTAAGGATTTATGAATGATGGAACTAGCCATCTGTAAGACAGCAGCACCAACGGTATCAGAAATGGGAGCGTTGGTAGGCTGCAATGCTCAGTAGCTTACAGCTGCAGATGTGGACTGTCCCGGCAGCAGCAGCAGGACTGCCCTACTCTCCCGCTGACCACACCGTGCGGCCAGGGAGCTTCCTATTACACGCCACAGCAGAAGCAACCTCACAGGTGTGAAACCGTCCCCCATCCAAATCACAGACAGCTCAACCCCGAGCCTTCGCTTTCAGTCCGGCTCCAAACTAGCGAGCAGATCGTATGTAACAGAACCTGCTGCTTTCACCACCACCCGCCACGCGCACGGACGGCAGCAGCAGGCAGACCACAAGGTCCTTCTCCGTGAACCTCTCTTTTCCATTTTACCTTTTAACTCCTTCTGAAGCAGGCCCCCTTACTGAAGCTGCAGGTTACACTATGCTAACAACAAACAGATTCCCCAGCGATGCAGTTGTTCATCATTTCATAACGCTTCCCATATTTTAAAGGATATGAAGTTTTTAACATAACGAACAAAAAGCTGCCATCACTGCAGTGCCACAGCAGTTTCTATTTAAATAACTTCTATCATCTCCTTGTGCTTCCAAGCACTATGAAATACCAAGACTCACAGTACCACCAAATTCTTCACATGGACCATCAAGGCAAATAGGGGTTAAGTTTCCCATTTGGTATCCCCCAGGAAGCCCAGAGCAGAAAGAGAGCCAAGATGTCCCGAAAGGCAGTCCTACACTGTAACCCCAAGCACATCCTTCCATAAAGGTACTTTATTTCAAGATGCACATCTTTCTTTCCAACTTGGCAGTTTGGATTCTTTTTAAGACCTTTAATTATAGCTCAAATTATGTTCAATTTATTTTTCCGTGGCTGTTTTTTTCCTGTCTAGGGCTTCACTGTTTTTTCCTCTCTACAGAAACAACAAATGCTTTAAAATCTCTTTTGTTGTTAGTAAGCAGGAAAGGAGGAGGATTTCTTGAGAATGCCTCTCTCTTTCTCCATTGAGGAAACAAAACAGATGTTGTGCTCTCCTCAGGGAGAAGGTTCCTATGACACAGCAGGTGTGAGCAAAGGCTGCTTTGCATGCGGAGAGGAAAAGAGCAGCATTAAAGGCCCTTGCTGGAAAAGCAGCACCAATGGCAAAAGAGTTTGGTTTTTGAGCAAGAGAGAGAAGTTCATCCACCTAAAGAAAAGAAGGGGTATGGGGAAAGCAGTAGGGAAAATAACACCCTGCTTTGCATTGGCAGGAGGAGCAAGGGCTACTGCCAACTTTCCCAACATTAATCTCACATTTCCCTTAAAGCAACAGCTCCACAAACCAGGGAACGGCATGAAAATGGCTACTTTGTTTTTTTAAAAAGGTTTAATGCTTCAGCCTGAAACCAAGAATAGCCTAAAGACCTAAATTCCCAAAACATTCAGAGGAAAATGTGCGTTCCTTTTAAACCTCATTATTTCTGAAGGCAGTCAACACTGGATATTTTAATACTTTAGATCGACATTACTGGGCAACTTTCACAACCTGAAAGATTTCCTAAGCCTTTCACTGGAGCCTCAAAAGACAATTTTAAAAAATCCCCAGCATAATACAAAACAATTACTTAAATATAATTTCACCTATAGAAACTCTCCCTTTGCGTATATGTGAATACACAAGTGTTAACAGCAGTAAATCTTAGACAGCTCGGAGTCTCTATAGAAGTATTCGCAGAAAACACAGCCCATTGCATATGGCAACAATTACACCAAAAGTGGCATAGCTAGTTCCAACCACTGATGTGATACTGGCCCCAGTTAGGATGAAATAGTCATGCTCAGTCTGTATCACACAGGGAGAGAAAGGTCAGAGACGCTTCCTCCATCTCCACGAAGCCTGGTCTACTCACATAAAGAGAAGAAAAATGGTTTCCTTTGGAGTTTTATGGAGCTTCATTTTTTTGTCCTCTCACAGATCAAAGAGTATCTTTTCCTGCGTGAACTAAGTCATGTTTGCATAAATGTCAGCTCACTTTTAAGGACAGCCTTGCACCACAGGCAGCCAGTATTGTCTGCAGAGCTCGATTTAAAAAAGGAGACATCAAATGAGCTGGTCCCAATGCTGCTTCTGAGATCAAATTTAAGAAGGGACAGGTGTTCACAGGCATTATTTATACTGAAACACAGGCCCAGATGCATCCCTAGAACCACCAAACTTCTTCTGTCACCCTCCGCTGGAGTCTTTTTACTTTTATGTGGGAGGAATGCTACAGCAAACAAAACCATGTTCACTTGGGAATGGAAGAGCTATGGTGTACAATTTTACTTGGTTAGTTCATCCATTTAATTTTGATGGATGCATTTTTGACAAGTCCTCGGTGAGCAAAACTGGCTGTTTGCACAGGGGCGTAGGGGTGCTGCAGGACAGGCAAGACTGCTATATACCTGCATTTATAAACAGGCAACAGGCACATGCCGCTCAAAATTGCTGAGAAGTGTCACCATACTGTATCACGAAACCCCACGGCTGTACGAACGTGTGATCTCACCAGCGAGTGGAGCAGGACAGCAGTGGAGTGCAGCACCAGATGCGCAGGAGGAGGAAACAAAGCCAAAGCTATAGCAGTAGGGCTCTTCAGCAACACCCAAACCTGTGCCCCCAGGAACTGTATGCCTTGGTGCTGACCGCACAGGATGATACTCCATCGGATCATATACTGATGCACAACAGAGCACAGACTTCTGCTCTTTGGGTTAATTATGGCAGAGCTGCACAGGAACATCTCAGGCCAGGGCACTGTCACATCCACACAAACTTTTTACCGTAGGTAACAGTGTCGGAGTATGGCAGACAAACCCCTCTTCCTCCAAGCACTGGAAAAAATTAAAACATAAATCTCTTTGTTTTGAGTTGTTTTTGACTGAGAAGTGAGGCCAGCCAGAGTTTGGAAGTGGAAATGTTGCCTGGAATAACTACTAGCAATATTCTAAAAATCCAATTCAGTTTTTCATAGGAACACTATTCTAAAGCAACGGAAAGTTAAAAACCTGATGGTTTACTTTTTCGGACACCATGTTCTAATTGCAAACAGCAATTGTGGCCCCAGTGCCACTTTCTGACCCAGGAGCAAAGGGACAAGGGTACAGCCTGTGCACAGTGCCAGCGTTCCTGCTCTGCAGGGGCCAGGAAGGCTGCGGCTCGGTCTCCTTGTGTCAGTGGCAGGCCAGGAGATCTCAGGAAAGCAGGTGACGTTTTGTCAGATCCCCCAGAGCTATGCTTGGCAAGAGCAGAGGAAGGATCCCAGGTCCACCACTGTCTTTACACTTTACCTTTCCACTCTCTTTGTGGTGGAATGAAACCTGTTCTGCTGCATGCATGAACCTCTGGAAATACGGAGGAACCAGGCTAGGTTTGTCTCCAGTACCCAAATGCACTCTGTATTTTCTACTCTTGAGAAATAAACAGATTAATAAGTTTGGTCCATCAAACAATAAATAATTTGTGTGCACAAACAGATTCGATTCACAACAGCCCAATGGTGCGTGCTACCGATGCAGCATGCTGCCTGCTGCAAACGCAATGCGTTCTTCAACTACAGGAAAGCAAAGGGATACAGCTGCTGAAGGGTGCTGTGAAATTAAAGAGGGAATGAAACGTGTGATCTTATTTAATCACACCTGGTGCTTCAATTTTTCAATAACAGCACCCTGCTAGACTGTGTCAAATCGGCTCCACAAAGAAAAAAATTATGGATGGAAAATGAATTAACTCTTTCATCCCCACTGTTACTACGTTATACCGGCCAGAAACATCTTTAGCAACAGCTGTTGAGAATCCTTTTTCTCAGATGAAAGGTGCGCGGCACCTGGCTAAACAGAGCTCAGCGGATGCCAGTGCTTCTGTGCCAGTGGTGAGCACGTGCCCTCCACACTGACAGAAGCACGGGCTCGAGCATGCACATAACCTATCATTATACATGAGAAAGCTTCCTGGTCAGAATCGGCTTGGAGGATTGCCGTGCCGGACTGGGACCAGTCGTTTCTATTTGTTTCCTGAGGTGGGTGGTACATATGGGCAGAGAGACAGACAGAGGAAGCGGGACAGCCGGGGACAGCAGAACGCAAAAGGGCAGAAAGCAGCTCTTCCCTCGTCTTGGATGCTCTGCTCAGCACAGATTTCCTGTAAGAAGAAAATTTACCCCAGCAATTACCTGGTTTCTGTTTTCTTTTGGGCTTTCCTTTTTTGAAAATTGTTTGTTTTAAGTCTTATTTTGCAGTTTGGCTTTACATTAAACGTCAAACATAATTTGATTCTGCAGGCATGGCGTTGTGTGATTATTATGTCCCACTGGCTAGTCAGACACTGTTTCTCAAAAGGTGTGCCTTATGGACTGATAAATCACTGGTGGTAATAGACAGCAAGGTGCTCTATCTAATGGAAAAAATGGTATTTGTGGTCAAGTGTTCCATTCTTCAGGGAAAAGGTAAAAAAATAATCCTTCTACGTGATTTCACTCAGTGGCATAAAATAAAAAGCCTAGGTATAATTAGCTTAACATAACCATCTTTATATTGAATTCACAGAGAAGAAAATCAAACATGAAAAATAACTAGCAGGCTCCCATTCTGGTCTCCTCATTGAATTAATGTCACCAGTACAGCACTGGATAAAGTACAATATACAAGGCTACTGTCTGGATGAGCTGTGTGTTTGGAGAGCAGCTCATTTTTAGAGGAGAGACGCTTCTTTATGCAAGTGTTACCTATTTAAGAAATTTGTATTTATTTGGACATTGTCTCAATGGATGTCTAGTTCTTACAGTATGGATTCAGCCAATTTACTGAAAAACTAAGGCATTAAAGCACATACCTCAGAACACTTTTAAGAATATCTTCGTCTTCATCATTATGTGTATAACTCATACTCAAAGAGATTATCACACCAAGGAGCAACCACTGATTTTTTTTTAATAAATAAAAAGGCATTGTAAAAGACCTCCATAAATAGAAGATGCTAACACCGCAACATGAGGGACTAATTTAAACCAGAGTTATTTAAAATGCTGAATATAATCACAGCTCAAATTAACAAACATGAACCCTTGGTTTGAATCAGTTTTATTCTTGTTTTGCATTTTTAATTTGTGTTTTCCTTTGGTGGACAGAACTGTAGATAGAACTGGACTTCAAAAAGATCATCCAGTCTACCCTTCCACTCGAGGCAAAGACAAATGTACTGCCGGGCAACTCTTAGCTGTTCCTCACAACTACAACTCTTCTCTACTCTCACTCCCCCAAATACTCCATTCTCATACTCTTACGCTAAGTTTCTAATACCCAAACTAAACCTTCTTAGATGCAAACTGAACTAATTACTTTGCATCTTACCTTTGGGTAGGGAGAGAGGGCATGGGTAAACACCACTACGATTTTGTATTGCCAATCCTTTAATATACCTGAAAGACTGTGTCTCTTTCTAACTTCGTCCTTGCATCCTGGACCCTTTCAGTATTTCCTCACTGGTCCTTTCTAAATCTCTTCTCACTCCTACAGCTCTCTTCCTGGCTTTCTCCAGCCTGTCTACATCATTTCATGGTGTGAAGCCAGCTCTGGACACTATCCCAGCAGAGAGACAGAAGCCAACAGAAAAGAGTTAAGGATATCCTACAGCTTACATGCAAGATTCCCACTTACACGGAAGTCTGGTCTCCTCCCATTTTCTCCCCCAGCTGTATCACAGTGTTGACTCATATTCAGCTTGTGATACCCCAACACCACATGCTCTCTCAGTACTGTCACTTACTCAGACATCCCTCGTCGGCATTCATATACTTGTTTTCCCTTCCTCACCGCAGGCCTTCTTACTTACATTTGCTGAATTCCCATCTTACTCATTTCAACCATTTCTGCATTTTATCAAGATCACTTTGGACTCTAAACCTGCTCTCCACAATACCCAAAGCCTATTGGAGCTTATAGTGCCTTGCACGTTGTATGCTCCAGTTGATCATCCAAGACACTACTGAAAACCATAAGTAGCACTAATGAAAACCATGACCTGGGCCAGAATCTAACAGCTCCCTCCCCATCTGCCAAGTGAAGAATAACTATTCTTGAACACAGGACTTCAACCAGCCCTTCACAGCCTACAAAGAGGACGACTTTCCCTTGGTCGAGGAGGACTGTGTGAGGGATCGCTTAAGTGATTTGGATGTCCACAGATCCATGGGCCCCGATGGAATGCACCCACGAGTGCTGAGGGAGCTGGCGGATGTCATTGCTGAGCCACTCTCCATCATCTTTGAGAGGTCCTGGAGGACAGGAGAGGTGCCCGAGGACTGGAGAAAGGCCAATGTCACTCCAATCTTCAAAAAGGGCAAGAAGGAGGACCCAGGGAACTGCAGGCTGGTCAGCCTCACCTCCATCCAGGGAAAGGTGATGGAGCAGCTTATCCTGGAGGCCATCATGAAGCAAGTGGAAGAAAAGAAGGTTATCAGGAGTAGTCAGCATGGATTCACCAAGGGGAAATCATGCCTGACCAATCTGATAGCTTTCTACAATGACATGACTGGCTGGGTAGATGAAGGGAGAGCCATGGATGTTGTCTACCTTGACTTCAGCAAGGCTTTCGACCAGTCTCCCATGATATCCTCCTAGGGAAGCTGAGGAAGTGTGGGCTGGATGAGTGGTCAGTGAAGTGGATAGAGAACTGGCTGAATGGCAGAACTCAGAGGGTTGTCATCAGCGGCGCTGAGTCTAGTTGGAGGCTGGTAACAAGTGGTGTCCCCCCGGGGTCAGTACTGGGCCCAGTCTTGTTTAACTTCTTCATCAACGACCTGGATGAAGAGTTAGAATGTACCCTCAGCAAGTTTGCTGATGACACCAAACTGGGAGGTGTAGTAGATACACCGGAAGGCTGTGCTGCCATTCAGCGTGACCTGGATAGGCTGGAAAACTGGGCAGAGAGGAACCTGATGAGGTTCAACAAAGGCAAATGCAGCGTCCTGCACCTGGGGAGGAACAACCTCATGCACCAGTACAGGCTTGGGGTGGACCTGCTGGAGAGCAGCTCCGCGGAGAGGGACCTGGGTGTGCTGGTGGACGAGAGGTTGACCATGAGCCAGCAGTGTGCCCTGGCTGCCAAGAAAGCCAATGGGATCCTGGGGTGCATCAAGAAGAGTGTGGCCAGCAGGACGAGGGAGGTTCTCCTTCCCCTCTACACTGCCCTAGTGAGGCCTCATCTGGAGTACTCTGTCCATTTCTGGGCTCCCCACTTCAAGAAAGATGAGGAGCTACTGGAGAGAGTCCAGCGGAGGGCTATGAGGATGATGAGGGGACTGGAACATCTCCCCTACGAGGAGAGGCTGAGGGAGCTGGGCTTGTTCAGCCTGAAGAAGAGAAGGCTGCGAGGGGACCTTATAAATGCCTACAAATATCTGAAGGGTGGGTGTCAGGAGGATGGGGCCAAGCTCTTTTCAGTGGTGCCCAGTGACAGGGCAAGGGGCAACGGGCACAAACTGAAGCACAGGAAGTTCCGTCTGAACATGAGAAAGAACTTCTTCCCTCTGAGGGTGACGGAGCACTGGAACAGGCTGCCCAGGGAGGTTGTGGAGTCTCCTTCTCTGGAGATATTCAAGACCCACCTGGACAAGGTCCTGTGCAGCCTGCTGTAGGTGACCCTGCTTCGGCAGGGGGGTTGGACTAGATGACCCACAGAGGTCCCTTCCAACCCCTACTATTCTGTGATTCTGTGATTCTGTGATTCACCTACCTCACAGTAATTTTACCTAGATGATTTCTTCCCTACTTATTTGTAGAAAGTCTACATGCCTTTCCACAACACTGCCAAAAACTTTACTAAAGACAAGACATACCTATGACTTCTCTCTGCTTCACCTCTTACTCCATTCAAAAAGGACATTTAGAGAGGTTTGACACATTTTTTTCTTAACAAATACACACTGTTTGTTTTTCTATCAGCTTATTATCCTCTAGCTGTTTACAAATTGATCAGTCATTTTCTGCAGCATCTCACCAGGTTTCATCTGACTCCCAGGTACTCACGGGTCAATTTCATGAGACCCCGACGACTTGACTGTGTCCAGCTTCCTGCCATATATTTCATCTCTCTTCCCCATTCCAGCTTTTGTTCTTTTCCCTCTATTTAACTCTTCAAAGCACCCTGTCACGCTTAACCTATTTGGGAAAACTGAACCCAAAAAAGGCTGACTGTTCATCCTACTCTTTGTGATCAGCTTTCCCCTCCTTGTCCACAAAGTAACAGAACTCTAATTTCCTTCATCTTTCTCTTATTTCTAGTCTTGAAAAACATGAATTTTAATACCTCTTGTAGTTACAACTCATTAAACTAGGTGTTTTTATATTTTTCCCTTAGCAATGCATTCTCCATTAGTTGTAGTTTTCCTGATTTTCAAGTCATTGCAGAGGGCCTCAAGTACTTGCATTATTTTGTGTGTTCTTCCTCCAATGAGACACTCCGCTGCTATGTCTGTGGTACCTTGCCTTCCAAAAAACAGTTCCCTTGAAATTTCTTTTCCCTCCCTTCCCAGCCATTACCTGTCTGTTCCAAAGTTCAAAGAAAGCAGCTCTTTTAAAGTCCTTCGACATTATTCAGCTGCTTTTACTCATCCCTTCCTCTCCTTCAGATCAGAAACTCTTTTGTGATCATTTTTACTCACATTGCCTTCTGCCTTCAAATTCGCAACCACTTCCTTCTGATGACTCAGAATAAATTCCTGCACTAATTTCCTTTGCTCTCAGAAACAAAAGTAACCCTATTTAGATTTTAACTCTTATTAGACAGCCTAGATAAGATTCACTTGATCAAACATATACATCTATTCAGCTTGTCACTCCAGAGAAGAGATCAGGATCTTCCAGAGTGAGATTCAACTTACACCACAGTAGATACCTATAGCAAATCACATAAAACATCTCTAATAGTTCCTACTTTTCCTTGAGTGACCCACAAAAGGAAGCTCTGGCAATTAGCCCACACACTGGCATCTATCAATCACAGAACCATGCAGGATGGAAAGCACCTCTGGAGGTCTCTAGTTCAACCTCCTGCTCAGAGCAAGACCAGTGGTAGAGCAGGTTGCCCTGGGCCATGTCCAGATGAGTTTGGAATACCTACGAGGACAGAGATCCACACCTTCTCTGGGCCCGTTACACTGTTTGGCCGCCCTTTCCCCCTGTCCCCCATCCCCCCCATATTTAGTTAGAATTTTCTGTATTACAGCTTGTGCCTGTTGCCCCTCGTTCTGGCCCCATGCACATCTGAGAAGAATCTGGTCCTGTCTTTTCGGTGCTCTCCCAACAGGCAGTTGCTGACAGCAGTAAGATTCCTCCGAACCTTGTGTTCAGGCTGAACAAACCCAGCCCTCACCCTCTTTTCTTACATGATGTGCTCCAGCCCCTGACCATCTTGCTGACCAAGCTCTGACTTGCTCCAGTCTGTCAATGTCTTTCTCATACTGAGCACAAAACTGCACAGACTGCTCAAGATGTCATCTTATCTCATCGGTGCCAAGCGGAAGGGAACGATCAGTTCCCGTGACCTGCTGGCTACGCTGCTGCTTGTGCAGCCCAGTGTGTTGTCGTCCTCCTTCGCAGCAAGGGCACAATGCTTGTGCGTATTCAGACTGCTGTTTACCAAGACCCTGAGGTATTTTTCAGCAAAGTTCTCCCTGGCCAGTCAGCCCCCAGCCTGTACTGGTGCAGGCTTTATTCCATTTGAGATGCAGGACTCTGTGTTTGCTGAACTTCCTAAGGTCTCTGTCAGCCCACTTCTCCAGTCTGTCCAGACCCCTCTGAGTGATAGCGCTGCCCTCCAGCGCACCAAGCGCCCTCCCCAATTTGGCAGCATCCCACAGACTTGCTGAGGGTGCACCCTGTCTCATCATCATGGTCACCAGCAACGGGATTTGGACAGTGTTGGCCCCTGTATCAATCCATTAGGGATGCCACTAGATTCTCCATTCACCTGCTGTCTACTTATCCAGTCCGTAAGTCAGCAATCTGGCTACAAGGACGCTGCAGGAGAGCATGTCAAAGGCCTCTGTGAAGTCAAGGTATACAACACGCATTGCTCCTCCCTTGTCCCCACAGCCCATTACATCAACTCAGAAGGCAATCAGGCTGTTTTGCCCTCAGTAAATCCAGGCCGGCTCCTCCCAGACGCCTCCGTGCCCTCTGTGTGCCTGTACCTCTAACCTACAAAAGATTACTTGCTCTTCTGTGTCCTCCATACAACTTTCTGTTAATATTTCTTGATACTACTTGTTCTAAGCTTGCGGGCAGTAGACTCCAGATGTTACACTGAACTTGTCAGTATGTTGAACTAAATCTAAATGTAGCATATATCAAAAAATATGGCACTTCTTCTTCTCAGTTCACACAATCTACACATATTTATTCCCATGATTAGCATTCCTATACACAATTCTTCACTGATTTTAGAATAGAATAGAATAGAATAGAATAGAATAGAATAGAATAGAATAGAATAGAATAGAATAGACTATTTCAGTTTGAAGGAACCTACAACAGTCACCTAGTCCAACTGCCAGACCAATTCAGGGCTGACCAAGTTAAAGCATGTTATTAAGGGCATTGTCCAAATGCCCCTTAAACACTGACAGACTTGGGGCATCGACCACCTCGCTAGGAAACCTGTTCCGGTGTTTGACCACCCCTTCTGTAAAGAAATGCCTCCTAATGTCCAGTAAAAACCTCCCCTGGTGCAGCTTTGAACCATTCCCGCATATCCTGTCATGAGATACCAGGGAGCAGAGCTCAGCGCCTCCCTCTCCATGTCCCCTCCTCAGGAAGCTGTAGAGAGCAATGAGACTGCCCCTCAGCCTCCTTTTCTCCAAACTAGACAAGCCCAAAGTCCTTAGCCACTCCTCATTGTTCTTTCCTTCCAGCTCTTCCACGAGCTTTGTTGCCCTTCTCTGGATGCATTCAAGGACTTTCACATCCTTCTTAAACTGTGGAGACAAGCCTGGACAAGGTCCTCTACAACCTACTGTACGTGACCCTGCTTCGGCAGGAGGGTTGGACTAGATGGCCCACAGAGGTCCCTTCCAACCCCTACCATTCTGTGATTCTGTGATTCTGTGAGACCAGAACCGCACACAGCATTCAAGGCAAGGCCGCAACAACGCTGGATACAGTAGGATGATGACCTCTTTAGACCGGCCGATCATGCTGTGTTTGATGCACCCCAGGATGTGGTTTGCCCTCCAGGCTGCCAGAGCACACTGCTGACTCCTATTGAGACTGCTGTGGACCAGCACCCTCAGGTCCCTCTGTGCAGGTCTGCTCTCCAGCCACTCCACTCCTCTCCCAATCTATACTTGTGCCTGGCGTTACTCCAGCTCAGGTGCAGAATCCAGCATTTTGACTTGTTAAAATCTCATCCCATTAAACATTGCTCAATGCTCCAATCTATCTAGATCCCTCTGCGAGGCCTCTTGGCCCTCAACAGAGTCAACAGCACCTCCCAGTTTGGTATCATCACCAAACTTGCTAATGGTGCATTCAAGTCCTGCGTCCAGATCGTTGATAAATATAGTGAACAGGACTGGCCCTAGAATCGAACCGTGAGGAACATTGCTGGTGACCGGTCACCAGCCAGATGCAGCCCCATTCACTACAACTCTTCAGCCCGTTGTCCACCCAGGGCACTCCTCCTACAGCTGGATGACTTGTCCAGGAGGCTGCTGTGAGGGATTTTCATTCCTTACATTCTCATTATACTAGGGCATGAGTAATGGTAGGTTTTTTGACTAATGTTGAGTAGACGATTTTCTTCTTTGGGATTCATGTTAAGTTCTAGTTGTAAAATACATCTTAGTGTATAAAAGTAAAACGCAATAAAAATGTTGAAGAATAGTATTTTCCACATAAGCTACATAATCCAGGCAAAAATAAGCTTATCATTATACTTTTTAATTAATCAGTCTCATTAAGCAAGGAAGCATTACCCTCACTTGATGAACTGAATGTCTTAGTTCGGTTACCATATTTCTGAAGATCTCAGAACTGGCAGATCTTACTCTCTACTGCACAAAATTTGTTGATAGATTAAAAGAGGAAAACAAGCTTCTCAGCTTTTTTTTCTCCCAAGTGATTTCTTACTTTTGAATGAACTAGTCACTGAATTGAAATAGCTGAACAAACATGAAAAAGATATTATCTCTGCACCTGCAGAAGTAAAAAATGAGTTTAGCTCTTCAAAAACAGGTGTTTAACCAGAGACTTTCACCATTTCTGTTGTCTGACTTCCTTTGCGCTTCAGCAGCAAATACTCACTGCTATACATTGAAAAATATGAATTTAAATAACAAGAACCTGTAAGACCTAACTTTACTATGCTGTCTGAAGTTCAAATAAATCCAATGTACTTTTCTTTTAAAAAGTAAATACGTAGCACAGTTTTAATTTAAAATCACATTAAATATTTCATACCCACTTTGCACTGCACAGTTTGTAACAGCTGGAAATGCTGCAGTATGTTAACACAATTTTTAGTTCTTTGATTTTTTTAAAGACGACAAAAAAACCCCATGACAGAGGCCTTGCTGTGAAACAAGACACAGAAGCACTTGCTGCCTCGCCCTCCATAGAATCCGAGTGTGTGCTGGGGGGAAGAAACAGGAATGGGGTAGATGTGAACAAAATCGTCTTTTGATATTCAGAACCGTGTTGCAATAACTTTTGAGAAAGCATGTTTCTGGCTTCAAAAAGCTTTTATTTCATGCTTTTGCAATTGTAACACAGGTTTTAAAATCTTAAGCTATTCAAGCTGTAACACGTACAAAATCTTGCTTCACTACTGCTAGCAAGGTTGAATCTGGCCTCTTTGCATCTAGTTTAATGTTTTTCCGATCTACCTCAGACACAGCTCTGAACCAAACAGCTGAAGATGCCAAATAATGCTTTTAAAGCTCATAAGATCAATTTGCAATTGTAACAGTTTATTTGTCTCTGTCTTCCTTTAATTTTAAATGAAAATATCTCCTAATTTATACACAGGTGTGGTGGATTGACCCTGGCTGGAGGCCAGGTGCCCACCAAAGCTGCTCTGTCACTGCCCTCCTCAACTGGACAGGGGAGAGAAAATGTAACAAAAGACTCCTGGGTCGAGAGATAAGGACAGGGAGCGATCACTCACCAATTACTGTCATGGGCAAAACAGACTCAACTCAGGGAAAATTAATTTAATGTGCTGCCAATCAAATCAGAGCAGGATAATGAGAAATAAAGCCAAATCTTCAAACACCTTCCCCCACCCCTCCCTTCTTCCCGGGCTCAGCTTCACTGCCCTTTCTCTCCCTGCTCCCCCCGAGCGGCACAGGGGGATGGGGAATGGGGGCTGAGGTCAGTTCATCACACGTTGTCTCTGCTGCTCCTTCCTCCTCAGGGGGAGGACTCCTCACACTCTGCCCCTGCTCCAGCGTGAGGTCCCTCTCATGGGAGACAGTTCTCCACAAACTTCTCCAATGTGAGTCCTTCCCATCGGTGGAGGTTTTTCACAAACTGCCCCAGCGTGGGTCCCTTCCACGGAGTGCAGTCCCTCAGGAACAGGCTGCTCCGGCGTGGGTCCCCCACAGGGTCACAAGCCCTGCCACCAAACCTGCTCTGGTGTGGGCTCCTCTCTCCATGGCTCCGCAGGTCCTGGCAGGAGCCTGCTCCAGCATGGGCTCCCCACAGGGTCACAGCCTCCTTCAGGCATCCCCCTGCTCCAGCGTGGGGTCCCTTCCCCAGGGTGCAGGTGGATATCTGCTCCACCATGGACCTCCATGGACTGCGGCGGGACAACCTGCCTCACCATGGTCTGCTCCAGGGGCTGCAGGGGAATCTCTGCTACGGCGCCTGAAGCACCTCCTCCCCCTCCTTCCTCACTGACCTTGGTGTCTGCAGAGTTCTTGCTCTCACATCTTCTCACTCCTCTGTCCCACTGCAGTTATTTTCCCATCTTAACTACATTATCCCAGAGGCGCTACCACCATCGCTGATGGGCTCAGCCTTGGCCAGCAGTGGGTCCATCTTGGAGCCAGCTGGCACTGGCTCCATTGGACACAGGGGAAGCTTCTGGCACCTTTTCACAGAAGCCACCCCTGTAACACTCCCGCTACCAAACCTTTGCCACACAAACCCAACCCGGTGTATCAGTGACCGACCTGGATTCTGGTGCAGGGAGAAATCGTCCATGTGAGTTATTCAATGCCTGTGTATCATTCCAAGACACACAACGGCATGGTACCGTCTGCATCTAGACACAGCCTTTACTTTAAGGCTCTGCATCTTTCCAGCAGGACCCAGCTTGATAAGCGTGAGTGCAGTCCGGTACCACAGGAGTTTCTTTGTAAAGAAGGGTAAACCAAGGCAAGGAACAGGAGGTCCCACAACAGGGGAATGGGCTGCGCAGGAGGAAGAGTCAGACCATGGGAAAGCCCATTCCAGGCTTTGCTCTCTAGAGCAGAGCTCCCTGCCTTCTGCGTGCCAGCAGTGCCCTGCCTGGGCTAACAGGGAAGTGAGGAGGAGAAAGGATGCACAGCAGCAATCTGCTGCCTTCACTGCGCCTGCTCTATGAAAAATGCCCCAAACCTTGCCATGCAAACCTAATACAAGAGGCTAAGTTGGACAATAAAGAGAATAGTTCTAAACAGGAACTAGAGATGCTAAAACCCATACAACTGAGCATGGATGAATTTTATTTTCTGTTTGGCACATCTGTCAAGCACCTAGATCTGATGTGCTGATAAGACAGCTTAAGGCAATAAACATGTCGGATCCATCTGTTCTTCAGGACATGGAGAAGAAAACGAATTGCTCCCTGTGGTATATCCATACACTTGAGACCATGTTGGAGAGGCTTCCCTCTGCTGCTGACAGCAATTCAGCTCTACAGCCTATGCCAGTGGGTTTCCAGCTTTGTCTTCTGTGTTCCAGCCGGGCATGCTGTGAACTCTTGGCTTCATCCCTTCTCTCCACGGTCTGAGAACTGGTGGCTGGAACAGGGATGCAGCTATATCGAAAAGGCTTTGGCAAAGTCAGGAAGCAAGGTATAGAAAGCAAGAGTAAAGCCCACACTGAGTCCAGCTAACCCAGGATCCTGTCTCCAGCAGGAGCTCCCGGCAGCTGCAGGTCCCCTGCTCTGCGCCTCAGGCCAGGCTCACACCCGCCATGTCCTCCACTACAGTATCCCCTTCTCGTACTATTCCCCTGACACATCCAGAAGCTCCCGCCGTGAATACCCCTATCAGGACAGCCTTCGTACCCCTCATAGCATGAGTCAGTGGTCTAAGCAAGGGAAGGGAACTCTGACCAGGACACAGTTGCCCCGGTATTTGCCACTTGCTTGCCCAGGTCCCTACAGCGTGCCTACAGCAGATGAGGAACTGCAACTCCAGCGGTGACCACAGAGCCGCCCACAGTATGGCTCCAAATACGGACCACACCAGCTGGAGCAGAACAAGCACCGAAACAGTTGACAGGGCTGAGGTGTTCATGACAGAAATCATCTTCCAGCTGTGTTTTAACAAAAACCACATCTGAGCCACCTGCAGCCACGTTCAAGCAGTTTGGCAGCCATTCAGGGGACGTGCGACTTTCTCACAGGAAGGCAGAACTGAAGCTTTTTCTACAGGACATATACAACTGATACTGGGCTGGCTATAGATCTCTAACTCAAGTAACGCCCATTCATTTCTTGCTTTTGACTGGCAGTAGAAAAAAGCGAAGGAGGTCCCCAGCCTAAACAAACACAGGAGACCCAGATAACAAGCACAAAGCTCAGCTGCTCTCTGGAGTGAGCAGCACTCAGTTTTGGCTATATGAAGGCAGGAAACAAATACGCAAAAGCTCCTTTGTACCATACACTGGTCACATTTCCATGTTCTCCAACCCACCTGAAAAGCAAACATCCAGGAAGACACAGCTCACTGGAAAAGATCACACTGTGCTCAGCCCTGCCAGATCAGCGCCAATTTTGAGATGTCTTTAACCTTGTTTCAACTTCCCCCTGAACATTTCAAGCTGACCTTGAGCTGCTGGTGTTGAATCCAGGCAGTAACAGTTCTACTGACAGTTACTTGCTCTAGCTCAAAACCACACTGACTCTAACTCTGAAGCAAGACGGCCAAACGTCTCGTCCTCCGATACGCAGGACTCCGCGCACAGGTCACACAAGAGAGGAGGGCACAAATGTTACGAGAGGGGATGGAAAGGGACCACGGAGTTGGGGGGTGCCCCTTCCAGAAACCGCAGCCTCCACCACGCAGTGCCAGATGGAGCCGGTCTGCAGATCATAGGCATGGACGTGGTACTCGGCGGGGCAGGTGAGTACGTACAAAGCAACTTTGTCCTCCAGCTTATCATACAGCATGCACATAAACAAAGAGCCAGCAAGGTGGGTCACAGAATGGACAGGGGCTCTGCTGAAGCCCTGCAGAAAAAGGGGAAAGAGAAGAGGGGCAAATCGTGGAAGTCTCACAATGCGTGGGATGGGACCAAGCTGGATCAGACCCACACTGTCTCATTCTCGCTAAGCGCCAGAGGTGAAGGATTAAGTGCGTCACCCACCATAGTTCAAGAAAGTCATGCGTATGATCAGTTACTTAAAAAGGCTGGCAGAAATTCTGAAGGAACAAAACAAGCAATCAGAGCTGAGGGTCTGATTACTGAAACCCAGAAATATCCTTTGGAAAGCTGGCCTTATTTGCTGCAAATCAGTTTCAGCAGCCAATTTGAAGCTATCACACCAGCATGCTGTTATATGTAAGTTAATAAGCACTTGCTATTGATGGTTTCTGCAGTGGATGTTTAATTTTTAATCATATCCTTAATTTATTGTTTACATTTTTATCCAATTAGAGTGTGTGCGTGTGTGTGCATCTGTGTGATGGAGAGAACATGGAAAACCGTGTTTATTCTGAAGTACAATGCCTCGATTTCTAAGTGAGGAGATATGTGTGTCTCCTGCCTGAAATTTTTTCACATCACCCTCTTCATTTTCAGGAGAATGCCATCTCAGGCTGCTGTGTTAGGTTGCACCATTCTGCTGTTAGAAATGGGCACCACTGACCTCTCTCTGCAATGCTGTACTTGGAGTCTGGAATCGAATGTCATGAAAATACCCAGTGCTAAGAAACGGGCAGTTTTACTGGCACTTTCCTGAACAGAAATCTCAGCATTCCTTTTTATCTGTAGATCGGACATTTAAGCAACACCCTGGGATACCCTCATCTTCCTCACCCCACCTTCAACCTTTCATTAGATTCCTATAGTCATAAAAACTAGATGCATTGAAGGGAAGAAAGATGGATCATTAAAGAACTGACAGTTTTTCATGGCGATCAACAACAAAGTTCTCAATTACAGAGGGAGAGTAAATAAACCAAAGGACAGAGCTTCAAAGAGAGCTGGCCGATGATGGAAGGACAGAGAACATCTCAGAGTCCAAGACATAAGCTAATCACAAATAAAGTACTATTCCATTCCTATTACTACCTGACATGTTGGTTGGTGTAATGCCAGGGATTAAAAAAAAAAATAAAATCAAAAAAGGTAAGCCAGAAATGCACTCAGCTGTGGCATAATGTGGTCAATACGGGTCCTGGCAGAGCTCTCAGGAGATGATCTGACACCCAGCGCAAGTCCCTGTCCCTGCGCACCCAGACTGCCTGTGGTCACGGGCTCAGCTGTGCAGCAAAGGAGGGCAGGCAGGAACAGGACTGCGCGCTCTGCAGACGGACACGGCTCTCACTCCCAGCAGGCACAGGCTGAAGGGAGAAGGCAGGGCCCTTTGTTTCCCCCACAGAGCACCTACTTCGAGGAGAGATGATAGCCCAAAGAGCTCCACAGCAGAGATTTAAACAGAGGTGCCTGACCAACACTCGCTGCCTCCTCCGGCACCTGGATGCTCGCATCCCACTGCAGCCTTACTCCTGGCATCCTTGAGAGCTACGCTGAAAAACCCAGACTGGTATTGACTTTGTTTTGCTCTCAGGGAAAAAAAAAAAAAAGATGCAATTCTATCCCTTTGCAAATATAACACCCCCAATCTCACTTCTTTTTCTCTACAGCTGAAAAAAGGTAAAGATAGAAAATCGATACGTTCATAGAAAAAGAAACATCTAAAAGTTCCCATAAAAGGAAGAAACTAAAGGGCTATGGCTACAGATGTCTTAACAGTGGCAGCACAGGCTGGATTAAATGTGCTGAGGTAAAAGACTAACAGACAGAAAAGAGTAAACAGCTTTCAGAGTAAACGCTACAGGTTACAGCACCCTTCCTCAGAAGCCCACTGCAGTCTGTAGCCAAAGCACTGGCCAGTTACGTGCACCTTCACGCAGGAACCGTTCCTCAAAACACCCACTCTGGGGAACGCTTCTGCTGAGCCCTGCGCTCCAGGAACGGGACTCCTGTGTTTGAAACAAAAGCCGCCGGCATCAGGCAGGAAGCTCAGAAAGGCAGCTTCAGTTCTGGTTTTCTTCCCTACCCTCGGGAGCAGGAACTTGCAGCAAGGACAGAGGAGGCTGGCTAATAACAGGGAGACAGGAAGGTCTCCAGTAGGCTCGGAGTCCTAAAGATAGCGATGAAACTAGCACGAAGGGAAGGAGGAAGGCGCCCTCCCACACAAGAGGAAACCCCAAAATAAAACTTTTTGGCAGATGGTAAAAGGCTTTAGCATTCAGTACAATGAACGAGCTACATGAGGATGCAAGCGAACCTTAAGGGAGACACAGAGAGCCCGAACAAAAGATATATGAAGAAGCTTGGGTTTTCAGTCGTTCTGTGTTTTTATTTCAAGCCATTTTTTGATAGCTTTTACTAGCTTTTCTATTTAATTGAAACTGTGTGGTTCATGGTTTTCAAGACACTTGTACCTTCATTGCCTGTACTAATTAATTACATGAAAGGGAAGAAGTTTTCAGTTAAGATTTCTGAATTGTAAAGCAAAACTTCAGTTCCCAATGAGCATCTCATCTGGGACTCTCAGCCTGGTCCTGGCCTTCCTGGCTAAGACTGGACCCGGCTCCACAGAGGCAACAAAAGCCACAATTATTAAATAATAGCAATAATGGTTTAGTATTTGTATCAGGCTCAACCACATCCAGATGAAAGGAGGAACTCCGAGGACTAGGATCTGTCTAACTGCAGTTGTTAAAGCACTCATGTCTCAGGAAAAGTGCCAAAGCACAGGTAAGTCATAACCCAATCCCAAGACAATATATAAAATGACTCCTTGTCTGCTTCAGGCTAGAGGACCATTTAAATTACAAGTAAGAAAACAACCCCAAAACTGCGTAACTCAGAACTTGTAACTCATTAATTTTAGCCTTTTTGGTTGGTGTTTTAATTCTACTACCAGTGAGCAGTAGTTAGCTCAGTTAGAAAAATGTTCATAGAAAGTAATAGAATATGAAAGACTATTTTATCAATTGCAGGAACAAAAGCAATTTAAGGGCATAGCACAACCAAATGCTGCTAACAGAAACAGAAAAAGACAAAATTAATATACTAAGTCAGTGGAAGATTGGTGGCAAACTACAAGTGGGTAGCATCACTTGTTACGTGCTTCACGCCGAGAAGCAAAAAATGGGAAAAGCTGCTGCCTATTTTTCCTCTATTTAATTTTAGCTATGCCAAATTGGATGGCAAGTCATCCAGCTGCCAAAGGCAGGAATCTCCAGAGGGCAATGCATTGCACCGATCATGGGCATCTGTTTTAGATTAGGGCACAGATTATCTCTGGAGGTGCCTGTCGTTGTTCATTCATTTTCTGAGGAATGCGAGCAATGAGTTCAGCCAGACACCTAACTTTTAGCTGGCTAATGTAAGATGCGACAAAGACACTTTAAACTGCTCAAGCTAAAAGGCAGTATACTTGCTTTTATCTTTGATTATGCCAATTTAGTAAAGAACATGAATGAGAAGAGTAAGATAAAAGCAAGTTTTGTGGGTTTCATTTTCAACAGTGATTATGAAATTAGGATTGCAAATAACATAGGCAGTGCACATGATCAAAACAGAATTTGAGACCAAGTGAGAAATAGGCTTTATATAGTTAAGAAAAAAGTTCTAAAGAAAATACAGTATCAAAACTGTATTTTTGACACAATAAAATTGACAAGGGATCATATTTTTCAATTTTAGGAAGACCTACGTTGGGTTTGAGAACAGAACAGTTATGCTTCTGTATTTGTGGTTTTAATTAAGTTACTAAAAAGGTTTATGGATTTGATCCAAAGGTCAGCAGTCATTGGTACCCTTCACTGATTTGAATGGGCTTTATAGTCTCATGCTGTAGAGAAAAAATGGGGTTGATCCTGTCCTCATTTTAACTATTTTCACATTTCGCTGAAACCAATGGAGCATTACTCCTTCATTTGCCCTCACAGAACCAAGCACAAAGTCGAGGTGTCAGATTTTCAAAAGGACATAATTGGGATAAAACCAAGCTGCAGCTGGTGGTAGACATAAGTTTACATTCTTCTTAGCAGAGTAGCTACTCTTGCTTTTTGCTCACTGTGCTAGAATTGATACAGAATGTGTGCATGAAGAGTATGGATCAAGTTTTAACTCAGCTAAAGACTTTCCCAAAGATTCTAGCCAAATTAATTATAAGCAGCAGAAACTTTAAGAAGACAAGAGCTTTAGGTGCTCCTAATTCCTAGAGACATCCTTGAGACAAGGATTTCTCTCTTCTGGTCCCAGCATGTCTTTATGTTCCTCATCTAAATACCCTGGGTTCTGATCATCTGGATCAAGAGAAATCAGTAAAACATACATTCTTATACCAGAATCATCATGTGATCAGCTAAGCCATGTAGAAGTACAGCAAAATTCCCACAATGACATTCCCATTACTAGAGGGAACCAAAGAGATCTCAAGAGTAGCAGCAGTGGTATAATTAAGGAAAATACGAGTTGCTGACAAAGCAATGGTCATTCATTTTAGTGCTTATCACAGCAGCTTCCCTAAGAAGGTAGAAAGAAAACTTATCAACAAACAATTCTAGCAAACAAATATTAGTAAACAATAATAATTCATTCAGAAAGGTCTTATTATAATTAGAAGAAAATAAAACACTATTTTCGTGACGATAGCTGAAAGAAACCTCAACACCTAAAGGAAACATTTCTAGAAAAAGACAAAAAAAGCTCATAGATGTCTCATTTGATGAAGATACATCCCAGCAAAAAGACATTCATTACCTTGATGGGCTGTAAGGACTGGCTGCTTTTCTATGACCCTCAAAAAACCATGCTCCAGGTTTAAGTAGAGATCTACAAAAGTCAACAATATCAGTGGTTAGTGTCACAGTCAACAGCTGAAAGGGAATGGATGGCAGCTGCACTGCTGGACACATTAAGGCAATTCTGGAGTCTAGAGAAAGACGCATTCAGAAACTACACAGGTGACAACTGATTTGTCAGTGGAGCTTTAGAGGTAGAACTATCCCTCCCTTCCTCTTTCCTGTCCCTTTCATCTGAAATATAGTTTATTTGCTTCAAAGTCTTGAAAGTTTGGACGGAGAATTACAACTGCTGTGACACCGTGGGAGTGATCAGTGCAAGGAATTTTCAAAGGTCTATCTGCATCCTTAATTGCCTGACACTTTCAAAAGCCGGTCCGTTGCCTAAGACGATGCTGACTGCTCCTTCCGACATCGAAGAGTCTTTAAATACGGCTGGACCATCTTGGCACCTTACGACAGAAAATCAGAAGGAATGGCTGAAAAGTGTTTCACACAGCTATGCTCTCTGGAGCAAGCTAAACAAATTCCTCACCAGACAACTGTAGTCTAATCAGCCCTTCAAACACTCAGGCTAAAGGAGAATCAACCAAAGAAAACTAGAGCAGGAGATATTAATCTCTTGGTCCAACATTAACAACAATCCTTAGTTACTCAGGATTTCTTACAGGAATGAAAGATAAAAAGAAATAGAGTAAGAAAGAAGGCTTTCCTCTTTATTTCTCGAGAAGACTGGAATGACCTAACACTTTCAAGAAAGCACAAAATGTGATTACCATTCCCTCTCCACGTCTACCTCCAACATACGCTGAAAAGCAAGGAAAATGAAAACCATACAGCTTAGAGGACTTTGGAGAATAAGCTTTAACAACAGAAGCTTTGCCTTACTGCTCCCTGAACAAAGGCATAATCAGTGAGTAAGAACTCCCTCTCTTTGCCGTGCAAGACCTTTTCTTTCTTTCAGGTCTTTCTCTCAAAACCCAGCTCCTGAAAGCCCTACACAACAGTGCTCTCCCAACACAACAAACAAGAACTCAACTTCAGAGTCTGCCAGCAGACTTTATTGACAGTGACCCTCCCAACTGGTGTCAGTAAAGAATGAAAGAACACGGCAAAATTCCTCGTTTCAAGGCCCAGGTGTTGCAGTTGCTTCAACTCCCATTTTACACCATTAAATGCCAGCTGATGGCAGCTGGATGTCCCTGACTGGGAAGATCTGAATGCTATTTCTAGTGGAGTGGTCTCAAAGTTCTAAGACCACGTCAATGTACATGCCTTCAGGCTGCTCTCAGGCTCGAAGGGGAACCTTGACACGCCTTTTTGTTCACATGCCAAAGTACCTAGCCTGCTTATCCTTACGGTTCCTGAGGATGAGCTCTGGCTCTCTTGTATAGCTGACTGAATGAGTATGTCAGATCAGAGTCCTGACATTTTATACCAGGCTGGCTGGATGTAAAATTGTGCACGTGTTCCTGAGCCTCCGTATTTCCTGATCAGATTGTCTCCAGGTGGAAGCCATTGTACAAGCCAAACGTATGCCAACCAACTACTTTTCCAACTGTGTGGATAGGCTGAACTGAGAATAAGTTCTAGGATGTGGATGAAACCTTAGTCTGGTTGCAGAGCTTCAGAACTGTGCGGTCTTGCCATGTACATATTGCTTAAAACTCCACCCGTCGCTCTTACACTGAGAAAAACAGTCAAAGCCTGACTCAGCACCCTTACAGGTGATACCTTTGGAAAAACACTGAGGTTCTTACGGAGCTGCTCGCTGCAGATTTTCTCAAGGCATCCTTTTTTTGAACAGGTCACTTTTAATGTCAGGTGACTGAGAGGTATTTTTACTGACAAAATCTTTGACGGTAACACTACGTGTAACACTATATATTTAAATGTTAGGATCACACAATACAGCTGTAGCTGAACTGCAAACAGAAAAATAGATTTATTTAAAAACCAACAATTCCGTGCCACATTTCCATTCACATTTGTGCTGCAAATCAAGGCTGCTGTATTTATGCTGTCATCTGTTGGAATTAGAACTTAAATAAAAAAATCTACAGATGCTTTATGAGTACTTAGGCTGCACAGAGGAAAGCCAGGTATTTTTTGAAAACTGTTCAGAATTTTGTTTAGAATTCAGAACTCCTTAACGTCAAGGACCACAAGATCATTGTTAATACACTTCAATTTATTATTTTATAGGGAATCCATTTCAATTAAAATCCATTCAGATAGTGACTGGAAAAATTCTATAATATTGATCTTAAGGGAGAACCAGGGTAGTTAAAATTATTAATCATACTTGAGCACATCATAAAACACTGGGCTAGTACTTGTGCTTTATGATCATGTCACATAAAGAATTTAAAAAACCTCAACCTTTCCTTTGTGGAAGATGCCAGAGGTCCGCATACTGCTTGGTAATAAAGAAACAGTTCATAACACTGCTGACTGGCTATGTATAACTAAGTAAATGAAGGTGCTCTATCATATGAAGCATAAAAGCCATTAAGAGTAAACTTTTATTTGAATAGAACCACATTCATTTTTAAAATTACATTACAGAAAGGCTTTTAAAGAATGTGAATGAAAAACGAGAAGCTTTTAAATAAAGCAGGTTCTTTTTATACAACTTAGAAAAGCAACTCTACAAAGGCATAAAAAGGAGAGGGTTTTTCTCCCACCTCCCTTGAATCTTTCCAGTAATTATAAATCTTTATTGCACAGGCCATAAATGCTAGTAACAACAGGAAGAAAAATGCTTTTGAACTATTTGGCAGCATTCACCTTCAGGGATTCAAAACAGCAAAACTTTATTTTGTATGTTCAAAAAGGCTTTAAGTGACTTTCATGTTTGTTAAAAGTGCCAACGCGGTGAAACACTTTTCTAACAGAATGCATTCATGCAGGCGTCAGCAACACCACCTTCACAAAATCAGAAAGACGGTGTTACCAAAACTCATATGAGTGAAGAGGGCAATTCATCCAGCTTGCAGACCAACTTTTCTCCGTGTAGGAGTTTACATCTAGGCATAGAGAGTGGGAATTGAGCTCACCTAAGTTTAGTCGTCTACCAAGTACACAAATACAGCTGGCAGTCATCCTGAGCTTCTGTAATAATCAATGGAGAGCAACAGGCACAACTCAGAATCTGACGTGTCTGAGGTGTGCCTGGTGTTATCTGAAACACAGAGGATGTGTAGCTACTACTGCTCTAGTAGGAAAGGATTAGTAGGATTGCTCAGAGTCTCCGTGGAAGGCAGAAGACACCCAGCTGAAGGCATGCCATGTTAGGCTTTGGTGCTTTCGGCACCACTGAGGCTGGCAGTGACTATATTCTAGCTTGTAAAAAAACTTCTTGCGAATAATTTGTTTCGTGACGGAGTGAGCCAGATACTCAATGGATACTAAAAGAATTAGGCAGCGAAGTACTCTTCCTAATGCAGCAATTCTGGATGCTGGGGAGCCCAAGGGGATGGGACCACAGAGAGGGGCCAGGGTTCTAGACTCTGCCTAAACAGCATCTGCTACTGTCAGAGGCAGAATACTGGGACAGAGGGATACTGGATCCTGACCATAAAGGTGCTGGTTGATGAAGACAGTCAGGTTTTGAACCAGAAGCCCAGCAGTGAAAACTTTTATGCACTTTCTGAGGGGTCAGAAGTATAGTTAGGCTTCTGATTTCCTCAATTCTTTTATAAAACAACTATCAATCAACCCTAATTTTATTCTGTGTCTGATTTCTGGAAAAATGTCATTAGAAAGGACAAGTATCTTACATTGTAAATGGCACCATCTTACAATATGTAGACTTGATTTATTTAAACCCTGTGTGAAAGACTGTACCTATTCCTGGAATCCCTTTTACCAGCCTGTTCTTTTCGGCTGGGTGAAAACAAGTCATTTCTGCTGGCACTGATCACAAACAGCTGTTGTTAAATCACAGCCTCTGACTGCTCAAAACTTTCCTATTTAGTTGAAAGTCTTTCATGACTGGTTGCAGCACAAATAGCAATATTTTTTTTTTCCTTAAACCTTAAGGAAAATCATTTTTTCTTAACCCAAATTTTCCAATTTACACAAGTGGGGAAATACATACATATATATCTCTGTGTGTGTATATATATATGTAATATCTATTCATCAAACATGTAAGACAGTTTTGGGTATGCACTAGCTCAGAAGGACTAAACTTTCCGGACCAAATTTTCCAGTAGACAGACTTCTGAGAAATTTGAAAAGCAGGAATGAAAAAAAAAAATCAACATTAATAAAATAATAAGAAAACCAGACAACTGCAATCATCTCCTTTCAATCATACAAAACAGCTAATACTACATCCTCAGTAGACTGAATTGCAGTATTATTTATACAAACACATAAAAATGCAAGCACATCATCATATTATACAGCTGAAATCTTGCCATAGAAGTTCATCAATACAAATTTCATAGTTGCATACGTGCTTCCTCATTCATAGTCCAAACTAATATACTACGCATATTGAAGGACAATTCTGTGCTAAACCCATCCAGAGTGCACTACAACATATTGTCCACTGCACTGGAACTTATTTTACCTGTCAGCTGAATCACTCAGTTATTTGATATGAATATGTATTAGCATCACAGCAATAGCTAAAAGGTAACTAACAGAACCATAGTAATTCAGTGGTCTACAAGGGACCATTGATTGCACTGCAAAGTATATTATTCAGGTTAGAAACCAGCCACATGCAATTCAAATAACCAGTGCCATAGATGGAATTGGATATTTATCGTCACTGATGCATGTATTTTAAACATTTTATCTGTGCTGATACACACTCCACATACAATATTCTGCTTCAGCTAAAACAAATGAAAACTATAGAGAACCCGTCAGTGCATACTTGTAACCTGAAAAAATTGTTTTTCAGAAGTCTTAACAATGCCTAAAGTCTGAAAAACCTCTCAGGAACAACCACAGCTTCTGGCTCCAGAGCCTACGTCTTCTGTAAGTGCTGAAAATGTCCTTGACTGGGAATGGGAAAAAAACAACAGAGTCTGCTCTTTTGTACTCTAACGGACAGTAGCAAAGTTGTTTGACAGTCTTGGAAGAGCAGTGTTAAGTACAAGTGCTATGATTCCTACAGTGCTACAGGAAAAAAAGGACATACAATGGAAAGGAGTAGAAGGGATATGGACAAATAGTGAAAATAAACTCCCTTCGAGATGAAGGTTAAGATTTCTTTACCTATAATCGGCCAATTTAGCATGTTGAGTCCTGGAACACAGTTTTGATGCTATAAGAGATAAACTACTATTTTTGGGTAATTTCTGACAGTGTTTCCATGCTATACTTTGTGTTCAACTCACAAGGTCTCTCAGAGATTTTGGACCATAACAGGAGCACAGAGCTAAGGAAATCAGCTGGGAAGTAAGTTGGCTGGAGCTCTTCGTTAATATCGAGTAGGTTTTTTTCTGTGCCTTGGACAGATGCCATGTATGCAGCATATGCAAGAAACATTTGCATAGTAATTTGTGCTGTAAGAAGAAAGGCCCTTCCTGACTAGCTGGAAGCTTCAGGGTTAGGGAAAAAAAAAGGTGAGGTCAAGACAATGAAAACAAAAGAACGGGTGCCTGGTAAGAGCACACTGCCTACCTGGAGCGCTCGCAGAGGGAACATCTGCTGTTTTTTACAGACAAGAAAAAGAGTTTTTCTGGTGGAAGGAACTCATGATTCCTTTGGTGCCAAAACCTTCGGTCCAGAACGTACCCAGTAAAGAAAACAGTACGTCCTGGAAGTGTAACAGGATGACTTTCTATTACAGACTTCAGTTGTTCTGACTATTTTACTGGGATGACAAAGAAATGTGCTGATCTGAAGCAACACTTCTTCAAGGGACATGGAAGACCGTAGGCAACGGCAGCTCAGATACTACTGTAGCCATGAAGCCTACACAGCAGGGGGACAGCAAGCTGCAATCATCTTCCCTTAACTCCAGATGGCCTTCCAGTTCTGTGCTTCACAAGGTTGCACGTTGTCAAATCTTCCGACCACTCAAGTCCCTTTTTAGGCAGGTGTGTAACTCCGTCATTCACGCTGTGTACTGGAGCTGCCACAGCTGGGAAGGTCTTCATACGCGGGAATTCAGAATATGGGAGTGAGTCTGGTACTTCAAGGCTTTGGTTATGGAAAATGACAACAAACCTCCGCACATGTGTTGATGCAAGCTGGAATGGCAGTGCTCAGGTTCCTCCCACCTTCAACATTGGCAAGGAAGAAGCAGATAAGGTGAACAAGAACTAGCATTATGTTTTTGACAGCCTGGGAGGGTTCAGTGCCAAAGAGCTCAAATCTTGATCATGCCTGCCTTTACTCTAGTATTAAGAGGCTGGTAATGCTGTAAAAACCCTTAGAACACGTTTCAGCTGGGGGGTTTCACAGTCCTGATTTACTCACCACTCACCACATGGACCCTAAAGGCAACGGTTACAAGGTTTCTCTAAAACCCAGTGAATATCCATCACTAGAATACACGGCTCTCACTTCATCTTTCATCAGAAGATGAGATGCACCTTTGAAGGCCCTCCAGTTCCCCTCCTGGAAGAATACAGTATTAGGGTACTACAACAGCTTTTGAATGGGGCTATTTTGGAAACTGAAGGAAGGAAAACAAATTGTCTTATTGTGGTTATCACTGGGCACATATATTTTTCAGTAGCTGAGCACCAGTGCAGGATGAGCAGAAAACTTACTGAAGAAATAATTTCAACAGGTGTCAGCAGCTGTGATGATCTTCAGTCAAGCATAAAGCCTTATTCTAACACATTTTGCTAGCAGGAGAATTTTTTTTGTAAGAAAATTTAGCACATTCTGTAGCCTTGCAATATATTCAAGTAGCACTTTGACCTATATGAAACTCGCAGAGAAGCTTAGGAGGGGGCCCAACTTCATCTTAGATGTAGGTATCATTTAATCCAAATCCAAAAATGCTTCTTAAGCTCAGCCCTATTAGCAGACCGATGTCTATGGATACTTCACTCAGAATCACACATAGCACTGTTCTACCACTTTGAGGACAGTCTCTTCTATGCTAGCCAAAAGCAGGACTCGCATTGAAAAATCTCAAAATAACTTCTTTTCTGTGTAGTTATGTAAGGCTTTTTTTGAAAAATGAGCTTTCAACTCAGGCTTACAGCGGTAACAGTAAAATAACGGTGTTTCCAACAGGGTGCAGCTCTCCCCAAGAGACAGTGGAAGATACTTTGTCAAATTAGTTCCTCAACATCACTAAGTCTGGGAAAAAAGCACAGCTCAGTAGCTGGGCCTGTGCCCTTGTATCCCAGTGGAGGCTGGAATAGCGCTTCTGCTGATAATAGCCTCAATCAGACAGTTCTTACTCCACAGAAAAATTTCCCTAAAACTCAAGACAAGCCTCCAATTACACAATCATGTACTATTCTGGCTTTAAGATCCCCCGAACAGACTGGATGGTGTGTCCTGAATGAAGAAGAATGAAACAGTTTTAAATCATTTCTGAAGCAGGAGTAGAAAAGATTGCTAGCTCTCTATTGAGTTTTTAAAATGAGGTTAGCTTTCTCTGCGGACAACAGAACACAAAACCACTTAAAATATCTGGTAAGTATTACACAATGCTTTTTTAAAACTTTCCCCGTTTGCTCCAGCTTCAGGCAGGGTATGAGCTAAAGCCAGGGGAAGCTGTTCCACTGACATCGATGGGCTTGGAAGCAGGACCTCACGGCTCGCAACCCAGCTTGTGCGCTAAACAAATTCGCAAAGGGGCTTATTTCACCTAACAGTGTCCTGAGCTGTGCACTGAGAGACAGAGAGCTTTTTTGCCCGTATTTTTGGAGGACATTTTGGAGGACGGCAAAGGGCAGTGTAGCAATAGCTACACTGCGACCTGCATTTTGCAAGTGGAATTTCCAAAAGGCAGAAACTGCTGACATGCAAATGTTACTTTTCAGAGAAAAAATGTTTTCCAAAACAGAAAAGCACTTACAGGAAGCTATTCCAGTAACAACTTGGATGAGGAACATACAAACCGTAACAAGCATATGTGTGGATGCAGTTTGAAGAAACTAGGCAAGGGGACAGAACCGGTTTTTGAGAAGAAGTGACATACACACAGCTTTACAGACTGCACTGTAGTTGAGATGTTACATCTTAACTGCAGTACTTGCAAACAAGCCCTTTCAACAGACACACACTCCAACTTCGTGTAAATGAGGTGATAAGGGATAGGAGTACTGCTGTCATCCTATCACTCACTGTCCCCCCGCCCTGGGATCACAGGATTAAACACAGCTCTGCTGCACAGGGGAATGTTTTATGGACTGTTGTGCTGCCCCATAACTTCAGCTCTATTTAAGCAGGGTGGAGTGAAGCTGAAGTGCAGCATAATGGCCAGTGCTGTTCACAGAATCACACAGAGTCACAGAATGGTGGGGGTTGGAAAGGACCTCCCTGGGTCATCTAGTCCAACCCCCCTGCCGAAGCAGGGTCACCTACAGCAGGCTGCACAGGACCTTGTCCAGGCGGGTCTTGAATATCTCCAGAGAAGGAGACTCCACAACCTCCTTGGGCAGCCTGTTCCAGTGCTCCGTCACCCTCAGAGTGAAGAAGTTCTTCCTCATGTTCAGACGGAACTTCCTGTGCCTCAGTTTGTGCCCATTGCCCCTTGTCCTGTCACTGGGCACCACTGAAAAGAGTTTGGCCCCATCCTCCTGCCACCACCCTTCCCCCTGTTGTGGGGGAAGACAGAACCACAGAATCACAGAATGGCAGGGGTTGGAAGTGACCTCTGTGGGTCATCTAGTCCAACCCCCCCGCTGAAGCAGGGTCACCTACAGCAGGCTGCACAAGACCTTGTCCAGGCGGGTCTTGAATATCTCCAGAGAAGGAGACTCCACAACCTCCCTGGGCAGCCTGTTCCAGTGCTCTGTCATCCTCAGAGGCAAGAAATTCTTCCTCACGTTCAGATGGAACTTCCTCTGCTTCAGTTTGTGCCCATTGCCCCTTGTCCTGTTGCTGGGCGCTACTGAAAAGAGCTTAGCCCCATCTTCCTGACACCCACCCTTCAGATATTTGTAAGTATATACTAGGTCCCCTCTCAGCCTTCTCCAGGCTGAACAAGCCCAGCTCGCTCAGCCTCTCCTCGTAGGAGAGATGCTCCAGTCCCCTCATCATCCTCGTAGCCCTCCACTGGACTCTCTCCAGTAGCTCGTCATCTTTCTTGAATTGAGGAGCCCAGAACTGGACAGCGTAGTCCAGATGAGGCCTCACCAGGGCAGTGTAAAGGGGAAGGAGAACCTCCCTCCACCTGCTGGCCACACTCCTCCTAATGCACCCCAGAATGCCATTGGCCTTCTTGGCAGCCAGGGCACACTGCTGGCTCATGGTCAACCTCTCGTCCACCAGGACACCCAGATCCCTCTCCACAGAGCTGCTCTCCAGCAGGTCCACCCCAAGCCTGTACTGATGCATGGGGTTGTTCCTCCCCAGGTGCGGGACCCTGCATTTGCCTTTGTTGAACCTCATCAGGTTCCTCTCTGCCCAACTTTCCAGCCTGTCCAGGTCACGCTGAATGGCAGCACAGCCTTCTGGTGTATCTACTACACCTCCCAGTTTGGTGTCATCAGCAAACTTGCTGAGGGTACATTCTAACTCTTCATCTAGGTCGTTGATGAAGAATTTGAACAAGGCTGGGCCCAGTACTGACCAGAAGACAGCAGGAGCCGCACACCCCCAGCTCTTTGTAAGCTTGTGCTGGCTTTCGTAAAGCACGCGATGGCATGCGTGATCAGACTAAATAACAATGTTCTTTCTACATGGCAGAGAGACCACATTAAAGACACCTCAGTACATCTACCACTAAACTGTCCCTCATAGTCCGGCATCTGTTTATTCATGCTCTTACCAAAGTCCAAAATTATATCCTCAGCTGCATGGGCAAGGTATAAATCTCAAAGGATGCTGCCCTGAATTCCTTGAAATGGCAGTCGCCACTGTCTGACTGATTATGAGTCATACACCAGTTGATGAAGGCAACCAGAGAGAATAAAGGAGAAGCCTGGAAGCACAGTCCTCAATGCCAAATACAGATTTATGGAGAAATCTATTTGGACTGCGGCGATCGACTGACCCAAATTTATAGCTAGTTGGTCTTCATTGTCCCATATCAATAAAATCCCAACTTCCATAAGTGATAGTTGGTGACCAGAACTTCACAGTCTGGCAAACTCTCAGGTAACACTCCAGATGTAGGGCAAGAGAGAACCCAGCCAACACCGGCGAAAAGGACGTAGGAATAATGGATGAAAGGATGAATGGATGAAGGGAAAAGGAAGAGCTCTAAACACCTGGGAAAGGAACTGATGCTTCAGCACACGATCTCCTTCTGACATGACACAAGACGAGGTGAGGTCACGTTCACAGATCATGGCAAAATGAAGGAGCCCTAACGCTACTCAGCACAACCCACAAGGATTGAAGGAACAATTCAGTTGAAACATTGGCTCTTTCAGATAAAATGCAGCTTACTCAACTAATCAGACAGTTTTTCCCCAAACGCAGTGAGCAAGGCTTAATCAGAAACATAATGTCATGTGTGAAGGACATTTTGTTAAAAATGCACTGCGTGTACTGAACAACTCTATTTTTTCCATATGATATGACATATAACGGGCACTGAACCAAAACACCACAGAAGTATGCAGTTTATGCTATCTCACTGGACTACCAAACAACATTTAATATTGAGAAAGTATTGCAGATATATAGTAGACGAAGTCTAACTGTTACCACAATGACTTTTTCTTCGGTTACCACAGCTGTTAAAAAGCCTTAACAGAGAGCTAATAACACAAGTCATTATAAAACATCTTAATCTCATTTCGAAAATATGTATGAGCTTTTCTTGTTAATTCTTCTTCCCTGTCTTCTAATCAAGATCTCCATATTGAGCCCAGTTTTGCGTTTTCTTAGCAGCATAAATTAGATGCAACACTATTCAAGTCAATAGAATTACTCCAACATGAAAAAGCAATCAGTCATCTGCAAAAAACAGTCTAACAGGTAATTTTCCACTGACAGCTCTTACGATAAAACAGGTTACAGAGATTACTCTTTTCTCTAACACTGAAAGTAAACAATTAATGCAAAATGTACAATGTCTGTAAAGACAGCATGTTCACTACTTGTGCCCTTTATATGTAATTATTTTCATCTTAGTAAGCAGACAGTTAAGTAAGGCTACCATCAAGCTGTAGATGGAGCCTATTCATCATGCAAAACAGGCAGCTGAACATCTCTATTTATTTATGCATTATTTTACCTTTTGTTCCCAACTTGGAAAGCATGTGGAATCTATGAGACATTTACACGCATCATTTCTTGTGGGAGAACGTCAAGTCACCTTTAATGCCCTCAGGCAAGCTTCTCCTACCTGATCTCAGTAACTGTCCATATCAAAATTATTTTTCATACCTTGTGTAAGCAGCTGGAGGTTTCGGACTTCTTCTCTCACCTTCAGCTGAAGGACTTGCTGCAGAATGTGCTGTCGCAGGCTTTCCTGGGCAATGCCCATTCGTTCAAGCTTTTTGTCAGTAAGTCTCAGCAAAGCACGGCCTGGATGCAAAAGTCAAAAAGAAAAATCACCCAAGGATTTCCATTAATGCAATACTCTCACTCTGACAGGCTAATTTGCTACAGCAAAAATTCTCAGCCTTGAAATACCTCAGTCTGAGAGGGTATCGCTTCATTGGTTAGGTACGTCCTTACTGTCAGAGATCTAAGTTCCATTCCTCCCTTTTCTTTTGATTTTATATATTGTTTTGATGCTTTGTGAGACATTTAGACATGTAAACTAAGTATCTTGTGCCACTTTATACAACTAGTTGCTGTTCTTTATACAGCCAGTGCCAGCTGGTCTCCCACAGGTAGGATATCCCCCATCAGTCTACCACTGGTCCAGGTGTCTAAACAGACCCTCACCTATTTTCAAGCATCTAAATTACTGTCAAGAAACGACCAGTGAAAGTGAATGTGACCAATTCAGTCAATTTAAGATATACTGAGGATGAATATTGTTGCAATTCAGACATGTCTACAGTGTAATAGCACCATTTCTCAGGAGGACCCTGTACTTCGTGCTCCAGCTTTCCAAATCCCTCTCAACAGTAACCTATCACAGCAAAACAGAAAAAAAAGGCAGAGATTTATCTTTGCACCATCAGCTATATCTAAATCATTTCTGAAAAAGATGTTTGCCCAACTATAAAAAAACCCACATTTGCCCAACTATAAGGAGCCTATGGTCTTTGCAGGCAGTCACTCCCAGTTTGTGACTTCTCTTTTCCATTAGGGTAATGCTGAACTGCGGTCCCACATGGATTGTAGATGTTAAAAAAATCAAACAACCCACACTCCCCAGATTCTGCTAGTGGAACTCTGACTCCATCTTTTGGGCATCACCACGCTACAAGCAAACAGGAGAAAGGCAGCACACTGGCTGAGCCAACACTGCAGAAATATTTGGACCAAAGAGAGAACCAAAGCATCAAGCAGAGCTTTACCTTAAGAAGAAAACCAAAACCTCACTCTCATTGGTCTTTGCCCTTGTTGTGAGCAGGGCAGAATGCACTGTGACCCTCTACTGACCCTTGATTCCCACTATTTGTATTTGCTATCCAAAGGTGCCCTGGCCAATACCAGCAAAGTGCACTGGAGCTACATTGATACTACCTCAGAAAACGGCATGTTGTTTCGTTCACTCTTTTAAACAGAGTCAACTTTTTGCCTCCTCTGGTTCTGACTGCAAGTGCGTTTAATTATTAAAAATCCCTTCTTTGATTTCTCAGGCTTTACTGTGAAACCAGAAGAAAACAGTGACGAGCAAGTTCCTCCCTCTGCAGCACAGCATCCTCTGTGCTACCATTACTGTGTGGCTTTTGGATGAACGGTACGATTTAGCTCATCATAAAGCGTTACTCAACACAGCAAGATAAGGCCCTTATTCAAACTCTTTCCTTACAAACCAGCAATGACTACAGAAATTTTATGATTATTTTAATTAAAAATTTAAGATGACAAGAATTTAAAAGGGTGCATAATATTTGCCCCAAACCAAGCACTTCGCAGTATACCCTTCACTAACTGCTAGACTCCACTCACAAGTGGTTCTGTGCAGTGGTTAGCGGGATCTTGATATGATGCAATGTAAAATACTGGGATATTACTATTAACAAAGCAAGATGTCATTGATTAGATAAAAAATGACAGGGTTCATACATTTTCTGTCTCTCAAGCACTATACGCTACAGAGGATGATCTTTTGATTAAGAAAACTTTCTTTGAAATCATAAATAAGAAGAATTCTATGGGTTAATGTAATAACAAAATAGGGAAATTAGTCTCTTACGGATCAATGCCTGCTGTCCAGTTCCCCTGGTGATACAGACTGTAATAATGAATTCAATTTTTCTATCATCTTATCACACTAAAACTTTTTAAAACAATTTATAAGGATGTACAGCAGTCCAAGAGTATGGCCTGTAATGTCAATTTAGCAGCAGAAAGCAAACAAAAAATAAACACGTCATCAGTTTAGAGAGTGCCAACACGCATGTCATCTTAGGGCAGGGAGTCAGGAACAATAATACGAAAGGACAGACAGAGGCCATGCATCTCATCCAGTGCCCTCCACCTCTTTTTGGCCATGGATATAGTCATTATTCTTTACTTCCTCTGGGCAACTCTTTGTTTCATGTTCAAATCGGTTTTCTACCCCAGTCATTGCCTTAGGAAGTTGAGTGTGCACGAAACAGACACGTCTCTTTTCAACTCCTGGCATGCCAGTTCCTCGGTGGCTTAGGCTCAAAGCACAATGCCATTGGAAAAAAATGTCTTTGACTCACACTATCTGCAGCAGCTTGCAGAAGTTGCCTTAAATTAACTCCTTCTTGCACCATATCCAAAGTGACATGTTGAGGCAGTGATGAGGCAAGAAGGCAAACATCCAAATGTGGCATTTCAAGAATGCAGTAAGTGACCTGAACTAAGAAAATTCAATCCTCCCCATACTTTCTTCCCCCTCAACACTCAGAACAACAACATTCAAGTCAGAACTGGAATAATTTTTTATTCTGGAACTAAGTCATGCCTTTGAAAAGATATCACTAATGCCTGGATCACTCACCAAAGCCAGTTAGTTACTCAGGCCAAGGTCCTGACAATCAGCTAATGATTTCGGATGCTTCACGGTACGTATCTGAAAGAGTCAGCGTTTGGTGCTAAGAACTCCGTAAGGGTTCCTTAACATTGAAACCAGTTGTCCAGAGAGGTTGTGGAGTCTCTGTCTTTGGAAACATTCAAAACCTGACTAAGGAGGTCCTGAGCAACCTGATGTAGTTGCCCCTGCTTTGAGTAGGGGGTTGGACTCAATGATTGCCAGAGGTGCCTTCCAACATCGGCTGTTCTGTGATTCTGTGAAATAAGCTGCATGAAGGATCTCAAGACAAAAATCTATTTTATTTGCAAAAGAGAAGATTAATGAAGGAAATTAATAAGCATCCACAAAAGATGGTCATTTTGGCAAGCATCACAGTTAACACAGAGACCTATACAGTAAAAACTGAGGATGGATTTTCAGAGAGTGTTGGATAGAACATATTATCAAGAGCAGAACATATAACAAACATACCATTTTCCAAGTGTGTATGCTGGTCTTTGCTAGGACACAAGTCAAGGAACTTCACCTACATCTCGGGAAAATTTCCCAGTGCTACAGAACTGGCGCTACCTCTTAGATATAGCAGCTATATGCATAAAAATGGCCAGGAGAGTTTTTTCAAAAGCCCCTTGGCCAACAGAACCGTAAAGATCGCAGTCACAAACACCGAGGCCTTGGCTCTAGCTAATTGCAAGGCTGGAAACCAAACATTTTAAAAAAACCCACAACTGCCTCAGTATCTGTACACATCTTTTAGCACCTAAACCCCAGCTCTCTCATACTCAGAACACATCAGCCGTGGAATGTTCTGAGACACCCCAAGGGCAAACACAGAATATAAAATACTTTCCAGCTTAATAATGGATTGATGGCCTAATTTTTTCTAATATGACTTAGCTGCTGCAGATCTCATTTGATCAAGCTGGGATTAGATGAAAATTTGAATGGAGGGAGAAACATTGCACGCCACAGAACATTAATATGAATATAAGCATTGGTCCAATGAGGCTGGCATTGGCCCTAGAGCAAGGAATGTGGCGCCGTCTGCTACACCTAATCAGAAATGCCCGTACCTCCCTGCACTGGTATAGCTACTGCTCTTCTCCCCGAGCCTGCGAAGCTGCGCCAGCTGCCAGTTCGCAGACATCTCGAGGGACACCATGTGAAAAGACTTGAAAGTACACTTGTAATGAAGGTGAATGAGCAGGTAATAAAGGACTTACTAAATGTGTAGAAAGAACTGAATTGATACAGGAAAGTGAGAGCAGATAGTCAGTAAGAGTCTAGTCTCACAAAAAAACCTGAACAAAACTATGACTTTTTTATAGTTGATGAAAATCAAGTGGTGTCCCCCAGGGCTCAGTTTTGGGTCTGGTCTTGTTTAACATTTTTACTAACGATCTGGATGAAGGGATTGAGTGCTCCCTCAGTAAGTTTGCAGATGACACCAAGCTGGGCAGGAGTGTCAATCTGCTTGAGGGTAGGAAGGCTCTGCAGAGGGATCTGGACAGACTGGATCGATGGGCTGAGGTCAATCGTATGAGTTTCAACAAGGCCAAATGTCGGGTCCTGCACTTTGGTCACAACCACCCCATGCAGCACTGCAGGCTTGGGGAGGAGTGGCTGGAAAGCTGCCTGGCAGAAAAGGACCTTGGGGTGCTGGTCGACAGCCGGCTGAGCATGAGCCAGCAGTGTGCCCAGGTGGCCAAGAAGGCCAACGGCATCCTGGCTTGTATCAGGAATGGTGTGGCCAGCAGGAGTAGGGAGGTGATCGTGCCCCTGTACTCGGCACCAGTGAGGCAGCACCTGGAGTACCATGGTTATGGGTTTGTGTGGCAAGGATTTGGCAGTGGGGGGGCTATAGGGGTGGCTTCTGTGAGAAGCTGCCAGAAGCTTCCCCCATGTCTGATAAAGCCAATGCCAGCCGGCTCTGAGATGGACCCGCTGCTGCCCAAGGCCAAGCTGTAGCCCGTGGAAGGGACCCCATGCCGGAGCAGGGGGATGCCTGAAGGAGGCTGTGACCCTGTGGGGAGCCCGCGCTGGAGCAGCTTCCTGCCAGGACCTGCGGACCAATGGAGAGAAGAGCCCACACCAGAGCAGGTTTGGTGGCAGGGCTTGTGACCCTGTAGGGGACCCACGCTGGAGCAGCCTGTTCCTGAAGGACTGCACCCCATGGGAAGGACCCATGCTGGGGCAGTTTGTGAAGAGCTGCAGCCCATGGGAAGGACTCACGTTGGAGAAGTTTGTGGAGAACTGTCGCCCATGAGAGGAACCTCACGCTGGAGAAGGGGCAGAGTGTGAGGAGTCCTCCTCCTGAGGAGGAAGGAGCGGCAGAGACAACAGGTGATGAACTGACCGCAGCCCCCATTCCCCGTCCCCCTGCGCTGCTCAGGGGGAGGAAGGAGAGAAATGGGAGTGAAGTTGAGCCCGGGAAGAAGGGAGGGGTGGGGGGAAGGTGCTTTTAAGATCTGTACTTATTTCTCACTATCCTACTCTGATTTGATTGGTGATGAATTAAACTTCCTTTTCTCTCCAAGTTCAGTCTGTTTTGTCCGTGACAGTAACTGGTGAGTGATCTCTCCCTGTCCTTGTCTGGACCCTCGAGCCTTTCATCATATTTCCTCTCCCCTGTCCAGCTGAGGAGAGGGAATGACAGAGCGGTTTTGATGGGCACCTGGCATTTATCCATGCCAAACTAAAACAACTGTGTTCAGTTTTGGGCCTCTTGCTACAAGAAGGACATTGAGGTGCTGGAGCATGTCCAGAGAAGGGCAATGAGGCTGGTGAAGGGTCTGGAGAACAAGTCTTACGATGAGTGGCTGAGGGAGCTGGGGCTGTTTAGTCTGGAGAAGAGGAGGCTGAGGGGAGACCTTATCACTTTCTACAACTACCTGAAAGGAGGTTGTAGTGAGGCGGGTGTTGGTCTCTCTCAGGTAACTAGTGATAGGACGAGTGGTAATGGCCTCAAGTTGCATCAGGGAAGGTTTAGACTGGATATTAGCAAAAATTTCTTTAGTGAAAGAGTGGTCAGGCATTGGAACAGGCTGCCCAGGGAGGTGGTTGAGTCACCATCCCTGGAGGTGTTTAAAAAACGTGTATGTGTGGCACTTCGGGATATGGTTTAGTAGGCACAGTGGTGTCAGGTTGACGGTTGGACTTGATGATCTAAGAGGTCTTTTCCAACCTATGATTCTATGAAAATGATAAACCATTAGTGGGAACAAGTGATGTGTGTGAATATAGCCAAGAAAGGTGGTCTTGTCTCCTGAGTACAATATGATAGGTATACCTGAATATCAAGACAAGATATTCAGTTTACTTACCATGGGGTGCAGAATCTAGCAAAGAAAAAACAGGGCGGAGAACACAAGAACATTAAAAAAATGCCCTAATGCCAGACCAACAGCTCACTCAGCTCTGTACTCAGAGTGGCAGTAGCAGTTATATTTTGGGAGAGCTAATGGCAGGGCTAATTTCTGAAGTCACTCCCTTTGTACCATGCCAGCATCCAGAACGGTTATACTAGGGTTATTAGAGAGTATGGCATTTTTTGCACCTACTTATTGTCTTGATGTCCATAAATTTGTCTTTTTGATCTTCCTGATACTATCTGCCTCTGCAGCCTCCTGGGGTAGCAAATTCCAGAAGCTCTCTGCCCACTTTGTCTGATTTATATTGATTTCTTACTAATTGCTTCAGGTGTTCCCTAGTTCTTGCATTGCAGTATTTGGTTAACAGTTCAACATCCAGCTTATCTGTTGCTTCCATGATTGGTAAACTTCAGTCATATGCCTTTGGATCGTATTTCTGGATGGATTCAGCTGACAAACCTAGAAAAACAGGAACATGAGATTCACTAAGCCCCTAAATTACGCAAGATGAAAACTTCAAGTCTATATATAAATGCTGCAAACACTATTTTAAACTGTTGTTGACACAACAGGATATTCTTACTTAATTGGTAATAATGTGCTTCTCTAGTTTGGGGGTAGAATAATTTCAAACCTACTGCTTTTCTATTTACCTCTTTAGCTCCACAAACATATTCATAATTCTAGTTCACTGGGTTTTGCTACTTGAAATAGTCTGATCACAGCCTTCCTCTTGCTTGTACAGGCTGATTGCTGGCTTCTCTTCACTTCAGTGCTTAAAAACAAGCCTCCTAGGACTTACCAAGTAAGAAATTTCCATGACAGAGACACAGGCATTAATATCATTGTTCAGGTGCTGGTGAGACACAAGTATGAAATTCTCATCTTATACTCAGGAAAGAAGAATTCAAACAAGAACAGGCAGAGAGAGCGGCTATGACTTCATAGCGAGGAATGGTGAAATTACAAGAGGAGGTGAGAAAAAGCATAGTCACCTACAGAATGAAAACGGCCTCACGATGGTAGTGGAGGGAGATGAACATTGACCAAGAGAAGAACTATTAAACTAAGGAACTGAGTTGAAAAGAGAACAAATGGATATCAATACAGTTGAGGACGCTGGGTTCAGAAATATCTTGTAAAAGTAGAAGCACAAAGCAGAAATCAATCAAACGTTCAGAGCAAACTTGGTATGACTTCATGACGCTGTTCTCGATAACCCATCAGATCTTCTACAGTCTTAGATTTTCTGCTTTCCCCATGAGAATTTGAGGGCACATCTCTACTTCTCATGCCAGCCTCATCACTAGTCAACCAGACACATCAGCCACTTTGTCATCAATGCCTTGTGGCAAATCCATAGCTTTTCTTGCAAAAGCAGTTAGATCTGGCTTGTTTTACTAATCATTTTAGCCCTTAGACTGGCGCAGACTCTTGGTAAACTGCAGCTTGCATTACCACCCCACTTCAGCTATCTAATAGCTCAGTAATCAAGGAAGACTCACTTGCTTCAAAAGTAAAAATGGATTCTTTTTTCATCAGACTCACCGTAGCAGCAAACGCTTTATGGATCTACCTACTAGCGTAACGGCAGCTGCCAGCCTAGGCAAAGGAGACTTAGCTCCCACAACTGCTACTGGTAGCTGCGTGGTACTTCTGACATGATAAACAACTCTCAGCTGGGGACCAGCTTAGAGAGATAGGAGACACAAGGGATACTGGTACGGAAATAAAGCAGAGGGAACAATAGTTTCTAATGATACGGACCAAAAGGAGCAAAGAAGACTATTTAACCTTGATGAATACTACAGATCTCCAACCGAGGAAGTTCTCCAACATCAGAGCCAGCATTCTTGTGCTTTCTCATCCTGTTAACAAATGCAGCAAACCTCCATGGAGCTGTAGGAATTACTTTCTGGTAAGTCACAGGAATGGGAGAGGTCCATGACTCCAGCACGGCTCCAGTGGAAGCGCAGGAAAGTACAGGAAGGCATTTGTTCATGTATCAAATTAGCTTTGGACACACCTTTAATTTTTAACATCATCAAAGAAGAATAAGATGATTTTCTGGCTCTTTCTCATTCATTATTTGCTGGATCTGTATGAGGCCAGCTCTACAGTAAAGTTTCTCAAAGAAAACACTATCATACTGGTCAATTAATGTCTGCAGCTATGTAAACAAAGGCATTTTCTGAATATTATCCGCATCCTTTGTCTTCACATCATGTCTGTTTACAGTTCTGACAAGAGGAAGTGATGACTATTGTGACTGCTGCCAATGAATCCACAGTAAAACCAGTTTATTTCCATAAACCCCCCTTCAGGGCACAGTTCTCTTTGCACCTTTCTGCCCTTCCTCCACACTTCTGAACCACAAGCATCAACAGGATATGAAAGAACTGGAATTCAACACAATCTTTAACTTAGCTGCATTTTCAAATACAAAATTAGCAACAACCAAGACATAACTTTGCTTCTAAATTTGTATGTTCCTGACAAACCTTATTAAGTGGTCAGTAATATATCTGTGAAGCTATTTAACTCAGATTACTTAGTTTGGCGTAAGTTCCTCTCACCTTAGCCCTGACATTCCAATTCCCTCCATATTCCATCAAATAACGCTGTCATTTTCTATTCTCTTAATTCTGACACAGTCCTTTGAGCTATATATCTCCTGCTTGACAACAGTCTCAGAAAATGCACCAAGTTAGGAGATGTCTTTCTGGCACTCTGTTTTTCCCTGGCGCTTCCCAAGGACCTCTCCCAGCTGGCTTCCCCCAGCCACCACCACCTCTGGGCCCTCACGCCCTGCTACACAGGCTCCAGCACGTCCCTCTGCTCAGTCACAGCAACGTGGGATTTATGCTATTGAAAGAAAACAACAAACCTGCAGTAATGGTGAAGTCATGTAAAAGTACTATAAGACAGTGAGTTAACAGAGCATGGATCTTGAACATCCATTTTAGGGACTGCATTTCAAAAGTACCCTTACTCTCTGCCTGGTAGATACTTTCTTCCAGCCAAGCAGCTCAAAACAGTCCAGGTATCTTGAAAAGTCACGCTAAAGGCAAAAAATCCCTCTCCAGAACTGAGCCTCTCTTGACTCCCACCTCCTCCCATAAATTAAGCAAGCAATTCCTTCTCCTGGACTCATGCACACATTTTCAAGAAAGTATTTAATTGTATACTTTAATTGTGTGGGAGCACTGCACATCCTCATACGCAACAGCCTTAGTTGTTAAATTTTGAACTAATTAGTATCTAATGATTTACAGATATATTCCAAAATAACTTTATTCTAAGACAATATTGGTTCTATACAGAGAAGGGAAGGGGTTAATGAGAAATTGTGCATTGTGATTACTGGAAGTGGTTCAGTAAGTAATTTACTGTACTGATGGGAACTATATCGATTCCTTACAAGTCCTGAGTAAAAGACTGTTCGACAGCACTGATTTTCAGCTGAACATAGTCAGGACCTGATGATTTTAATAGGAGGAAATAGTAATAACTTGAATCCCCCTCTGAAATATAAATTCAGGCACAAATCATATTACGCCACTTTTCAAATGTACTGTAAAATGTGAGACAACCGTTTTTAGTGCTCTCAGGAAGAACCCGATAGGACCCACAAAGTAAATTAAGGATAAATGTAAACCTTTAGCAGGCAGTCTATAAATCCTCATTGCTTGTTGTATATACATTTGCCAACCTACTTCCTGGCCATACAAAATTATGTATTATCTACAGCTATATATAAAGATATAAAGACATACAATAATGGACTTCTACTATACTGCACATTGTATTTTTTAAGAAACAAAATCCAGGACTATTGTTGGCATCTGTGTGCTAGATTCATGGTCACCCTCTTCAAATAAACAACTTCAAGGTCTTTTTTGTTCATGAAGGAGTGAGTGAATCTGTCAACACCTTTGATTTTGTCCACCATCAGCAGGACACACAGTTCTTCAATTCCCAGTTAATCTAATGTCGCTCAGTGTGCAACCCATTATGCAGTACATATCCCATTTCTTTATTAATTAAAAAACATCACATTAGATCATGCCTGCCGGCAAAACTCCTGTTAATTTATTCAGAAGTAAACACACATTCATATATTATAACGCACAGCTTCTACGCAGAACAGATTAGGAAAGGGAAAGCCAATTTGTAAAGCATTAGAATCGACTGAGCTCTTTACAGCAAACTCAAACAGAGCCTTTCCTGTAACTCCTAATGGTGGACCCTACAAAAATCAGCTTTCTTCCAGAAAAAAAGCATCATTCGTTACCACAAGAAAAACAACCGCACACACACAGGCACACAAAAACCCCAGCACCCATTCTTGAAATGTCCAACCCAACTGGACCTGGGAAATCCTTGAAATCCCACAGAAGACTGTCTTCCCTTCTGACATTTCTAAAGCAAAAGGGGTTCTGCAGTTCTGCCTAGAAATAGAACTGGTGTGTGCATCCAGGAACCGGGGCAAGCCCCGTGAAGTACACATGTGAATTCAAAAAAAAGCTGCCATTTAATTAGGTGAGGAAGAAGACCTACTCCTACCGCAGCCAAGCGTACCCACCACGCTCTCTGACCTGCACTCGCGTGAAATGCTCACATGGCTGAAGACCAGGCTCTGGGAGTCTGCCTGCACCCCCCGAGGGACAGAAACGGTCAGTAAATATTGCTGCTTGCTCTACTTTGCTACTAATCAATCCAATCAATAACCCAAAGGTGCTACGCCACAAAATACACACCAAGGACACAATTCTTCAGAATGCGATATACGGAAAGATCAGGGAAGACAAATTATTTATTTGCAATATCTTTCATGTTTTCGTAATGCCTCAGAAGGTGATCTCAGGGGCCAACACACTTGTTCTGCGATGCTGAGGAGGGCCACCCCGCCTTCCTCCTGATTAATTGCCATACAGCATTCAGGTAGAAATCTACACAAAGAAGTAGTATTTGGAACATGTTTAATTAATTTTCTGAGTTTCTTTTAATGCCAAACTTGTGGCAAGCAAGGAAGACCTACATAATGTGACCAGACAGCTGACTGTACTGCATTATGAAAGCACCGTGGGCCATCATAGGTTCCTGTGGACCAGAAGTTGAGAACCGACATTTTCCAGTAAGATTTTCCAATCCCTGCTTTGTTCAAAGAAAAAAGAGCTAATTAAAATTTTATTAAATATTAACGTAAGCTTTTATACCCCAGTGCTGAGGTACATACAGTTTACAACATTTCCCAATCTGTACCCTAGCTCCCATCTCCTCCACATCATTATCTATCTCCAAGCAGCTTTCAGTGGTGCCTTCTTCCGTGCCTGTACCAGCTTTACCCTTCATTTTTTAATAAAAAATGAAATTGAGAAAGGTTTTGTGTTAATATTCATGATGTTAAAAATTCATGTTAATAAAAATGGAAAATTAAAAGCAGCATGCTCACAGGTTAAGCACCGCAGACTGCTTCAACTCTCCTAACCTGAAGGAAGAATCAGCCACGTGTCTCCTGATGCACTTCTTGCTCTACCATTTCTCTTTGGGGGCTTTAAGTAGAAGCCTGGCACCTGCCAAGCTGCCCACACCACCTCTGATGGGCCCTTAACTTACAGCTTATGCCGCTCATTTTATAACCTTGGGGAAGACAATTTTCCTATTGTAAGAGTCACCTCTAGTCAATTATATGCACAGTCTCACAGACACAGACACTAATCTGTCGCTACGTTACTGGTTCAGTAGAACAACAAACTCTGCCGAGCTCCTCTGCATTTCTTCCAGTCTTTATTACCGTAGTTGTGAGGAGAATCAGGACATAAGGATTTTATTCTGCTGGCCTATTCCTCCTATTTAATGCTCGCACTTGGCCTACAGAAGACTGGGACCACAGTCATTTTGGATCAGAAATAAAACAGATACCTAAGCAATGACTTACTTTACCTAATTTGTAAGCAATTGGTCCCTGTAACAGAATCCAGACCTTGTTTTTTGAAATTCTGCCTCCTGTACCCCGTGAATTTGACAGAGCAACACATTCCACCATGCATACAGAAGCAGGACCAATAATAATACTAATATAACGCTAACGTACAGCAGCCTTACCATAGGGTGCAGCCTGGCACTGCAGTCCAAACAGAAGACGCAGCCCAGATTCCCACACTGGCTTTGGGTCTCACTCTGCCAAGGGAAAATAAAAGCTCATTTCCCCTACAAGGAGCAGAAAGGCAGGAAGACATTGTGTGACCTTTCTCATAAGAATAATTATTAGAGCTAGGAGCAAAGGAGCTTTCTCGAAAAGAGACAGACACCTCACCTCCAAACTCCCGGGGGAACGTGCCGAAGCACAGCTCCTCCTCCAAGCCAGTGTACCCAAGGCTCCCAAGGAAAGGCTGCTCTGACCTCGCTGCAGCGCACTCAGGGACCTGTACATGAGACACAATGGCACAAACCTCTGCCAGCTCCCAGCCTGTTCCCAAGAGGAGACCCGGAGCAGCCATGGCAGCCCTCAGGGGAGCATCCCGATGGCGTTAGGCAGCCCTCCCTTCCCAGCAACTGCCCGGGCAGGTGGTGAGCTCGGAGGCAGGACCTGAAAGCCCTCAGGCTGAGGGGGAAGCCAGAGTTTATTTTCCCTTCTGCTCTCTGCTCAGATTCGGATAATTTTGGGCCCGCATAAAGAAGCAATTCCAGGCACCGAGGTAAATTCATGGCTAAAATAAAAAGGAAAATAGGATGTTCAGGCACCTTTAGACTTTCTCAGCAATCACACAAGGGACTGTTCTGGGTGATACTTCAGGAGTTCTGTTTGCAATGCAGAGCATCCCACCTAGGTCCTGTGTTAGGTATAACGGGACCTGTGCATGTCATTCACTGTCTCTCTGCTCAGCAGCAGATGTCTAGATAGAAAGGAGCTTGGGAGCAAATAAGAATATAGCAACACTTTCCCAAAATACTCTCTCAGACTCCAAAAGCTTGTAGTTTAGGGACCAATTAACAAAAACAGAGTTGGCTAATTTGAGCTACAGCTGACCCTAAGGTCAGGGGATGACTTCCAGTGACGACAGCAATACTTCAAGGTGCTTGTGGGAGGAACCTCACCAACATCTCACAATGGCAGAACAATTTTCCCATTCCCAATGTGATCTGATCCAGCAGGAAGCAGCAAAACAAGAAACAAGTGCTGCATGGTAAGCCTAAACTAATTAAAACAAGAAATTAGTTCAATAATGCGGCTAATTCACAATCAGAGCTGTCTAGCAGTGAACTGGGTGATTCTCAGGTCCTTGCAGTCTTCAAATGAAGTTCTTGGAAGAGACAGTTCAGAGGAGCTAAGGTCTGCACAAGAGGGGGGCAGCAGTACTGGGGGGCTGTCTACCTCTCCATGAGATCCAGCATTCCAAAAGCCCTTGGAAAAAAGTGCGGGAAAGGGTAAGAGGAAGAAAAAGAAATGTATATAAACCAAACAAGTACTAGTAAACTCCCAAAACTCCAGAAATAGGGGGTTCTTTTGCTTTATGTCATATTGTCTTTCTGATAGCTTCAGTGGGTTTCTTTCTACTACAAATTAATATTTCAGAGAGTCTGCATCACTTCAGAACAGCAAATATTAAAGCATTGTATTATGTACGAATCTTCAGTTACACCTTGGTTTTAAGAAAGAGTACATGGGGAGGATACATTTGAACACATGACATGATCCACCTTTAAGTCTTTTTGTTAAAGAGGCACTGAGTTGAACAAACACTAATCAACCAATAAAATCAGATTAGAGAAAAAGCAACAACTGTTGCTAGTGAATGTCTTCTAACCCTTGTTGACAATTTGCATATAATAATTTATACAGAGGAAGAAGACTGGAAACGATCATCGCAGAAATTCCCTGTGGTAATACTGCAGATTAGTTCTCTAAGCAGACCAGAAGAGCAGATGACTCGCTGTTTAAGCACAGTGCTTTCACTTACAGAATATGCATCAGGTATCAACGACACACTGGCTAAGTCTAGGGCCAGACACCTTCCTGGTGCAAAGAGTGACCATTGTGACAGGTTCAATGAAGATGCATCCACTCATATCAGAGCGCAGACACAAAAATCCAAAATCATTTTCCCATTGGTTTACACACACAGACAGAACAAAGAAAAGAAATAAATCATTTTCAGCCTGACAGAACTTTCCTAAACCACAAGAGTCTAGAGAATATTTTCTGAGTACTAAACTGAGCCACAAATTTAATCCTTAGTCAAGTACTAAATTGTTTATCTTCATCTCCATTCATTAGTGTGCACTCAGTCTTACAAAATACAAAAATACAAAAGCCAAATCATTTTAGGGTTAGCTTCAAATGTAGTTTTGGTTATGCATGAAACACAATTTCTTGCTTCTACATAATAAACAAAGATTTAGGCTTAACACTCTTTCCTGGATTGTAGACACGTCTTGTGAAACGCCAGCAAGTAACAATATTCAGGCAGCAAGACCTGAATAGCAGCAATACAAACTCTAAAAGCAACAACAGATACTAAGAAATTATTTATTTCATCTTCCAGAGTATAATTAAAATTCTAAAACAGATATCCTGGTCTAAATATTCTTTGCTCAATTCACTTATATTTTTCTGTGATATTCTCCTTTGAGTCCTCCTTGCGATGCACATTGTGCTTGGTTTTCCTCACTAGTGTTTTTCTATTTTCTTCCCACTGGAACAAGTAATTTTCTGCAGTTTTCTCAGACTGCAAAGCTTCCCCGGTTAAGAAGTATATTGTGCACCACGTGAGCATTGACAGTGTGAAATCCTGTCAATACCCCAGAAGAAAATCAGCTGGAGGGTAAGTAGGATCACAGCTGTCTATAGATTGAGGCATCAACTACAAATCCTTTAGCACAGTTGCATAAGAAGCTGATCTAAATCAAGTTATTTCTAGCCTGCTCCCAAACAATTTTCTGATGACCACTCAAAGATGGGCAGGCCAAGATTCTTTCTGCAACATACAGCGAGCCATGGGCACTCCCAGTCATGTCCTCAAGACCTTGGATCTGCTCTCAGCAGCCAGGTGCACCTTAAACAATAAGGAGAGCTCACATAAGGTCCATTCATAGTGGTGTGGGAAACATTTTTGTTATTCAACTAGCAAGAAAAGGACCTAGGGTCCCAGTGGACACCAAGATGATCATAAGCCAGCAATGTGCCCCTGCAGCAGAGAAGGCCAACAGCCTCCTGGGCTGCAGCAGGGCAGCGTGTTTCCAGCAGACATAGGGAGGTCATCCTTCCCTTCCACTTGCCCTGGGTGAGGCTACATCTGGAGTACTGCATCCAGTGCTAAACTCCCCAGCACAAGAGAGACATGGACATACTCGAGCAAGTCCAGCAAAGGGCCATGAAGATGATGAATGCATTGGAGTACCTGTCAGATAAGGAAACATTGAGAGACTGCTCAGCCAGAAGAAGAGAAGGCTCACAGGGGAGCTCCTCAACGTGTGTAAATACCTGATGGCAGGAGTAAAGGGACAATGGCCACAAACCGAAACACAGGAAGTTTCATTGAAATTTAAAGAAGAACCTTTTTTTGTTATGAGTGTGCTTCAACACTAGAACACATTTACCAACAAGTTGCAGAGTTTCCATTCTTGGACATACTGAAAACTGACAGGGCGCAGTCCTGGACAACCTGCTCTAGCTGACCTGCTTTGAGCAGTGGGTTGGACAGGACAAGACGACCTCCAGAGCTGCCTTCCAGCCTCAATGATTCTCTGATTCTGTTCCACGAAGGCATGGAGCAGCAACTCTGGCTGCCCAAACTTCAACAGAGTTAGCAAGGTCACAATTAGCAGCTACTGAATACAAGAGTCTTACATAATTTGTCTATCAATATATTCAATTGAAATGTGCAGACCAAGGAGACTGCTGAAAAAACACCTAGCTACTTGGAACCTCCCTCAAAATTGTTTGTATACTAGCGTACACAACCTGCAGCATCCCTCAGTGGGAGCATCCAAACACTGGATTTCTCTAAAGGAAATGCTATGACTAGCAAGGTTAGAAAGGCAGAAGGATGGGGGCTAACAAGCATGTAAAACATGGGATTTTTCAGCCCTCTGAAGATCACCTGATGTTGCATGCTCTGAAAGCAGGGCTGCAGCTGGTTCCAAAAACGTGCATTCTCCACCGCTGTCCATTTCAGTAAATTAACCAGTGCCACCGTTGTGCAGGCACTGGAACTCAGTTGTTTCTACTATCAAATCACCCCAGTGGTTCCTGGGATGGTTCTGGCCTGGGTCACTTAACGCTTCCCCAGAAACTCCCAGATACGGTTCAGGAACGAGCAGAGATTGGGGGATGATGCCCATAGATGGTGTGAACACAGCCATCCTGTCCTGCAAAGTAAAAGCCCTTAGCAGCATGGGCACGAGCCATTCCTTGTCAGTTAGCCTCAGTGCCAAAAGCTGTTTGAGGAAACATCACTGACAGCAACACATTCTGCTGGCCAAACCCAACCAGCTCTACTAACATAGTACATCTGCTACATAAGGGTCTGTCAATCTTAAAAAACAAGAGGACTTCCAGGATTCATTATCTCTTCCTGAAAAGTAAAAGCATAAGCTGGTTTCTCAGAAGTCAGAGATTCAGAGGTGAGATATACACTTATTTCCTCTCTTGTGAATTCTGTGTGTCCATTGGCACAAGTCAGACCAGTTGGAAAGGATTTCCTCCACTGTTTCTTACCTGTTCTAAAGTACTAAAGAACTTTGTTCTCGCAACAGTGGAAATTAGGAAAAGCAATGGGAAAGAGACGTTTGGTGAAGTTTTTAATGACTATGACAATTTTATTTAGATTTAATTTTCACTAGTAGGCATTTGAAGGATTCTGCTGTTTTCAGACCTGTCTCAGCTCTTACTTATGCCACATGAGAAAGGTGTTCCAACATCTCCAAACACTGGAAATGAGGAGGAGAAAGAGAAGAGGTATAAGTGACTGGGATACTGTGTTTGAGGAAATCAACAACACATTTCTTCAAGCAGTGCTGTTTCTGTGAAGTCCTGTAAGAGATAATGTGTGAAAAAGACCCCAAAAAGTAGTAGTCTCGAGTCCAATTTTGGATTACTTCTGAAGGGCATCATAGTGCATATCACACTGCACAAGTCAGCAGAGTTGTCAAGGATTTTTACACATATATTCTGCCTGATTCACAGCGACCATTAATTACAGTTGTAGGGTATGCCTGTGTCAGTTCACTTGCACTTCTTGGGCACGCCTTTAATGTGTGCTGCAATCCTGACCTCTAAGCCAGTACTGCTCCTGAAGCACTGTCAGGCGATGTAGAAAAACCACTCACCAATATTGGTCTCCTACCTGCAAGTACCATTAAACTGCTGGCCCAGACTCCACAGGAACAGCTTTAGAGCAAGGGCAATAACAGCATCTGAGAAAGGAAGGAAGACTGACAAAAATGTGATACTGCTAAAGACAGTTACCAGGTTTTGGTCTTTAACTAACCACAATAATTAATGGGATAAGATATTCTAGACTTGGGATAAACACCACGTGATAAAAGAAAATCACCTTGCTACAACTCTGCAGACAGAACACCTTCTGCAAAGTAACTTCCCCAGTATGGGAAAGCACCTGCTTGTTGCTAGCCAAGAGCCTTGTGCTGTTGCAGAGAGGCTGGGTAGTAGCAGGGCTGCTACAGGGTTGCTGTAACAGAAGCATGCACATATACCAAGATAACTACTCTGTTGTCATAAAGGTGGTCGATATGAAGACAGTTACTAATGGTTCATACTTTTAGGTTCACGAATGGTACAAAGGTGTGGATAAGAAACATTCTTACTGCCACTTCCCACTCTAAGTTTTGAGATTCACCATAGATATTTTCATTGGGCTTTAAAGCACTGTGCTGACCACTGTAAAAGGTTTACCTGGAGGGGTGATGGAAGAGGTTAGAAAGAACCACAGTGCCAGGATGTTAGTAAGGTCCTGACTTAACACCCACAAACATGCTGACGACAGGAACATTTGCATCTCCTGAGATGAGTCCTGACTTGCAGCACTCTGGAATTGCCAGCCATTCAATGCGCTCCCCAAGCCTGCAAAACCTTCCACTAAACACTTGCCTAGAAAAGAGAATCAGCTCAAGTCTGCCTTAAGGAGTCCCAGAATGACTGAGGGAAATGGCTTTTAGAGAGCTGAAGGGTAGATGATCAGCACCCAGCTAACCAGGCTCTTAACATGGAAATGTTTCTTGCTATGACTGACTTCTGCAATGCAATCAAGGGTTTTCGGAAACCAAGAGAGACCTGCACTTCAATATGGAGTATCAGATAATCTCAGTTATGTGAAACAGCCTCTATGAAATGAAGTGATTTAAAAGAGAGAGAGAGAGACTCTTATTTCAAATCCAGGAACAGTCTGTGGGAAATCCATGTTCTTAGACAAGAAATTTTATTTGTGTGATCAAGTAAAATATTGCCCCATATACACTTACCTACTTGAGTGTGAACTCATGCAAAGTATTACTCATAACTATGGCATTCACACTCTCATTCATATTTTATATCTTCAATTTTAATAAACTGTTTATTGAAAAGTTATTTTCACATAGTCCTTGTTCTGAATTTGTTATAAGGCCTGCCTGGATGTTATGGCAATAGTGCTTCAAAACAGAAAGAGAGGAGTATAAAGCCATCAAATGACAAATGCAATGAAATTTCAGGATATTATTGATTATTTTTAATAATAAAAACTCAATAGTATACCAAGATGAAAGTTGTTCACATTCAAGCGTATTTATGGTAGATTCATAAGGCTCTGCGAAACTAGAACAGCATTTGCTTAAGAAGGCTAAATTGCTTCTCTATCAGCTAAGTTTCTCCCTATCGTCTCGCACTGATACTTCAATGAAAATAAAGCTCACAAGTTCTCTCTGGTGCCTTTCTTAAAACTCTTTTAGCCAGGTGATATTGTTATTATTTAACCTTTATTATACTTTTGGATTGTGGTAAAAGTCCACACAGGTGGAAACATAAATAAGTATATTTTTTTCTGAGCTTTTTTACCACCCTAAAAGAGGAATAAAGAAGCTACATTACTGCTACATTCAGTCCAGCAGTGGTCTGGCAGGAAGGCAGTAAGTACATTATTTCTCCTTCCGTTAAGTTCTATTTCTACATAGTCTTAAATACTTACAGGAATTGGGAACATGATCAGTTGAGGTGGAGATCTACGGTCCAGATTTCTCTTGCTCTAACTTGGACTCACTGAAGATTTCTGTGACTCCACCTGGTTTGGTGGGTTAGCAGCATCTGGCTTTGGATATGAATCATATTATTCATACCACCACAAGCTCTGAAAGCAATGCGGCACATCTAACAAGGAGATTTTTAAATTACAGCAGCACACCTCTCATCATATTGTTGAGAGACAACAGTCAATACAATACAGTTTGACCACAGCTATTCCATTTTACAGACACTGGAGAGAGCCCTTACTTGAAACCTGCCCTGACTCCTGCTTTTATACCTCTGTTAAGCTACTGCCTGACAGCTGGCGCAGATAAGGCTCCCCTCTCCAGGGGTCACTTACGCCGAGCATTTCCAGTAGGTGACCGCAATACAGTTGCTTGAGGCATGACTGGGGAGTAATCAGGACAGAGATACGCGATCTCCCCACAAACTAAAATTGCACAGGATGGTAACAGCCACTCACCAATATTTAAAACTAGAGATGAAATCCCGCCTGGATGCCCTTGGAGCAGGAGAGAACGCATCAGTCCGCAAAGAGATACTGCTTCACTGGCTGTATGAGTTATAAGGAACTACTTAAAAAACTTAGTATGCTTGCAGGAATTGCAAGAGGACACAAGGGCACCCACGCCTACTCTGCTGAGTGCAAATCCAACCCACTTCTAAGTCAACCCGCTTCCAATGCGGTTTGACAACCACACAACATACAAAGTTTATGGATACAAGGCACATTAGCGCAAAACAATTTGAAGTTGATGTAATTTGATGTCTGTGTTGGGCCACTGCAGTTGCGATCAGTTCCAGTGCTTTTCAATAACCTCCTGCAGAAGACAATGACATGACCCGTCACTGTGGTTTACACAAATCAAAAAAAAGTTCAGTATTCCAGCAATGATTCTGGTCCAAGGTCAAATTTGGCAACTTCACTCTCCTTCACTCAAAGTCATTAATCATTGAAAAACAGCAAGCTGCGTACTTTTTTAAAAATCACATATCAGTCTAGAATTAGCAAGTCCTCAAATTCATTGGGAAAGCCGTTTAATCATTTTGATATATTTTTGAGAGATATTATCAAAAAATACTGCTTCCCACAGTCTCTCGCTACCAATTATAATTGTAGGTTTGTACAAGTCAGTGTTTCAGACGACGGCTGTTTACACTATTCTTTTACTGTGGGTAATTCATTGAGGTGCAGAATGGATTCAGCACATCACAGCTTTTGCCATACTAAAGTGTTAACGGTACAGCAGTTTACAGCACTTTTTTTCTGCCAGATGGATGATCATATTGGTGTAACAGTTCCCAGCAATTTTTGCAAGTCAGCAACAGACTGTACAAGATTTAGTGGATGCTGCTTAGCTAGAGCTTGCTTACATAAAAAGTATGCAAATACTTGCTTACTACCGAACGATTTCACTCCGATGGGATGTAAGAAAACATACTCTGCCTTCAATTTTCAAGACGACTATGACTAAGAAGAGACGAGGTTTCCATCTTTTCCTGTAAGTTGCATTCTGACATCTGGCATTCCAGAACAAGTAATAAATGCTCAGATACCGTAATTGTTATTTTACTGACAACTAACTAGCTCTCTAATAAAAGGGAAAAACAAACAAACAGGGAGTCAGTCCTGAAGCACACCTAGTGAAAATAAACAGTCTGTCAGGGAAATGAAAGCCAGGCATCATTCATCAAATTCAACAAAATAAAAAGGCTCTGGGAGTTCTTCAGAAGTGGTGTCTCTGAAGGTCAGAACTGTATTGCAACAGTAGGGATCCGTAAGTAAATACTGCAAGTTTTTCAAAGCAGGCTTCCATCAATGTTGACAGAAATATCTCAAACGCCACATGTCTAGATCATGTACAAAAGCTGAAGCAGACTCCCACGGGCATATATTGTGCTCATTTAGGTTGTATTTTCTGGATGTAAAAGTGTTTGTGCCACCAAATAACCCAGAGAATCCATCCTTCAACTAAAATACTAACTAAGTATCAACAGAAACTAAAGACTCCTGAGGCACACATTTCTCTACTTCATCAGCCTGGTGGGTTTTTTTGTGTGTTTGGTTGGCTTCTTTTAAATACCCTTATTACTTCCTCGCATCTTCAAATGTTTGTCTCTTCTAGTACAAAACACAACATCATTACTGAGCACATGAAAAGATGAAAGGTCAGTATTAAAGCTCAGTGCTCAGATCTCAGGAATCAGATGTCAGCTTTCAGGTTGCATGAGCACTCTTAGCTCTGTCCTTTACTTACACATGGTACCACAGAGACTTCGGCGATGGGTTCACACCGTGGCTGCTCAAACACACGAGTTCTGCCTTGTGGAAGACTGCGAACAATCAGCTGCTGAAAGGCAGGAGGGCATTAACTGGAAATGCACTTGTCCTGTACTCACAGTCCTCCCTAACCACTACTTTGGGACAAAGGGAGGATTCTAGGCTAGATGCATCTTGGGCCTGATGTAGCACATTCATAACCACAGCTACTTTGCTGCTTTAAAGATGCATATAGAATATATTTGAAAACCATGTGTACTGCGGTTTGAGAAAGAATCCATGAACATTATTGCAGCCCATGGAAACTGCATAAACAACATATTATTTAAAAGAAATCACAGAATCACAGATGATCTGGGTATCATCTAGTCCAACCTCCTTGCTGAAGCAGGGTCACCTACAGCAGGCTGCACAGGACCTTGTCCAGGCGGTCTTGAATATCTCCAGAGAAGGAGAATCCACAGCCTCTCTGGGCAACCTGTTCCAGGGCTCCGTCACCCTCAGAGGGAAGAAGTTCTTCCTCATGTTCAGATGGAACTTCCTATGCTTCAGTTTGTGCCCATTGCCCCTTGTCCTGTCTCTGGGCACCACTGAAAAGAGTTTGGCCCCATCCCCCTGACACCCACCCTTCAGATATTTATAAGCATTTATAAGATCCCCTCTCAGCCTTCTCTTCTCCAGGCTGAACAAGCCCAGCTCCCTCAACCTCTCCTCGTAGGGGAGATGCTCCAGTCCCCTCATCATCTTTGTAGCCCTCCGCTGGACTCTCTTGAGTAGTTCCTCATCCTTCTTGAACTGGGGAGCCCAGAACTGGACAGAGTACTCCAGATGAGGCCTCACTAGGGCAGAATAGAGGGGGAGGAGAACCTCCCTCCACCTGCTGGCCACACTCCTCTTAATGCACCCCAGGAGACCATTGGCCTTCTTGGCAGCCAGGGCACACTGCTGGCTCATGGTCAACCTGTCGTCCACCAGAACACCCAGGTCCCTCTCCACAGAGCTGCTCTCCAGCAGGTCAGCCCCTGGCCTGTACTGATGCATGGGGTTGTTCCTCCCCAGGTGCAGGACCCTGCACTTGCCCTTGTTGAACCTCATCAGGTTCCTCTGCGCCCAGCTCTCCAGCCTGTCCAGGTCACGCTGAATGGCAGCACAGCCTGCTGGTGTATCCACCACTCCTCCCAGTTTGGTGTCATCAGCAAACTTGCTGAGGGTACAATCTAACTCTTCATCCAGGTCATTGATGAAGAAGTTGAATAAGACTGGGACAATGAAAATTACTGATAGTTATTTTCTATATAGGGAATGATAGTGTACTTCCAGTTTGAAAAATTTGGTTTTAAGTAAATCAATAAGAAGTAAATGAAAGCTTCCATAAAAGCATACTCTTGATTCAAGAACAGCAGCAGCCCCTCTAAATAGACGTTCCCTTTACACAGAGAAATGTGCAATGCAGCCAATACAGAGACTTGTAACAATTAGGCAGCGCATATATTCCTAACAAAAGAGACCAAATACATGTTTGGGTACACACATACAGCACAGGTGTTGATGACTATGATTATAACCGCTTGACACCTTTCATAATCATGAAGTGTTGCTGTACCACTACCACTGAGGCTGAAAATTTCCATGTCAGTTATTTTGCATCAGACTGATTTTTGGTAGGCTTAATTGTTGTTGCCAAAATTTCAATGTTTTCAATACGAGGCCAGGGAAAATACTTCCAGTTTAGTTAAAAGAATTAAATAACCATTGGGAACAAGAAAAAAAACCCCGAGTTTCTAGTTCAAAAGCACAACTTGAGAGTAAGCCTTTATGCCAATATGCTGTCTTCACGAAGATCAACTTAAATTTGTTCATATTAGAACCTTTAAAGCATTTCAGTCTGTAACCACTCAACAGATTCACTCAAAATGTCATTGAAAGGCTGCAGTAAGGTCTTCATGGAGCCCTTCCTTCTCCAGGCTCAACAGCCTCAACTCTCTCAGACTTTCCTCATAGTGAACTCCAGGTGGGGTCTCACCAGAACGGAGCAGAGGGGCAGAATCACCTCCCTCCCTCGACCTGCAGGCCACATTTCTTTTGTTGCAGCCCAGGGTATGGTTGGCCTTCTGGGCTGTGAGCACACATTGGTGGCTCAAGTCCAGCTTTTCATCCACCAGTACCCCCAAGTCCTTCTCGACCGGGCTGCTCTCAATCCCTTCATCCCCCAGCCTGTATTGATAGTGGGGGTTGCCCCGACTCATGTGCAGGACCTTGCACTTGGCCTTGTTGAACCTCATGAGGTTCACACAGACCCACCTCTCCAGCTTGTCCAGGCCCCTCTGGATAGCATCCCATCCTTCTGGCTTGTCAACTGCACCACTCAGCTTGGTGTCATTAGCAAACTTGCTGAAGGTGCACTCGATCTCGCTATGTCATTGATGAAGATATTAAACAGCAGTGGTCCCAGTACAGATCCCTGAGGGACACCACTTGTCACCAACCTCCAGTTGCACATTGAGCCGTTGACCACTACCCTCTGGCTGTGACCTTCCAACCAATTCCTCATCCACCGAACAGTCCACCCATCAAATCCGTATCTCTCCAATTTAGAGAGAAGGATGTTGTGAGGGACTGTGTCAAAGGCCTTGCAGAAGTTCAGATTGACAACACCTGTAGCTCTTCCCTTGTCCACTGATCTAGTCACTCCATCATAGAAGGTCACTAGGTTGGTCAGGAAGGACTTGTCCTTGGTGAAGCCATGCTGGCTGTCTCAAATCACCTCCCTGTCCTCTATGTACCTTAGCTTGTAGGAGGATCTGTTCCATGATCTTCCCAGGCACAGAGTTGAGGCTGACAGGTCAGTAGTTCCCAGGGCCCTCCTTTCTACCCTTTTTAAAAAGGGGTGCAATATTTCTTTTTCCAGTCACCAGGGACTTCACCTGACTGCCATGACTTTTCAGATATGATGGAGAGTGGCTTGGCAATGACATCAGCCAACTCCCTTGGGACTCCTGGATGCGTCTGGTCAGGTCCCATAGATTTATGTATGTCCAGGTTCCTCAGGTAGTCAAGAAGCCTATCTTTTACAGTGGGAGGGACTTTGCTCCCCCAGTCCCTGCCTTGCAGTCCATCAACTTGAGAGGTGTGGGAAGAAAGATTGCCGGTGAAGACAGAGGCAAAAAGTTGTTGAGTACCTCAGCCTCCTTCTTGTCCATTATTATGAGTTTGCCAGTCTTACTTATTGCGGGGGTACACTTTCTTTGACCTTCACTGGCAAAATGCAGCCCTCATCATTCTGCAGTGGCTGGTCCCTGCAGAAGATTAGAAACCATCACATACTTTTGTAATCGCCATAAGCAGTCAGGGATAGGTCCACTGAATTCAGCTCTTGTGATGAGCAATGCGGGAATCAATGCAGTTCAACACCGTGAGTTAAAGTTGCAGTTGCAGGTGCATATGCATTGAAATATGTATTTCTCCGTTGTAGTATCACAGACGAGCTCTATGTCATGGCCTGGAGAGAAGACTGCTAATGAATACTGCACGTGATCCTTCATCTAGCCCGAGAGCAGCGCTCAGGCAAAGCTGTGTCACACTGCAACTGTGCAGTGATATTAAAGTGATATTAAAGGTGCAGGAAATTAGACACGGACAACCCAGTGTCAGTGCTTCTCCTTGAACCATTCACACAGTAGTTTAAGATTTAGTTTTGTCATAAAAAAAAAAAAGTCTTGTAAACCTCTACGGCCAACGCATTTTTTCAACCTGAGTAGATAACTGTTTCTGCTTCTGTTAAAGAAAATTCACTCACCAACAGAAAATCTCCTGGAAGCCTATAGTCCTTGAATTACTCTTCTGGATGGGCACCACAGAACACCTGAACTTCACAATCTGAATCCTTCAAGAGTGTTTGCAAAATCTCAAACCCTGATGTCAGGTAATCTATTTAAACCCAAAGAAGCCACAAGCATAGAAAAAAAAAGAAGCAATGGCTTTTACACAAGTAGAATATACTCTTGCCTAAAAATGGGACAAACACAGCCAGTGTGAACTCTGCTTTCCTTTAGATTGATTTGATGTCTGCACTTTGCAGCTCTAAGTCCCTCCCCAGCAACGCAGCAGTAGATCAGGAGTCCTTATGGCACTACTTTACGTAGTGTATAGAGGCCAAAGTTAGCTCCACAGTTAAAATTCTTCTATTATTCTGATCCAGGCTACATCAGTTGATGGCCACACATTTCTGAATTGGAAAAACATGCTTGATCGGCATAAATGATCTTCAAATAGTTATTTTCATTACCCCTTGTGACAGTGCAAAAGTCACTTCTGATGTTGCAAATGCAAGGCAATGCACAGCACGACATAAGAACTAGTTACCTGCCTACAGTGCTTTTCAGAGCAATTCGCAGGCAACATCTCTAGAAGTGAGAGCCTCCTAGCAGCCTGTAGGTTCTGGTATCTGTCCCAGCAAGAGAGCATCACATGCAGCTTCAGCAACAAATGTTTACCTGATCTAGAAAGAATGTGTAAACAGACAGGGAAAACAGGTGGTATTAACAGGCTGTATGGGCAATCTCGTACAGAAATGATGCCTAAGAAGAGAACCAAAGAAACGGCAGGTACGTGAGCAGGTATTGGCATCTGACTAGACTCGTGAGAAACGCGTAATAGATTGTTTACAGACGTCATCTTGCATATGTCATATTTGGTGCATTTGCAAAATTCAAGTCACAGGGGAATTCTAAAAGAAGATAGAGGATGACTTTAAATCTCAGAGTTTCTATATTACATGAATCTAGTCTAACATGCTGTCTGCTCAAACACAGAAAAATACAATAAAGGCAAACCCTAGGAGAGCTGTTGGGAAAATACACAGTACACATATAAGTTGCTAACCGGTTTTACCACATAGTTTCCTATGTACAAGTACTACCCCACATCTGATGTTTCAACAGGGGTACATCTAGTAGCGTGCAGGACTGCTCACATCCAGCTCAAAGTGGGAATATAAAGATAAGTTGACCTTATATCAAGAGTTGTACCCTAGACCTAGTTTGACATACTGATTGAACAAGTAGGAAAAACCACTTGTAGAACACAAGAGGAACAGCTGGGTAACTGGCATATTATTTTATCTGCAGTTTTGCTAATTAGTTTCTTCTGTTACATGGGGTGCCTAGTTCAAGGCTCATTTGAGCTTCCCAGGGGCCTGTTTCTAAAGGCCTGGACTCTCAAGAAGCAGAAAAACAAACCCACAAACCACATCACCCCCTACTAAATTCACACAACAAGGCTGTAGAGTACACCAGAATCGAGAGATTGCAGATATTTCTGCTAAAGAACCACTGTGACCATGCAGCCTGGGTACTGCATGTACACACGTTTACCATGTATTCTTCCACCCACCTTTCTCACCTCTTAAAAACTCGACTCTGTCAGCGTCTACCCTTTCCCAGTAAGCCCTTCCACTGTTGAATGACCTGCAAAGCCAGGATTCATTTTCTGATTACCGAATTGCTCAAGCTTCCAATTTCAGCTTTTGAATGTACGCTGTTGTCCTGCTAAGTCCCTATACCCAGTTATCAAGTCACCTATCAACCTTCCTTTCAGCAGCTTCATCTCCTGTAACATGACAACACAAGGCTCATCTTCCAGGCTTAGGAAAAGGCTGGGCTCTGCCTTCCATCTACTTCTATGCTGTTCTTAGAATTAAAACATCACAACTGGACACAGTATCCCAGTAGGAGACTTAAGCGACCTGACCTATGTACGTTACAACAGTCCTTGCGATTCAATACAACTTTTGCAACAAGAGATTACTTTGGTCCCATTAGCTTTGTGTTTAGAGTACACGTAACGTAGCTACCTACGATAACGCCCAACTCATCTTCTTCTTTGCCAGGCTGCTTACCAAGGGGAAAGAGACCGCACTTGCAGGATGAAAGGATTTCTCCTATATTGTACTACATTTGCCTACAATAGAACAGATTTTGTTGGAACTGTTTACCTGGATCATTTATAGCACACTTGAACCATCAACCTGTCCTGCTAATTGTTTGCTACCACATCAATCACAACACTTAGGCAACCAGGCAACCAACCCAGAAAGTCTGAACAGTGCTGCACAACCAGCTAAACCAGGGGACACCAAAAAAGGCCCTATTCATCAGCGTGTCTCTGCTGCCTACGGGCACCTGTCAATGAACCAGCCCAACTCCAGCATGCAGCATACGGAATTAAAAGGCACGATTAATGAAGATGTCGTGGGATCCTAAGCTGTATACTTTGGGGGCAAAAGAAGTTACTGTATTCTGTGGGGTAATTGCTAACTACTAAACTTGTACCCTTGCCAAAGGAAAAGAAAAAGAAGGAAAAAAGTACCAGGTTAGATCTACAGGCTGGACATCAACATGACTGGTACTAACTATACAATGCAATTCTTTGTTGACAGAAACCCAAATTAACTGTTCCATTATTTTGGCAGAATTGGCAAAAGGCTAACAGGTCTGTAGCTCCTTGTGTTGAGTCCAATAAAAAGAAAAAAATCCAGAACATCATTGAAAGCAGCTTTCTCTGTGAGACTGACTTGGAATGAGTCAGTATGATATGGGTCTGAATATGGCTTAATGTGACGTAAAAAAGGACTGTGCACATCTGTGAATGGTAAATGCAGAAGTAGATTAGCTTAGGATAAAGGTTACAGGTGACATTCATCACAATCAAGCTGTCTTTTGTTTGTTTTTGATAAGCCAATATATGACAAGCTTTATCTACATGCGTATAACATCCATAAACCAATGGACACAGGCATTTTAGCATTGCAATTTAACTAGTGCTTGACAGCGGATTGGATTGCAGTACTTCATAGATTTTATATGCTTGTAACAGATTGTCGCATTCCTGGCATTTCTCCAGGCACTGTTTACACTTAACAACAGCAACAAAAAATTAGAACACATCACAAACATTTCCTTATAGGCCGTTCGGGATTATTCCACATTTGGCACTGGTTTTTGAATAACCTTGTTAATCCACCTTCAGGTTCTCAGCTGTTATATACAGATCACAAACACGTACTGCAAGACAAAATCTGCATACCCTATGCCAAACAAACATTAAAAAGTGTACATTCAAAACAATAGTCAAGGAAAACCTTGACTAAACAGAACATCTGTGCCAATATTCAAAACCCAACTGGACATGGTCCTGGACAATCTGTTCTATCTGACCCTGCTTGAGCAGGGGGGTTGGACTGGATGATCTCAAAAGGACCCTTCCAATGTAAATAACTCCAGGATTCAGTGATTTTGACCTGAAAACAGGTAAGTAATCTCAATTCTGCAGTTCACTGCACACAACAGAACCTGCAGAGAATGTGACTGGGGTTTATCCACATAAACTTGTTTGGGGGATCAAACAGTTCTGTAAAAGACCTCCCTCTAACCACAGCACAATGTCACCAGGCCCTGTGCAACACAGGTGCCCTGTCAGTACAGTTGACAGGACTGGGATTACATTGACAGCTTGTCTCAAACACATGGCACACTGACAAAAGATACACGTTTCCTCAAGGGTATCATTGTTCGGCATTTCACAAAACAGAACAAAACCTCAAATTCCCCTTGGGGGAGCATTTGGGTTTTTTAGTCAGTGATCAAGAAGCAACATTTTTGTCAGTGGAACTTGGAGGCTTCTCTCACCAACCTGGTGGGCAGGAATTCTGCTGTGCTTCGAGAAGAGCTATTGGGGAACAGCGTGAGGTCTGCACAGCCTGAGGGGCTGCAGACTCTTGAGGTTTGGAAGAGTTCTGTGGGATAGCTCATGTTCTGACATGATTTTGGGTTATTTTTTTCACCCTTTAACCCTGCTTCTGCTGTAAAAGTGCAGCGATGTAGTCCTGAAAGACTAAAATCCACAGCAGACTGTAATCGCAGCCCCTGAAGTTCAGTAAGAACAGAGCACCTGGTTTTCTGCAGCAACACAGCCCTCAAATGTATCTGTTTGCATACTGGATTATGTTAGATAGTACCTGTAGTTAATAATAAACCATTAGAACACGAGTCCCCCAAGTTTTATCTGAAGATAACCACTTAATGTTGATTGCTTGTCAGAGTTTGCCTCTGACAAGTACTTTGGGGCTCAGTAAGGTTAATGAAACCTCAGGAGAGGAAGGACTGTTACTCTGTTGGTTTTTTTAAGGAGTCATGCATGCCTTCAGCACACCTTGTTAAGAAGGTTCGTGGAATTATCTACATGTCCGTGTTTCAGACCAAAATGGCTTATTAAGAGCCTACATTTTTGTGTGTCTAGGCTCACACTTACAAGTGTCGGGTTTCTGTTCACAGATAACAATATCAATTAAAAGATGCAAGTTTTTTCACAGCAGATTCCTCTTTTTGAGTAGCAAGCAATCCTGGCTACACACCAAAGGGCAGAAAGCCTTCTCCTGCGTCAGGTAAGTGTGGATCATCACCAGGGTCTGAGGAATCAGATAAACACTTCACCGGGTGTGCAGATCAGCGTTGGGTGAAGGGCTGAAAATCAATTCCTGAAAGCAGTAAGGGCTTGGACAGAGTCCAGCCTTTTGTTGTTGCTGTTGTTGTTCCAGGAGCTCCTTCCACTGAATTCAGAGGAAAAGGCTGGAGCTGGGTCCTTACGCCTTTGCTAAAAGAGCCAGGTATCCGTGATTTCCCTCTGCTGTGCACTCTACGGCAACAGGGATAAAGCTCAGTGTCAAGCGCAGTACGCCGGACCCCGTCAGACTTCCAGCCGGTTCAATTAACTGGATCAAATCAAACAATAATTTCCACTGGAGCACAGGAGGCACTTCTTTTCTACTGAAGGCTGTTCCCTTGGCAAATCTTCACTTTCAGAGGCCAGCTGTTTCAGCCCTTGAGTGGTTCAAAATACCAGCAGCTTCGGATTTTATTGTTATTAGAGTACGGGGGAGGTGGGGAAGAGAGGAGTGCTCTTTCCTCCAGCCTCGCCGCCCGGTCCAAGGCTCGGCTGGCTGGGCTGGTATTCCCAAAACCAGAATAATTTTCAAAGAGGGACACGAAAAAGTCAGGAGCTGACAAGCTGGTGAGTGGCGGCTGAGGAGCCAGGGGTGAGGACCGACCTGTCCCCACCCTGCCGACCGCAGAGCTCACACCGCCCGCCCCAAAGCCCGCCGGGCCCGGCCGCTGCCCCCGCAACGCCGGGCCCAGCCCGGCCCCGCCCGCGCCCAGGCCTTGGCCTGTGTGACGGCGCCCCCCCGCGGCGCCCGGCGGCACCGCGCCGCGCCAGCCGCGCCGGGCTCCTCCCCTCCCCGCGCGCTCCGAGGGGAAGAGGTGAAAACCCGCGGCGTTCCCAAGGGCGTTCCCAAGGGCGTTCCCAGTTCCTTACCAGCACGGGGCCATCCCGAGCCTTCACCCAGGGTCCAGGGGAGAGAAAGCAGAAAGCACCCGGGAACAGGCAGCCGCGACAGAGGCTTTTAGGGAATTTAGGAATTTTTAGGGAATTTAGGAATTTAGGATGGGAGTTCATCCATTTGTCAGAGATCCGGCGCAAGCACAGATTTGTTGGCTACATATGTACATATATAATAATGCAGAGACAGCGGAGACGCTGGAATCACCACATAATCTGCAGAGGGCACCTGGCTTGAGAAGAGTCACGGGGGATTAGACAGCGGGGAGGGATGGAGGTGAGAGAAGGAACACAACCAACTGCAGATCGGCCGGAGAAGAGAGATTAAATATGCACTCGCTCGCTTGTGTCGCAAAACAGAAGCCAAACTCTCGGCCGTGGCTTCCTCCAGGTTCAGATTTCAGGAGAGCTTCCTTCTGCGTTTCGTCGTTAGGTTAGCTGTGTTATTAGATTGGGAAAAACTGCCAAATAATTACAAGATTACAATAAGACTAAATCCCCGTATCATGAATAGCACATGCTGGCAAGTAACAAGCTGAAATGAAAAGAATCAGCTCCAGCCGCTCACTGATACCACAAACACACACCCACCAAGCAGCAAATTAACTCACTTCTTCAAAGTGAAGAACTGTAAGGTCCTCTAACAACTCCTCCACTTAATCACCGAAGTTTTCCCCATCGGAGTTTTCCTTACCTATAACTGAGCCATAAAATTGACTTTGTGTCTGCAGAGCAAAGGCTGCAAATACTCCTTCGCAGACAATAGCACGAGTAATCCGAAAGGAGACCCTCCAATACCTCCCATTTTTGTCCTGGTTCCCACCGGAATGGGAAGGGGAACTTCTGAAGCGCTGCAGCAAAGTCTGACTTGGTGGGGAATGAGAGCCCAGCAGTACTAACCAGTGGTTTAACCGAGCTGAAAAAATAAGTCCCAGACACAACAGATACAGCACGAGTTTTAAAAAAGCAACACAGAATTACAGCCTAATGAGGCTTTGGTCAGGGCACAGCGCTTGGAATCAGCACAATCCATAGGAAGGCCTAAGTATTCAATGGCCACTTCTGAACTACAGATCCTGTCCTTGGAGTGGAAAGACTCCAGGCTGTTATGCACCACACGGAAGTAGTTCAGCAGCAGCAATCAAGTGGGGAAATAAAGAAGTGCCATCAGAGTTAACAATGCTACATCCTACGGCTTCAAGCTGTTCCTTGGAAGTCTCCAGCTAACAGCAGTGCTCCACCCAGCCTAGCTTCTAGATAATGGGATCTCACAGCCTGGTGATCGATCAAGGAACGTGGTAAAGTAATAATGCAGTCGTTAACAGTGGGCGACGATTCCAAAAACCCATACAAAAAGAACTTCCTAAGAAATAAAACTAGAGGGTAGAATTTCAATATTTGGCAAAGTGTTAGAACTATTTATAAAGTAATCAATACCCCTGTAAAGCAGCTAAAGAAAAAATAGTTGATAAAAAGCATGCTTCGTCAAGAACATGTGAAGGGTCGCAAAACAGGGGGAACGTAAAAGGGGTGTTATCATAACATCTTCTCTTGGCTGTATTAAGTTCACTGAATTCATCTGTCTGGAGGCATCCCTCGCACCTCCATTGATTACTTCGGCTATTGACTCTCTGACCCTTGGTCTTACGAATCCCACTTAAGTGGGATGTCTGAGTCACCTAAGATAGATAGGGTAAGCACCCGAAGCTAAATCAGTGGCTCCTCATCTTTTTGGCTCTGTCAGTGGATCACAACCAGTGTTCAGTTCCTCCTGCGTACACGCTGTGCAGTCTTATCAGCAAACCAGGAAAGATCACAAAGCTTTACAACATGGCTTGAGCATTCCTGAAACAGGCTTTGCAAAGACATTTGATAGTTTCTCATATCTCACCCTAATTCACATTTTTAGCTCCCCTGTGAGTAAGAAACAGAAATTGGTTTTGAAACTGGCTGCCACGGTGAGAGGTGCTGGGGGGGAGTTTTGCACGATACCGATGTGAATCAGTGTTTTGTAGAGAATACAGTGGATCAGGTTTACAAAGACTGTACAGCAAAGATCTTTTCAAGGAGAAGGGTAAAAGATATGATCTCTAGTAAGTAAAAGTTCACTAAAATAATTAAAACAAGATTAAATTAAAAATGCAAAAAAAATTGTGTTAGAGGGAAGGAATAATCCAATTATCATTGCATGTAATTACAAAACATTAATTCCCCAACATCTGACTGCACTTGAGAAGTAAGTACTGAAGAGCAAGTAAACATTGCTTCAAATGAAGAGCAATCTACCTTTTTCTCCTGTCCCTAAATACTCATACTCTAAGGGTACAGAAGAACTTATCTACGCTAAGTTGACAGCGAATTTCAAATCTGAAGCTAAGGACAGGAATTATACTTTTCAGTTCAAAGATGATTTGGATTCTGTGCTCTACATCAGGTAGGAGTAAAAGCTACAGCAAACTTGACTACCATGGCTCTTATTGAATTCTTATATAGTGACAAAGTAAAGAACAAGAGGTAGCTAGAGTGCAATTCACTTCTGAGTATGCTGTAGAGCAATCGTTTCTTGAAACCATGAGAGATCTTCCCAAGTAGTTAGCTACAAATGGAGAAGGCATAGCAAGGAAAAGCAACCAGACCCAAGAAATACCCAGTAAGACAGGGAACGGTGTAAAACATTCATCAGCTACCTGCACAGCAGATCTCACAGCTGGTAACAGAGCAGGAGCGTGGAAACTGTTCATTCTGAATTTAGTAGATCTAGAAGCAATAACATTAGTATGTCACTGGCAAGCAAGGCCAAAAATGCCTCAATTGCCCTTCAGCAAGTTCCCATTCCTATTAAAGAGACCAGATGATAACATCACTTCTTCCACACAGCATTTTATGCTACAAATAATGGCATTAGACACTCCCCACTGGTTGGCGCAGGCAAGAGGAGATAGCTTCACTTCACAACTAACTGACTTGACTTCTTAGACATATAGGGCCTACTTCTCCGAGGCACAAGCAGCAAGTTGGTTTAGGAACGAAGACTTTGTCATGGCAGCTAGTTAGAAAACGTTCTCCTGTTCCAGATTTTAAAAAAAAAACCCACATTAAAAAAATTACTTTCTGCCATAATACTCCAAAGATTATTTTTCACAGAAAAGCCAATTTATCAGAAAATAATCAACTATGTTAATACTTCAACTTCCATGAAATGTTGAAGTGCATCACTGTCCCCTTCTTAACTGCAGACAAGCCCTCCTGGTCATACCAGATCTCTCCTGAGCCATTACACTTTTGCCACCTGTTGTGGCAATTCACTACATATTGCACAGGCTATAACCCGACTGAAAAGCCAGACCCAGGAATCATTGCTGAGACATGAGAGAAGATGGCTTTCATGCAAAGTTTTCTTTATTGTAAGAGGTTGAATAACAAAAAAAAAAAAGATTTCCACGTTCCAACTATATGGCTCATCAAACTTCTTTCAATTCTATGCTATATGAACACAGGGTTACAATAATATATTTCTGATATTATTTTCCATGCGAAAAGAACAGTTGCGACCTATTATGCAAACAAGAGCCTTATCCCAACGCCCATCACTCTTTGATGTGTTCCACATGTTAAACATTTGAGAGCAGCCAAGTATAAAACAGGGAAAACTCTTTAGGTCCTCACATTTTCCAACACAAGCATCACAGCTCCACAAAGCATGCTGCAAATAAGTCTGACCTTATCCAGGCAGCAGAAAAAAGCTCTGTCCAGGGTGAAGCAGTGATTTTATTTTATTTTTTAAACCGCAGATGGATGTAGTCAGGATTGATCTGACAGCCCACCAACCAACATTGCTGTTAAGACCTCACAGAAGGAGCAGGAAAAAGTGACATAAACAAGGGCCATGAGCAAGGCTGGCTTAAGCTTTGCACCACAGAGAAGGGAAGGGCTTCACAGAGATGGCTGCAGCTGAAAGTTGCTTCTAAACACTGTTATTGGATGAGCACTGCTTGGGAGGAGGAATCTACTGTGCTGAAGAGTACCGCCACATGCGAAACAAGGAAGATAACTAATATTTTATCAGAAATACCCTCCACTTAGACACAATGAAGGTTCTCTTTGTTTCTACTAAAGAAGCTCTTTTCTTCTTTGAATAAACTCGATGCTTTCTGAGATATATGACAATGCTGCAGAGTGCTCAAAACTTGCTAAGGGTTTGGGACCAAACAGAGAAAAATGTGGTAAGGAAAACTAATAATGCTCTAAAGGAGGCTAAAGTACTTCCTACAACACCTTGCCCTGACCCAGGGCCTTCTTCACTTGGTACCACTCCTACACCTGATCATAAAAACAGTCCTCTACCAGTAACAACCTAGAGGGTAGGTTGGGACCAGTTTATAAGGGACAATATAACAATGTCCAATAAAATAAGCTAAGAAAAGGAGACGGTTTATGGTAGTCTTCTACACTGTAACTACAGCAGGATTTGTGAGAAGACTCAGGAGGGCCACGTGTCAGGTAACACAGCCAGAGAAGCATTGGGATGAACACCTATCGAGGTCACCTCACAGAAGACCTCAGTTTGCTTCTTGCATCAGGCCTCACATTAGGTGTGCTGTGTCGCAGGCACGAGAGATATTCTGGGTCAATGTGATACTCATCAATAATGGAAGGATGAAGGATAACAAAGCTGGAATCCCTTGCCAAGGGAGGGATCAGGAAGTGAGCACAAGCTGTTCCAAATGAAATGGACCTGTCAACAGGAAGACTCAGCTGCCTTAAATGATGTCTTGTATACACATATCACAACATATTTAACAACACTGATATCTTTACTGATGCCAAAATGTATATGGGGAGGATGAAGACGATCAGGAGGCCACAACATGGTGAATCCAGCCACCTGGTTTGGTCAGCCTTCCTGCCCCAGAGGCAGGAAAGAAACCCAGGCCTCCTGCACTCCACTGCACACCGTTCATCCCCAAGTCACTGCTCTGGTTGCAGCACAGAACTCAGCTGAGTTCCGTGAAACAAAGGGCATAATTAAACTATGCATGTTCTGGAAATCGGACAGCTATCTCGCAACACTTTGATAAGAAAAAGAAGCCCTTTCTGTGTATGGAGAGAGTAACTTAGACCCTGAGGATTCAGAGTGCTTCCTAAGAATACCAGAGTAGCCTGAAACAGAGCCAGGACTTCTCCAAATTCCAGTGTATACTAAACCACGAGACCATCCCTTCACCAACATGCTAAATAACTTGAGCATTTCAGCTGATACGATAAACCCCTAACATTTGCAAAGATAATATTGAAGTGAAAAAAAAAATCAATTCAGATTTTAAAAGCAAGATTGTATATGAATATCATAAAAATATATGTTAATAAAGTAGATTTAATGCAAACATCTTTCGAGCTTACAGAATTAGCCAGATTTTAAGGCTATTTGCATCAGGTTTTCAGTAGCAGTTCATATTTAATTTTCCGAGGTGCTGTTTGGTATCTAATGAATATTCATAAATTCTGATCCCTTCTAAAACTAAAAAGAGGTTTTTTTGAGTCCTGTTGCTTTCCTCCTTAAAAGTTTAATTTAAAAAGGCTTGAGTCCTTTCAAGTACCTCCTATCAAATTCCTTCACTTGGACCAAGGTACCTCTTGCGTATTACTTTGACAGAATGAGGTTTGTTTAATGATCATAGTGTTAAAACCTCATGCTCTGAAGACATGCATTAGCACGCTGGGGAACATGGCATAAGAGCAAGAGGTAAAGCAGGGTTTCTTTCCTTCCTTCCCTTCTTTCAACAAATCACACATCAATAAGCAGTTACTTAGACATCTTCTTTATTACTTTGTCAATGGACCATTTTCCCCAAAATTGTTATTCCTTAGTCATTCATGGTTATTCCTCTGTCATTCTTTAGTCATTAGCCCAGTGTTGCTCCTGTTAATGCTGAGACACTGCAAAAATCTTAATTTGATGCAATGCTACAGGATAAGACTGTCAAAGAACAAGTCATCTTTTAAGAAGTATTGCTGCCTGACAAATTCAAAGCCACAAACGCACACTGAAAGCAAGGTCCATTTCTCAGGTTTGCCCCCTGGATTATACTCATGTAAAATAAGTGTAAAAAGCTGGCCAGTCAGAGCAACTTTTTATGTCCCCTCATGCTGGTGTAAATGCCAACACCAGCTGTAGAGCCTCCGGTGACATGGCCTTACCATTACTTTGCTTTCTTGGTTGTACAGGCCACTGTTGTCTTTGTTCTCCCTTTTTATTGCCTTATCTTTCCTACCACTGCTAATTCCTATCACATGCCCTTAGATCTCGCTCAGTATTAGTCCTTCAGATTCTTTTGGTTCTGGCTCTGGGTTCAACACCATGAAAATAACCTCTGACCTGTTGATGAATAAGTCAACTTATTCAAATGCTCCACTCCCTCAACTCAAGGATTTTGTGTACAAAAAAAGCCTCCCAATATTAGACTTTTCCGTATTTAATTCTCCCTAACCGGCTGCAGAATGCATTTCAGTGGTTCTGAGGTACTCAGTAAGTACTCAGCAAACCACAGGACCACAGAAGAATTCAGGTTGGAAGGGACCCCAGCAGACTTCTAGCCCAACCTCCTGCTCAAAGCAGGGTCAGCTATGAGATCCGATGAGGTTTCTCAAGGTTTTATCTAGCTGGGGCTTGAAACCTTCTCAGGACAGAGACTGTGCAACCTCTCTGAGCAACCTATTCCAATGCCCAACTGTCTTCATGGGGAAAAAGTTTCTCCTTATGTTCAGCCTCAGCCTCTTCTTTCAACTCAAGTCCGGTGTCTCTCATACATCACTGTGAAGGGTCTGGCTCCATCTGTTTGACAACATCCTTCTACACACTGGAGGCTGCTGCTAGTCCCCCGATCCCACCCTGGCAAGCTGCCTCTTCCCCACGCTGAACAAGCCCAACTCCCTCAGTCTCTTGCTCACAGGGCAAGTGCTCCAGTCCTGAGTATCTTGGTGGCCCTTACCTGAACCTACACTGGAGTGCAAGTTCCAGAACCGGAGACTCAAGAACTGGACTCTAAAAAGTGCAGAGTAAGGGGGAATAACAATTATCCTTGATCAGCTTGCTATGCTCCTGTTAATACTGCCCACGATACTGTGAGCATTCTTTGCTGCCAAGGCACAAGACTGGTTCATTTCATCTTCCTGACTATCAAGACCACAGGTCCTCTTCATCAAAGCTGCTCCCCAGCCAGCCAGTCCCAGGCTGAAGCGGGTGCAAGGGGCTCGGCCTTCCCAGCTGCAGAGCTTTCAGTCTGTCCTTGCTGAATTCCATAAGGTTGCTGTTGACGCATTCCTCCAGCCTATGCTCTGGTCCCCACACCTAGGTGCCTACAAATGGCAGCCCTGCTCTTGAGTCTGTTGACTGTTACTCTCAGTTTGGAGTCATCTGCAAATCCGATGAGAATACACTCTGTCTCATGGTATCCTCAAGATCACTGTTAATACAAAGATCTTTTTTCTTACTAGGTAAATCACCAGATTAAGCCTTTTTTTCTTATACATCTGCAGCTGCTCTTTGTCAGGAGTAGTAAAAAAGTATAAAATCTCCACAAAGGAAAGGACATTTTGGGTTGCGTTTTTGCCCTCCACTCAATAAATTGTAATCAGCAGCTAACAGTCATAAGTAAAATGCCACACTTTTCAACATCTATGGTTAACAACTGCTAAGATGTGTTTGCCCGCGACTTCTTTCCTGGCTTATGACCATGTCTTAGATTTCATCTACAAATAAAGTTTAAATATCCTTTATGTCACTTGCTTCAAGTTCTTTTCCATCATATTTTTTCATATCAAAGCAGCCTGTAAAGTCACTTAAATTGCTGAGAAATTTTCAATGATCACATCACTTTTCCATAGCCATATCTGGAAACAGTTATACTACCTCGGCTTAATCTTCACATTAGTTTCCATGCTCCTTTCATGCTCTACTTTTTTTGAGCCACAAATCCACTGTTTTATCCCCTCATTAGATTTCAAATAACCGGAGTCACAGGGACCAACAGTACTGGAAATATCTTCCTGAGTTATTGATTTCACTCATAATATTATCACAATATACTTTCACAAAATCCGTACAAACATTGATCGCGTTTCTTCTTTTCTTCGGTAGTTACTGAATTGAAGTTATTTTCTTTCCTGCAGACTTACTTCTAACACTCGTACTAATATTTTCCTTACATGTCTTTTGTGTAAAGTAAGAAAGATCGATCTTGATTCTTCTTTTTCACAGAGGTCTGTAAAGTTCGAAGTTTTGCACATCTGCAAACTACAAGTTTGCCATCAATGTTTATGTTGAAATGCAAACAACATTTTATTCCTTTCAACCTCATCTCATAGTGCCTTAATTCTAAAAAGAGACAATATGATAGTAAAATAGTACTAGAAAAAATTTTAAAATAGCTTGAATCTTTTCCTGGTAGTGCTCTGGATGCAATCAGCTCTGTACACACGGGTGGAGACACAGACTGCACTCCTATGGACTGCATTCAAGAGATGATGACTTAGAGGAAACGGGCACAATGGTTATGTACTAAAACTCAACATTCACCAAACCAATACAAACCACCTCTCACATGTAAGTGTGTATGCCTATTCATGGCTACGTAGTAAGCAAATATCTGTAGTTTAGTTTCCATGTTTGCAATCATTCATATATTATCAGAAAGGAAAGAATAGCAACACGAATCCATGGAAAATCTGAAACACCACAAGTACACATATACATACAGACACTGATTGAAACATCCGTTAGCTAACAATACATGATTGTTAAGATTGAGATTTGTATGTGAAACCCAAATCTCTGCTTGTTACTAAATGGCTGAATGCCAGTTCCCAGTTTTGTATATCACCACTTCAGAGAACAAATTAGTGCTCCACATCATTAAACTTTTTACAAATTATTTACAGCCGGGATATGACTAAAAATGCTATTTAACTCCCAAGTTACATCTGTATTTATATTAATCCATTTACTCTGCTAAACAGATGTCAGTTCAAAGTGGTCAGCTAAAATACCACTACAGCAAACCGAGGAGGAGTTAACAAGTCAAGCAGATCAACAAAATCAATATCCACTTGTAAAGTAAATAGGAAAATAAAATACAATGATGCTTTTTAATATATTCTTCTAACACAAGACATCAAGTGTTGAAGGTTTGAGGTCCTGCAGGTATTTAGGGGACAAATCATGATAAAAAAACCCAAATATTTTTTAGACTAGACAAGGAAAGTATGTGTAAGTGGGAAGCCCCCTATCCAATAAAGGAAAGACTGCAAGAAAGGACGATTGTACTCGAGCTAGGCTTGGAACAGAAATCAGTTTCACTGGCTGGAAATAATACTTTAGATTGATACTAGGAAAATACCAACTTTAAGTACCATAAAATACTGGAATAGAGAGACATATAAATCTCCTCCATGGCAAATTTTCCAGAACAAAGTTAGACAAACATCTGTCAGAAATGAACTTGCTGTATTGATCCTGCTTCAGCCCTAGGGAGGGGCTCAGTTGGGCTTGCTTCCCATCCTACGTGTTATGGACTCAAAGTTTAATATTTAAAAAAAAAAAGGCAAAAAAGAATATGAACTTAAGGCGAAACACCTCAATGAAAAAAATTCATTTATGTTTTTCCTCATAAGACATTTCTTAACGTTTGGGGGGGAGTTTTATTTACTTGGAATGAACAGGGTGTGGCCCTTACCCACATACAGACTGACTTCCTTCCTCATGATATTAACCCTGAATAATCTGAAATTTATCTTTAGAGAGATGGCGAAATAACTTACCACATCCTATGGAAGCTGGTATATTCCCCCTGCTCTAAACCTTGCAACTCTCTAGTCATACAATCAACAAAAAGCCCTCAGTGCACAGTCACAATCTATTAACAACAAAGTAAAACAACTGCCACATTTTAAGTAAGTAAAATATTTCTGATAGTGCATACTTTACCAGTTATGTCATGCTGTTTGAATGACTCACTGTAGATTTGATACTGATTAGGGCAATGCTTCTTCAGCCATTTGCAGACATCCTGCTGGGTCCATAATGCCACAGGCTTGGTCAGCTTCACAGTCCCAGACTAGAAACACAGAATGAAGACAGAAATGACGTTTAGTCTGAACAGAAGTTTCAGAAATATTAATCTGTGGCGCCCATCGATGATATTAAAATAATAAATGCAAGATAGGAGCTGCTCTGACTGGCAGATATCCAGTAATCACCAGCAGGCTACCCAAGACCCAGCTATTCAAATACATTACACAGGAATCACACACAGTGAGAGGTTCTTCAACATTATTTTGCATCGCATACGTGTTCCTTGCATCGTAGAAACATACTGCACCATGTCTTACTTGAATAACAGTTTAAAAAGTGACCAACTCTGCACCCAAAGGGCAATAGCTGCAGCCTTTGAAACTTTCAGATTCACAGGAGGGATGGACATTTGTGTCCCAGTCTGCATATAACCACTGAAGACCAGGAGTATCCTCAGGCCAGGCAGGTTCCTGAGCTACAATTAGAAAAAATCTTGCAACAAAGCCCTGTAGTGCAAACAAGCTTAAAGACTGGTTCTGCCCGTGAAAAGGCGACTACACACCAAGGGAGGTAGAGCTGGTGATATCGGTTCATACTGAGCATTTCAGCTGACGTCGTTCCTAGTTTGAGTGATGTTTACAAGCAGTCTCAGTTTTTCTGCTTCCCTTTTACCTTTAACCCTCCTACAATCACTATTATGGGAAATAAGTAGGACTCCTGCTTAAAACAGTTGCTTATTTATAAATAAATAAAAAGCCCACTGTTCCTTTCCTGAAAATTTAGTTTTATAACAGATTATCTGAACAAATAGATTAACAGTTTATACACAAAACATTCATAAATTAAGTCAATTGCATTATCATATACATAAAGCCACATTTCATTTAATCAAACAATTCACCTTTGCACATATACTTTTTAACCATATAAAAATGCTGAGTTCTAGACAACCTGAATTGCAGAGGTTTAAAGCCTCTTGTCAAAGTAAGCAAAACAACAAAAAAAGAATATATATTCAAAGTGACTTCATCTTTTTGTGCAACACAGTCTGCCCAAGAGACTAAGAAAATCTTCAATAGATAGGCAGTTATTACCAATAACAAATGTTTAACGTTGGACGTCGCTGATGTAACTGGGTGCGAACACCAATGTGTCCATTTACTTCATGATTTTGTCAAAGAACTGAGTCTACGGAATAAAACCACAGTATCTTTGTTGCCACGCTGTGCACGCAGACTACCTGTCCTCCAGCTCCTTGGTGGTGTACAAGGTTCAAGACAAGCATTTCTGCTCAAACTGAGGTGAAGGGGAATGTCATCCCAACTGTTCTTCTCCTTTAGGACTCATGGCAGATTCCCTCGATATTGCCAGCCAGGGTTTATCCCAGCATTTACGCAGATGTACTTTGCCAGACAGCCATTTCCAACTTTTCAAACTGGCTTTGAAATTTTTCTTTACTAGAAGCCCAAAGGACCGAAGCAGTGTTAAGATAGTGCCTTGCATCTCCTGTTAAGTCCATAAAGTACATTATGCAAAGATACTAAGTTAGGGCCAGGGAATACGGCAGAGCTAAAATTGCAACTGGCAAACATGTTTTGAATTTCCCATGTTCAGTTCTCCCTCTCTTCTTCATTGCCTGGGTAGAAGTTAAATAAACAGCAGGAAAATTATAGTTGAATATTTAAGACCATGCACAACCCTTAGCTCAGCCCTTTTCTTTTAAACGAAAATACGCTCACCAGACACACGAATCCTGTTTCAAATACATGAATAGACACAATCTACATTTAGAGGTATCACAATAATCCAAAAATCCACCTCAAATAACTGATTCTTATCTTTTGCTGCCACCCACCAACCTGCAGCAGGCACAAGCTTGACTGACAAGAGTTGGCATCCATAAGAAAAGAAACTTCCAGAGGTGCTGACGGTGCATTATAACCAGGGCAGTGTTTGCTCTACCACTGTCCTTTCTCAGAGCCACGCCAGTCTTCTGCATATATGTTGTGGGCTTGTGTGGCAAGGTTTTGGTAGCAGGGGGGCTACAGAGGTGGCTTCTGTGAGAGGGTGCCAGAAGCTTCCCCCGTGTCCGATCAAGCCAGTGCCAGCCGGCTCCAAGATGGACCTGCCACTGGCCAAGGCCGAGCACATCAGCAACAGTGATAGCACCTCTGGGTTAACACAGTTAAGATGCTAGAACAGAAATTCCCCTGCAGCCCCTGGAGCAGACCACGGTGAGGCAGGTTGTCCTGCCGCAGTCCATGGAGGTCCACGGTGGAGCAGATATTCACCTGCACCCTGGGGAAGGGATCCCATACTGGAGCAGGGGGATGCCTGAAGGAGGCTGTGACCCCGTGGGGAGCCCGCGCTGGAACAGGCTCCTGCCAGGACCTGCGGAGAGGAGCCCATGCCAGAGCAGGTTTGGTGGCAGGGCTTGTGACCCCGTGGGGGACCCACACTGGAGCAGCCTGTTCCTGAAGGACTGCACTCCGTGGAAGGGACCCATGCTGGGGCAGTTCATGAAGAGCTGCAGCCTTTGGGAAGGACCCACGGTGGAGCAGTTCATGGAAGACTGTCTTCTGTGGGAGGGACCCCACGCTGGAGCAGGGGCAGAGTGTGAGGAGTCCTCCCCCTGAGGAGGAAGGAGCAGCAGAGACAACGTGTGATGAACTGACCTCAGCCCCCATTCCCTGTCCCCCTGTGCCGCTCGGGGGGAGAAGGGAGAGAAATAGGAGTGAAGCTGAGCCCGGGAAGAAGGGAGGGGTCAGGGGAAGGTGTCCGAAGATTTGGTTTATTTCTCATTATCCTACTCTGACTTGATTGGTAACAAATTAAATTAACTTTCCCCAAGTCAAGTCTGTTTTGCCCATGACTGTTAATTGGTGAGTGATCGCTCCCTGTCCTCATCTCAACCCAGGAGCCTTTTGTTACATTTTCTCTCCCCTGTGCAGCTGAGGAGGGCAGTGACAGAGCAGCTTTGGTGGGCACCTGGACTCCAGCCAGGGTCAACCACGCCAACGTAGAGAAACCTGCTCTGGCCACTGCGAAGGTCTGGAGAAGGGGCAGCCTCTGCAGGGAGAGCCAGCGCCCTGCAACTGTTCCTCACACAACTCCAGAGATCAAAGGCTCCTCTTTGAATGTCCCTAGCTTGCTTGTTACTGCTATTTGAGTCAAAGAAGAAACTGAATTTCAATGAAGAGCCCAACATCATGGTGTCAGCTAGCTGATTTTTATTACACACATATATAAATGCATGTCCTTCACAAACACATCAAAGAAAAACACAAGTAAAAATAGCCATATAGCACAAGCAGCCTCTCTGATTCCATAGAAATTCCCGAACAGAGTCATGTATTTTTATACAAATTACTGCTTAAATTCAAAGATATTTTTTGAGCATTGGAATTTTTGAAGACTAGAGAAAAGTCTGTCAGCCCTTGAAAAATAAATTATTAATGGCTTTTCTTGTACATCATTCAAATACTTAAATTACACATATTTGTATACAAATAGATATAGCTAGCTATAGATTTACAAGCTATTTATTCCTAGCTGAAAGCACACAGGTAGTGCCAATGTTTGTTTTAACTAAGAGGTTGCTCTTTTCAGTTCAGCAACTATTCTCCTCTTAAAAGGTTTAAGCACCATCATGTTAAATAGCTGAAGAACAAGTTTATCAGCAATTACAGCACAAATTCAACATTTCCTTCTGTGCCTGTAGAACTGAAAGATGGCTTCAAATGTAGCTGTTTTGCCGTGCAATATACAGATCACTGCACAGCAAACATACATGCTGATTTTTTTTACTGTCCAACGTTCAGAATTGTGATTAAAATATGTTTGACTTACAAATTTATAACAGCAGTCCAAGGAGGACATTTTTACATTGACACAATCAAGCATTATGTTTAATTTTCTAATTCATAAGCACTTGATGAGTTAGATGAATACATGTTTTTTTAAGCAATGGTTATAAAAAGCATATTGTTGTTGCTTTCATTTTTGGAACATCATATCCAAAATATTTTCCAACCAGACACTGTAAATGAAAGACTATTAAAAAATATGCTTCCCTCACACAAAATTCATTTGTTAGTTTCCTCCCTGCTCTAAAGCTAGATTTTCTACTAAAAAAATTCCCAGTAAACCAAGGAAAATTACCCTTACCGTAAACATACCTATCAAGTGAGTCCCCTACCACTAAATATACATATAAACTACCTAGACAGTTGGAAAACATGTCATGTTTTACTTTATTTCTGTTTATCAGCTCAGTCAAACAATAGGCCCAAACTGATTAAATTAAAATAAAATATATTAAAAGTATCTTTGGTCCAGCCTTCCCTTTCATTTTCCTGACATGCACTCATCCTAAGATCACCCATTGCTGGCAACACTGTAATAGTTTTAATCCTGCCAAATGCTATGCCAACTCATGTGCCAGATATAGATCTAACGAGAATAAAAGTCTTCAGTATTCTGATCTTTTCTTGTACATTTGAAGGAAAACCTGTTTCCTCAGGATTTTGTGTCAAACTCTTTCTTCTAAATTTCCTAACTCCGGTTTTTGCTGTGTGTCTCTCAAACTATATAAATTACTCCCAAGAAGAAAAAAAAATAGCAACTTTAATACATGACACAATTTCATGCTCTCTTTGTTCCATGGTGCACAGTTAAGACAGTACTTAAAAATCTTACTTAAGTAAAGCACTTATTTAAGACAGTACTTAGAATCACCAACTCAAGAATAAACAAACACACACATCAAACTTACAGCCTGTGCACTACTAGAGAGTGTATTTCAGTATTCAGCATAGCATTAGCAACCAAGCCCAGCCCCTCCTAAGCAATGACGTACATGTTATCTCTTCAGCCTTTCAGGTGCAGTTTACCAAGCTTGCCAATTTTGAAGGTCAATTTATTCACCAGAATTTCTTTATTTATTGTATTTTACTCCAGAAAAGAAAGAAAGGCTTCTGTATTTTTGAGTGATGAAGGATTCAGTCTCATTATTAAAACTACCTTACATACTATGAGCCAAGTTATTTAAAAGAGCTTCTCCAACCCAACATTTTGTGCATTTATAAATCTGCTCAGACTACAAAAATCCAGGGACTGTAGAGATCCGGGTCCTCAGTCAAACAGGGCTGCAGGTCTGCTGGAAGAAGGCTGCCTGATAGCATTTGTAACATCCAATTTGCTGACACACTGATCCTGACATACAAGAAAAGTCAATGCATATTTACATTCAAATTTATCCAAAGTCAGACCCTACAGTTTCTGCCTAGAGAAATGCTTGCAGGAAACAGAGATGGATAAAAAAGGCGCTGCTCAAAGCATTAAGGCAGATTCTGCTCCAACAGACATCACAAGAGACTCTGCTCTGGGGTTTACAGTTTAACCAGAAAAAGACAAAGCAGGACCAACTTCATTATAGCTGTGTTGGTCAAAGGACATAAGCAAGGCAAGGCTGCAAGGCGAAGCACAATCGTTTACTAGACCAGATGCGTGGAGCTCTGCTAGCTGTGTTTCAGACACAAAGAAATCTTCACACGGAGTAGACGTGGAGTATAACTGCTCAGTACTGAACCATTACAATAACCCAGTTAGGCAATTAGAGAGAAAAGGGGCCTGATAGCTGTGAGGGGAGGTATGGAAAAAGCAAAGTAAGAAGTAATAAGGTCACTGCCACCTAGTAGGGATGGAGAGAGTGAGATGGGTGGCTGTCACCCTTAGAATAATGCAGAGTCAGCTGGGGCAGGAAACATGAAAATGTGTCAGAAAACCATTGATGTTCTGCGATCAGAGAGAGAGACTGGGACGAAAGAAATGGGATCACTTCATGAGTGAAGCCGAGAAGGAAATATTTGTTAAATCAAAACATAATGTCTTCTGCAAGCAAACTATAAAGGGTTCAATGATATATGTAAAATTGCAAAAATAAAATTTTATGTTTCATTCATACAGATAGACACAGCAGACAATGTAAACTACACAGCTCCAAAAGCTATCTAAAGTTACTGTCAAATCTTTCAGGCTGCTCCAGAAGGAAGACTAACAGCATCAGCTTCATCATTTCTGACAAGAAGCAGCAAGAGAAGCAATGCCCAGTAAGAATTTCAAAAGCATGATTCTTTTAAACATGCTTGGGTTATATTTTTGAAAAGAAGAAAATAAGAATCTTTTTCATATATTCCAAATTACTTCTCCAACATTAAGCTGCCTATATAGAATTCAGAATCAATGACTAACATAAAAGCTAGTTTCAGTTCTGGAAAAGAGAGAAGAAATGAGCCAGGCTTGTGAATGCATTTTTATATGATATCTTAAAATATTGAAGAATCTGGAAAGGACACATTTTGGTTTAGAAATACACTTTCTCAGATAGTCAGATAGTCATACTTAACAAGACTTTTTCCAGCAAAGACTGAAGAAAATTACAGTAAGAAGCAGACACTCCATAAAACCACTGAAATTTCCATTGTGTTGGGTACACGTCCACGTCATTTATAAATTTAATACTAAGAAGAGATGAAAACGACGAACTATAGGAAATGTATTTATTTAAAAAAAAAAACGGGAAAATACTATTAGACACCTTCCCTTTTATATTGACAAAAGATTGACGGTTTAAAACTTTAATTTGATCAGAAATCCAAACAGTCACATTCTAATTACTTAAGTCACTGTGAAAAAAACAAAAAAACAGTATTGCAAATAAAACATGTTTAGAAAAAAATATCATTGCAATTTAGTTTAAAGCACTCTTTAAAGGCCAACTTTGCACCAGCCATAAACCCTAATGTCACCCAGGAAGGATTAAAACAGAGACACTACAGCAGCTATCATGCAAGTCATACACCTGTGACAGATCAACACACAATGTCCACCTCTCATTAAAACTATAGAGACACGGGAGACCTACCAAGACTCCCAAATTGTGCTGAAGCGTGGGCAGCTAGCTCCTTGTGTTTCTGGCGTTGCAACCTTGTGTCTCACATTGGCAGCCCCAAACTTGTTCCACATGGCAAGATGCAAAATGCAACTGGTTGGCCTAATCTGTGACCTCCTGGGCCGGTGAAGGGAGACAGAGAGTGATGCCATGAGCAAGATCTGGAGGCTGCGCAGCTCCCAGGGTGCTCACTTCTATTACCACAGCCTGATGCCCAAAGCATGGCTACAGAAGCAGCGCACAGCCCGCACCTTGGCCCTTCCCACACCACTCCCACGGATGCTGTCCCACATGTAGTCCCTCCTTCCCGCGTCTGGTCTGCTGGTGCACAGCCACACCATGCTGCCTGACGGGCACGTCTTCCCACAGAAGACAAGACCAGTTACAAGTACATGCAAGAGGGACTGAAGTCCAAGGAGCAACACGAACCAGACCCACAGAGGGATCACTGCCCCCTTGAACCAGCCACCGACCAGATGGGGACAGTCCTCTGCCATCGTGGGGGAGAAGACAGAGCTGAGGAGGGAGGACTCCGGGTGCTGAGCACAAGGCGAATGGGGCCGGGTCAGGCCTCACTGAGAAGTACCGGGGAGGGCAAGGACTGCAGACTGACACGGAGACCATGGAAGGTGCTGGAGAAGTGGAAAAAGTCATCAAAGTACATTTGCTGTTCATATCCTCCCACTTGCTGGAGGAAAAGGAGAGGTAGGAACAAACGCCACTTCTATGAGGGCCTCCCTCCTACAGTACCAGTGGGGTCCACACCCCCCCTCTCTCTCCCTTACGGAGTCTCTTTGCCTTTCCACAGTCCCAAGGGCCACGTTGGCCACTCGCTTCTTCTTTGTTGCCTTAGCAGACTGCTGTAAATTGCTGTCCCTACCAAGAGACGGCTCTGACAGCGCTGAAAGCCAGCGCTGCACAAACAGAAACTTCTACCCCATGGTCCCAAACCAGTGCAGCATCACCATTTGTTCGAAGACCGATGAATGAAGAGGGAGGTTTTACCTGTCTTTCAAGCAACACCGGGATTGACCCAGTCAAGAACCTTCTGTACCAGTGACACAAGCTTACGTGTACTGCAAACAGCCTGCAAGGCGGGGAAAAGTAAAGAAATTATGAAGAATAATGAGATTGGCCTGGAAAGTATGAAGTTGTTAGAGGGAGTTAACTCCCTCCTAAGGCTGTCGCAAGTATAGCTGTCAACAGGAAGGGATAAAGTTGTCAAAAAAAAAAAAAAATCACTGAGCGTTATCCTGATTGGGATAAAGGCAGTATCAAAACAACAAGCAAGGATAAATAAGGTGGTACATTTCCCATGAGAGTGCTCTCTTTCAATGAGATATCACACTCTGAAAGCAAGCATCATGACTGGCAGATGCCAGTGTGGAGATAAACGGCAGTGGTACTATCAGCAAAGTGTGAGGAACTGAAGTGTCAGGATGAGAAAGGAGAGGACAGAGCACTCCTCAGCATTGTCAAGAAGCTTGCCTGACATCATTCTAATTGCTATCAAAAATCCTGAAAGCTACAACCGGGACAGACAGGCCAACGATGCTTAAAATAAAATCACAGGTAGGACCAGGAGCACAATCAATTTTAGGTTTTGACAGCCAAATCCAAATCAAAGAGTGCAATGTTTTAAAATTCACTTCGTCTAAAAACACTGCATTTTTAATCTTGCCAAACTAAAGATCCATTTCACTCAGTGTGAATCAGAAGATTCCTTCCAGTCCAAAATTTAAGTATTTGCTTTTCGGTATTTGCAGAGGAAACACAGAGGGCGAGTGGCTCTGTCAGGGTGAGGGTTCCTACTTCACAAGATACAGCAATTGTATGATACTTGTTCACTGATGTGGCTTTGATTCCCTTTCTCTACCTGAGACAATTCAAACCTGTCCAAGTCTGGGCTCTAACCATCACTACCTTGTATCACGGATTACAGTATTCTCCAAGCAAATACAAATCCTCCTGCTTTTACAAGCAAGCCTACTGTTTCCCGCATAGATCTGGAGAACGGACAATGTCTGTTCACACAGCAGGTGCCCTACCAGCATGCCTTGTGCAGCTATGAAGATAAAAGGTTCCTCCTTGAACTTCTCTAGCCTGCTTGTTAGCACTACTGAGTTAAAGAAGAAACAGAGTTAGTTTCAATTAACAGCTCTGTATTAACAGCAACTTAGAGCAAGTAATTAACTAAACTTTATTACAAGCACATGTTCTTTACTGCACTTAAGCATCCACTACAGCAAGAACAAAAATTGGAGAGATTCACCCTTGAGATGGCACACGTAACTCGCAAGTTAGCTCATCTTTCATGCTGTCTGAAGGAGTAAGTTCTACATGCACTGTGAAGATTCATGGCATGAGTCTTCATCACAGAACACTCCATTCAGCCTGGTTGTAGACGCAGGAGTGTCCCAACTTGGTGAAAGCTGTTAGTTCAAATCCATTCAGGTACACGTAGGAAAGCAAACAGGAATGTCTAATAACCAAGTGATGAAGTGTAGCTCCCCCTTTTCCAACAGTTTGTTCCAAACTCAGAAATACCATCAGAGCAACTGAAATTCCACTTTTGACAAAGTTTAGTATTTGTCAAAAATATTTTCTCCAGGTCTAGATTAAAACAAAAACAAGAAAATAACAACACCCAAAACCTACCTATACTACAAAACTGACAAGTACAAAGGAGGCTTTGGTCTCACTTTTTCTTTTTGTTAAACCAGTCCTGGCACCTCTGCAACCTGCATCTTAGGCAGTTACATCTGCAGTTGAACTAAGCCAAGACGGCTTATCAGGAATTCCATTAAAATAAATACAAACCAGGCATATAAATAGGTCCACTGATTTTCTTGGAATATCTCACATACTTATTTAAAGATGGTCGTATAGAAGAATTTAGCTAAAATAACAGCCTGTAGCAGCAACAAAATCCACTGACCAAACTAGACTGGAAAAGTGATTTGCACAAAAAAACCCAATAATGCACTGAAATCTTGTTGCTCTTCAATTACAGAACAATAAATAACAGAAGATGAGAGCTAAAAATGTGAAGATCTGAAGGATTGCACAAAGTTTAGATACTTGCAAATTCAATAACAAGAGTTAAAAGAAGTTGGTCAGCCTGTATTTGTTTGGTGGGTCATGAGAATGCTTTTGACTCATACGCACACACATTTGGTGATGTCTTATCTGCAATTCTTGAGTCACTTACCTGGATTCTTTCAAAAACAGCTCAATTATCAAAAGTCAGCAATACGAATCATAAAACAGGCGGCCTTGAAATGAGAAGAACTAGACTGGACCATGACTATTTTAAACATACCTGTGGCATACTCACTTTATCCACACTAACATGGATATGAACTGAAATGCATCAATTTAAAATTATGATGTGTAGCTTAATGGTAGAAATTTCCAAGGCTCATAAAAATTAGTTTTCTGTAGTAGGAATACAGGAATACTACTATAATACAAAGAGGTCTTTATTTAATTGGAGGGCGGGGGGGGGGCTTACTGAGCAGTACACTGCTCATTCTGGAGATTTCACATAACACTAAACATCAACATGTACCTAAATCCCAAGTCCTTTTCCTTACAAATTAAATAAAAAAAATTAAAAACATTCCCTATGTTTCTAAATGTTCAAGATATTCTAATAAAAAGGTTATTCAAGCACAGCCTAAGCCGAATCTCAGAAACATGTACCTAACAGTGTCAGTGAGGTGACGTGCTTTTTAGTGACGTGCTTTTTAAAGAAAAACACATCTATGGCATAATACGGCTTTTGCCAAGGCAGTGTACCTTTCTTTGGGGGAGTTGTCTTTAATGATACTGGCAGATTTTTTTCATTCTTGGGATTTACTGGTGGAGTCACCCTACCATAATAAATCTGCCCAGCACAGACCACACTTCAATCTTTCCATTTCTAATTACAGAATTCTGTTGGGAAGACACTTCACATGTCACAGCCTAGGGTTTGAGAAGCAACTGTGTATTTTATTAATAGCTGCTGTATGTCAAAGGTGAAGGGTACAATCCATTTTTTGATCTTAAAGACACAGACAGTGAAGCATTTCTATATGAGAAGAGCTATAAAAGAAACTGTTGCTTCAGCGTTAGCATGCAGTGAGGTTAATTCCGCCATTAGCTCAACAACAGTACATTTGTACAGAGAAAACATCTAACATCCTGAGAGGATCTTAATCCCTATTAAATAATGACAGGTTGCTTTCTTACAAGGTTTACTCCTTCAGAGTGAATCACATTTTTGGCACCTTTGTTTCCAGCAGATGTGCCAATTAAGAGGCTTGTACTGTAAGAAGTAGTATAACCTTTCCATGCCAACTTTCAGTCTATATGGATAGGCTCATCCATATGCAGAAGGCAAGCGCAGCAGCCAAGGCATTTTATACCCCAACAGCAATCAAAGTTTTCTAGATATCTTTGCCAGTTGACTCTTAACCATGTTCTCTTGAGCCAAGTACATTTTGAGAACAACTTTATAGGCCAGACGTGTACATGGGTACGAATAAGAAAAGGTCTCTAAGCCTCAGCTGACAGGTCAACCTCTTGCTTCCCAGTACGACATTGCTTCTGCTTCCAGCAGAGGCAGGAGAACAAAGGCAAATGTTGATAGAAGAGGCAGATTAGCCCAGCCATAGCGTTGCAATGCCTGTGTAGAAGGTCATAACGGATTTCTCAACTTAAATATCTAGAAGGCAGATAAACTACTTGTTTTTCAAAACAAGCAGGGCACTTCTGACGTCAATGTAATTTCTCACTGATTACTTTTGAGAAACTACTCCTCTCTCCCTAATAAGGGAATTCCTGTATTCTCTTATCATCCCTATTGAAGTCCTATATTCATAAAAAGAGCTTAAGCACTACAATGCCCTTTTATCCCCTTTATTAGAGAAAGCAAAAAGTCTCAAACTGAGATTCACAAAGGCCAGTCACTCCTGGCTAGGAAGCAGCCCAAGTTAGCCAAGAAGAAGATACAGAAAAAGCCATAGAGCACAAGTCCCATATTCATATCAAGGCCAGCCCAGGCCAAAGGGAGACATCTCTTCTCACTCACAGGAAGCATCTCTTCCTCTAGTGCAGCAAATAAATCCAAAAGCAAAAGAAAGGTCACAAGCTTGTCATTTTAAGAGGAAATGGATGTGACAACAGCACTGTCTCTGCTCAAAAACCTGAAGATTTGGAGCTATAAAGCCCACATAGATGGGATTAGGCAGACCAGACTCAAGCTGGGAGGAGAAAGAAGGCAGAGGTTAATATTGTTGCCATGCTCTGAACATATCTTCTAGATCAGGACATTCATGGGAAAATGGGACTTTCCCAGGAACATCCCAGCAGGCACCATGGGGAGGCTAAGCAGGGGGGGAATGCCAGTCAAGTGAAGACTTGCATCTTCGGTTCCAGGTACCATGGGTAAATCCAGCCCCAAATGTCCCAGCAACAGCTTCCTGGGGAAGGCAGCTGCGAGACGTCCCTAGAAATGTGGAGTTGAGACTTCCAACAAAAATATCACGTCCACCTGACCTCAATAGAAGGAACTTGAGTCATAAGGAGACAAATGTGAAAGAAGGGCTGAGAGAAGATAAATTAAGCATTGTAATAAATTATGTTCATCTGCTGTAATGTGTTGAGTACATACAGTCCTTTCTGGAGTGAGATCTGTGAAGGGATATCTAAATCAATACGCTGGGAAGACAAACTAGCCCTGAATAAGATCTAGACATAGTCTGAAAGAAACTCAGTACCCTTCTCTTTCTTGGATCAATTGTTTGCAGTTTAAGATTACATGAAAAAATCAAGCCAATCCTTCAGTTTTTGTTTGCAGAAAGACCAGTAGTGTCAGGCAGTGAACAGCAGGCCGTTCTCAAGATTCACTCCAGGGGCAAATTCATCTCACAAGCCAAAATTTAACTCTTGGTTAAGTAGCCAATGTTCTATACACAGACCACTGCATAAAGACATACGTAATTTTAAGCATCTCAAATTCCCCATTACGTCTGCTATGCTGTTCTCCTGCCCAGATCAGGGCTTTTGTCTCAAGAACAGCCTTTGGCAAGTGATATTTTTACACAATTAACACATTCAACTTTTTTTCCTCCAGAGCTGGCATATTTTCTGAATAAAGAAATGCAGGCAGGTCCAATAATACTTCAATTGCGTTAATACTGAAATCTTCATTTTTATGCAGCTTTTTATATCCATCCAACTACCGATGAATAAATGACTCCAGGTAAAACTCACAAGTGCACTGATTCATTTAAGTCACTTCTAAGAAGCATTTAAAAATAAACTAATTCCTATCTATCCAGAAACAGCAGCTAGAACTGCAAAGTTAATATGCAAAAGAAAACTTTCGAACCACAAATGACTCGCCAAATCTGCTTTGCAGTTTTATTTTAGACCACGTTATTGCAGTGTCCTACAGGTCAGCTGCCACACTGAATTAGTCTGCTATATATTCTCCAATCCATGATGTTTGTTCAGGGTGTTTATGCTGGAAGGTTCTGAATTTGTCCAAGTTCAAAACAATACACGTACACAAACAAAAGAAGTTGTTGAAAAGAATTCAGGGATGGAGGACGCTTCAAAGGAACCTACTCAACACTTCTTTTTCTTGCTTTTGGCAGTCCCTCAAAAGCCTCCGTTTTCTAATCTCGCAGACATCAGAATTCAGAGAAATGAACTGTTAAGGAATGTTACCAGACCTTTTCGACGCAAAGCCAGCCAAACCCAGGCAGCAGGAGTAACCAGCTGATAGAAAGAGCACCATCTACTGACAGGCAGCATTTTGACAGACCCAGACCGTTTGGCAAGGCGCTGCACGGGGCTTCCAGATAATGTAGCTTTTAGTGAATTCACTTTTCTCTAGGAGATGTGCAGTACTTCTTACATTTTCCTGCTCACCTGCCCTGTCTCTCCTATGCCATTTCAGCCGTTCTCGTGGCTGACGAGACAGCCCACTCGCCCCAAGACGCAGCAGCACAGTTCGAGCAGCCAGGCCCCCCCATCTCTCTCCGTCATTCAAGCTTCCACATGGAGCTGCTCATCCTTTGTACATAGCTCCTACACCACCATTTTACAACTGTAAATTAAACATTTGATTACCAGCTGTTTATGAGGACATGTTTCCAAAACCTCCTTAGTCAACAAGGATTTTCCACTTAAGTCGGACACTTTTGAACTGTCCCTAGGTAAGATGCAATCACCTCGTGATTATTGCAAGCTTCAAGGTTTACTTCATGAGATGAGATATCTTTCCGTGTTCTCATGCAAGAGACTACACAGAGGCGGAGGTTTCTCCCTCACTTTTATCCCACTGCCGTTTGATTTCTTTGAACACAGTACTACAGCCTTTTCTTATTTTACTATACAAAGTTATTAGCAGATGCACATAAGAAAAGGCTGTTTCCTGACAGACAAGAAAATATTATCAATATCCAAAAATGGTTCTGATGCAATTCTCTTGGCTAGTATAATCAGAAATAACCTTTAGGAATGCTGTTTAACATCTTGATCACTCACAAATGCAGGCATAATACACAGTAGAAATGCACTGAACTATGACGGCACATTGCTTGAAAGTACTTGCTAGCACTATCCCAGTTATTTACTGTGTAAGATTTGTGTTGCAGCACAGCAGGAGCTAGATTATTTTTTATGCATGTTTGGAGAGAATAAAAATAGTCAAGTACAATAACTTTTCTTACAAATTGGTCAAAATTCACTGGTGCTAAAGTTTGCTTTGTGACTAGCAAATGTAAGAACCTTGTGGTAATTAATCTCGAAAGTGAAAGCAGAAAAGAAATACTCACATATGGTTTTTGCTTTGTATTGCTTCACTGATTAAAACATTAATAACATACCTAAAGCTCATGGCTAATATTTCTATATTTCATGCAGATTCCAGAAGTCAATGAAACTCAATTTACTATTTTTAGGCAATAACACTTGTCAATCTATTTAGAATAGGATTAAAAGAGAAATAACTGATATGAGCTTTGCTACAGGAGAGGTTGTAGTCAATCTGTTTATACACGTGGCAGATTGATACCCATTAATAAAATTATGAGGAACTTTCTAATAGGTAGGAAACTTTCAAGTTATACCTTCTTTTATAGCCCCTCTTGCTTGTGTCAGCACCACAGTTTTATTCTTCTAATGTATTTGCATACAGCAGCAACAATTTCTGTTTTTACCTCTTCCTCAATTCCAAGATTTATAAATATAGTCAGATATTCAGACTCATCCTAGAAATTATTCTTCCTTTGCACAACATTTCATCTTCTGCAGTCAAATTCCCTTTTGCTGCACATATTCTACTACTTTGCCTGATTCCCATCATCCACCTACTATCCCTGCAGCCTATGCCTTCTTCGTTTTTTCTTTTGATCCTTGAGATCAATCATATATCCCAGGCTATGACATGGGTAATTTCCCTGCCCTCCATTCTATTGTTCATGTAATTATAGCACTGGACACAGAGGGCTGCTACATTTTTCTGAACAAAAAATGTTTGCCATCTCCTGTTTCACTGTAAGATCGCCCAGTTTTCATCTCTTACACATTACCACAAACTGAAGCGTTTGGTAAAGCTGGTGAAGTGTTGTAAAATCAAAATCATGGTTACTGCTCTTTTAGATTGATTATCTCCTGTTCCTCCTTCTAATCTGATTGAGTGGCCCCGTAGCTCTAGTTAGATTGCACTTCCACAGACTCTTCTCTCAGCAGCAAAAGCAGCAAAGCAATACTCTCCCTAACTACTGCCAGCATGGCAAAGTGATCAAAATAAGCCAAATAATTAACACAGAAACGCTGCCAAAGGGGACAGTTCTAACTGGTTGCTCGACCAACTCGTTAGAGTTCTCTATCCCTAATAAAAGGCAGAGTGAGATAATTCAGGTGGATGATGAATTGATCATCAACTCACTGAAGTCAAAGAACTGAGAAGTCAACTCAAGAAAATGAGAGAAAGTAGGGGCTATGGCCTGAAATGCGCTGCAGGAAATACACCACGAAATGGGGTGCTCCATCATCGGCTCGGTTCAGCTAGGACACACCTGTGCTTCCACTCCATCCCGCCCCCTCTCCGACATGGTAGAAGTCCTTGCATGATCCTGAAGGGGAAAAAAAATTAAAAGCAGGGCGGGGGGGACACACAACACAACCCACAAACCCATAACAAAAACCTAACCATGGGAGAGGGGTACAGGGGGAAGAAGTTGTTGAACATGCAGAAAAGAGTTAAATAAGGATTTCATCAACAATGACCCGGTTTCATTTGCCATCATTGTGCCATGTATAGTGGACCTAATTTAATTTTCAAGTTCAGTTTCATCTGTTCAGTTTATTTTGTATTTTCAGAATCACTTGCAATTTGCATAAAATATTTCAGAGCACAACAACAGGATGCAGTCTGGTGTGGTTTTTTCCCCTGCCCAAACGTCAGGCCTGTTCATGTAACCTGACTACATTCTACAGCATTCTTGGAATCAAAAGCTAAGACAAAAGCTAAGGTGCTCTGGGCACTGGAGCACCTCTCCCTGCGAGGAAAGGCTGAGAGCTGGGGCTGTTCAGCCTGGAGAAGAGAAGGCTGCGGGGAGGCATTATGGCATCCTTCCAGTACTTAAAAGGGGCCTATAGGAAAGATGGCGAAGGTATTTTTAGCAAGGCCTATTTGTGACAGGACAAGGAGTAATAGCTTTAATTTAAGGGAGGGTAGATTTAGACTAAATGAGACATTTTTTACCACGAGGGTGGTGAAACAGTGGAACAGGTTGCCCAGAAAGGCAGTGGAGGCCCCATTCCTGGAAATATTCAAGGTCAGGTTGGACGGGGCTGAGCAACCTGGTCCAGGTGAAGATGTCCCTGCTTGCTGCAGGGGGGTTGGGCTAGATGACCTCTAAAGATCCCTTCCAACCCAAAGCTTTCTATGATTCTGTGACAACTTCCTTTCCAATTATTCTTCTTTTTAGCATTTATAAATATTTTCGTGTCCTTTGGAACCTGGAAACCAAGTATGGGGGAGAAAAAGTCAATGGGGGGGGGGGGAATGGTAATATCTTACACTGTTTTCCTCCCGGCAAAAGGGGAAATATGTACTAATAGACAGTTACAACTAATTGAATTTCATCTGACTTTGAGATCAACACGCTGCATGCTTACCAGATCTGAGCATTTCATTTGGCACTGTTCTTTGTTTTTTGTCTCCCCTTCAAAAATACTGTGTAAAAATGAAACCTTTCCAATACTGTATTACTTCAACAGAGAGCAAGGGAACATGAAACAACAGCTATGGAAAACAAAGCTGGTAATTATTCAAGCAAAAAACTTTTCTGCTTACCAGTTACTATGGACAATTAACTATAGTTTGCAAGCCATAAAGTAGCCTTTCCTACAGAAAAAGAAAACAGCAGTGACAGTTTAATAAGCATGAACCTTAACAAGCACTTCAGATTCTTCTTCTACAGTCAACAATTAAGGTTTCAGGAAAGCTTAGTAAATAGAATAACACACAGTTTTCCTCATCAACTTCACAAATCACCATCTATTCTGAAATGTTGACAATTAAGCTATTTGTTCTTTAGGGCAAACCCGAAAAAAAGCAAAAATTCTGAGTCACCAAAAGAGAAGTAAGTTTGAGACAGTCTTATATTTAAAGGAGAACATACAATTGTGACAGTCTTTATCTCCAGAAAAAGTTTTTCTGTTTAATCAGCAAGGATATTGATTATTTAAAAATACATCTTCAAACCTATACACAAGCTTTATTTAGATAAAAGACTGTGTATCAGCATAGGTATGCTGAAGTTAAATCACATCTACCTTTTCATAATGAAAACACATTCACAAAATCCTTCACAGTCTAAAGTGTACTGCTAAGATTGAAAGCAATCAGCCTTGAATGAAAGATGAATTAACAGCAGTTCTAAAACCATTAGCTACAGACTTTATTGTCATGATTTTGTTTAAAGCAAGGAAAAAAAGGCAAAAAATGTAGAGAGTGTCTAGGTCAGCAAAGTCATCAGTAGTTGATGGATGCACTTACAAACATTAGAGAAAAAGGGAAAATGGGCAGAACATAATACCCACTTATGAGATTCTCTGTGTTAAGGATGGAAAAAAGGCCTCAAGATACCTAGTAACTCCACCTTGTTCAGAGCTGAAGGTTTTCTATTTTTAGATATGCATGCCAAGGACAGATTTAACACTAGAAATGCAGCTTGATGCATCATCACAATATTCATTCCTAGATATTGGTAAAATTGAAAATACTCGTTCTACCAGGTACATCTTCCGAGAACAGCCCCTACCAGCAATAACTAGGATCTCTGGGAAAGGAACTAGGAGGTAAGGGAGATGGAAGAATTGATGCTCCAGACCACACTCATGACTGCTAGCAGTCGTGCGGCAGCCTCCAGGTAGGCAGGAAATGTTGTAAGAAATGGCCAATTTAGCAGCTTCTTCTGACTCCAACCAGTGGCCTTGCTCCCTCTCCCCAATAGCCCTAGCTGCTTCTACTGTGGCAGCTCTTGAGGTTGCAAGGAGAAGGGTCACATCTGCGAGCTGCTGTGGGATGTAAGATGGGCACGCCTGCCTCCTGCAACCCACGGTGAGCTTCTCCTGTAGCACACTCGCAGTCAGACTGGTGGGAACCCCTAAGTAGTTTCTGTTGGTTATTCAGTCTGAATCGGGCATAAGCGGGCTTGAGGAGCACTGCACCACAGGGACCAGGATCACCATCTCCATTTCAGGCAACACTTTGCAAAGCAAGACTGAGTACTACATCAGTCTTAACTGGTTGTAGCTAACCCTTTGACTCTATGAACTCTTTGCTCTCCATAGGGGGGTAGATGAAGACAGAAAGATACAGGCTGTAGGGGTAACAAGACCAATTTGGCAGGTAAGGATTGAACTGGTGGGCAGAAGATGGCTATGTTTTGGTCTGTAGGGTCTCACAGGGCTGGCAGACCAAAGATGACAGCTGGTATACTTAGAGAATAGGAAAACGTCACAGGTTTGCATGAGCAGAACAATAGACAGTTCAAAAACTAAAATAAGTAAATAGCCTAAATCCAGAAGGTAATCCCTTTTCTCTTCTTAAACTGTGGATTTGCGGAAGGAATTTGATTTACATTCCCTAATCTCTTCCAAGGAAATGACTTCTGATGCTTGATGCCACCATCACCAACAGCATTTGTCTTTTGCAAGTGCTGAAGGCCTCAGCTACACATTAACACTGACACCTCCCAAATTCAAAGAAACATACTGTTGTACCGCTTCCTCCCTCCCTCTGCTCTCCCACTGCCAACGTACAACACTCCTATTAGTTTAAGAGTCTGTCCTACTTGGATATCATTCTTAGTTTTGAACTAACCCTGCAAATGCCCAGAGTGGTTCATGACAATCTAAAAGCACCCCATCAACATAGCTAGAAGCACAGAAGTACTAGGAGGAGGATGCAGGCACTTAAAGCCATCCCCAGGCTGAATCACTATATCAAAGTTTCACTTAATGGTATCGTAGCCAAGGAAACTCCACGCTAGTTACAAATCAGTTGGTCAAAAATATTCAAGAGGGAAAGGGAAGAATTGTCTCTTATTAAGCACGACATTCTCCTTACCTTCCACTTGCGCCACAGATAATACACAGCATCATAGAAAATGTCTGCTCTACCACTTGGGAGTTGTTACCCTGCTCCCTGCAGTGGCACACCAGCTACACAATAATCTGCAGCTGACCATGGAACAGAGATAAAACAGGAACACTTCTGACAGAAGTCCACATTCAGAAATAGCTAAAAAGAACCAGTATTTGCCAAGTGTGAAATGAAAGCATACTGAAAAGCCTCCTTGATTTCAGAGGCCGCTATTGTTGGCATTTTTGCAGTGCCTAGGGGTCCCAAATGAGAGAAGATATCCCTCAGAGACATGCACCATGCACACTCCAGTCCCCATCCACCAAATGCTTCCTGTCAAAATCAGAGGCATGACACAGACAAAGCACCAGTGGAGGCCTTCACCACTACCCACCACAGAGAACAGCTAGAGAACCTGTCCCATGGAGAGGAATGGGAACAGGCAGCAAGCGTGCTGCTGCGTTTGTTATTCTCAGGCAGCCTGACCAAGCCAATGTTTTCCAGTTTTCAGGGACATACTGCAGGGCTTTCGGACAATCAATTTTACATACATACACATGTAAAAGACAAAACTTTGGTAGCAAATTTATTCCAAATCTCAGTTTTCTACTGAAAGAAGTTTTAACTGGTCCTAGTTATCATTATTCTTTTACAGGTGGAAAAACTGAGCCACAGAGCAAGAACTTCACTTCTAGTGAAGAGCAACAGGCTTCTGAACTGCAGGATCAATAAAAAGAAAGGGGAAAAATGAAACACACACAGTCCAATCATTTCCTTTTAATCCAAAAGACAGACTTTTTTTTTTTTCAAATTAAGCAGTATTTGCTTGCCAGAAGATCATCCTTCTGACAGCCGTATACATGGGACTAGCCCGTCCTAAGTGTTCAAAGTATAATTTTGGAGGTACATGCAGCTTCTGAAATAGTCTCCTAACACCAGGTTTCACTTCCATCAGACATTAATAACCATCTCAACATCAAACACAGTGGGTAATTAGCTAGTAAGGCAGAGCACAGAAGTGAGTTTGAGATCCAAATACCTAAACTCAAGTGTCGATGCCGTCCCCAAAGTGTGGACACATTCAGCTGAGCAGCCTCACTTCAGATGGAGTCTGATGCCCCTCTACGCTCCTCTGAGCATGCTGACTAGATCTCCACCAAATGTAACAGGAGTTCAGACACCTAGCTTACACATAGACACTTAAAGTTTCCCTCATCAGCAACCTCAATTCCACCCACGGTAACAGAGGGGAAGACAGACTCCATTCTGCCCCAGGCCACCCTTTTCTAGACTCTTCCTAATGAAACCCCTTCCCTCCTCAGCGCACCTCTGCACCGAGGGAAAGCCTGACAGGTGGGTAACACGAGGAATGCCCTTCAGACATTAATCAAGGCTATTACAGTCCCACATCCCTTTTGTGACTGTGACACATTTCACTCCCGATGCTCAGCAATTATGCTATTTTTCAAAATGGAAAAGGAAAAAGTTCCCACTTGTAAAAAGAAAGGTGGACTACAGCAACTGCTAATCAGTTTTGTCAGAAGTGTCCAACGAACACATGTGGCAGATTAATGAAATTACTGTTATAACTCAGATAAGATGCACTATTTGCAGAACCTGCAGTGCCAGCAGTGGAGCATTAAACTGCTTTTCCATTTTAAATGCTAAATTGGTTCTATAATATATTTTGTAATCTCTCTAATCACAATGCTATTATTTTCTTCACCGAGTGATTCTATACTTTTCCTTCACCATCAAGGCAGCTGTATCATTAAAATAGTGCTTTATTTTTGAAGCAATCTCCATGAAGCCCTTAAAGTAGCTTCAAAGTGAAAGCAGAGGGTTTGGATAGCTTTGTGGAGTAGCTTCACAATGAGGCAAGCAGCAGAACTGGCACTGTAAGTACATTATGCATCCACACGCTGTATGGAATTGCTTTCTCCTCTAAAAGCCACTCCATCTTTTTATCTGTATTTCTTTTTCCCCCGAAGAGAAGAAGTTCTTTTAAATAACATGCCTGTGTCTACATGTGTCTATAGTGTTAGACATCCCACTTATTTCTAGACTACTACCATGGCTTTTTACTGCTTATGTTTGCTAATATGTACTGCAATTGCTGCTCCTTTCCACACCAGTGTAATGGGAAAGAACACAAATTTCACATTGATAGCTTTCACAGGACAACAGGAGCCAGATCAGAGTACATTTCCCTCCTTATGCTCCCTCAGCTGCCTCTCCGTAACCATCTGCTCTCGCCTGCCCTACACGAGGACGACTGCATTCGCCCCCTGCGGCAGAAGCCACCACTCTGCTGGGCATTTGTGCAGCCCCGAGCACACCACGGGGTCACAGACTGCACCTTTCCCACGGCCAACACCTTGCCGTCCTTTATATGCATGCAACCAATGAAAATGTTTTCATCATTGATTTTCTGGTGAAAGTCCAGCTGTAAAAAGCCTGACAAACCAAAATTTCTCTTCCTGTTATCACCTGGTGGAGTGAAGTCACAGATGGAGCATGCTGGTACAGATGAATTTCAGAAGGGATTCCTTTAGATAATTTAGAAGGTCAGTCAGTAGCGGTCTTTGTAAGTAAACTTCATCTGCTCTATTGATACCCATCTAAAGAGCTAAATATTAGTCTGAGCTAATTATTTTGACTTCCTATGGGGAGAAAGAAGAGAAGCAACAGGAAAATAATCCCACCATGTGATGGGCAGTGAAGGAGAAGGAAACGAATAATGGTCCATTGCAGATGCCCTTCTTTTCCCCTCACTGTCTTGGGCGGAGCACAACAAACTAACTCAGGCAAGATCTACCCCTTACACGCGGCTGCTGTCAGGACAGATGATATTTCAGAATCCCCAGGCACGCAGTCAGGACGAACAGGATGAACAGGACAAGCCAGATCTTTTATGCTGAATGTATAAACCTCGCTGCAAAAATGTGGACCTTCATATTACACCGTTTATAACAAGAATGGATGACATAGCAATTGGGAAAAACACGTTACAGCAAGAATACGCTTGGATTCTGAATCAGGCATTTGTCCTCCTATGATAAACTGGCTTACAGGACCCTAGCAGAAAGATGTTTCATGTTTTCCTGACTCGTGACAAGGTAAATTCTGAACCAAGCAGATACATTCTGCACTACAGGTAGAGTTACTCCAGCAGTTCATTCACACCAGTAAATCCTCAGAGTGAGAACAAAAAGTCAGCTGCAGATGCTTGAAAGGTACAGGGTCATCCAGCACTCCTGTTTCCCCACTCAGGATGGAAGACTTGCTCACTGCACGGTTCTGAAACTTCAGACTTCAGCCAGAGGCCACAATCACGAATGACAGGCTGAGAGAGGAAGAGACTCATACATTGCAAACATTTCAGCCCCCAATTTAGACACCTGAAAGCAAGACAACATGCATACTTCTAACTATGCAACACACAAAAGTCTATTGAAAATGAATATAGAAGCGAGCACACTAATTATTGTGTATTATTAATAATCACAGAATGAGACATAAGAAAGGCACATTGCCCTGAAGTGTAATTATTCAGCTTTTTGATATTAACATTTACCAAATATTTTTAAATCCACTTCCCACATGCTGTACACTCAGATTCTGTACCTACTTTTGCTAGTCATAGAAAAGACCCAATGCAGTAAGTGGAGTTTTGTCGCTGTTGTAGTCAAAGAGTGGGTAGAGAAAAAAAGAATTTAAAAGAAAAAAAATTTTTTAAAAAAACCACACACTCGCACTGTTTCTATCAGCTTTCATTCTGGTGATCTGATGTGGACACTGGTAATCTGTTAACTACTTCTCCACAAAAAGAAAAGCAAGCTTTCTGTCGGTAAAGTACCATTTCACCATCCAGGCTCTGCACCTCCACTGGGATCCGTGCAGAGGTCTGCAATTCAAACCCCCTCCCGCCCTGCCACGCAATTTTAAAGCAAAACATGGAGGGGTGGAATAGCCCAGCGGGGGTTACGCTGAACCTTCGCTTCAATGGGAGAAACATTTGTTAGCTTCAGCCAGCCCAGTCTGGGTTCTTGTTCACACAACCTGTGGCGACCCGTAGTTTCACAAGAGGGGGATAACTGGAAGACAAAGCAAAATGGTAGAAGCTTATTGCCCCAGTTCAAGTGGCCACTGGTGTTTCTCAACCAATTGCAAAAAAAAAGAAAAAAAAAAAAAAAAGGAGAGGGGAGAGGGTCTTAGCATACCAAGCAGCTATGCTGAAGAATGCATATGTTCCATCATACTCATCACCAGGACCACTGCTTGGCAAACACTCTCTCATCCAACCCACTTTATAAGCTTGACCAAAAAGGTTAAACACTGTGAAGCAGAATGTACCGATTAAAAAACCTGGAGAATTCTTCTAGAAAACTACTTTGTCTTTTCTCGTTAGAGACCAGTACCAGGACTCTTTTTTTTTTTTTTTTTTTTTTAATAACTGACAAAACACTTATATTTCTAAGAAGAATTTTATAACACCCTTATTACTCAGACACCTCACCCTTTTGTGCGTGGGCATTTCATCGCACACTCAACACAAACCCCAAATACTTCCCAAGCAGAGCAGAACTCCCCAGAGAAGCTGCTCCCACCCCATCAGTCCTGAACCGGGCCCAGTAAGCTGAGATCAATTCTCATCCTCTTGTTACTGAGTTCAGTCAGCCCTTCAGTGTTGCTCAGTATCATTTTGAGAAAAGTATTTCTTAAAGCAAGCAAAAGCAACCAAAAGAATTAATGAGCTACACTACAACAAAAAGTATAGTCTACTGGTGTCTATCTAGCACTTCTCAACATAAGGCAAGATAAAAAACCATCTCACTTCATTTACTAGTTTCTTTTCATAGTTTTCACGAACATTTTAAAGGACTGTTAATTTGTCTCCAAGCCAGATAAAAAACCTGCCATTGCTAACACAAGATAAAAGGTCTAACTGTAGTGGTTGCCATTAGAAAGCCTTTATTATGGCTTTGTTAGTATAGCTACTGCTACTACCACATAATGAGACAAAGTGTGTCACTAGATATGCACACCTTACTCGAGAATCAAAACTCCCTGAATAAATAATCTTCTTGTAACAAGTGACAGACCAGATTTGGGTCTCACGCTCACAATGAACAGGGTTTTATGAGTGCAACACGTGGGAAGCCTTGATAAAAGTGAATACTTCTGTAAGAGATGATTTTCTGGATCTTGTCAGGAAAGTTGTCTTCTGTTCAAGCCTATCCTCAGAGAAGTACAGAACTTCAAAAGCATAGTAAAACTTTAAATTTTTTTTTAACAGAACTCTAGTCTGTAACTCCAAATGTCCTGACCCCTTCTGTTTATCTAGAGATAACTACGATATTAAAACCAAACAGACCAGACATAAGAGCTAGAAGTAGCATTTTAATGAAAAAAGATAAGAATTCCAGAAAACACACACAACAAAGGTTAGATGTAGAATGTGTTAAAAAAATAATACATATAAAGTACATATATTAAAAACCATCCTTGCTTTCTCCAGTGAAATTTTCTGCTCTGTAGAAGTGTCCACTCCACTGCATGATTTTTTTTATATACCATGAATACTGAAGAATCAATTACTGACCAAGAAAGTGTGTATATTTATATACATAAATACACATTTTAAAATACATAAAACAAAAAAGCTGCTAAGTACTTTTACACTTCGTATAATTTCCTTAATTTGTATTATATCGTGTACGTTACCAGAGTCTCACTGGATTGTGCACATCAGTTTAGATATGAATAATCTTGGCCTTTTCTGGACTTGCACACATTTGTAACAAGGTGGTTCCTCAGGGAACCAGCTGAGGGAGACTAAGATCATTGTTCCGTTTTCCACTAAAACCCTACCTCAGTCAGCCTATAAAAATTAGATTCCATACTCATCGAGAACTTCTAAATGTGTGATCCTTCCCTCATGCTACACTTTCTGCTGTCTGCATCCCAAATATAGAAACAAACACTTGTACTCCCCTATTTACATTACTGTAGCTGCAAGAAAAGGAACTTCAAATCTGTGTGCAGCCCATGAGTTACTACTGTTCTACAAGTCCACAGCTGAGCACAGGAAAAGGAGGACGCATTTTATTAGAAAAGAGATTCTGTTTGTTTCTTTGGACAGCAAAACCTTAAAGCAGCCAGGGGTTTAAAGTGCTGGAATTGGTCCCAATGAAGACAAATTAGAAAGCTGCAAGCAGAGAAGATAGTCTATAAGGCATCTTAAATTGCATTCAATGCATTGCATGGCTTTGCGCAACGTAAGTCTTACTGCTGTGGACATGAGGTACCTGTTAATTTTGTTTGAATACATAGGATTGCAAAGAAACCTTTTTAAAAAAAAACAAACTAGCAATGACAAAATATAAAACAAATGCATCTGCCCACAATGTTTTATGTACGATACTTTCCTCTATTCCTGCTCATCTTTCCACTGTACAGATATAATTGCATGGATAAAGTTTCATAATGACAGCTTAATTCAACCCCTAAAGCCACACAAGTTACAAACCCATCTCTATACTCATATTCTAGAGGATAAAGCAACACAATTTTTAAATGTAAGGCAGGACAAGCCAGAAAAAGCAGGCCACCTCAGGCTATAACATATGAATCCAGATGAAAACCAGCACTAAGTTAATACCACATGTAAAAAACAAAGTTACTAACAAGGCAGCAATACATTCAGAAACACAGTCCACTTGATTAGCTTGATACTACTACGCCAAGCTATTCCATCAAGCAAAATGTTTAGTTTTGTTTGGTGGTTTGTTTTTAAAATCTGAAGCATGCCAAACTTTCTAAATAAAGCTAGTACAATCAGATGTAGGAAACCAGCAGCTGATTTCATCACTTTGAGAGCACTACGCTTCCTCTCCTCTCCACCTATCTCCAGCGAAGGCAGCTTTGGAAGCTGTTTCCTGTTCATCCGTCCAACTGGTACAGATCAGACAGTGGAAACTGGTTCCATTACATTAAATTACTGATATATTTCACCCTGATTTTCCACTAGGATGAGTCTTTTGCAAGCAAAGACAAGCTTGATCTGTGTTCCACGTTAACTACACATGAACCCATTCTCAAGTGGAAGCCCCATTGCGTCACTTAACTTCCAAGCTTGTAAGATCTCCTCTGAGCTTAACACACCTCCTTCGCTTTTAATATAGGGCAGATTTTCATCTGGTGATGTTGAAACATGGACAGGGTTAGCTTGTCTTTGTCTTCAAAAAGCTGGGTAAATCATTATTAGCTGAGCTTTGTCTCAAAGCCCATCCAAAATTTGGTGGCCTTGTTACCAAATGGATGATTCAAAGCAATAAGCACAAACCCATTCTCAAAGAGTTCAAGAGAAATCAGCAACGTGCTTGATAATTGGCCCCAAAACAGACTGCAAGTAGCAGTGATTCTGATCAATGCCAGCCTACACTGGATCTAGTGCAGCGAGTTAAGACAGAATGAAATGAGTTTAAATTGTACTCATTTAAAACTAGATATTTTAGATGAAAATCAGAATGGAGAATTCATACCAAGCCTTTATTGCCACGGCTACTGCTCGAAATATTTAATGCTATTTTATTGTAAGAGTGAAGTACATGACAACTGTATGCATATTATTTGTTAGCTTTATTGTACTGATGACAGTAGGAAATACTCTTATTTGTTCAGTCATTGAATTAATTGCTATTGCCTTTTTTTGACCCTTAAAAAAAGACACTCATTTTGTTTGCTCTATTAACTCTCAAAGTGTCAGATTCAGTAAAAACTCAACTTTCCACTCTGCACATATCACCTCCAAACCCCTGGTTTTAGGCCTTTAAAGATCAAAAAGACTGATAAGGCTTTCAAAGAATCTCTCCCAGTTTATTTACTTTTTTTTAACATTCTCTTGTTAGATATGGTTTTAACTAGAATGAAAAATACTGCAAACTATTGTCCTATACCCAAAGCATCCAGAGCACACACATTCACCTGTACTTGGTCATCATGTCTGCTGCACACAAAGAAACAGCAACTTATGAATGAGAACAGACACTTCATTTTGTCTTTAGGAATTCACCTCTGAAGTATGTTTATTCACTGACATACCAGACATGAAGAAATGACCTGGTATTTTACCTAAAATTAGCTAACAGTTTATTACACTCAGTCACCCATACAAATATCCATATATTCATATATCCATAGAATATGATATATTTCTCTTCTTTTCCCCATCCCAGCAAAAAATAAGTAACCAAACAAAAAACACTGAAGAAAAACATATCTATTCCTATTCTGCTTGTTACCCAAGTCATTTGGGGAAAAAAGTCTCAACAGTGCCTGAAAAAAAGAGATACCACTATTTTAATGATCTTCATCTAGAGGAAAATAAAATAATGCATCGATCGAGACATCAGTGGGCTAAAACTCCACAGCAATACCTTGCTTCTGTAACACCCACTTCCTCAGACTGTTACTTTTGCACCTTTAACAGGATGATAAATGCTTTTCAAGCAGTAGCCAGGACTTCAAGAAGCCTGGATCCTTTAAAACTCACCAAAATAAATAAGAACCCAGACCTACCTACCTTAGATATTTCTGGCTCCACTTGTTGTCTCTTGGGTGTCTCTTTTGACTCAGGCCCTTTTGGAGTACTAGTGTTCTTAACAGAGGGCGATTCAACTCCCTCACCTTCAAGTTGCAGATTAATACCTTCTGTGGAGACAGGGTGATCAATACCATTTGGATTCAGATTGCAATGGATAGCTGGGAAAAAAATATGAGACAGAGAAAACACTGCTTAGGAAAGAAGAACCCAATGTTACAAACTCACCACGAAGTACTAAGAAGTGCCACGTGGTAACCAGAGCTATGCCAGATCATGGCAAAAGAACTGTCAGTGCCTTGACATGAATTCCCGGTGAGATACTTGAGAAAGAAAATCAGAGGCAATGCAGCACCGCATAAGGCTGTTTAGTGCAGGCTACTGTGTTGAATTGTGCTCTGCCAGATTCACTACAGCGTCCAGGACCTTTACCTTACAGCTTTTACTAGGGTACGACAATATATCCCATATATTCATTGTTCAGCCATACCTTTTTTCTTTTCTAGGCAAGCAATTAAAGTTTTTCTATTACATTTTCAATTACTACAACATTCTAGGTCCTAAACAATGTGGGGTAAGTAAGCTGTGCTCAGCAAGCCAGCAAGTCAGTCTCTGCAGAGAGTAATGACTTACCCAGCTGATTATCTCTCTCCTTCAGCACTTTGTACCACTGCAAATTACCACCTACACCATCCTAACAAGCAAGAGGGATGTAGTCTCTAGGAGCCTATAATGAGGTGTGGACTAATGACAGCAGAATAAGGAAACACAACTAGAGGCAAAAAAAAAAACAAATGCAAACCATACCATAGAAATGCACGTTTAGAACTATGGCAGTAGTTTAATCGTTTTCTCTCCAAAATTTCTCAGTTCCAGCATTCACACAGAGAGCAGCCTCAACAACCCTCTTGGCACACGTAGGGATTTTAAAATGCATGGATCCCGAGGCAACTTCCCCTTCATGCAAGTATCCGATTTTTGCACTAATGTTCCCGGGTAACTGCGCTACTTTTAGCGCTACTCATAATTAATGGTCCCAACTTCCCCTGGACGCAAAAGAACTTTGTCCAGATACCGTGGTGCAACGTTTGACAGACCTGAATAGAAACCCAAAACACAATGTAAAGCCAAAATAAAAACTGCCCTTTTACTCCTGCTTGGCTTAGAAGCAAAGGGTGGGGAGCAGGGGAAGGAATGAGAACTGCCAGTTTCCACCAGCTACAGATCAGCCCTTGAAAGTCTCTCACGGGAAATGGGCTTAAGCAGCTCGAGCAGGCAAAGGGTCCTTCAGCTACAGCACCTTTTGAAAATCCATTCACCTGAAATGCCAGAGTCTTCACTGAAAACTTTGAGCCTAAATTACAGCAATTCCTTGGCGCAAAATTAAAGCAAAGGCCAAAAAGTTGTCCTTTTCTCCTTGGTATTTTTAAAAACATCCAAATATTTGTAAGAGATAAGTGATCTGTCCAAGTACTACAATACCTACATCTGCAAGCTAGGGATGGAAACACCTCAAGTCAAAGGAAGATGATGAAGGGTAATTCATTAACAACACCGACTGATGGAAAGCAGTAAAGAATTACAACAGGTTTTATTACAAATTGAAGCCACTTTCTGTAGAAAAGTAGAAAAATCTGCCCACAGAAAACCAGTAAACAAAACTGAAAATGGGAAGTGAACTAAATTTCAGTTTCATTGTGAGCAGATGTCGGGGAACTCAAAGGCCTGATCAGGGTTAGTCCTGGACTACTTCTACCACTACGGGAAAGAGGCAGAGATCCCTCTCCAAATAGTCAATTCTTCAGCAGACGGCACGAAAGGGAGAGAAGGAGGAATCACTAGACTACATCATGGCCAGAGCTGAACCCTGCAGAGCCCTGCTTCTGGGGAAGGAAGCAGAAGAGGTGAACCATGCAGAGATTCTGGAGGTGAGGCAGGGTTTCTACTGGCTACTCCAGAGACCTTCACAGGAGAAGGATTTCCAGTTAAAATGTCTCCTTTCTATTCTCCATTTGCTAAGGCCTTGCATGGAGTGTTCTGATTTTGCTTTAAAAGCACTGAAAACCCTCCGAGATTTTTGGGAACTCCTGGATTTCCCCTTCAGGCACAAATTTCTCAAAACCAAGAGCATTTCTTCTTTTAAAATGGGAAAAAAGCACATAAGGGGTCTGCAGCAGTCTGCCTGGCTGTTGTTCTTACCTGCCGTCTTCCCATCTCATTTCAGTACGACAGGCATCTGCAACTCCTTCCTGATACCCAGAGAGCTGCTACAGAGCCTCATTTCCCAAACCAACTCCAAGGACCTCTCTCCTAAGACGAGCTGCAGCTCTTCTGCTTGCAAGTCTCTTTCTTTCCTTGTTCAGACCAATTCTGTAGGTTGGCTGGAGGCAATGCAAAACCAAATCCCATCGTTCTGGCATGGCCTCTCAGGGTGAGGAGGGCAAAACAGATGACTGTCTTCAGGTCATTCCTTTCCTCCTACTCATTTTCCCAGCCACACCACTGAGTCAATCCAAAACATAAATAACCTTATATAATATAAACTCATTATATATATATATATATATAAAAATTATAACCTTAATAATGTTAGTAGAGGCATTTCCTAACTTTTAAGTCCTTTATTTCTTGGTAAACTCCATACATACCCCTTCCTGGATTTTGCTTTTGTTATGGTTACAAGACTGCGATGGAACTGAACTTGAACACAGCTGCTGCTCAATTTTTCTGTTGCAGGACCTCTTTCTGTGTCAGAGAAAATGCAAAATCCTTTTTTACTTTTGCAGTGCAGCTAACAGGCTTTACCTTCTCTGACTGTATTGCTGTTAATGGGGAAGTCTCCAGAATCTGGCAAGCTGTTATGATAAAGGGAGTCTTTGGGGCTTTTAAGCTCCCATGGGAGGTTTCAGAGATACTACTGTGTGGTTTATATTTACATCAGTGTGTCTTATGACACCAAAAAACTCTCTCTCTCTCCTAGATCATATCCACCTATAATTATCTATCATCTCCTCTAGATCATATTTACCTACCTGAATAATGACTACTTTGCTTATCCTCCAGACCACAGAAAAGATGGATGTCATCCACCAAGACAGACTTTTTGCAGCCCAGTGAGGATGGACACTGCTCTGTTAGTAGCCAAACTAATCCCTCCTTCACAAAAAATGGGAGATATCCTAGCCACCCTGTAGAAGTACTCCCACCACTCCGTGCTTCAGCAAGAGCTGGAAATTAACAATGAAAGACACTTGGTATGGAATGCGGTCCGTAAAAATACCTCCAGCTGTCCCCTGCAAGGATCTTACCTAGCTGAATAGGAAGACTTCTGCATACACCTTTGAAATGCTAACACACCTCAGCAGCATCCAGAACCAGGCAGGTTTTGGCTTGTCAGACCCTTTCCAGTGCTCACTAGAGAGAAATCCCCAAGCACAGTGGGACTTCGCACTGCCTGGAAGGACACTGCCAGCAGCAAGCTTCCTGCGGATTGCAGCCTCCTCCCTTCCCAGTGCTCCCGAACAACACAGGTCAGCGAGGAGGGTGGCAGGGGGCGGACAAGGAAAGCTTTCTGGGTTACTGCACTGATTTACCAAGCATTTCAGGGAGCAAATGATCCAGGTTTCCAGTAACATGGTAGCATAAGCATCACCTGGATGGCTTAAAAAAAAAGTAACATGGCAAGATAATGCTTGACTCTTAGCCCATCCTTCTTTCAAGAGTAATGAACATTAGTGCTGTTTCAGCAATGCGTTATAGTGTGCTCCTTCAGGATACAAAAGAGAGAGAAGAAATTGGAGAGGCTGCCAGCAATTACATACGTGCCCATGACCTTTTTATTGAAAAGAAACACAGACTGCCTCAGGAAAGACTTCTGAAGTTGCTGATATTGCAGGGGGTGAGGGGGAAGATAACTTTTATTTCCTACGGGTAGAGGGAGAAGGAAAGAGTTCATCTCTCTCCTTCACGCCATCACAGTCCTGGCTTACCATCCACCCAGACTGCATCTGTTCCTTAAGGAAGACACACCTAGAACAAGAGCTTCAGCATGGGGAGACAGCAGACCACAGGGCAGGAGCAAACAAAAGCAGAGCTGAGGATAAATATCTCAGTCACTCGGCAAAGTTAATCGCTCTTTGTCATGAGCCATCTTCAGGTGGCCAGCTCTGTTGTTTCCCTCTAGTGCTGCCTCCAACTCTCAGCTACACATAGGGTAAGAAGACAAGAATATTTGCTTGCATGGGTCTGTTATTTCCTGTTACCACACAGAAATACATATTTCCATTAAAATGTCAATACGAGCCACAATTGCTCCCTTTCAAGGTTTGTTAAAAGCAGGGAAAGATGTCAACGTTTGGTCAATAATAACATATTCTCTTGTTAAATCAGCACCTGATATAATTTTAGCTAGATAAGGCCAGCTCTAAACTCCGGATTGACTATGCAAAACTAAACGGCTGGGGGGCTGCCAGCACCCAGGGTTAACGTCCTGTAGTACTGAGTCCAAGCAGCTTGTAGAAAAGCAAGATGAAACACCAGCTTTATCACAACCCAACTGCTCTGACCCTTTTCACTGATTCTCTTAAATCTCTTTCAGGACTTGATGGCATTCATCTGGAAAAGATTCTACCTACAGATAAAGTAATTTTTTGCTAAAATACTTGTCCTGGTTCTTACTTCTCATTACCCTGGTATTAGCTAATGCTAACTCACACCACCCTCTGCATTCAGACCTTTTCCCCACACCGTTTCTTTGACAATATCTCTACTGTCTCATCACGTCTTTGCCAAATTAAATCCACCTCATCATTCCCAGATTTTAGAAGTCCATCAAGACACCAAACCCTACCTCCAAATCAGCTGATAGTATCCACTAGGTATCAGCAATATCATTAGATTTTGAAACAGAGCCTCTTCCAATAGTTTTCCATACAATCTCAATATTCATATGTCATCCATATGCCTCAGTAAATACAACTCTTCATACAGTTTCAGAGCACTTAAATTCTCCTTTCCCTGCTGAAAAGCCCACCTAACAGTTGATGAATGCTGCGTCTCTCTTCATGCTTCCCAACAATTGTCACTTAACTTGGACTGGAAGCTCTCTGTGGTGAGAACTTGTTTTCTTTTGGGGAGGGAGGGTGGCTGTTCTGTCCAGCTCTGACTCCACAGCAGCCAGCACATGACAAATGGTGCTGGCAGACACAATAACACAGATCCACAGATTACATTTGCAAAACAAACTATTATTTAAAACAAAGGTACTTAAGTGCTCTTGTACTCTTAGCTCAATGGTAGAGCTGAATCTACAGGAAAATAACCACTTTTCCAGAACTTTAAAGAAAAGATTGCTGAGATCTCCCAAGTTAAAAATGACCATATCTGTCCTAACAAACTAGGGAAGGAACAAAATTAATGCAATAAACAGTGTATTTTTTCCACATGCTAGAACACAAACCCAAGTCCTTTCCATGTACACGGAGCAAAAGAATCTGTTGCCCTGCAGAAGCCGATACGTGTGTGCCGAGCTCCATGCCCACGCAGACCCCTTATGGCAGACCCCTTACGGTAGGCGTATGCAGTTTGAAAGGAGAGCTCGCAGGGCAACGCGAACGCTCGGCTCCCCTCGCTGCCTCCCTCCCAGGTGGCAAGCAGCCAAGAGACAGCTTGTCTGAACACGCTTGATGGTGCACAAAAGTCACCAGGAGCCACAGTAAGTTACTGGCATCTGGGGGCAAGCCTTGCATTTTACTAGAGGGTACTCTGTGAATCCTGTCTTGAGAGCAGCCTGAAGGCACTCTTCAAAACATATCCTTGATGTATCCAAAGTTTTGCATGGGCAGATGGAAAGCCTTCGTCTCTCCATCTGTAGGCACACGGCTTAGCAGATCAAACCTATGATCAATTGCTGCCTCTGTAATCTCTACTGCCTACTGTGTGAAACATTTCATAACTACTTGTTTCAGTGGGAATACTGCTGGCTGCTTAAAATTTTAAGCAGATCAATTAAGGCTATATTAAAGCATATTTGGCAAGTGCTTGAGTTACATGCAATAACAATTGCTCTATTCTAAAAAGTGATCGAGTAAAAATAGCATCTTCTTACTCATCTGCCCTGTTCTGTGTGCATCACAGTCACATGCTAGTGTTTGCTGTTCAGAGACAAAAAGCAGGCATGGGAGATACCCATCCAACCTCTAACAATCCTTACAAAACTTTCATGTGTCAAATACTGGCAAACACGTGAGCTCCATTTTATGTATTCATGCCACAGAATACTAGGAGGTCAGTCCACCTGCTGCTCCCACCACAAAACGCCATGTTGTGAAAAACAGACAGAAGTTAGTCTATAGAGCTAGAACATCAACAAACTCAAGCTGGACACAGCAGGGACCTTACAAAAAAGGATCCAAATATCTTTCCAGTCACTTCAAGTCTTCATGACGGTCATGAAGATTTAACAGGTCTTTCAGGAAAGCAGATCCTGCAAGACCTTTGGACAGCAGCTCTCACTGGACCTGTTCCTTCCATCTCTGCCCAGTTCTTTTTCAAAAACAAAGAAAATCTCCAAACACGCAAAATTCCACTGTCAACTCTTTCAGTCAGGCTTCTGTACACTTCCAATGTTGCATTTCAGTACCAAATAGCCAAACAACACCCCTGGGTCTTTTTGCTTGCTGTCATTCACAACCTGCTTTAACAGAGTTGATCAGATTCAGGGAGACATTCACATTGAGATCTCGTTCCAGAGCGAGAGGGCTGCTCACGCTGACCAAACAAGCAAGAAGGATCCACACTGCAAAGTCCTTCCTGTATTTCCAGAAGCTTGTACTTCACTAGTAATTCTGAATATCCCTAGAAAACACGGGATCATTTCAAAGATTATGTCTGACCTGAGCAGTTAGTACCACTTCTACAATACTAAAAAACAAGATTAAAAACAGCTAATAAAGATCATCTTCATTTGTATCATAAAATTTAGGATTACTTTGGCTACTTTATGTGGCAGAAAGTTCTGCCACAGTCATCAATTTCTTTAATTCCTATGGATGGTCCATCTGCCTCATCATTCACTTTCTAGTTTTGAGAAATTTTCTGGCTTTCACCTATAGGAATTACTTCTCCATACGGTCCTACCTCCAGCTAATGTAAGTTGGCACAGTTCCCCCAACCCATCACTTTGGACCAGTTTCACATGAGCCCAACCTGCTGCCTATGTTGCCAACTAGTAAATACTGCTGGCAACTTGACGAAGCAGCTTCAAGATTTTGCCCACTCTGTTTCTCAAATCTGTCTATCTAATGGCCACCAAATGAGCAGCATTCACACAGAGCAAAGCAGCTCACCAAACCAGGCAGGACCATTTCTACTTCAGTACAGTTAACATGAATTTATCAGAAACCTCCTGTAAGGATGAATTCTCAAAGTACTTAGCTAGAGTAATACTGGTGTCTAGCTATCTGCTTCTGGTAGTCAGTATCAAAACTCAGCATTAAGCAATTAGGAATAGGCTGTGCCAAAAGCCAGGCCAGCCCCGAGCTGTGGGGTGCTTTGTGAACTGCTGCTACTGATGAGCTGTACCCGTAAGTCTGAGTTCAAAGCTCAGGCACAGACAGCAAGGCTTGGCAGACACAGCAGCACACTGCTGCACCAGCAGGTCCATCCAGAGAGCTGCTTGTCTTTCGAGCCTCTCTATTCTAACTGTTAAATTGAATAATCCAGTAGATGATTAACAAACAGTAAACTTCTTACATGGTATGAACTTTACAACCAAGAGTTTGTTCAAGTAGTGGGACGTGCCCTGCAGCTGGGAGGTATCTGAAGGGTGAGAGAAGGGACAGCTCTGCAGCAAGGAAGTGAGCGATGAACCGGGTCAAGATGGGCAGAGAGGGCAGAGCAGAGGGGAGACAGGTGTAGGAGGATGACAGAGACAGAAGGGGGCAAAGCATTCAGAGGAGGGGTGTTCATTTTAGCTTGTAGCTAAATTTTACAGCTTGTAGCTGTAAATTATGTATTTTGTCTCTTTTACCCTGTTAGATTTATCATCAGTAAGACAAAAATTGAAGTAACTGCACTCCTGATGCAGCTATCTCTGAACCTCTCTAGATGGACAACTGTGTAGTCATCCCACAGTACCAAGCCAATTACCACTACAAGACATTCACTCTCTCCAGAAACAATGAAAAACTGCCCAAAATGAATCCCAAACACAGAAAGAGAAAAAATGTGAAATAATCTACTGCATTCCACATACATCTCTGACACACACCTCAGCTGTAAGAGGCAGCTGATGGTAGTGAGTCTTGTACAGCATCAGAAATATACCAAGAAACCAGAATGAGTAACTTAGAAGTTCCATCCACAATCAAACTGAAATCATAATTTGGTTGAAGGCCATGCAAATCTTGAGTGTACACAGAGAAGAAAGATTCCTTAGTTGTCTACAGAACAGAAACACTAAGCCCAGAATAAGAAATCCTTTTCTTGCACGGGTTAAGTTTGCCTTTTAAGACTCTCATCCCACCACGATGTGTGTAGACTTAAGTTTACTCAGCTAAGAAATTTGTGTGTGCATTTCTAACAATTTTCCTGCTGGAAATTACTTATTTTATGCATGGCAATACCCACTTGCCATCCCTTATCTCATAGACTTTAGCAAATGCTGTAAACATACAAGACGGTTTCTGTTACACCTGCTCTTCAGGAGACAGACTGCACATTATCACTACGCTAGATGGACCTTGGAGCCTCAGCAATGCAACGTCTGCCTTTTTATCATGAAATCCTGTTGCTGTTACAAAGTAGGCACAATGACTGGACAGCCAAATTATTTCTGAAGCATTTTCTCATTCCGGTTTAATAAATGTACAGGTGGTACCAGCAGCACTTGAACTCACACTGGCAACAGAGAGGCTCATTGAAAAATGGACCAATTCAATTAATAAGTAAGGCAAGTCTAACAAATCCTCCACAAGTATAGAGGAAGAGATGAATACTGGCAAAGAAGGGGACTAGTGAGCTATGCAATTAGCTCAGAGGAAAATGGATCTCAGTGAACAAAGTAATACAGATCAGTAAGTAACATGCATCATATGTACACAGGAACATAACTGAGCAATGGATTACAGTAGAAAATAATTAGTAATTTGTTTTGCAAACTAATTTCATCCTCTGTTAATAAGGAGGCTTGTGCGAGCACCTACAAAGCTTCTCCTGGAAAGTGAAACAACAACTCTGGATTTCACGTTTGAGATGCACAGATTTGCAATCAAAGAGGGTGCTACAGGAGAAAAGAATTTTAAGCATGAAAAAACAAAAAAAACCTATGGGTAGGTCGAGAGGAACAGACCTAAAGTAACGCTTTCTCTGAAGGAAAAATATCCACCACGCATTGCAATTGTCAGTCACCAACTGATGTAGGCAAACTCTAGACTAGGTACCGCTGTTTGTTGCCCTCTGAGGATTCCACAGTGAATATGGAGAGGAAGTAGATAGAAAAGATAAAGAACACACTTGCATAAGAAACAAGTTTTCATTAGTTCCACTATTCCTGGAAGAAACTTGTCTTGCAATCACTGCTTAGAAGATTAGCTAGTCACACTCCACCGCAAATTATATTTCTAACAATGCCTCATCTCAAGTCCTAATAGCACTACTATTCAATTCTATAATCAGCCAGCAGTACATCAGAAACCTTTTCTAAACACTAGTGAGCCTATGCAGCATACAAATAATGCCTCAGACACACACAGGTTAAGTCTTTATTACGGCATTAGTGGTGCACTGTCCCAGACGTGCATCACAGATCTCTGCCTATATCCTACTCATGAAAGCTGGTGTCTGCCTAACACATGGCACAGAAATGGCTGCAGTTCAGTTGTCGATCCAGGCTTTATTCCTCATCCCATGAATGATGCACAAAATCATCAAAATGCAAAGGAAAATGCATTTATTCATTCTCACTAGCCTAACTAGTTTGCAATCTGGCAACTGACTTCTGGTTTCAGTCCTGGCTTTCTCTCAACTGCCTAAAAGTTACCTCCTTTATCATTGTTTGAGGCTACTTCTTCCCCTGCACATTTAACTGAAGAGCTTGGAAATGCCTTCTTTCCTTTCCTCAGTAAAATTCTTCACCTCCTACTGCTTACTCATACCACTGTATCCTACTCACTCTAGTACCCCAGCTGATTTGTGTAGCGACAAACCGTTAGCTGAGAGCATGCAATTATTTTGCTAGAGGAAAATCCAGGAGAAAGCCTCTATTTACACACATTACAATTCTTCTTTCTTTATGTTTCTGAAAGAGCATTATTAAAAGTCTCTTTCTTGCTTTTACTAGGTTATTTGCAGAGAAGCAAATCAATTCAACTAAAACTCCCTCCAGCAAAAAAAAAAAACAACCACACAAACAAAACTCAAAAAACCCAACAACAAAAAAGCCATAAAAATCAGGGCACAGGAGAGAAAATGAGCAGGGGAATGGAGCAAAGTAATGATCTGAATGTTCAGCTGAAAAGTGTGAGCTAGCAAGGCTCCATACTATATAGAGACAGACAGGACTGCACAGAAGACAAGCTACAATCCACCCCAAACGTCTTCCTCAAGCCCCTGAAGTCGCTGAGGGTGAGATTTGTAGATCCAATCTGCTTCAGGCACTCCTGAAGGTCTCTCTCCGACCATATTTCACCTTGTTTATGCAGGTCAGTACAGCAGTTGCCAGCCCTGTCTGCTGTGGGGAACTGGTATTTTCCAGGACAGCATTTCTACAGCTGCCGCCTAATGCAGGGCCCTCCTTCCCCCCTGCCATCCCACTGACCTGCCACAGCAGACAGTTCCTCTTACAGAACAGCATCAGTTCTTTTATACATTGGGAAAAAGAGAGCTACATATCTTATGCATCACAACACTGTCTGTTAACTTCTTTATAGCTCAAAGCCCAATTCCCCATCTCCTCTCTGTGTTTCTGAGTTGTCTTGGCTGAATTCTCAAGCTCTTGTGGTGAGAAGAATTGTTCTGAATGCCCACAAGATGAGCCAGACTTAGTCACAAAAGTGATCAGGCTGGGTCAGACTAAAAGTCTACCCCTTTAAGCCATTGCTTAAGGAAACAGTGTGAGAGCAGGGCACACATGTATTGATCCTTCCTTGGCAGGTCAGGAATGACTCAAGGCGGAAAGCTGCACCTGGGGAACTGCGTTAGATGAAAAACTAACTCCTTTTTTTATTTTAAGCACAACACCTACAGCGTCATTGTTCTGCCTTGTGAACTAGTTCCTTTTTCACCTCTCCAAACCATTCATCAATGTCTATGGATTCTCTCCATGGTCACCTCTTTTCCAAACAAAAGAATCAGAATCTGTCACCTGCCCTCAGAGAACGTACCACATCTCTGACCAGCCAACCGCCCTTTTCTGTATCCTTTTCAGTCCTGTCCCTTTTTTGTATCCTTTTCAGTCCTGTCCCTTTTTTGGGGTGTGGCAAGGAAAACCGTAGGGAGCATTCAAAATACAAGAGCAATACGCAATGATATAGAAACAAAGATGTTTCTTGCCTTGTTCACAGAATCACAGAATGGTAGGGGTTGGAAGGGACCTCTGTGGGTCATCTAGTCCAACCCCCCTGCCGAAGCAGGGTCACCTACACCAGGCTGCACAGGACCTTGTCCAGGTGGGTCTTGAATATCTCCAGAGAAGGAGACTCCACAACCTCCCTGGGCAGCCTGTTCCAGTGCTCCGTCACCCTCAGAGGGAAGAAGTTCTTCCTCATGTTCAGACGGAACTTCCTCTGCCTCAGTCTGTGCCCATTGCCCCTTGTCCTGTCTCTGGGCACCACTGAAAAGAGCTTGGCCCCATCCTCCTGACACCCACCCTTCAGATATTTATAAGCATTTATAAGGTCCTCTCGCAGCCTTCTCTTCTTCAGGCTGAACAAGCCCAGCTCCCTCAGCCTCTCCTCGTAGGGGAGATGTTCCAGTCCCCTCATCATCCTCGTAGCCCTCCGCTGGACTCTCTCCAGTAGCTCTTCATCTTTCTTGAAGTGGGGAGCCCAGAACTGGACACAGTACTCCAGATGAGGCCTCACCAGGGCAGTGTAGAGGGGAAGGAGAACCTCCCTCGTCCTGCTGGCCACACTCTTCTTGATGCACCCCAGGATCCCATTGGCTTTCTTGGCAGCCAGGGCACACTGCTGGCTCATGGTTAACCTGTCGTCCACCAGGACGCCCAGGTCCCTCTCCGCAGAGCTGCTCTCCAGCAGGTCCACCCCAAGCCTGTACTGGTGCATGAGGTTGTTCCTCCCCAGGTGCAGGACGCTGCATTTGCCTTTGTTGAACCTCATCAAGTTCCTCTCTGCCCAGCTTTCCAGCCTATCCAGGTCACGCTGAATGGCAGCACAGCCTTCCGGTGTGTCTACCACTCCTCCCAGTTTGGTGCCATCAGCAAACTTGCTGAGGGTACATTCTAACTCTTCATCCAGGTCGTTGATGAAGAAGTTAAACAAGACTGGGCCCAGTACTGACCCCGGGGGGACACCACTTGTTACCAGCCTCCAACTAGACTCAGCGTCGCTGATGACAGCCCTCTGAGTTCTGCCATTCAGCCAGTTCTCTATCCACTTCACCGACCACTCATCCAGCCCACACTTCCTCAGCTTCCCTAGGAGGATATCATGGGAGACTGTGTCGAAAGCCTTGCTGAAGTCAAGGTAGACAACATCCATGGCTCTCCCTTCATCTACCCAGCCAGTCATGTCATTGTAGAAAGCTATCAGATTGGTCAGGCATGATTTCCCCTTGGTGAATCCATGCTGACTACTCCTGATAACCTTCTTTTCTTCCACTTGCTTCATGATGGCCTCCAGGATAAGCTGCTCCATCACCTTTCCCGGGATGGAGGTGAGGCTGACCAGCCTGTAGTTCCCTGGGTCCTCCTTCTTGCCCTTTTTGAAGATTGGAGTGACATTGGCCTTTCTCCAGTCCTCGGGCACCTCTCCTGTCCTCCAGGACCTCTCAAAGATGATGGAGAGTGGCTCAGCAATGACATCCGCCAGCTCCCTCAGCACTCGTGGGTGCATTCCATCGGGGCCCATGGATCTGTGGACATCCAAATCACTTAAGCGATCCCTCACACAGTCCTCCTCGACCAAGGGAAAGTCATCCTCTCTGTGAGCTTCTTCTTTTACCTCCGGGGCCTGGGATTTCTGAGGGCCAGTCTTAGCACTGAAGACTGAAGCAAAGAAGGCATTCAGTAGCTCTGCCTTCTCCGCATCCTCCGTCACCAGGACACCCGCCTCATTCAGCAGTGGCCCCACGTTGTCCCTAGCCTTCCTTTTGCTGCTGATGTAGTTGAAGAAGCCCTTCTTGTTGTTTTTGACATCCCTTGCCAGCTTCAATTCCAGGTGAGCCTTGGCCTTCCTCATCGCATCCCTGCATGCTCTCACCACGTTTCTGTACTCTTCCCAAGTGGCCTGTCCCTCTTTCCACATTCCATGGACCTTTCTCTTCTGCCTGATCTCCGCTAGAAGCTCCTTGTTTAACCATGCACGTCTCCTGCCTCCTTTGCTAGATTTCCTGTGCATGGAAGAAGTGCTGTTTAAAGAGCGACCAGCACTCATGGACCCCCCTGCCTTCGAGAGCCCTGGCCCACAGGATTCCTCCCAGTAGCTCCTTGAAGAGGGAAAAGTCAGCCCTCCTGAGGTCCAGGGTTTTGATCCTCCTTATCGCCCTGCTTCCTCCACGCAGGATCCTGAACTCAACCATTTCATGGTCACTGCAGCCGAGTCTACCTCCAACCTTCACATCCTCCACCAGTCCCCTTCCTTGTTTGTTAACACAAGGTCCAGCAGCGCGCCTTTCCTTGTTGGCTTGTTGGCTCCTCCACCACTTGCATCAGAAAGTTCCAAGTTCTTCCTCATAGTTCCTTAAATCCTATTTGCTATTTTGACCACCACGACCGAGACTGTTTCAGAACACTTCAAAATGACTCAGTTTTCTAGCCCTTTTCTCCACCTTTGCCTTTGGCACCTTCCAGAACTACTCCCTCCACATTCTCTGTGTGCTTTGAGCAAATAATTGAGGGCCGAGTTGTTCAGCTGTTAATCTGCAAGGGTAAATACCTGTATCCATTCACAGGCAACAGCTTTCATGAGAAATAACCCACAACGGGATTGCTCAGTCCCAACCTCCGAGTACCTCTTCCGCATAGAAAGGGGAGTCCTTGCATCAGAGATCATATAGTTTGGACAAAAAGAGAGACATCAGAGAGACAGGACGGGGCACAAGAGGGTAAAGCCATCTCATCCAGAACAGCAGAGAAAGTTGGCACCGGAACCAGATACAGTATCCCTAACAAACCCAGAAACTCAAAACACAGTGCATTGAGCAGTAGCCCTCCAACAGCTCTACTACTCTGTAAAGTAGCTGTGGTGCTTTCAGAGTACAACAGGCAAAACAAAAACCTATGCTGCTATCCAGACACCTAGCCCTGCGCTCATTAGGAAGCCTGCACAGGTGATGCTTCGGACAGACAGTTCTCCAGGGTTATCAGCTGAACAGCCTGCACCAACCTGCAACTCTGACACCTGGCTACAGTGCCTTACTCTGAGCTTCTCACTGCTGCTCTCCTGCCATAACCCTCATGACACATCAGTGCTGGGAAGCACAAGAAACTGGCTCCAAACAGCCTGCCCTGGCCTCATACACTGAGTTGTAAATGAGAGGAACGAAGCTACACAACCTTCTTGGACATTACCTGCTATGCTTGGACATCTCGGGGAAAAAACACCAAAAACCTCTCAAGAAGAATTCTATTTTATAATATCATTTAAGCAGTAAACATGGGATCTTACAACATCACTACAGACTTTGTCAGTACTTTCTAGTAGTATGTTAGGAACTGCATCTAATGTTTAACTCTTGTCATTTGCTCACTTGCCTTCTCTTCTTGGCAAAGAAGGCACATGAACATTCAAAGCACCATTCCTTCCCTTTGCCCATATATCACCACCACCTGGTAAGTTTTATCCTTCTGTTGGGATTCAGTTGCATCAAAACAGCCAATTGATACTAACCAATGTTCTCCTGGAGCTTCTCAGTCTTCCAAGCATTTTAAAGGATAAGGCAAAACACCCACGGAATTGTATCTGAATTGGTTGACCTGAAAGCACTTCTGAGATTCCAGGTGCACTCTTGTCCTACAACCGAATTTCATCCAAGGGAAATGCAGTGACACACCAGATATACACTGTATCTTGGCTCTTGCCTAATATGGGTTCATTTCTAAAAGCAGGGAGGGAAAAACGACCACATAACCTAGAGTCATATCCAATCCTCACTCATTCGGAACACACCCAAAGAGACTTCAGAGCAGTGACATTCTTTGTTGTCACAGCTTCATTTTGAGGTCTTCAGTTGCCACAGTGGCATGGATCTTCTGAACTTCAGCTCGCAATCTCACCATGGGATGCCTGAGGAGCATAGTGTACTTGTTGAAAATGAGAACTTGCAGTCCAAAACAGACTCCTGGCCTTAGATAGCTACATTATTGCTATGCACAAGGATCACTATATATCTTGTTAAAAGCACATGCAATTAACTGTGACTTTTTCAAATGTAGCAACCTAGACAGGAAAGCTTGAAGGAGTAGCTCAAAGCAGCAGAGCACTCGCTGCCACCAAGCTGTATACACACTGGGGGGAGGACAGGCATGTCAAGAAGGGCAGCCCTATCTTCTGAAGTTGTGCTGTTGCTGAGCAAGAAACAAGGGTATAGACATCACAGCCCAACAAGAAGGCTGCCACACGAACGTGGCTGGGAGAAGACCTGTGTTCCAGTCTGGAATCCCATAATTGCTGATGCATTTTTGCAACAAATGGTCACTAAATATCATACAAAACTGGTACCAAGACAATTGTCTGGAGTTCAGGTCTTACTCCTCTCTGTCCTGTGTACACCTCCACCACTGGTCTTATCAATCTCCTCTGTTACCACCCAATGGGACAGTTTCAGCTGGAGAGGTAGACAATTATCTCAGCTCTGCTTCCAGCTGGCAGCTCTTTCCTAGCCACATGTGCATCCCTCAAGCTAAGGAGTGGTTGGAAACTATTGAAGAAAACAAGAACAGTGATGGAACCACATGCTATTTTTGAATGAGAGAGCTGGTTACTTCTTCTTTTATTCAGAGGGTTGTCATCAGCGGCGCTGAGTCTAGTTGGAGACCGGTAACTAGTGGTGTTCCCCAGGGGTCAGTACTGGGCCCAGTCTTTTTTAACTTCTTCATCAATGACCTGGATGACACCAAACTGGGAGGAGTGGTGGATACACCAGAAGGCTGTGCTGCCATTCAGCGAGACCTGGACAGGCTGGAGAGCTGGGCGCAGAGGAACCTGATGAAGTTCAACAAGGGCAAGTGCAGGGTCCTGCACCTGAGGAGGACCAATACCATGCACCAGTACAGGCTCAGGGCTGACCTGCTGAAGAGCAGCTCTGCGGAGGGGGACCTAGGAGTGCTGGCGGATGACAGGTTAACCATGAGCCAGCAGTGTGCCCTGGCTGCCAAGAAGGCCAATGGGATCCTGGGGTGCATTAAGAGGAGTGTGGCCAGCAGGTCGAAGGGAGGTTCTCCTCCCCCTCTACTCTGCCCTAGTCAGGCCCCATCTGGAGTACTGTGTCCAGTTCTGGGCTCCCCACTTCAAGAAAGATGAGGAGCTACTCAAGACAGTCCAGCGGAGGGCTACAAAGATGATTAGGGCACTGGAGTATCTCTTCTATGAGGAAAGGCCAGGGGAGCTGGGCTTGTTCAGCCTGAAGAAGAGAAAGCTGAGAGGGGACCTTATGAATGCCTATAAATATCTTAAGGGTGGGTGTCAAGAGGATGGGGCCAGACTCTTTTCAGTGGTGCCCAGTGACAGGACAAGGAGCAGTGGGCACAAACTGAAGCACAGGAAGTTCCGTCTGAACACGAGGAAGAACTTCTTCCCTCTGAGGGTGACGGAGCACTGGAACAGGCTGCCCAGGGAGGTTGTGGAGTCTCCTTCTCTGGAGTTATTCAAGACCTGCCTGGACAAGATCCTGTGCAGCCTGGTGTAGGTGACCATGCTTCGGCAGGGGGGTTGGACTAGATGTCCCACAGAGGTCCCTTCCAACCCCTAACATTCGGTGATTCTATGATTCTTCATCAACAACCTGGATGAAGATTTAGAATGTACCCTCAGCAAGTTTGCTGATGACACCAAACTGGGAGGTGTGGTAGACACACCGGAAGGCTGTGCTGCCATTCAGCGTGACCTGGACAGGCTGGAAAGTTGGGCAGAGAGGAACCTGATGAGGTTCAACAAAGGCAAATGCAGGGTCCTGCACCTGGGGAGGAACAACCTCATGCACCAGTACAGGCTTGGGGTGGACCTGCTGGAGAGCAGCTCTGCGGAGAGGGACCTGGGCGTCCTGGTGGACGACAGGTTAACCATGAGCCAGCAGTGTGCCCTGGCTGCCAAGAAAGCCAATGGGATCCTGGGGTGCATCAAGAAGAGTGTGGCCAGCAGGACGAGGGATGTTCTCCTTCCCCTCTACACTGCCCTGGTGAGGCCTCATCTGGAGTACTGTGTCCAGTTCTGGGCTCCCCACTTCAAGAAAGATGAAGAGCTACTGGAGAGAGTCCAGCGGAGGGCTACGAGGATGATGAGGGGACTGGAACATCTCCCCTACGAGGAGAGGCTGAGGGAGCTGGGCTTGTTCAGCCTGAAGAAGAGAAGGCTGCGAGAGGACCTTATAAATGCTTATAAATATCTGAAGGGTGGGTGTCAGGAGGATGGGGCCAAGCTCTTTTCAGTGGTGCCCAGAGACAGGACAAGGGGCAATGGGCACAAACTGAGGCACAGGAAGTTCCCTCTGAACATGAGGAAGAACTTCTTCCCTCTGAGGGTGACGGAGCACTGGAACAGGCTGCCCAGGGAGGCTGTGGAGTCTCCTTCTCTGGAGATATTCAAGACCCGCCTGGACAAGGTCCTGTGCAGCCTGCTGTAGGTGACCCTGCTTCGGCAGGAGGGTTGGACTAGATGACCCACAGAGGTCCTTTCCAGCCCCTACTATTCTGTGATTCTGTGATTTACTCCACAGGCAATTACATGTGCTGAAAACCCATCTACTAGATCACATTCCCTGGAAACTCAGATGTGGAGACAGCTAGTCTGCGCCTGGAGTGGGTGTAGGAATAAGACAAAGTTGAGTAACAGAATACCTGTCAAAAAAGCTGTACTTTTGGGCACACCCTGGAACAGCATGATAGGTACCTACACTGAAATCTGCTTCAAGCTGTCCTTCAGATGGTCCTGAACTCGCTTTAACATTCCTGGCAAAGTTGGCACATAGCACATCTACAAGCGCATCATAACTCAAGTCTCTGAGGAAACGCATGGCAGCATTCCATATCCATTGGAGTTGGCTAGGCACTGCAGGCTTTTCACCCAGGTACATCAAATTGCTGAAATTCAGAGGATTGCTCTGATAGAAGTTGGTTACAGGCTGCAAATAACTTCAGTCTTGTGGCAGTTAACCTTGATGCCACACCCCTGAATGCCCCAACCTCCTTCAAGTCTCTAGTCCCCTTGAGAATTACCAAGGGGTAAGGCCAGAGTCATTGTCATTTGATGTCAGCAACACTCCATTTTTTACTAAAAAACACTCTCCATTAGGCAGAGACAGAGTCTTAGTAGCATAAGTCCACTACAGAAGACCCATAGGAGAGTAGAATTTTACACTAACTTCCAGAAGGAAACCAGCAACAGACATTACGTATGCACTTCCCAAAGCAAATACACAGCAGGAAATGCAGTAGACCAAACTTCATTAAACACTCACTATGAAAGAATTCCATGATATAATTAGCACTTTTTTTGCTCAGGAATCTCAAAGACGCCATGGGTCAGAGCTGCAAGGGATCAGACAGAACTGTGGGGACTACCTGCATGCATACATGCTCTGGTGGGTGCTGTCAGTCTCTCACTTTCCTATGCAATAAACACTGGGAGGGAAGAAATCGCCATTTCTCTCTTCCCCTTTACCTCTGCTGCACAAGAACAAAAGGAAAAAAAAAATATTTGAGAACGCTGTTGCAGAGATCAAAAGCCTTTTTCTACTGGCGCTGACCTAGATCTTTCATTCTTACTAGAGGGAAAAAAAACACTTAAAGGAACATTGTCAAAACTGTTAGGTCTAAAAATAGACTTACCTTGGCAGTGCTCCCATCTAGATGGGCTCATATTAAGGCGTGCAAACTCACTGTCCCCATGCATACACCAATCCTTTCATCAATCAGGAAGCACTGGTACTAGACAGCCCAAAGGAGCTTCCAGTCCACCTAATCTGTTTTGGGACACTAAGGTGTATCTTATATGTAACTGGCAAGGAACTGTAGTATCCTCCAAATTCCTATTTCATATTTGCAAATCCATCACTGTCAGCTATCCCAGTAAAAAATTTGGGATACTTTCCTTAAGTAAACTACTAGACATTCGTTGCCATAACTAAACTCCAGCACTCCATGCTAAGACAGCATTAAAAATAATCAAATTTGAGGAAGATTTCAACAGTTTGTTGGATAAAATGAAATGAGAATTTTTCAAAGATTCTCCTCAAGCTATAAGTTACAAAATATCTTCACTTTAGCCACTCAAGAGTATTTCTGAAAGGAGAAACAAAGGGTCTCCTGGTTCATGGCCGAGGCCGACAAACAGGCAGTTTCTACAGAACAGTAGCAGTGGCGGAGCTGGTGGGGCAGCGGATGTTGGCTCTGGCCAGGAACTCCCATGCTCCCAGATCCGTGCTTCCCTCATGCCCCAGGGAGCTCTCCACTCCCTGCCCGTTGCACCCCAGAGCCAGCCACTTGTGAGTCTGCACAAGAAGCCAGTTGGCCCAGCCGTCCAGAAGCCTTGCTACACTCCATAAAAAGCTCGGAAGACCCAGGAACTCCATCCTAGCCAAGCTCCCAGCCGTCCAGAAGCCTTGCTACACTCCATAAAAAGGTCTGAGGACCCAGGAAGCCCATCCTAGCCAAGCTCCCAGCTGACAACCACAGAGACTGGAAGGCCAGACAACTTCAGCTTAAACCAGGTTTTCAGGGCTTTCCTTATTTCCAAGCTTCCAGAGCTGACCCACAGCAGGTTATGCTCTCAAGATCCCAAGCAGCAAACCAGGAAATGTTTTTTCCAATGAAAACAAAGAAATCAAACAACTAGGGAAAAAAAAAAAGCAGTCTATGTTTCCCAAGTCCAAGACATTTTGAGTTCAGCAAACTGGCATTTTCCTACAAAACTATCAATTTAGATGATTCCATGGTAACTTTACTTTTGACTAGAGTATGATCTGCACACTGTGGAGATCAGAACCAATGAGGGACGAGTCACCTCTCAGCTTCCCAAACAGAAGCTGCAATGCCACATGTTACCTGCCTAAGGTCACAGTTCATGAAAAGAATGCGGCTCACACCCAGCGCTCCAATGTGGCAGAAAATGCATTAAGATAAAAGCATACTTTTAAACACAGTCATACAAAGAAACATAGTTCCAACAGAAAATGATGGATAAGAAAAGGCCATAAATGTACATGCGCTACATTCACACAAAGTAGTTGCAGCCACACAGCTACTTGTGCTGAAGAAGTAAGTAGTCATCCTGCTGTACTAGTGTGAGGGTAACAGAATTATGCAAAGGCAAGAAAGTTGAGGGAGAAAAACCCAAAATGGGAGGCAAGCAGAATATACAGACAGGAAAGCCTGTTCTGAGATACCACAGCAGGGATACATCCTGGGGGAAGGAAATGGGAAGAAGGAGTTAAAGAAAAAAATCCCATCTCAGGAGAAGTGAAAGGCACTGCTTCCCAAAGCTTTAGCGGAGCTTTACTTCATTAATATTTACAAAGCTTTTAGAGATTCTCAGATAGAAAGCACTGCAGATATGACAGGAATTATTACAGACCTGTAAAGATCTAGCAAACAGGCTGAGAAGGACTTTAAGTGAATAAAGGAAGACGACATTAGAGACCACACTGAAACAGGGGTTGCTGCTGGCATATGAACCATCTGGTGCATGGCAGGCCGTTTCATTTACTTACCCATGACCGGGCATGCATGCCCAGTTCATGCTGCTAAGTTTTTCCCACCAAAGAAGCAATGTTTTTAATCAGGACCACTACCCTGCTTCTTTACACCATTACAGTCTTTGAAACCGCCATTCAGTAAAGCAGCCTGTGCATGAGAAATCCGTTTGACTCATGGAGAGGCTTACAGACAACTTTGGATATACGCAGATACCTTTTGAGACACAGTGGTTTTGTCTAACTTTATTCGAGCTTGCCTAGGAAGCTGTTTTTCAGGGACGCTGAGCTGCCCACTGCCTTCAGTTTGGCCAAGTTTTCGCTGGACTATCATCTGCACGGCTCACTTGGGTACTCGGCAAAAGACAGCTTCAGCATGATTTCCAGCCATAAAGCAAGTGGTCTTTGATGGAACTGTACATCTCAGCCTACCTAAGAAGGAAAGCTCAAGGCGGTCTCAAGATGAGCACCCCAAGCAAACCAACATACCCCAAAGTAAGCATAGGAGAGGGGTCAGGTGGCCGGATTTCACACTGTGGACTTCCAAAACTTCCCCAAGGGCACAGAAGAAAGCAAGGTGGGACCCAAAGGCCAGGATTCTCAATGCCTCACTCTCCAGCGCTAGAAACCCAAGTGAATTTTGGAAGCAGGCGGGAAAGCGCACCTGCCACCGCTCTCCTGCAGCCCCCGCAAGCCCCCCGGCAGGGCAGCACGCAGCCAGCGCCACGCTGCCAGGAGCCCAGCATCTGCCCCAAGAGCTCAGCGAAGCGCCCGCCCCTCCAGCCCTCGGTGGCACCACCCGAGTTACCGGGTACATCCCCCGGAGCCGGGCCCCTCGGCCCCCGGGCTGCTGCACCTCCCGCGCCGGAGGGCCCGCCGGGCAGCCGGGAGGCACCGCGGGACGGCGGCGGGGCGGGGGGGAAGGCGCCCGGCGAGCGGAGCGGGGCCGCTTCGGAGGAGCCCCCGCCGGGAGAGGCGGCACCTCCGGGCCCGCCGGGAAGTTGCCGGGCTGAAGCCTCCGGCCGCCGCAGGCCGGGCGGACGGCCCCCGCCGGGCGGGGGGGGCCCGACCCCGCGGAGCCCGGCCCGGGGGCAGGCGCCGCGGGCGAGGCCGGTGCAGCGGGCGGCGGAGCGGGCCCGCCGGTCCCCGCCGCGGCGCAGGTGAGCGCCCGGGGGAGGAGACGGGGGAGGGCCCCCGGGGGGCGGCGGGGCGGGGGGCGCGGAGCCCTTACCTTCCACCGCCATCCTCCCGGCCTCGCATAGCGCGCCGGCCCGGCCCGGCCCCGGCCGCCGCTCCCGCGCGGGCCGCGCTCATCTGCGGCCGCGGCGATCAACCTGCCGCGCGCCCGCTGACGGGCGGGCGGGGCCGCGCGCCGCCCCGCGGCGCCCTGGGAAGTGTAGTCCCGGCGCGGGCCCGCCCCGCCGCCCGCGGGGCCTCCGCGTTTCCCTGCCGAGGAGCGGCGCGAGCAGCGCGGGGGGCGGCGGCGGCGGGGCTGGAGTGGTGGTGGCCGCCGCGAGGCGTGGGGAGAAGGGGCTGAGGCGCCCACGCACGCCAGGTCCTGGGTGGCGTTTCAGCCCCTGCGAGCTGCGGCCTGGCGGCTCCAGGGGACCGGGGTGTCAGCCCGTCCCGCCGCTCTGCCCGCGGGGAAGCAGAAAGGCACACCGAGAGCACCGGGAGCTGGCCCTCCTGCTTGCTCCGTTCGCCATCGTTACTCCCTCCAACTCTGGCAGATCGTCCAAAAACTCCAGGAGAACGAAGGTTAGGGACACGGTAACGGAGCCTTTGCATCGGCCAAAACAACCTGACACCCTCAAGGTCTGTCCTAAAATGTTTGCTGTCCAAAACACGGCTGTGGGTTTGTAGCCATTTCAATTTCATTTTATCATAGAATCATAGAAAGGTTTGAGTTGGAAGGGACCTTAAAGGTCATCTGGTTCCAACCCCCCTGCCACGAGCAGGGACATCATCCACCACACCAGGCTGCTAAGAGCTCCCTCCAACCTGGCCTTGAACACTACCAGGGAGGGGGCATCCACAGCTTCTCTGGGCAACCTGTTCCAGTGTTTCACCACCCTCATGGTGAAGAATTTCTTCCTAATATCTAATCTAAATCTGCCCCCTTTTAGTTTACAGCCATTCCCCCTTGTCCTATCACTACACACCCTTGTGAAAAGTCCCTCTCCATTTTGAGACATCGAAAATTTTTGAAGAGTTTTCTCCTTCAAAAATATCTTCTTTTTTTTTTTTTTTTTGGTTGAGGTGTATCAACAACTATTAACTTATCCAGAAACAGTGTACGAGTTCCTTCACTCACCAAAGTTACGTCATTACTAAAATCAGGAGGGCAACAGCAGAGGGACCAAGCACACAAGGGAAAGTACGGACAGGGCTTGAAAACATGTTCCTATGTTCAACTGGTTGTCTCAGCTAACAGGTGTTCTTCGTGACAGGTTATTTTTTGCAAAACAAACCTCCATCAGTTCAACCGAGAGTGCGAGAACGTACAATGTGCAAATGAATAAGGTCTTCATAAACCCCAGGAATTTTGACATGCTTGAAATATCTAAAGTAATTAAAGTAAAATGGGATCTTCGTCATTTATTTTATGAAGGAAAACCAAGACCTATACAGAACAGCTTAAAGCCCAGCTCTCGCCTGAAGCCGCCTATTGCCAGCTTTGCCCTGAAGACCTCACTTGTTCTTTGCTCTCGTGTGCATTTGAACTCTTAGCCTTTGTGTTGTGTATGAGTCGAGATACAAGTTCCCTGGAGCGGCAGCCTTGTCGTTCGCCTGTTTGCAAAGCGGTAGGCATACTCACAGTGCATTGTAAGTAACAACGATTGAGAGGACGTGCTGGTAATTCCCGATCGCAATACAATCACGCACCTGATCCCATGCGCTGAATGAAATGGGCCGGTATTCACATAGTTTCTGTCAAGAAAATAGGGTGTTCCTGGATTCCACAGTTTTCAGATGTGTGTAATACACACATACGATCTTCAGCAGCTTCTTCTCAACAACACTGCGTAAGTTTTTGTGATTTTGATGACGTTTTGTATTACACTTATGTATTCAATTCATCATTTATTTAATCATGACAATATTTGGGGGTATGTTAGAGTAATTACCTGGCTAATACGTATGTGACACCGTGCTTTCTTGGTTAGAATGAGTTAGAAGCCATAGAGTGAATAAATCAAGGCATGGAGTTGAAGTGGCATGGAGGGGGAGAGCTGAAGTCCTACGCCCATTAATATGCTGAATTTCTGACTGGTAACTGCATTTCAGCTGTGGGCCCTGAGGACATCCCGAGTGAGTACAATTTCACTAAGCCCTTTAAACAGCCCTGTAGTTTTTAATTACGACTTTGTGCCTACCGAAGAATAGCAAAATTATGGCTGTGACTAGATAGCAGATAGTGCATGACAGATGTTAAAAGGTCTGGTGTTTGATACCTAATGTTACATGATAGCTAGTGAGGCCTAGTGTTTAACAGTATCTAAAACCATCAGAAACTTCTCAAATTCTGGTCAAGACTAGGCAAATTGTAATTTAATGTATGTATGTCACTCATTAGAGAAAAGAGGCTGTAAATTGATTCAGTTAATCTATGGTAAAGTACAATCTGTTTTGATCAGAGCTTTCAAAAACATCACTGAGAGTGAGCTAACTTTCTAAAAACACGCTGCTAAATTATACAGTAGAAAAAGACCAGCTTTCTCTGCTCAGAAAAAGCTATCTCATCATGCTTCCTTGCTTTCTTGCATCTCTTTATCTTCCCTCTCTCCAGACAGGTTTCTTCTAAACTTTCTCTTAAAAGCGTAGCGAACTTCCTTTAAACAGACCGGATTTGTCACAGCCAAAGTCTGTTTGCTGTGTAGTTTGCCCTGGGTCACCAGACGAAATAAGCAATACTGACCAGAGGCTCTTTAGCCATTCAGATTATTTCTAGGTAGGACTTCTGCCAGCTAACATGAGATGAAAGTACATCCATCAACAGCATTGCTCCACTATAAGAGTTCTGAAGTCTAAACAAGATGTTAGGCTTTATACTTCACTATGCTATCATCCATCATCATTTTTCCCTTTTTACTCCCCTTTCACCATACAGAAGTTCAACAGTCATTAAGCTTTAAGCATCGCTTTCTGCTTTTAAGTCCTTTCTGTAAAACACAGTCAAATTCTCACTCACCTTCATCTGATGACCTGGTTAGCAAGGTACTTCTGCCATATAGTTGTGACCCAGGATTTTCAAACATGATTAATTATTTTAGGTGCCCGAACACATGCACAGAGCCATCTTTCAGGGACAGTTGAAGAAACATCTGAAAATCACTGACCTCAAGTCAGGCACCAAGTGTCTCCGGTGGTGAACAGCGTCACAGCCATGACTGAACAGTTTTGGCTGTGATCCACTTAGCTGAATCATAGAATCATAGAATGGTTTGGGTTGGAAGGGACCTTAAAGATCATCTGGTTCCAACCCGCCTGCTATGAGCAGGGACATCTTCCACCAGACCAGGTTGCTCAGAGCTCCATCCAACCTGGCCTTGAACACTGCCAGGGAGGGGGCATCCGCAGCTTCTCTGGGCAACCTGTTCCACTGTTTCACCACCCTCATGGTGAAGAATTTCTTCCTAATATCTAATCTAAATCTGCCCTCTTTTAGGGCCATTTTAGAAAGGGCTTAGACTGTGGTGGTGAAATTAAGATAATTCAAAGTTTGTCATTAAACTCAAGTGTGACAGAAATATCCCTATCACAGGACCATCCCACCTGCCTAGCAGCTCAGTATCTGGACTTTTGCATTGCCTTGCGTATTGCTGGGAATCAATACATGGAAATGGGTGGGTTTTTTCAAAGGTACACGATGATGAGTGCATTTAGATTGGGGGAAGGTGTGGGAGGAACATGCATAGGACTACACAGAGTCAATATTTGTGGGGAAGAAGTGGGGTTTTCCACTTCAGTACCTCTGCCAGTACTGAGGGCTGGAAGAGGAAGAGGGAAGGGCTGTACGGGGGCTCAGGCATACTCAGCACAAGCCCCAGGCCACAAGAAGCAAGGAAGTTTCAGCAGGAATTTATGGACACTACAGTGTAGGAGGTAGCTGGAAATTCAGGTGTGAAAGAAGTAAGTAGAGAATTCCCATCCATTTCCCCTCCCGTTGTCAGAGCCAGACACATGGCTGGAAAAACAGCCTCAGGGACACTGGGTGCCAGTTCTGGAGTGAGAGAAAGAGGGTGGGGAGTTTCATGCTTTCCCTTTTTTGCTGTAGGAAGTGGCATTTCCTGAGAAGATGACTTGCTGAGTCTCATGCAAATACCTGAAAGCCACAGGGAGAAAATGCTAGGTGCATTGCTGATATTTTTTTTTATATTGAACTTTATGTTATTAATGCTCTGCAGGGGGTTGATTTTAAAAGAAAAAGGTGCTCTAAAACTCAATTAAGCATAACAGAGAAAAGGGAAGAAACCGAGTTTAGATTTAAGTCCATGGAAGCAGATTCTTAAGCTTGTGTGGATCCAATCCTACCATCACAAAATAAACCGAAGCATGCTACATGTGTAAACCCTAATGTTCAGAAGCAGTTTTCTGGGGCCTCAGAATGACTGCAGAAGAGCTGTTAGGCAGGGAGGCTGTAGTCTACCCAAAAATATAATAAGTAATCAGTAATGGATTTTTTTTTTTAATAAAAATTTGTATTCTTAAATAGACAGTGTCTTCTGCTCTTAGTTCAAAGGAAAAAAACAGAATTTGAGTGTGAAAATACTCACAAGATCCACAGAATTTATTATGTATAATTTCATATGATAGAAAATCAGGGAAGGGAAGCAGATGGATTAATATGATCTGCACGTGCCCGGGGCAGAAAGCATTCTGTACAAGTGTCTGTCCTGTTATGAGTGTGAGGTTAATTCCACTCTCCAGTAACACCTATGTCTTGTCATGCACAGAGAGTGGTACTGACTTCTGCCATCATCAAATGATCTGATGAGTTGTTTATTTCATTCATTTATTTGTGATAAAGAGAGGTTTTATGCAAATGGAGAAACACGCCACACATTTTCCTCCTGAAGCAAGTTTGTGACAACTTGCCCAGTGGGACAAGCCAAAATCAGCTGTGGGCTGCGTGCATAGACCACAGCTGTGGCTGCCTTGGACAACAGCTTTTTGAGTCAGGCTTTTCACAGTGGTGCGTGGTGAGAGGTTGAGAGAAATCAGGCATAGACTGAAAAAAGAGGGGTTCAGGCTAGGCATAAGGAAAACCTTTTTCACCAGGTCGACAGTCATGGGTTGGAGCAGGTTGGTTGCTCAGAGAGGTTTTGCAGTCAACAACCTTGGTGATTTCCAAGCCCCAGATGGATGAAGCCATGAGCAACCTGCTCTGATCCCACACCTGACCCTGCTTGGAGCAGGAGGCTGGGCTAGAGACCTCCTAAGGTCCCTTCCACTCTGAATCTTATGAACACTTCTAGCTACCCTGAGCTAGAACTGCTGTCTAAAGCAGTGGTTTACCTTTCTGCCCTCTGCTGCTATAATTCACCTCCAAAAGCCTTCGTTGTTACTGAAAACTAACCTGGCACAAAGCCTGTTGAGTGTCACCCCCATCAGTTACCTGCTGTCATTCAGTGGTGACGGCCCAAATGCACACGGCAGCACAAGGAATTGGGCAGTATGAGGTGGGAACAAGCAAGTGTGGGTAGTATCAGCAGTGCAGAACTTGTCTGTTTTAGTGATAGCTTCAGGTGAGTTTGTAGTGGAGATCTGAGAGAGTGAATGAGATTTATGGTTTCCTGAAAAATGCTTGGTTCCCTTTTCTTCAGAGAAGAGTAAAACATTGAATGCCCTCCTTGCTTTTCATCATAGAATCATAGAATCATAGGTTGGAAAAGATCTCTAAGATCATCAAGTCCAACCATCAACCCTACACCACCATGCCTACTAAACCATATCCCGAAGTGCCATATCTACAAGTTTTTTAAACAGCTCCAGGGATGATGACTCCACCACCTCCCTGAGCACCTGTTCCAATGCCTGACCACTCTTGCAGTAAAGAAATTTTTCCTAATATCCAATCTGAACCTCCCCTGATGAAACTTGAGGCCATTGCCTCTCGTCCTATCACTAGTTACTTGCGAGAAGAGACCAACACCCACCTCACTACAGCCTCCTTCCAGGTAGTTGTAGAGAGCAGTAAGGTCTCCCGTCAGCCTCCTCTTCTCCAGACTAAACAGCCCCAGCTCCCTCAGCCGCTCCTCATAAGACTTGTGCTCTAGACCCCTCACCAGGCTCGTTGCTCTTCTCTGGACACGCTCCAGCACCTCAGTGTCCTTCTTGTAGTGAGGGGCCCAAAACTGAACACAGTGCGGCCTCACTGGTGCCAAGTACAGGGGCACAATCACCTCCCTACTCCTGCTGGCCACACTGTTCCTGCTAGAAGCCAGGATGCCGTTGGCCTTCTTGGCCACCTGGGCACACTGCTGGCTCATGTTCAGCCGGCTGTCGACAAGCACCCCCAGGTCCTTCTCCGCCAGGCAGCTTTCCAGCCACTCCTCCCCAAGCCTGCAGCATTGGATGGGGTTGTTGTGACCGAAGTGCAGGACCCGGCACTTGGCCTTGTTGAACCTCACACAGTTGGCCTCGGCCTATTGATCCAGCCTGTCCAGATCCCTCTGCAGAGCTTTCCTACTCTCGAGCAGATCAACACTCCTCGCCCAACTCGGTGTCATCTGCAAACTTACTGAGGGAGCACTCAATCCCTTCAGCCAGATCATTGATAAAGATGTTAAACAAGACCGGACCCAAAACTGAGCCCTGGGGAAACTGGAGACTGTGAATCACTGAGCCTTACTGCATAAGCATTCCTAATAGAAAATGAAAGAACCATACCTAATAGAGGATGTATATGTAAACAGAGCTAGAGAAACAGTCTACTGTAGCAGGCCCATGTGACCAGTTGGCAAACAGTTGGGTAACTTGTTTAAACAATCCTGCCTTCTGCTATTATTTGCTGAAATGCAACTTGATGTAGGCTGGAACAACTCAGTGCTCTCAGTATCCCCCAATCACAGAGTCACAGTCACTGGGGCTTGAAGGTAGCTCTGGAGATCATCTAGTCCAGGCTTAAAGTAGGGGCAACTAGAGCAGGTTCTTAGGGTCATGTTCAGTCACGTTTGAATATTGCCAAGGGTGGAGACTTCATAGCCTCTCTGGGCAACCTGCTCCAGTGATTGATCACTCCTTAGAGTTTCTTGTTCCATCTGTCATGGCTTAGCCTGGATGAATGCCAGTTGTCCACCAAAGCTGCTCTGTCACTCCCCTCCTCAGCTGGACAGGGGAGAAAAAATATGATGGAAGCCTCGTGGGTTGAGATGAAGACAGGGAGAGATCACTCACCAATTACCACCACAGGCAAAACAGATTGAACTTGGGGAAAAAATTTAATTTATCACCAATCAGATCAGAGTAGGATAGTGAGAAATAAAGCCAAATCTTAAAAACAACTTCCCCCCACCCCTCCCTTCTTCCGGGGCTCAGCTGCACTCCCAAATTCTCTCCCTCCTTCCCCTGAGTGGCACAGGGGGACGGGGAATGGGGGTTATGGTCAGTTCATCACACGTTGTCTCTGTCGCTCCTTCCTCCTCAGGGGGAGGACTCCTTACACTCTGCCCCTGCTCCAGTATGGGGTCCCTCTCATGGGAGACAGTCTTCCATGAACTGCTCCAACGTGGGTCCTTCCCACAGGCTGCAGCTCTTCACGAACTGCCCCAGCGTGGGTCCTTCCCATGGGGTTTCAGTCCCTCAGGAACAGGCTGCTCCAGTGTGGGTCCCCACGGGGTCACAGGTCCTTCCACCAAACCTGCTCCAGCGTGGGCTCCTCTCACCACGGGTCCACAGGTCCTGGCAGGAGCCTGCTCCTGCGCAGTCTCTCCACAGGGTCACAGCTTCCTTCAGGCATCCACCTTCTCTGGTGTGGGGTCTCTTCCACGGGCTACAGGTGGATATATCTGCTCCACCGTGGACCTCCGTGGGCTGCAGGGACACGGCCTGCCTCACCATGGTGTGCTCCACGAGCTGCAGGAGAATCTCTGCTCCAGTGTTTGGAGCACCTCCTCCCCCTCCTTCCTCACTAACCTTGGTGTCTGCAGAGTTGTTGCTCTCACATCTTCTCACTCCTCTGTCCCGCTGCAGTTATTTTCCCATCTTAACTACATTATCCCAGAGGTTCTACCACCATTGCTGATTGGCTTGGCCTTGGCCAGCAGGCGGATCCATCTTGGAGCTGGCTGGCATTGGTAGTATCAGACATGGGCAAAGCTTCTCACAGAAGCCACGCCTGTAGCACCCCCGCTACCAAAACCTCGCCATGCAAACCCACAACATCATCTAAATGGAATTTCCTGTATTTTAGTTTGTGGCCGTTGCCTCGTTTCTTTTCACTGGGCACTACTGAGAAGAGTCTGGCTCCATCTTCTTTACTCCCTCCTCATCAGGCATTTATACACATTGATGAGATCTCCCCTAAGCCTTTTCTTCTACAAGCTGAACAGGCCCAGCTCTTGCAGCTTCTCCTTTTATGAAAGATACAAGATAATCATCTTCATGGCCCTTTGATGGACACACTCCTATATGTCCATGTTCTCCAGCCTGTCCAGGTTCCTCTGAATTGCAGCATAACCATCCAGTATATCAGCCACTCCTCCCAGTTTTGTATTATCAGCACACTTGCTGAGGGCGCATACTGTCCCATCATTCCAGTAGGTCATTAATGAAGATGACAGAACAGTACTGAACCCAGTATCAACCCCTGGGGTGTACCACTAGTATCTGGCTTCCCAATGGACTTTGTGCTGCTGATCACAACCCAGCATATCAGCCAGTTTTCATTCCACCTCACCAACCACTTATCCAGTCTGTATTTCATAAGTTTTTCTGAGAAGGTGTTATGGGACACAGTGCTGAAAGCCTTGCTTGTCCATCAAGCTAGTCATTTCATTGTAGAAGGCTCTCAGGCATGGTTTCCCCTGTGTAAATCCATTTTGACTGTGGATTCCACCCCAATGGCATTACCATCCTAAAAATGGAAAATGGCTTCCAGGATTAGTTGCTCCACCACCTTCACAGGGATCAAGGTGAAGTTGACTGGCCTGTAGTTCTTCAGATCCTCCTTGCCCTTCTTCAAGGTAAGAGTGACATTTGGTCAGTTCCAGTCATCAGGAATCTTCCCAAATTACATGACTTTTCAAAGATAATTGAGAGTCATCTTGCAATGGTGTCGGCCAGCTCCCTCAGCACTCACTGGGTGCATCCCACCAGGTCCTGTAGGTTTATATATGTCCAGTTTGTTTAAATGTTCCCTGACCTGATCTTCATCCACCAAGGGTATATCTTCCTTGCTCCAGACTTTCCCACTGCTCTCAGGGGCCTGGGATTCCTGAAGGCTGGTCTTACCTGTAAAGGTGAAATAAAGAAGGCATTGAGTACCTTGGGTTTTTCCACTTCCTTTGTCACTAGGGCCCTCATCCCATTCAGCAGCAGCCGTGCTTTTTCCCTAGTCTTCATATTGCTGCTGATATAACTGTAGAAGCTCTTCTTGTTGCCTATCATATCCTTTACCAGATACATCTCCAGGTGGGTTTTGGCTTTCATAACACCATCCCTGCATGCTTGGACAGCGTCTCTGTATTCCTCACCATTAGAACAAATCTCTTCTCCACTGTTTGGAGGATCCTGGGCCTCTGGATACTGGTCTGCTGTGGAGCTAAGTCATTTCTGCTAGTGTGGAGGCCTTATTTTGGCAATTCTACCCTGATTTTTACTGGCTAAGCCTTCAGACCACTCCTGCTATGCTCACACAATAGACGTTGATTGCAGTATACAATGATGTTTGTGTTGTGGAGCCTCAGTGTGCTCAGATTTGGGTAACATACATGCGTGCATCTCTTCCTGATGGGCAGCTAGAAAAATTTACACATATGCAAAATAGATTTTAAATTCATATTGGTAGCTTTGGTTACAGGTGCGAATAACACCTGATAAACAAAGTCCTAGACAGCATTCTCACAGCTCTTCTGGGTCTCCCCAGAGAGAAATACGTGAGCCTGTGCAGTGGGGGACATGGGCATCTGTACAGAGCCCGTCTAGAACATGATCTGTGTATGCACAGTGGGGCTGCTACATCCTGAGCGTAGTGCACTTACAACCAGAATACTTAATTCATACAGTCACAGTGGCCCTGTCACACTCAGGCAAAATTACTGGGCAAATAGAAAAAAAAGATGTATCTGGGAAATTCCTGATGTACAGAAGCTCCAGCCATGAGGAATCAGGAGCACAGAGCTTGGGATTTGACCTTTAACAACAGTAATGTTTGTCACTTACCTCAGTGCCAGTAGGATGAAGCTATAAGTAATAATCAATACCGCAGAGACTTCAGTGTAATAACATACCTAGTGTAATCCTCTGAAGGTCAGAGCTAAAAAAATAACCTGTCTCCTTCTTTAAAAATCTTGTATGTGGTGGATTTGGATGGAAGCAATTGTGTTATTGCAGAAAATAATAACTTGATAATGATCAGAGTTGATAATGTCTTAGCAAGATGACCTTTACCTGCTTATGAATGACTCATGACAGTGTTGAAAAATTCAAGTGGTTTGGCGGTGATTTGTGAGTATTTATTGACGCAAATCAGATAATTACATTTAACATCACAGATGGCTTGTATTTTCTGAAGTCCTTTTATTTCAGCGCAATAAGATGACTCAGAAACTCAGTGGGATATTATGACCCTGATTTTTCATTGCCTCACACCTCATATAGTGAAAATTCCCAGTGCAGAAGAGGTGTAGGTCCAGTATTGAAGGCTTTGATGCTGTTACTATGCAAACATCAACTGTTACCAGCAATGCAAAGCGTCAGAGCCCTATCCCCTTTCTTATGTTACTTTTCCTCACCAGTGTTATATTTTGAGGTCATTCATACGGTGTTACTTTATGTTTTCCCTTTGCACTTTGCATGCTTTTACTACTCAGAGAGACAAGGGAATTTATAGTGACCCAACAGAACATTAAATTGTCCCTGGCATCCAGGAAAGAACACCTATTCCACATTCTTAAAAGCATTCCGCTTATTTCTGACCAGGTCGTTTTGATTTCCTTTTTAACAGAAAGGGAATCCCACATGTATTCCAAGCACAAGGATTCAGAGCGCTGCTCCATATGGGCAAACATAACATCTGCTATTTCTTGGCAGAGGAGCAGCAGCATAGGTCTGCTTCCTCCTGGCAGGGAGCAGGAGGGGTAGGATTCATCTCACTGAGCTTTTATCTATCAAAGCATCAAACACTCAGTAAGACTACATTTCCTAGAAGTCACCAAGGGGAGGAAAAGCAGCAATCATTGAAACTGCTTGTCATCCTCTCTCCTGACAACAGCAGTAGCTCAGGTGACCAACGAGCTTAAGCATGCAGCTCATAGAGGACTAAGTTTGCAAAGAGAAATCCTGCTTTCACTGCCTACTTCCTTTATTTTCATTTGTCCTTGAAGAGAAATGCTCACAAATAGCAAGTGGGCACCCACCTCTCTGGAGATTCAGCTGTTACACTAGGGTTGCTTCCTAGGAAGCTTTTTCTGCCACAATGTGGAACTCAACAGAGCTTAAGAAATAGTGAAAACTACTGCTATTTGCAACAGCATCACAAAAATACAGTATTTCTGCAATGAGGCACTGTTGTATGCCAAGAAACACCACTCCAGAAAGAGCATTACTCAGAGAATCTGACATACGTCTCTGCTGGAGTCTATGACAAAGAACCAATTGTTTCTCTCGCTGACATTTTCAGTAGCATACAATGATCTCCAGTACAGACTAACAACAGAGCTTCCAGCCTAGTACAGACCTCTACCACGTGAGCTAAGGGACTACAAGCACTGACAGGAGGCACGATTGTAAATTACAGATAAACTACAGGATATAAGCAGGCACACGTTTTATCTATGCAAATGCATAGCTCGAGCTGCTGGTGCAGTGGGGATACATCAGCTGGAATGACAACAAGTAATTAACAGCTCTGTCCAGCCACTCTGCTAATCTAATCACTCAGCACTGCTAATCAAATCACTCCAGTAGCTGGAGTGGTGTTTCCCCAATGCCAGTGCTCGCTAAAACTAAGCTAAGCACAAATTAAGTCATTCAGGTGTATTAACTTAAAATAATGATTACAAATGAAGACAAGCTTTAGGAGTGCCAAGTCCTCAATTCCTGCTTCCTCACACCCACAAGCATTGTTCCAGGAAAGGGAATGGCATTAGTTTGGATTAGGTTGGGGCAGAAGCAAGGAGAAGGTCTGACTGCCACATCTACCATGGTGCAGCTGATCCACAGCTCAGGAAAACAGAAGCCTCTGTCCACACTGGCTGTGCCTGGGCTGTACTGTTCGCTGTGCCTGGGTCTTGCTGTCAAGGCCAAGGTAGGTAACAGACTGCTGAGGGTAGTTAAATAACCCAAATAATGCCCTGTGATAACTATTTGCCTGTCCTAGGAAGAGTAAAGACCAGTTTGGGGAACAGCACATAGCTACATGCCCAGCTTATGCACTAGCCCTGCATGGGTGGGAATGGGGACGTGAGAGGTGTTGGTTTCTAGGGGAAGTGCACCTTTCCCACTGTCACCCAACAGCAAAAGCAACAAGCCCAGCTCACCGAGGCTCTCCTGAGCTGTCACTCCAGCTCTCTGGCCCCTTTTCGTGCTTCTCTGTGGCCAAAAAAGCCTACTCTCTCTCTCTGTCACCATGGTTATGTGGAGGTAAACATTTGGGGACAGGGGGAGGAGGTTTCTCCAGCGCAGAACTGATAGTTAGATGGAGGAATGTTAGTGAGAGAAGAACATGAAATTATTCTTTTTCTATCTGTATGACCGTAAAACCTCCCACAATCCCTTGATGCTTTGCTTTCTTAGCCCAGCATTTTGCAGTAACCCCAAAACCCCACTGCATTGCAAAGCTGGATTTTGCCACCCTAAAGATAAGCATAAAATAAGTTGTAGGTTATTTTGTGCTCATCTTTGCAAGTGGCTTTGCCTGAGCTGCTGAGAAGCCTTGGGGAAAAGAAGAGAAGAGGGAAAAAGAAGGAAATTTTGGAAGACAGCAGTGCCAGACAGCATTGCAGGCTCAGTACGTTCAACTTAAATTCCCTCGCAGGCATTATGGTGCTGTACCAAACTGGGTGAAGATGTCCCCAAGTGCCCTGCTCTGACATATTTCAATGGAGAAGCTCAGAAACATGCAGTAAGCCCAGAAATGCAAGTGGTGTTTGTGACTCTGGTGCGTAGAAGTTCCAGCATCAACTCAGCTGTCTAAACACAAGTGTCTGGTGCCCTTTGAAATTCTTTCAGTGACATCTCCGACAGTCCTTGCAGTGGACTTTTCCATCACAGTCTGGCTTCCTACCGCACAGCAGGAGCTGGTGTGACTGTCCTCTTGGGCTCTGGGAGGGAGACTACACCCAGCAGTTGTGTGCTTACCGTTTGTTGTCCCAGCTGCCTGGAAATCCCTGCCAGGAATAACAGAGACCGGGGAACGGCTCAGCCCTCGCCTCCTCAGCCCTCGCCTCCTCAGCCCTACATGGAAGGTGCTGGTAGCCTTCAGCCTTGTCCACCCTGCGTGCATTTCAGGGGAGCTGGAGGCCACGCTCATCCCCGATGTCGGGCCAGTGCGATGCATTCAGTGTGGTCATTCAGCGGTGAAACCTGCTGGAGGTCACGGCGGGTAACGCGGGCACAGTTCTGACCCGTGAGCGCGTTCTGAGCGCAGGCGCACAGACCAGGAACGAGCTGCGGTCACCCATGGGGATGCTGTTTCTTCAACCCACTGCAGCCTGAGCTGGAGTGACTGGCGTGGCTACTGAGGGCAGCGAGCAACCGTGCTCTGAGCCTAATGGCTTTCACAGCATTACTTCTCCAAGACTTCAGGCAAGAGTAGTCTTTTACAGTGTGTCTTACAGGTAAGAAATCTGTGCTTTCTCCTAAGATTTCTGGTGCAGGCTCATTTTAAGAATGTGAGTTGTAATGAGTTCATTATTTTTAATACACAGGAAGAAAACAAAGCACAGTGTTTTAGTTATGCTTTTATTTTTCCACTTTATTTCTTTTTCCTACTGGTTTGAACACATCTGTTTTGCAAGCTTATAGCATCAGAAATCTGACTTATGTGACAGAACTACAGATTCCAAATATGACTTTTTCACCCTTTTCCCCAAACAACAGTGAAAAGAAAAGATTTTGTAATACGCAACAGCCTTGTAAGGGTTTTAATGCTTCTCCTTTTACTTCTCTACTGCTCCAAAAGATCTTTTTGAAGAGTTTTCTTTTAATTGAGTCTGGAAACCATCCACTTTTAATGAGAACTTACTGACACCTAATTGCCATCTGCCTCCTTCAGTTTCTTTCATAAGACTGCTTCATTTTTCCTTTGTGCTCTGAACTGCTCCTCCATTGCTGCTGCTGTTTCTACTCTGACTGAATTCTTTAGTCTTCTTGGCGTTAAGTTTTAAGTCCTTTATTCTATATTTGACCTCTGCCTGTTCCAGAACTACACTAAAAAGCCTTTAGAGCTAAATACTTATTAGCTGCAGAATGTAGACACAAGCTTCCTACCACAACATGGATGACGCTTGCTGGTGTGCCTGTTTTACAACAGTCTTTTCTTATCTGGTGATGCTGTAACAGAAAGGCAAAGCACAGCGACGCGGTGTGAGAAAAGTGCTGCCAACCTCACGAACACAGAAATATGCAGTATCTTCCACAAAATGAAATTTACCCTTTTGCTGAGAGCCTGCCCAAGGACGTGGCTTTAACAAGGCCTCCAAGTGAGCTATCAGTTCTGCTTTATGGTGTCGTCCTGCCCCGTGGTGAGTTCACCCCATGTCAGGAGCCAGGAATCTTTCACTGACTGAGGGCTGAACAGGTCTTTCAAAAATGTATGGCAAGCCACATCTTAACGTGCCTCTTGCTGTTATGCCATGAAAGGGTTTATAGAAAGTCTACAGCAAAGATTTTCTCACTTTCCTTCAGTTAACTGTTTCTTTCAAAATTTTACTGACGTTTTCAGGTTCCCTGGTTTGCCTGAAGCTAAGCTTCCAGTGGTCACCCTGCTTCGTGCTTTTCTCCCTTAAGAAGCTGTTCAGATCCTAAGATGGTGAATTGTGATCCTTGGTCAGACACTGATTCTCTGGATGTTTCTTCCTGGATGAAAATAGTAGAAAGAGAAGTGAGCTATAGTAGCAGGTGCAACTTGTAGCATCAGTGCTCTTCCTGGGCATTTCCTATCAGGAGCAGAGCAGTGGTTAACTAGTGCACAAGCTGATGGGCCCATCGTGTCAACCTTGCCTTCCTGAACCATGTAAGCCAGGCTGGAAGGGCAGCGTATTGGTCACTGTACCAAGGAATTCTGTAAGTAATGAAGTGTTTCACAGTAATTTACACTAGGGCATCCAACACACACTCCACTGTCAGGTTTTTCTTCTGAAAATGAGTTGAAGTTTAGCATGAGCCAATTGTATATATTTTGCCTATCGTTTTAATGGGAAAACAGAATAGTGAGTAACTTACACTGGACAACTGCATTTGAGGAATATTCATTTGCAATCTCAAATTAAGGTGCTTAGGATTGATAAGCCACCTTGTTGCCAGAAAGCCGCTTAACTTTTGCTGAATCGGATGAGATGAAGAATCTCTTTCAAGTAATTGCCCTCACCATTCCAGTACTCCCACCAATTACTTGTCATTGTGCAGACACCTAGTGAAGATAAAGACTGGTGGATCATCTGTCCTGTGTTCAGTTTCTGATCTGCTTTTTATGTCAGTAAAGATCTGAATTTATGCCTATAAATACAAGTTATCTCACTGGCTATTAAGCATTCTGTATGTCTGCTCATTTGAATCCTTCTGCTGGTCACAGAACAAAATAATCCGTATGCTCTTTGCATCTATGGCTTGAAGGGTAGTTTCTCTATTTTTATGTACAAGAGTCTTTCAACAGCAATGTACTCTCTCTTGGTTTTATTAAGTGTTCTTGTCTCAAATACAGTGGCCTTGCTATTATCCCAAAGGGCTTAAGTAAGCAGAGCTCTAACCTCGTAGTCTGAGGCACCAGGAATCAGAGCTGCAGCAGCACAAGATGAAATAAGGTAGGTGTTGGGCTACTTATGATCCAGGATTTCAGTGTTTCTGTGGGTTTCTGCAGGTCTGCCTGGGGCGGGCTTGAGATTCTCTGAAGTGGTGCTGATCTACACCTCAAGCAGAGATAAGGATAAAGTTTCTTTAACAATATGCAAGAAATAAGCCTATGAAATGAACAGTATGCCTGTCATTTTTGTGGCAGTTCTAAACTTTGATACCTGCAAGCTATTTCTTTGTAATGTCAAGATTAGATTCTGGTCGTGCTGGAAAAAATATTTTCCTGAGAAAAGATGACTCTCCATCTGAAGTGTCATCTGGCAAAGTTCAGGTTCTGTCCTGCTGAGTCCATGCAGTATAAGATGATCTACTGCTTGGGTTTCTGTATTCTTGTACAGTAATACAATTAAATAAAATAAAAATCATCCGAGCAATACTGGATTTTGAACTAGTTATTGAAAACATGGACACCATTTCTGAGAAGCATCCAAACAATTGTATAAAAAGGCTGTGCAATTAATTATATTCAAAATCTTGTCTGTGAATAAACAGGATATGCACCTTTTATGTAAAATCAAGAATTTACAGTTTTTACAATTGATATCTTAATAGATTCATCCAAGAATCACTATCGGCCTACATTTAATTATTGTAGAAAAAGAAAGAATAATAAAAAATGAATATTTTATACAGAATGGAGCTGTCAATAATAACAATGCCATTAATATTGTTACATACACGTTTCCTAGTTCATACTCCTTTTCCTGGTGTTCTGCTCACCCTTCCACTGTCCCTCCGGCTCCTAAGATCCCTGGATTCAGTCTCGTGCTTGCGAGGGTGTTATGGTGAAGCATCAGCATCTGAAATTCTGTGCCAGGAGGAGTATGATCTAGATGGATTTTTCTTCCTCACCCTAGGATCTCCTAGGACATTATCTTTATATGTTTTCTAATGCATTTTTGTATCTTGCTCTTTCTTCATTGGTCTGCAAATCCATGTTACATCCAGGTTTACGATATGTGGTGTGTTTTACATATGTTAGATACTTGTTCTTTCTTTTATCTTATTACCGCCCCCCCCCCCCCCCCCCCAAACTGGTTTTATCCAGCTCCTGGTGTGCATTTCTTTAAGTGATGGTGGGTGAGCTGTTACAGCTGCTGGGTCTCCAGTTCCAGCCTGCATCCCATCCCTTATCATCCCCTGCCTGTATCCGCTTCACAGTGTCCTGTATCCTCTCTTCTCAAGTCCTGTGTTGTTGTACTGGGCCTGTACTTCTTTGTACTACATCTTTATGTTAGAAACACAAATATATTGTTCTGCACAGAATAACTGCTTGTTACGACTGTCTGTACAACGCTAGTGCTGTACCACACAGAGATAAGCAAAAGTAAAACAAATAAGGCACAGCCACCTGGTCAGATGAACAATTGCCATCGCAGCTAAACCAGGTGAAAATAAAGTGGGAGAGGTCTGTTATGCCCAGGCAATACATCTTGGTGTTACTCATTCAATCTGGAGTACAGTTTTGTACCGCAGAGTTTCACAAATACCCCTTCCTAGCCCTGCTAGCTCTACGGACTTGAACCAAAGGCCTCATCTGGTGCTCTATGACTTTGTCGTCATTGGCTTTGTCAATGACTTTGTTGTCGTTGCAGATCATATTTTGTTGTTCACAAGATTCAGTTTCTCCTAAAACATCACACAAGTTTCAGTGATTGATCGTCTCTTGCTGTAAATGATAGTTGAAGTAACTTCTGTTACGTGGGATCAGATTAAGCTGAATGTTAACTCTGTGAACAAGTCCTTAGGCAGAATTTCCTTCATCAGTGGGAAGGAATTATTACTATGAATTATCAATTCATAATAAATTACTGGACTCTGCACTGCACTGACATCTGATGGTAATGAAGACCAGATCACATTATGTATTTGCATATTTATTGTAGCAGTACTGGACCTGTGTGCTTTTCTGGTAAAGAATTCATCAGGTACATAAATCATACCCATAGTCACATCTACATGCAAACAACCACTCTCAGGAATTCCATCTTCAGGTAACACGCTGCGCATAAGCTGGGCGAGTCTTACAACATTGCAAATAAACATTCTTATGTTACAGAAAGTAAAAAATCTGCATCCGATGTTAATTACATAGACTTCTTGTCTCCCCGATGACACAACAGAAACACTGACAGTCAATAGTCTTGTGTCTTCATTGTATTTGAGGTTGCTTCTGTCCAAATACCAAACAGTAACCACCGGCACTTCAGGGAACTGTCGCTTGGGTGGTGCACACTGACGTGTGTCACCAAACATGTCACCACTGTTTTTTTACAGTGTTCCCATCCAACTTCCCTCACAAGAATGTGAAGTCATATAAAGACGATTTTGTGGGGTGCCAGCAGCACCCTGGTTCCTGCTGTGCCTCTGCCTTTCCCAGAGCTTGGGGATTGTGTCTGCAGTACTGTAATTTTGTTTAGGCCACGCGTTAAGCCATGTTTGTGCTGCTACTACAGCTTGAACAGCGTGAGATGTGCATCACCTGCTCACTTTTCTGCTGTCGCCAGCTCGGTCTGACTGGCAATGACTCTACCCTTCTTTAATGTCAGATCTTAGTCAAGCAATACAAGCTCTCCATAGCAAGGTTTAGACATTCTTCCAACAAGAAGGTTTAGGTGTTCAAAAAATGTGTAGTTATGGCACTTCAGGACATGGTTTAGCAGGCATAGTGGTGTTGGGTTGACGGTTCGACTTGCTGAGCGTAGAGGTCTTTTCCAACCTTAATGATTCTATCATTCTCTATGATTCCACAAGGAGGTCTCTCAGTGTTTCACCTGCTGTGTTTGCAAACCCACCTGTGGCCACCACTTGCCATAAAGCAATGCACAAAGCAGCAGGTTCTCTAGCAGCAGCAATGCAGCATCACATTTATCATGAGCAAAAGGGCCTGGAGCCTCTCTCCCGTATTCCAGCTTAGTGCCTAAGCAGAATGGGTCTTTTTCTCTGTTAAAAGAGTAGTGTTATCTATTGTAAGTATCTGTTTTTCAAATGTTTGGTAATCCAAAGTTTTCTCAGACTTTGGAGAAATGATGCATACGGATTTAACATTTGCACTAATGTTCTTTTTGCTAAATCCTTGGGCATCTTGATGGAAGGTAAATCCAGGTTTTACAGTGCTTATTCTAGATGCATAGAAGTACTGACATAACATGGCTATAGCAATTGCACGACAGAAAGAGTCTGACACCACGCACACAGAGGGAGAGCAGCCAGGAGAAAAGGCTCCGTGCTTCCCTCCCTGCCCAGGGGTGCCTGGTCAGTGCCTGCCACAGCAGGGCAACACCCGCTGCACCTTTTCAAGGGGTACTAGGTGAGTACCTTCCACCACATAAAATAGGAACTGCTGGACTATCTTCTCCTTGTAGATTATCTGATTGATATGACCAATGGCAGATATTAGGAAGCTACAGTAAAGCATGAAGTAATGTAGGCTTTGATCCTCCTGCAAGAGGAGACTTAGCTCTTTGCAAGAAGCTGGATGAGCCTAGATGGCATTTCCTTCTATCCTTTTGATCTGAAGGACAATGCTCATTAGTGAAGACAGCTTCTCCTAATCACAGTGAAGGGCTCTCAGGTTTGCTGTTCTTTCACATTCACACTCTTCCTCCAGAAAGGAGGAGAGGACGGAAATACCAGGAGTGTACAACCACAAAGTCCTTACTGGGCTGCAGTATCTGGGGGAGGCATTTGCCAACAGGGGTGATGGAGCGCCTTTTCATCTTGCGGCTTGGAGAATGAGGGAGAAGTGGAGAAGGGGGAAGCATTTCTGTGAGTCTCTTTGAACAATTATACAGCAGGGCGCAGACATTGCTGACTCATTGCTTAGCAGAGAGATGACAAAGGTCAAGAAATGCAGAGGCGGGACTGTAGAATTTGAGAGCAGGTGTGGTTGACTGGACAAGGTTGGCTGGGGAACAGGAAAACGTAAATCCCCTGTTTGACCTCTGGCAATTCTTTCTGCTAATGTCTATATTTACATTTACTGCTGGATTGTCACCAATCCCGCAGTGAGTTGCTATCAAGGAGCTGCATGGCATCACTCTGCATCAATAGATGGTATTTTTAGTAAATTTGGATATAGTTCACTTTTTCAGCTATGCATCAAAAATCTAAGCCTGTTGGCCTTATCTAGAAATGACAGAGTTGGCTTTTTTGTTTCGTTTTTTAAAGACAGCCATCTGTCTATCTCAAGCCTATTCAGAGTTCCCACAGGCAAAGTATTTTTAACTATTTCAATTATAGTTGTATCAACTGTTCTGTAATTACTGCCTTGTAGCTTTTCTCTGCTCTATCAACATCCCCTTTTCTAGTCTCTTTTTAGAGAATCATGATCTTGTTCTTGTCACCTAGAGGAAGAACTCTTCCACATATTATTTGTTGAGGAGCAAAACTAAGTGTTTGTAAAGCTATATTTTCAAGTGGTGCTTCAACCTACTACTGTCTAAGTATCCTGCCCAAGTAAAATGTAAAAGCGCATTTCTTCCTCAGCAAACTCTCTCCTTTGTTATAACTCAGTGTAAAGCATACGTTTTGTTTTCACAGTCCCTGTAAATCTATTCAATTCATTCTCATTTTCTCTGAACATTTAAATTAAGAAAATGAAATGTAAATGAATGAAAGATAAGCCAGATAAGATGACCTGCTGCTGATGGCCCTGATTCCGCATAATAAAGCATTCTCAGGTAAGTAACCAGAGGATTTTATTTAGTGTTCATCACTTTTTATGTCTATATGTCTTTGTATTGTGCACAGTGTTTTCCAAAATGTTTAATAACTGCATTTAATACCATATAATTGCACTCTGAAGTCACACGTGATTAAGTCTTCCATCTCTGCCTCAGCAAATACTATGTTTTCCTACCTAGACCATATAAATTTGAAGACTGAACGTCATCTGACACAATCTAGCATCTAATTTCCATTCCTCTTTCACTCAAGGCAGTACATACACTATCTTACTCAAGATAGCACAGTTTTCAGGAAGGCTAATATCTCTTTCTCTAACTCTGAATAAAAATTGCATTGGGAATACTCTGTGGCAACATTTGTAATGAGAAGTGAATTTTTGGAGTAGAAATAATTTTAATTACATTTGCTTTTCTCCAGAGACTCAGATTGTCCTGTCTTTGAAATAATCTAATATATTTTGCACCATAGGGCTCTGAATATATTTCGCTATGTTATTAAGACCGTTATTTAGTTTAATACTGCAGTAACTATGAGCTGGATTGGCCTATTGCCTGCAGAAGCTAATAAGATACAGAACCAGGCAAGTATTGCAAAGTTACTTTCACAGACTACTCTGTAAATCTCCCCCTTTAGGCTTATGGATTTACATGAATATGGGATTGGTGGAGCATATGACCTCCTGCCAATAAAAGGAATGTAAGATCCAGAGAAACTCTGTGCTCCTGAATTCTCCAGCAAAAATCTGCATGGACTCCTAGGAAAACAGAAGTTCACCTCATTCTACTGTGGGTAGAAGAAGACCTTTTCTATAGAACAGGTGTTCGTAAAACCCAAGCATTCATTTACTGGAATAAATATTTATGAGTATAAAATATTATAGGAGGGCAAAGATACTGAATTTTGTCCAGCTGGTTGGTCCTGAAATACTGCCAACATATATTAGCAATTTCCAAGATAAGTAGGACTGGGACATCTGTCCTCTCAATTGTCCACCTCAGTAATGCCATGAGCATTGTGACCAGTTTTGTTAACCTTTCTAATATTGTTTCTCTCACTAATCATACCAGCAAGTATCTGCATGGATACAGCCTACAGTAGTAATTAAAGCTGTGAAGCTGCTTGGCATGCAACTAGCCTAACTGGTACCCGTCTCACAGCACCCATCTGGCATATGACTGTGGGGTTCATGCTAAGAGCATTGATAATTACAGTTTTGGGGACAAAGAACAACTGTACAGTCTAGCACTTTCCACATAGAGAATGCTTCTTCTAAAAAAAGCCACAGTCTTGTCATTGCTGCTCTCTCTCATCCCCCAAAAATATGTGCCAATGGTATCTACACGTTTATGTGTGGTATCTATAAAAGCGGTTGAGGATTGTGCTGTTTTTAAGGAAAGAGGCTTTTTCTGTCAATACACAGCTCTTCCACACTGCCTATGGCACTTGGCTGGGGAATCTTCAAGAAGAAGGACCCTCCCTAAAGGCTGCCTTGGTTTGCGAGATCAGTCATGTTCTGAGCTTAGGGCATGTATCAAATGTCTTTCTTACAATGTCTTTAGAAGCCATAATTGTCAAATGGCTCTTCAACATTGTTATGAGAAAATAAAAGGTATTACAAGAGCATAACTCAAGCAATTTCTGGGATGGCAGCCAACCCACTCACCCATTCCCCTTGCTACTGACTGAACATCTGTACAATTGCAGAAGCGAGGGACAAAGAAACAAGGCATAATAAAGACCCACATGGGTCACTCGGTTCTGTTTCGTCCAGCTGGGGAAACCATGCAACAACAGTATCTTAAAACAAACTTCAAGTCTGTATTAGATGGATCAAAAGATCCATAATAATGGGCCATCAATGTCCCTGAATGGAAAATATTAAATAAAACTGTTAAGTTATGCTAGGAAGTGGTCTACTACCTTGTGTAACAGAGGGGACATTAGAAAGAGTAATGCTCTGATTTCCCCAGACCACCAGTGTGACCCCAAATCTGATAGTTGTTTACTGTTGAGGATGGAAACAGGATATATCAATCAGTCACCTATGATTTTAATGATGCTAGAACCACTGCAACATCTAGAATTTAATAAAAACATGAAATATTATTCTTTGTCACTCATTCCACCTCAGAAGTTAAATTATATTTAGCAAGGATAACAATATTTTCCTTTCTCCTACTAAGAATGTTCCTTGTAAATAAATCTAAATACGATACATCCAATGTCATGTATATCATGTACAAATATACAATATAAGTATGATGCAAACAAGCAGCAACACATACCTCATAGTTTCTTGAAGATCCCAGAATACCAAGTACCAAAGACTAATCTCACAGGCTTCATTTTCCATCTTGAAGCATTTTAGGTTGCCAGAGAGCAGTTTCTTGAACTTACCAGGTTCCATCTTAAAATGAGTTCAGACTCTATATCTAGTCACTTTTTTTGGAAACTCTTCCTGAATTTAATTCCTGAGCTGTTTAAAAGTCTTGTCTAAATGTCTACGCTAATAAATACTCATTACTGATTTACGGCATTTGGTCTTAGGCCAGTAATATCGTTCCACCTGAATGGTTCTTCTCGCTTTTTAACAATTTCCCCTGAATATGATGAACTGTCAAGCTCCTCTGAATCTTCATTTGCCTAAACAAAATAAACCATGATTTTTTCTGTTTCATTCATAAAATGAATACTCCATTTTCCAAAGCCTTCTGTGTTCTTATTCTAACTCAGGTTTCTTTTTGTGGAACACAGGTGAGTAGAACAGAACACGATATTCCAAAGGAAGTATTTCAGTATCTTGTGCAAAAAGCTTTTCTTGTGACCCTCTGCTTTCTTAGTGTTGAGAGTATCTCTTGTGTTATCTGCAAATTTCTTTAGCAAATAATTTGATTCTGCCTCCTTGGCCACTAATATATTGAGCAGCATAGGTCCCCACGCTGATCACTTAGGCACTAACCTCTGCCAGCCTCATAACTCTTTTTTAAATATGACTTGGAGCAAAATCTTCCTTAAACAGCTCTCTATCCACTTCCCATTAATGTCTAATACCTTTAACTTAAATAATAATTTCCTATTAAGTGTTGTAAGAAATGGTTAACTTAAATCTATCTATACCAGCTGCATTACCTTTGTCTGGGGAATCACTGATTTTAGTAAAAACAAAAATATTAGTCTGTCATGAGCTATCTTTGAGAAAACCATGCTGCAATTTGGTTTACTTTCTACTGCCTCTCTGCTCTTACTTATGCATTCTCCAAAATCTGTTCTAAAACTTTTCAGAGTCAAAGTCACATTAAAAGGCCTAGTCTTGCTTAGAATCATGTTTTCCTCCTCCTCTGAAGTTAGGCACTGCATTTACAACCTTCCAGACAACATTTACAGTTTCACTGAGTCCCTCCTACTGGTCTTGCCATTTCGCATTCCATTTCTTTTAATGAACTGGGATAGGAATTTCCTATATCCTGGATTTTATTACATTAAATAGTCAAAGTTTTGTTTCCATCATGGAAATTGGAGGCCCTAATGCTCTAACTTAATTATGGATTTGCATTTGTTCATATTGCAGTTTAACATGAAGAACTGAACCTATCCTTAGTTATTTTTATAGCCATTTTTTCTGCAAAAGCTTCACACCCACTGAAATAAGAGTCCAAATCACCACCGCTTCCTGCTGATTCATTGACCATTTAGCAAATAAATCACTATTCCACCCTGTTCAGACCCTTACTGCTAGCAGTTTCCAATGAATTGATGTTGGGAATCGTACAATCGTATACAATTTGCACTATTAGTTCACCTGTTGTTCTGTGAAGAGTATAATCCGCATTGCTGTCAAAAGCTGAATTTTCATAAGAAGTTCCTTATACTATACTTGTAGTGCTTCCTTTACCACAGGGATTTTCCCAAAGACATTCCAGTTTAACCACAGCATCGCACCTTTTTTTACAGTTAAAATTTCACTAGTTTTACAGAACTTTCCTAGCCCTGCAGCTGCTACAAACCTCTTTTAGGCTGCCATACATAGTCAGTCTCTAATTTAAAATATTTCAATAATATTTTGTAGCACATATGACAAAAGGAAATTGGGCACCAATTGCTTACTAAGCCCTCATTTTCTCAGGCTTTAACATAAATGTTGTTTTTTGTTTGGCATTAAATGCCATCATCTAGGATTTTTATGATAAAATACCATGTATTTTCTATTAGAATTTCCTCAGAGGTTTTATGAACTCTGTTCATTATTTGTTCTCACGCTGCTTATTTTTCTATTTTGAGGTCTATATCTTTCTCTAGTAGCAAATGGTTTCAGATGGAGTAGTCATTTTAATTCACACTCCTGTAGGTCTGAGAAAATCAAAGGATCAACTTTGATCATGGATTTTGTGACATAGGTAACAACATAGTAAAAAATGGCCTGAATCCTTCTCATGTTTCCTGCATGTTGGCAGTGAGTCCCTATGCAGGAAGGACATTTAGCCATACTCTTGCCTAGCACAAACTTAGGTGTGTAATGATGCTTTCTAAGAAAAACTATTTCAAGCACCCAACAAAGTAACTTGATTTTCAGAAGGGCTTTGCTCTTCGCAGCTCGCTGAAGGGCCAGCATGGGTGCAGCAGAGGGAGAGCCTTTACCCATGACCTGTGCCTTCTCAAAACCTCTGGAAGCATGAGAATTGCCCAAAGGCTGGAACTGCTGGTCACAAGATTAGCTCTAGCCTAAAACTACATCACCAAGAGCAGTTGGTATTCCTGAAGATGCCTCATGGTGTGGACATCTGCAATGTTCCCAAATTCCTACAACGATGTCAATATTGATTCTGCATCCAACTAAAGCAACTATTTCATTTAATTAAAGCTCACCAGAAAGAGATTTCTCTCCAAATGAAAATGCTGCATTTAGAAAAAGCAAAAAAGAAAAGAATAACATAAATGTTTTTGGTCAAGAATCCATTTTCAACTCCAAATTTTTGAAGAGAATAAAAGGGTATGGACATGAAAACACAGTGACCCAAGGACCTATATTCTAGGTGTCTTCTTTCTGATGCTTCCCTGTGAACCAGGCTCCGTGGCTGAACCTTGCCTCTCCAGCAGCGCTCTCCTCCCCGCTGAGCCCAGTAGTGCTACAAGGGGACTGGCAGGCTGGAGCGCCTGGCCCCACCTGGCCCCAAGCTGCTCACCCCACCCCAGGGGCAGCTCCAAATGCAGCCTGAGTGTTGGGTCGCAAATCAAAACCTCCTCGGTCCTTTGAGATTAGGATGGAGGACTGGTTTTGTGTGTGTATTGGGGGTGGGGGGGGAGTTAGATTATTCTGTCGCTTGTTCATTATTTTTCAGCTGAGTATTAGAATTACTTGAGATTAATTTTTCTATGATTGGAGCAAGATTGAAATTACTTCTCATTATTAAACAACATTGCTGGATGTCCACAAGAATCCTGTATTGTCTGTCTTTCCTACATAAATAATAACAACTATTTTCTCTGGCTATGAATATTACATGTTAAAGATACTCTTCATTCCCCTTTGCTTTTTTTTTTTCAATATTTTTTGCTGCTCCTTTAAAATAATATAGAAATGCTTTTCATCATGATAAGTGTCTGCTGCCTCTTGCAGGTAGAGTTAATGTCTCCTTGGTGTTTTCCATTAATCCCATAGTAGTAGAGTTTCATTCCTTTCATTTGTAAAATTTTCTTTCTTTCTGCATAACTCTGTGAACAGTCTGCATTGAAAATCATTATTTCTAAATTATGCATCTTCTGCTGTAAGAAATGATCTTCTGCAAGTGTTTTTGTAGTGGCTGGTTTGTTCAAAAAGATTTCCTGAGCTTTCTCCTCTGACTCCTCCCACACGTCATCCTTGATCAGAAATATCTCGGAAAGGTAGAAGGATATTAGCCAAAGGGAAAATCCCTCTTATCATTAACTGTAATAGCGCCATGGCCAAGAGATTCAACAAAAGGCTGGCTTTTGGGGCACCGGCTCTCACAAAGTGCATCCCATGGGCATCCCTGCAGCTGCACGCTGCTCGCATTGGCAGCACTTGTAAGATCCACACCACGCTGCCTGCGGCTCTGCAATGGGCACACCCTTCGAAGTAGGGGGAGCTTCAGCCCAGCCTTTTGGTTTGTCATTGTATAGCCAATAACAGGATCAGGAAACTGCATTAACATCCAAGAATGATTTTGGGAGGCCTTAAAAGTTAGACTTTATTTTATATGCCTTAAAAAAAAATGGGACACTACCTTCTGTAGCATTGGCATAGCTAGAATATTAACGGGCATAGCCCGTTAATGCTAGCCCAAATTGACATGTCTTACTGACAAAGTGTTAAGAAAGCAAGTAAAGTTAAAAAGAAACAAAAAAAATGTTACTTTCCCTTGAGAGAATAAGCAAGTGACAATATATGTAGACTACTTTAATGAGCATGTGTTGCCATTACTATTGAACTAGTGTGACATATGCGCTGAGCTGGTGACAAGTCACAGAACTGGAGCACAGTTGTCTTAGGCACTATGAGAGTAGAGCTGAGTATGCCCACGCGTCTTCCCATGTGATGTCTTAGTGCATGATCTAGCTCCATCGGAGCTCAGTGACAGTTTCTGACAATCAGGAACCGGGGAGAAGGTCCTAATGGCTTATCGGAACCATTAAGAAAATTGGATAGGTGGAACCAGTGCCTCAGAGCAAAATGATTTATCACTGTATGACTCCTGAAATTTCCACCACCACTCATTTATTAAAGATGCAGCAGTCCTGTTACAGCCCATGAACCACTCGCTAGCACTGTCCATTTCAGGCAAATCATCACTAAATTCCTTAATTCTCATTCTGTTCTGCTAATGAGGATCTTGTGTGTTCTGGGGTCCCTAATTAATCAAACACTTCAGCCACCTAAGGGCATATTATCTTCTCTGAGAAAGGAAGATGCAATCAAGGACAAAAAGGTCCAGTCATTTTGGTTATCTTCTTCTTTAAGTGTTAGAAAAGAAAACTGAATATAAATGGAATGTAATTTTGCTTTAATTAAGAAAAATGAAAATAATTGTGTATTCTGTTTGCACTTGTGGCACCTTGTTGGGTGCCTAAAGTACAATTAAATTGAGGTCAGACAATTTCAGAAGTGAAGAATCTTGTTGCCTCTGCTGAAGAGAAGACAGCTGTCTATAATAATGATCTTCTGATATTATTCCACTTACAATCTTTGCATTCTGTGCTTGTTCCCTTCTTTTTCTTTTTTGGCTTGAATTTTTACATATTTATCCCATTTTTAATTCTCAGTTAACATACATATAGTTCTCTTTCTTTTCTCCTTTCTTTTCCCTTGTCTTCTATAGACTCTTTTCCTTCTTTGCCTGTTCCACCTCTCTTTTTGCCTGTCTCACATGCATCTGTGAAAGACCACTGGGGAGACCTTGTGAATAATCAGATCTGATTTTCATAAAAATATTTGGATGTTAGGTGATGCTGGATAATGATCTTGCTCCTTTTGCATGGCCTTTGGAAGAGATCAAGCAATGCAAAGGATTTGACCTTGACCTTGCTACCTGAATGGTAATGATTACACATAGATATTGCTTGTTCTAAGAGTCATGTAAAATACATGTGCCAGACTCTATTCTCACTCAGTGTTCAGTAGTTGTTTGGTATAATTTATTCCTGGGATGACAGGATGCAGTTTACAACTTGTATCCTGTATGCCTAATGAGACAATTATTCCAGGAGAGTCTGAGCTACTCAGCAAAATTGACACAGAGCAAACAGAAAGACTGTGCTGGAAATGAAGACCAAGTTTGTTTAACCAGAGGGGCTCCCCGTTAGGCTGTCGTTTGCTTGCACGGAACTTCCACTGGTGGAAAATGAGGTCTCACAAATTTGCCCTGAAAGATGATTCAAGCCAGGTTTCTCAAGGGTGTCTACAAAATATTTGGACTTTCAGAAGATGTTGCTCTTCTCTGAATGTTAACTAGGAAAGTAATGGTGAGTAAACTGAGAAGGGATGAGAGGAGGGAGATGGGTCTCTCTTTCCAACTGGCACAGTGAGAGCGCTGTCTACCAAAGGAGGGAGACAGCCAAGAGACAACATTCAAGTTGTAAGCAGAGATGGCTCAATGTCTTCCAAAGCACTGTAATATAGTACGTATATTTAAGACATTATTTTTAGTTTACAAATGTTTGTTGACAGGAGTGACAAATATAATGTGCATATGGGAGTAAGGAGCAGGAATGAAACATTCTGTCTCCACTTGAAATAGTCTGCTTGTAATCCAAATACACACACACCTGCAAATTCCCCGCCAGTCAGCCAGCTGAAGCGCAGAAGATGACTCACGTTGCGCTTGGCCGGAACGTTCACTGAGGTAGGCCTGTGAGGACACGGCGTTCCGTGCAGTGCCATGGGGTGTTGAATAGCTGGGAGTAGCAGTGTTGCCATGCGGTCATTTTAAGTGAGGACTTTCTTCTTTCCAAGCAACTGAAAAAGATCTGCCAGCACAGTTATTTTTATAAAAAGCATAAGTATGGTTCAATATAGGCTGGGGAGGAGGGAGAACTTAAACACAACGGCAGGTCTAGATGTGATATTTACTGCTTCAACTGATATTCTCAGGGTCTCTTCAGTAATGATGTGAGTCAAATTCTGTGTGGCAGCCCTTAATCAGGAAATGCTCCCGATGAGGTCAGCACTGGTTTTCACCATAAAGCACAAGTATCATGTGTTAATAATATCAAATAATGTGTATTAGCCTTTAGACAGTCAGATTCCAAGGTGTGCCTTGCTGGCATTTCTGCATGGAAGTGAGACTGGAGAACAAACCACAATATATGATACCACAAGTCACTGTTGGGTGTAGAACACAATGCATGTGGAAATGTGTAACTCAGAAACAGACCAGTAAAGACTAAGGGGCTCATAGTTCTATATTTTTGTCCCTTTTTATTATAATTTGAATATACTTACTCAAAGAACAATAGTAGTCTGTAATTATCCTTTAAAATTACATATATTTTTAGTAGTTTTGGCTTATTCAGAACGTCAGGATGGTTTGAGGACACACTGTTCAGTGAGCGGGCACGTCAGCGCTGGGCGTTGGGTAAGAGAGGGCTGGGAGGTGCCTTTGCCACCGCTCTCTGTGGGGTGCAGAGCTGGACAGGACAGGTAGACACAGCCACAGTGACAGAGCAGGAACCAATATCAGTCTGTCACTGAGACATCAGAGGGGCCACAAAATCCCGACCATCACAGGTCTTGTCCTCTGACTAATAGCTCTGTCTGGATGGCTGGCAGTCATGCAGTACTTACTTCATGTCCAAGTGTTGGAGAGCATGTTAAACCTGCGTTTCACTTAAAAAAAGCAAAAGATTTAAATCTGCTAATTTTTGCATTGACTCAATGAGGACTCGGATTTTATCATGCTTTTTATCAGAATGACACTATGTAGACCAGGGCATAGTCATTACCTTCTCACGTGTGTTCATTGATTTTTTTTGGTGGTGTTATGCTCTTCAAAGAAAGGGAGGAGAAGAAATGGTGTTGTCATTGATACTTTTGTTGAATTCATACCTAGACTGAAGTTTGGAGCTGGTGCTCTACTCGGTCCTTCTTTTTTTTCAGAAGCATACAGAAGAGTAGAAAATACCTTTTTCCCTTTGCTGTTCTGATGTTTAATTTTGTTCCCATGGTGACAGGGGCTTTGTAAATATCTGAGAGAGATGCTCTGCACTGTGAGGAGAAAGAGTTTCAAAATGCACAAGATTCAGAAATTTGTCCCTTCTGCATAGACAAAATATATCTCATAAATTGAGTCCAAGGTTATAAAGAACATATACATGTCAATTTTAATTGCATTTTCTGTGTTATCTTTGACTGGATTTGCAAGTCCTAATCAGAGGATTCTATTAAGGAAAACAAGGTATAGCTAAGGAAAATAAAGGTTCCAAATTTGATCATGTCTGTGTGGTGAAAAAAAAAAATAAAAAAACAAGCAAAAAAATCATAAGCCTCTAACAAAAAAGCGACTCAGTACCTTCTCCCTAAATGGAGTATTGTTATATACAGATTTTGGAACTGGAATAAAAATGTTATCCTTTATTTCTGTTTCTGCAACAAGGGTGCACAAGACACAGGGACAAAGAGCAAATTCGCTCCAGTTGTCTAATTGGACCGAGTTGTTGCTGAATGCCAGCCTGACCTAAATGGAACTGAAGGATTTTCACCAACCTTTCATCCCTTTGTATTTTCTAAAGTTAATCTTCCTTCCTTTGTGTTGCTTTCACTAGGCGGCAGCTGAGAGAACAAGAGGTACAGCTGAACTCGGAGCATCTTTCCATGTCCAGCTCATCAGGAGGTGGTTTGCTTGAGGCTAGAGCTAAATGACCTATTGATAATAAACGTTTTTCAACTAATTTAATCTTTTCTCTTGCACATCAGTTTGTCATGAAGAGACCAGTTTTATAAGTACATTCCTAATGTCATTTGGTGAATGCTTCAAGAAAAAATAAAGTAACCGCCTTTGTATTGCTTGAAAACTGTCACTTCAAGGCTATTTGCCACTCCTTATGGCATCACCGCTGCAGATAAGAGTAAGCAGATGGGCTTGTCAGGACCACGCTGAAGTTCTCCCCTCAAGGGAACAGAGCAGTGAGTAGCATCTACTTTGGAAGTAATCTTTTGAGTTTTGGTAGCTACAGCCAAGTTGGTTCAAGTTTTCTCACTAGTGATGGACGGTGCACCCATCCTGTTGTATTTTACATGTATACGGTAGCACGCAAAACAGCTAGAGCAAAAGTCTGAGCAGGGCTGTGCTTTGCCTCTCCCTTTCCCTGGGATGGCCACCCTTCTGCCTTTTCCAAACAAAATGCCGAAGTGGAAATGTAAAGGGTGTAAGTTGGAAGGATAAAATGCCTCACATCATGATCACATCCCAGCCCGCCAATCCGATCAGATCTGCTGCAGAGAGGCGGATCACCAAGAGAAGAGAACCGAGGATCCTCAACCCTCACCCAAAAGAGTTTCATGGTACATGAAACTTTGACGGAGGGGGCTGCAGCATTCACACAATATTCAGTGTCACTTGGCAGCAGGCTTGACTTTATGCAGTAGTTTGGTTTATGCCAGTTGAACGGATGCAATAACAAATAGCAACAGGAAAGCAAAAAGCCTGAAAACATGATGCAGCGAGTCCTGGTTTGCTGTGTTGGCCCATGGATTTCCCCCGTTATCCGCTCAGCTCTGCAGATGAGAGGTTTTGCTGCTTCCTCCTGGTTGCCACTCCTCAGATTAACGGCCTGAGCCCTGTGACATATGGCTGCTCCGATCGCAGTGGATCTCTGGGCTTGCTTCCCACACACTATAACTCCAATTTACCAGAATGGCACTTATAGATGTCCAGTTAAAATGTCCCATTTTATCAGGAAATATGCTTTCCCAATGGTACTGTTTGCCACTGAATAGAATTCAAGAATCATTTTCTCTGTTATGATTTTTATTTTCATAAAGAATGCAGACATGAAATACTTAATGCGATGTCCTAATTAACACAAATATGCCAAAAACCTTTATTTTCCAGAGAAAATTATATTACACTGTTACATTTCCACATTTCGTGGCTGCATATTTTATATACTGTAACCATGGTTACTGTGTCATTAACGTCTACTGAGAGGGAGTTGGGCATAGCATAGAGCTATCACAGAGAATGATTGCTTTTGTAAATTTAAAAGAAGCTCTGCAGCTAATTAGTGTGAGTTTGTGTAAATCGGACCAATGGAGAGCATGAAATTTGGAACAAATTATTGTAGAGTCTGAAGCAAATGGAGAACATTTTTATTTGATTTAGGAACTTGCCTTCTGCATCACAAGCCTCTTAAACTTTCAATTGTGTAAGGCTGAAGCCACGGACCGGCATACTGCTGGTAGCAGGAATGCAGACAGAAGAAGAGAGGTGAGCGATCTTAAATGGGGAGTAGTGGCGACAGGCAGAAAGCCTGAGAAAGGGCAGAGCACAGCTGGACTGTTCTGATTTTGCATCGTTTAGAAATTTTAGAAGAAAATTCAGCAGCTTGGGAATTTTTCAAGCTGTCTCTTGTGTGCCAATTAGGCGTATGTTTCCTCCACACAGTGCTCTCTGTAAATGGGGAGCAGGGCTCTCTCTTCTCTCCTATACTGCCCAGCGGCTGCAGTAGCAGATGCAAAGTAGGATCTTGCAGTCACATGTTTCCTCAACCTTTCTTCAAACACTGATATCCTCATGAGAACACAACATATCCATGGCCATGTCTGTGCCTAGCAGCCTTTATATTGTATGTGATGCTGACTAGAACAGCTGAATATCCTTCTGTTTTGGATGCCACCAATCACTTTTCCAGCATGCCCCCAACATTTTCAATAGTAGCATGATTTGTGGCATCCTTGTATGTTAAGAAGGATTGTCCTTTCATCACTGTAACTCTGTGCTGACCAAGTACACATGTGTTTTGTTTCACCAGCCTTTGAAACATCTGTACAGGCCACTGCTGCTGGCAGATTTGAGTGACTGTATAGAAGTGAGGACACATGGGGTCACAGCTTTCAGCAGCGAAGCAGTTAATGGCCCGTCCTTGTCCTGTCTCTGCCCCTGTACTGCCACACACCCTCCATCTGCCAACAGCCAGGGGCAGCGACTGACAACACTGTTTTTGGCAAATTTTTCTGAGTTTTATCTCTTATAATATTTGGCAGATACAAACAACTAAGACCTAACTGCTCCTCATGGACCCAGGAAATCCAACACTGTCTTGATCCAAGCTGATGATTGCTTTGTATTTTGTTGCTTGTGTAACACTGGGATATGGCAGGCATTTTTCCTTCTCCAGGGTCTCAGAGAATAAGCAGCAAATCAACAGCATCTTCTCCAGGTGCTGGTAAGCACAAACTATTTGAGGTGCAGCAAAACCCTCCTGCCTCAATCTTTCACCTTCCTCTTCGAATCTTGACACAGGAGCCGTGGAAGGAACCACGCTGTCCCCAGCAGCTTCAGGGAACATACATGCACAAATGCATGAAGCAAAACATTTAATACAAAATCTTGAGCAGCTGCTAACAATCCCTGTCTCTTCACCATTATCCAATTCAATCTCTAAGAGCAGCTCTGTACGGCCCAGCTATCAGTACCCAGCCTTGGCCAGAGAAGATGCAAAATCCGTGTTTCCAATTGACCACTGCCCATTTTGCCAGTCACAACCTGGTGCAAGCAGCCCTCAGGCAACAAGCTGCTAAAGCAGGGGGGAAAAAACCCCTGCCAGTGCTAAAACCCACTTAGTCTTGCATAGTCTTTTTGTACAAGCACATCTATAACAAATAATTAGGCTGTTTTGATCACAGGACTGTTAATTGAATAAATAAGACCAGTAACATGGCACAGGACTGTGTGCATGAGTCTGTTCTTCCTGACCTGATCACCAACAGAGTTGCAATTTTGAGGGTCAGGCTCTCTGCCAATATTTTTCCACTAAGTGTTCCTGCGGTTTTTTTCTGCATCTGTTCACTTATCAAATTTATCTGCAGGATACCTGAACCCTTACCTAGGATAATACCCTGTCAGAAGGCAGGCAATGACATGGTGTAGTACAACATTGTTATGTAGCAATGCTACAATGAAATATCTAGGCAGCATGTCAGGAACATTGTATTTATCTTTCTGTGGTATTTTTGCATCATTTTGGGAAAGGTCAAGTATGCCTGTGATGATGTGATGTTATCAGAGAACATTTCAAGGCCTATTTTGCACGCAGAGAGTTAACACTGGGAGAGACAAGCACTTTAACTCCAACATCAGCAGCAGCAGGTGATCCTGCACCTCCTCATTTGCCGTAGTTCAAGCAAAACCAGCCTCCAACCTTGTCTGGAAAGTGTGGGCATCACCAGCACGCTTAGGCTGAGCTCTGTTTCCCTCGCTTGTATCGCTCCCTGGCAGAGCATGAACTACTCACTGGTAATTCAGTGTGGAAACACACTCTGTCTCAGTTAAAAGCCTTAGAAGCATACTCGAGACACACATTTGTGTGGAGAAAAAGAGAAAAACTGCCCTCCTGGCAAATGCAGTAAGCACATAATCCTCCACGTGATGGTGGCTTGCAGCGAGCACAATGCAACGAAACTCCAGAACGCTCCACTTGCTACCTCAGTCTGCTGCTTTTGTTCATGGCTGCTGCTAAATCCATGTCACATTTCCCATTAAGTTAGTAAATGCTCATTTCAGAGAAGCCCTTGCATTTTTTTTTAATATTTCCAAAAATAAATCATGACCAGAGGGTTCCTGTTATGTAACATAAATATTTTATTACCTTCCACATTACTGATTTGCAGGAAAAAATTCTAGACATGCTTTTGGCCTCTTTCATTAGATAGCCTTGAAAAATGTGACGCCATATTGCACAAGCTGTCCTTCTGCATGACCATGGAGTATTGCATTACGTACACCTAGCCCTTTGCCAAGCTGATGCCAGAAAAGACAGGAAAAATGAAAGTCTACATCTTACAACAACTCCTATTGCTTTTTATCTAACAGTAATTGTGGCTGGCAATGTATTCTTTCTGCATCACAGGCACTATTTTGTTTTTTGTATTTCAACAATATAAAGTTATAATATTTTCTAGATTTATCATTCCATATCACAGAGCTGTAAACATGAAATTACAGATCCTGCGGGTCTCAGTCTAGCCAGGCTGAGGGCTGTGCCACGGAGGGCTCTGCTGGGGTTTGCCAGGTTGCTGCACAGATGTGGCTGCTCGCGCGGGACTCCCCATGCTTGAGTGTACGCAATTGGCCACATTGTCACAGTCACGGGACGGACGAACAGTGTGGGTATCTCCACGTTTTTATTAATTTGATGGTTCCAGACTCAACACATAATTTGCAGACAAGCATGCTTGTGTTTAAGGCAAGGAGATAGGCTAACCTGGGCAGCTGAGGGGAGGAGAAGGAGGAGGAAGCCGGGCACTCCTGGTACCTTAGCACGGACCCAAGCTTTTGTTCGTGTAGTTCAGACAAGTTTTGTGCTGATGATGCACATCACAGCCCAGCCTGCCAGCAGCCAGCAGCTTTTCTGATTTTTCTCCCCACTACATGGAAGTTTTGGGAAGCAGCCACCCAACAGTGTTTTGCAGCTTATTTTTAACCTCAGACTAGAGAAATGACCTGTGCATCAGTGGGCAAACTGCTGTCTTTGCAAACGTGCAAGGCTTAAGCAACACAAGCAAGCGTAACAAGCAAGACACCCTCACCTTTGGCTGCAAGAGATGCATTTTGCAGGAATCAGAAACAGATAAGGCTACTGGATAGCCAGCTTCTCCCAGCATCATCCTCTTCAAGTCTTCTCCAAGTGTGCTTTGGGAAACTGCTTTATTTCAATAGGATTTCCAATTGCATGGTATCCCTCTCCTGAGTGTCTAGGCCTCTACCTGTGCACTGGACACATCCATCAAGGGCCACCGTGCATCCAGAAGTCCTCAGAGCATCCACAGCATCAGCATTCTGCACGTGTGCTGCCAGGCTGACCTTCTCCAAAGAGCACAGGATATTTGCTGTATGTACTGTTTGGTCATATGCAAAAGGCTCGGGAGGTCTCAAACATCAAGAAAGAAAACTTGACTAGGCTGTGCAGCAGACCAGCCTGGGGCTTGCTGCAGAAAGAGCCAGAGGGGAGGGGTTATCACTGCAGAGTCAGCAACATCCAAGAAAAGGTACCAAGTTGTGTAAGAAAACCTGCCTCTTATTAAAACACTTCATGTACACAACAGAATCATCCAGCACAGTCCTTGCTGTCGAAGCACTACTTTAGGTTATGTCAGCCTGGCATAATGAAGCTCTCCACTTAGTAGATATCAGGACTATTTAAGGTTTGTGATAACATTTACAGTTGACGTAATTTTTATTTGAATTACGTGCCAGAGATACCAGTAATATTTTGGTATTCTTGCCAAAGAAAAGCTTTTAGTATTTACAGACAGGCTTTGAACATGCCAGCTGGCTGATGCTAAGAGTTTGAGTTCTCTTCAAAACAAAATTATTAGAGTCATTTATGTAAGTCTCATTGACAGTTTACTTCAGCTTTTATTTCCAAGACATCAACATTAGCATCCATGATTTATTTTGCAGTCTTCTATGGGGAAAAGGAAAGCCCTCACCTCTGTATTCATATTAACATTTATATAAATTAGCCAGTAATCACTTAGATCTGAGAGCTGCATGCCACGTTTTAAACAAGATGCAGCTGAACTCCTGGGCACAGAGCTGGTATATTGGGCCAACCAGGAAATGCAGGCGATAGGCCTCCAAAAGGTCTTGGTCCATGCAACTCTAGGTCCCATGAAACATTTCCATTGGGAAATTTCATCTGTTGGTATTAGATCCCTTCTTCTTTTCACAGAAGGATTCAATGACATGGCACAGTGTTACGGGTTTGCGTGGCAAGGTTTTGGTAGCAGGGGGGCTATAGGGGTGGCTTCTGTGAGAAGCTGCCAGAAGCTTCCCCCATGTACAATGGAGCCAGTGCCAGCTGGCTCTAAGACAGACCCGCCACTGGCCAAGGCCAAGCCAGTCAGCGATGGTGGTAGCTCCTCTGTGATAACATATTTAAGAAAGGGAAGAAAAAAACTTGGTGGTCAAATGGCAGGGAGGAGAGAGTTAGTGAGACGATATGAGAGCAAGAACTCTGCAGACACCAAGGTCAGTGAAGAAGGAGGAGGAGGAGGTGCTCGAGATGCCGGAGCACAGAGTGTTCTCTTGCTGCTCGTGATGAAGACATGGTGAGGCAGGTTGTCCGGCTGCAGTCCGTGGAGGTCCACGGTGGAGCAGATATCCACCTGCACCCTGGGGAAGGGATCCCACGCTGGAGCAGGGGGATGCCTGAAGGAAGCTCTGACCCCGTGGGGAGCCTGTGCTGGGTCAGGCTCCTGCCAGGACCTGTGGACCCATGGAGAGAGGAGCCCACACTGGAGCAGGTTTGCTGGCACAGCTTGTGACCCCGTGGGGGACCCACGCCGGAGCAGCCTGTTCCTGAAGGACTGCATTCCATGGGAAGGGACCCATGCTGGGGCAGTTTGTGAAGAGCTGCAGCCCATGGGAAGGACACACATTGGAGAAGTTTGTGGAGAACTGTTGCCCGTGAGAGGGACCTCACGCTGGAGCAGGGGCAGAGTGTGAGGAGTCCTCCCCCTGAGGAGGAAGGATCGGCAGAGACAACGTGTGATGAACTGACCTCAGCCCCCATTCCCCATCCTCCTGTGCCGCTCGGGGGGAGCAGGGAGAGAAATGGGAGTGAAGCTGAGCCCGGGAAGAAGGGAGGGGTGGGGGGAAGGGGTTTTAAGATCTAGTTTTATTTCTCACTATCCTACTCTGATTTGATTGGTGATGAATGAAACTCCCTTTTCTCCCCAAGTTCAGTCTGTTTTGCCCATGACAGTAACTGGTGAGCGATCTCTCCCTGTCCTTGTCTTGACCCTCGAGCCTTTCACCATATTTCCTCTCCTCCATCCAGTTGAGGAGGGGAGTGAGAGAGCGGTTTTGATGGGTACCTAGCAGTTATCTAGGCCAAACCAAAACACATAGCTTCTTTTCTCCTGCTCCTTTTCACCAGCTTTTAGCTCAAATCCTTCTCCTTCTTTAGGCTTTTCACAAAACCAAGCTTTTAGCCCTGACTCTGTGCTTGGGCTTTCTCGCCTGTGCTGTGTCACACTCTGCTTTTTTTCTCCTGCACCTCACTTTACTTCAGACAATTCTTCTGCAAAACCACCAACACATGCATTGTTCACATTTTTAGTGGACCTCGGTTTTGAACAGTGGCATGAGCTTGTGTGGATTCTGCTAATGCTGGTCAAAAAAACCCTGTCCATCATTTAAGACAACTCTAAGACAGGGAGCTGCTGTTTTGCTCTACCTGCAGAACTGTCACATTCAAATTCAACACAGATGATTATTGGGTTTATTTGTTTGCTGACTACTGTGTATGATGCTGCTTTGAAAGGGGAGTCATGGGCAGGCAGGAAGAAGGTGGCTGTTCCTTGAGCCTGGTGGCTGCCCAGAGGTGAATTCAACCCTCCGTGATGGGGAGATGGTGCCTGCACAGGGAGTGATGGGTATGGTCCACTGGAATAAGCCTCCAGACGACATGCTCTTTTGGTGGATTTCCTTCTCTGGATCTGCATGGTGCTCTAGATGACTAGTTCCCACTGTAGCCCTGCAGCAGGACTATATATTTTGCACAGCAACCATAGATGCTCTGGGTTCGGCCGACCCCACAGGAATTTGGTCAAGCGCTCCTTCCTGGTCAGGACACCATTCGTGCTGCCAGCTGAGCTGGGGTGTCCACATTGCCATTAGCAACTGCTCAGCTGCAGCTGGGCATAAGAAGGCTTTGCCTCCTCTTCACCAGGAAGGATTGTCTAAGAGGTGTTGGTTGAGCTCACACTTAGGATGACAGAGCTGCCTCCAACAGAGCACAAACTGACCCCACCACCAAGAACAGCAGTGACATAGCCAGGTCATGTCTTTCTTGGGGTTGTGAGGAGGACAACGCTGTTAGAGTAGCCTCAAAGCAACACTGAGTCACATCTGTTCCATAGCTTATGCTTAACCCTTTCCAGGGTGCAACACAACCAGGATATGTTTGTACAACAACCTGTTCTGGAGCAGCCTCTGCTCCTTGGGCTCCTGCAAAGGTGAATCTGAGCTTGCAGACCTTCAGTCCTCAGATGGGATGAAACCCCTCAATCACCACAGTGGAGAGATACTTGTATATTTAGGGGTGGGAAGGGCACAGGTGGACAAAGTAATACACAGAGAAGGGAACAGTTACACCACACTGTGTCCACAGTGGTAGAACAAGTATTAGGAGAGCCATGTGCCTCATATCTCAGAGCCTACAGCCTACACCATCCCACTGATAACCACCTCTAATGGGCACAGGACAACCTCAGCTCCGGTACCAAAAGCACATTAGTCCTTCGGGCTCCCTGATGTATGCAGACAATTTTGAGTTACAACTCTTCTCTGAACAGCCATGCCACAGCGGAGTCCTAGCTATCTCCTTCCTCATCTTCCTCAAGAAAAGGAGAGGGTCTGAAGATCTGTTGCATTCCCACACTGAGGAGATCTCTGAGAGCTGCTGTAATTCTGATGACAGCTTTTCGGACCTTTCTCTACAACGAGTACTCCTTACTCTATGTATCTTGCTGCAAATTTAGGGCACTGTGTACCTTAGTACCACTGCTGAAAGATCAGATCCCTTGAAATACAAAAGCATATATTTAGAGCATTAATTCCTACTTTTTCATTCTGGTTTGTACTGGCAACTCCTAAAAAGAAATGTTAATTGAACCCTGACTTAGTATGTGACAAAAAATAGCTGTGTTCCTTTAGCATCAAAAAATCTTTTGAGTGTGTGTTTAGAATTACTTGTAAAGACTCTAACCAGAGTTTCTTTCCCACATAGCAACTACTATTGCCGATGTCTTGCAGAAATATCTGGAAATTATATTAAAGGAAGCAAAGAAAAGGTGGAGGAGGAAACTGTATGTGAAAACATTCTTTCTCTGATCCATATCTGAATGTATCCAGTCAACAAGCTCACAAGTCTGCACTTGAACTGTGCATCAAAAGAAGCAGCCAATGTGTATTATCTTGTCAAGCTCATTCCAAACTGATGCATAACAGCCGTGCACTAGCCAAGGTCATTTCAAAGGTGTTTACTTTGACTGCAAACTAAATTCGTCTCTCTTCACTCAGAGATAAAGTCAGTAACATTTGTAAACCAAACATCGTAAGGCAAAGGTCTGACTTGAAGCTGATGCTCATGCTGGAGCTGGGAACATGGAACAGCTGCGTAACAGTGGTATTTCCCTGGAGATGCTGACCGTGACTATACGATGAAGGCCAAGTTCAGAGGCAAGGCCTTGGGAAATGTCTCTGGAGCAAGCTAGTGATACCTCCCAGGGCCTTTTCAAGGGCCACCCTGCCGGCCCATGGGTGGCACAGTGCCTGGCCTGATGCCTTTACCTGTCTCTTCTGGCCTGGCTTCATGTAACCATCCATGAGCAGACCCATCTATTGCCCCTTCCTAGAAAAGAGAGCCCTGACACAGCCTGTTGCCAAGGCAAACGAGATCTGAAACGGGCTGAAATCAGTCTTGAATGCAGCCTTTCTTAGGCTGGATCGGAGAATGCCCACAGCTTTGGCAGCCCCCCAAGAGCAGCCAGCTTCAGCTCCAGTAGGTCCTAGCCACAGCACCTCAGTTTCTTAGGAGGTGAAGACTTGTCTCGTGCTTCTGACACACCATGAGCAAAAGGTGTCTCACAATCCACGGTGGGTATTAGGTGGTCACAGGATAGGCACCATGTCCCTACAGGCTGGAAAGACTCAGGGGTATGAAAACGAGAGGGTGCAGACACTGCCACAGGCAGCTGGCTAGACAGGAGATCAACTTGTGCCAGCACCAGTGCACATTATGCACCTCATCGGGGGCGAACAAAACACTGTTGTTTTATCGGAAGCTGTCTTGGTCTTGTGTATTTGCTTTTGTCCTTTGTTTTTCCCTTGTGTGCCACATAATAAGAATTTTACATTGTCCAATCCTGTTGAATTTTTCGTGTGCATTTACAGTGTTACCAGGACAGCGTGCATGGCTCCTTCAGCAGGCAAATATTTTTCCAAATTGCTTGAACTTTCATCTGCTGGTTCTGTGATGATAGTGATAATGAATTAACACTGGAGGAGCACACCCTGTGTAAATAAGGACAGTCATCTTCAAATCATCACGTATGTCCCACATTATGACATTTTTATGTTTTGCAACATGAAAAGGCAAGAGCATCTCACTCACCTTAATGCTGCTAATGGAAGACAAAATGAGTTCTTTGCAGTTAACTACCAGGTTCTTGACATTGCTGACCAAATACAGTACAGGATTTCATTTCCACTGTGGTGCTGCAGATGCTAGCATTTGCCTGTGTCTAATCAAGCAAGAAGTTAACCTCGAATACCAAACACAAAATCTATAAACTAAAAGCTAGAACTAACTTGATTCCCTGAAGGTCACAGAATTTAAATAGAATGGAGCAAACCCATCTGAAAATAAAACATTATGCATTATTCCAGGCAGATACCCATAGGTCTTTGATACAGGATTTTCAAACTGCTTATTAACCCTTTCCAGAAAATTGTTTTAAGTAGCAAAAGCTTTGAGTCAAATCTGGCTGTGTTTCTTCAGGGTCTAATCAAGCCAGGCCAGCACCCTGGGGCAAGGATGTCATAGGACCTGTGCCGCAGGGAAGAAGACAAACAAGAGTCTTTCCTCCTCCCTTGCATGAGCACAGAGGTTAACGTAATCCAATTCCTTGTGCTGCAGTAAATAGCGAAGAGGAGGCAGCAAAGAGCCATCTCTGCAGCATGGGGGAGGCAAGAGCAGATTCCCCTTGACCGAAGGGAGAGCAGAGGCCCGGCTCATTGCGTTGATGGAGCATCGTGCTTGCTGGGTTTGCTCCATGCCTATGGGAAGAGCTCACTTCTCCTTCCCACTCTGCCCACAACGGTACTTACAGCCACAGCCCATCCGCTGCACAGCAGTGGGAATTTTGACTGAGAAAATATTGCCGACTCAGGTCTTCTCAGATTTACAGGATAAGATTCAAAGGATATATTTAGCCGCACTGTCTTATCTTTTTCCAGAACCTCATTTACAGGCCAAATATTTACTGTTCCTCTTCATAAAAATTTGAGGGCATTAGAGATCCTGCACTCTGGTTTGCAAGGACTTATTCTGTTACCAGCATATATCCTTTAATTACAGAGCAGTTAACACTCAGCCACTGATAACACCCTACAGGGTCCAGGTTCAGATCTAGACAATGACATCTGCACCTAAGTTTAAGTGTCTCAGCTCCCATTTTCGTCAACAGAGCTCTGTGTCTCAGTCCTGGTGCCTGAACAAAGGAGTCTAGGAGTGTTTGATGGAGCACCTGAGACATCTGTGTGGGGCTGGTGGATGCGATCCAAAACCTGCGCATTCTGAAGAGTTTCTCTGGGCTTCAGAAATGGCACCGGACACTGCAGCGAGCCTCCCCCTTTCTGTCTCGCACATGGTGCCGGAGGCTTCAGAGAAAGTCACAGTCTTTGTTAGGAAGCTGCTTCAATCTTCCAACTCTGCCATGCTGAATCGGAGAGAGGAATTTCTCTCTTAACCCACTTAGCAATCAATTTAACACCCTCAAATATAATGTTTTGTGGCCCATTGAATTTCCTCCTTGGAGCCGTAACTGCTGGCCTTGCTTTTATTCTCAGGTAGAGTATCTCATCTTTCACTGAAGCTTCCTGTGCTACTTGTCGCAATTTCATCTCCCAGGCAGCTCCACAGTGAGCCTTGTGCTAAAAACATAATCCCTAGGATTTATTATAATGCTGTTATCATAGAGGAAACATAGAGGAACATCTCCCCTACGAGGAGAGGTTGAGGGAACTGGGCTTGTTCAGCCTGAAGAAGAGAAGGCTGCGAGGGGACCTTATAAATGCTTACAAATATCTAAAGGGTGGGTGTCAGGAGGATGGGGCCAAGCTTTTTTCAGTGGTGCCCAGTGACAGGACAAGGGGCAATGGGCACAAACTGAGGCACAGGAAGTTCCGTCTGAACATGAGGAAGAACTTCTTCCCTCTGAGGGTGACGGAGCACTGGAACAGGCTGCCCAGGGAGGTTGTGGAGTCTCCTTCTCTGGAGATATTCAAGACCCGCCTGGACAAGGTCCTGTGCAGCTTGCTGTAGGTGACCCTGCTTCGGCGGGGGGGTTGGACTAGATGACCCACAGAGGTCCCTTCCAACCCCTACTATTCTGTGATTCTGTGATTCTGTGAAATACGAAACCAGAGTCCAAGATAATTAGAAGCGCTATAGGATCCTGGGCATTGGCGAGGAGTTGTATCCATGGGTGAAGTCAACGGATCAACAGTTACAAAGGAGACTAGGTCGCTCAGACTGACTCAGTGCCTCCAACTCAGCATGTTCTTCTGTTTGTTGCCTTCATTTCTAGCCCCTCTACTTGGGAGCACAACTGCACACAGAGCTAACGGAAATATTCCACTGGAATTTTCCATTTAAAAATTGGTTTCATTTTTTATGAGGATACTATGTTTTGGTCAATTATTTTGGTTTTCAGAAGAAGATGCTTTTAACAAAACCATGATTTTATTTATTTAGACTGTTTTTGTCTCCTCCTTGTGCCGCTCTTTGTTGGAGTCCACCTCCACGCAGTTCTTTCTGTATGTAAAATTCCACAGATAATTGCTTTAACTTTTATTCCCATAGAAAGAAATCATGTTTTATGACAATCTGGATGCATAACATTGCCTTTTCTGATGAACTTGTATTTCTTATGGGAGACAGTGGAAGAAGCTAAAGAACAATTTATCTCTCCATGTGCGTCAATTAACACTTCAGAGACCTAAATACTCTCTCTCTATCTGTGCTACACACCTTAGAGAGGCAAGACCCCCCCCACTGTTTGCCCCATCCCCTACCAGCGGTTGCCCACCTAGTTTGGACCTTTTCTGAAAAAAATGCCAATCTTTCAGAAAAAACAGGCAGTCCAAGAATGGGAGGTAATTTCCCAGTCATCCTTGAGACAGTCTTTTTCACTTAAAGTCACCATAATTTTGATGAGCATTTCTTTGGGTGGTATCCTTCCAAGAAGTGCACTGGAAACTGGGCATGCACTGGAGGATTGCTGGCACAGTCATTATCTCGGGGAGTTTGTTCCTGGCAGAGGGAGGGAGCATCAGGAAACCCAGTGGTGAACACTTACAGCATAACCTGCCAAGGGGAAAATTCATCTTATTATTAATTAGGAATTGCCTATGCCTGCAGCAGGGAGGTCGTGTATTACCTGCAATTTTTTTTCCACCCCATTTGATTTAGTATTATCCTTATAATATGTAATCTCTCTTTTAATGCTGCTGAGTTCTTGACCTCAATATTTTGTAAAAATGTGACTTACAACTTAATTATACATTGCGAAAGACAAGACATTCATTTTCACTCTTTTTCTTTTGGTTAAGAGTGTTCCATGCTGGCCTGAGTGTGCATGAACAACAGAAGATAATCTCTTGAGCAACCATTTCACAAAATTTATGCCAGCACTTGTTACTTGCTGTCCTCCAAATTTCACCTCTATGTTCATTAGAAAATGCTCAGACACTGTTGTATTGCAGCAGAGACAACGTACCACCTCCCCATGTAGCACTGCTCTGCATCTGTTAAGATTTTTGAAATTATGTCTTCAGCCAGCCTTGACTGAAGTGTTACTTGCTCAGCCTCTGACTTCTTCAAATCTAATCAAAGTTGTTCTTCCTCTAACTTTCCCACAAATATTTTAACATTTATTCAGACTTTTAAAAAGAGGTTAGAGCAAAGAGATGAGGTTAATCCAAAACCAAACAAAAAAATCGACAAATTGGGTTGTTAGTGGCCCTTTCTATCCTTTACCATCTGAGTTCTACGTTGTTTGTGGCATAAGCAAATTTTAATTGAGTGACAGATTGCTATTTCAGTACTGAAAAATCCTCTCCCAATTTGGGAGAGCAAACGCCCTGGTAATTCTTATTAAAATCAGTCCACAAACAGTCAAGGCCAGAGGCCTTTTTTGATTGCATTTTTAGAATAGCCATCTGGACTTCCCCTGGAGATCTGAGCTTGAACCTGGCCTCTGTTTTTTACAGTCACTTTGCAGAAGCACACCCTGTCCAGAAAATCCAAGACCTCAGGTGCAGCTGAGCTAATGAATTACATGCAGTGATGTGCTGTGAGGGGTCTCTTAGGAAACCCTTGTTAAAATTCCGCTACCAGCCCTGAGGCAGGAGGGATAATTCCTCCTCTGCTGAGGTCCACCGGATTCCTACTAAATCAGCCCTGGCAGAGTTGACTTATCCCTCATGCTCCTAAAAACCATCTGAAGGAGAAATTGTTTTCCTCTGTAATGACTTGCTGTCCTTAGACTGGACCTGGAGCTTACCACATGCAAATATAATTTATTTTGTGATAGTCTGTTATTGACCAATATCGGCAGCACAGTGCTTGCAGAGCAGAAGCGTGCAGAAGTCATTTAGTGATATTACTAATCATGTTAACATCTGAAGCAGTCTCCCATCCCAGTGATTTCGTATTTGGAATAGAAAGATAATAAGTATTCTGGGAAGGGGATAATTAGCCAGAAAGTGGCCTCTTTTGTCATTTCGAGACTGATCCCAAAGACCATGGATGTCAAGGAAAAAACTCCCATTGGGTCTACAAGGCCTGGACCAGGTGCCTGTAGATCCTCTGAAAGACAGCAAGTGCACCCACGGAAATGGTGCATCACGTGCTAATGCACCCCCTGCCATCCTCATCACGGCTGCTGCACGTACGTTTTAACAATTTGCAAATGCAAAGCAATTGGAATTAGGTTGGCCTTAATGCAGAGGGTTACACTAGCTTTATTTTCTACATATTTGCTGCAGGCTGAAAGTCCATGTGCTGTCAGTAGTTTGGGGTATGAGATATCATTTTAGCAACAGTGTCTTTGTCTGAACCCAGAAAGATCTTCAGGAACCTCCAATGGCTTCCTAAACTGGGGAGTCTCAAGCTGATTAAAGAGGTATATATACAAAAGATGAAGTGTCACCACAGTAGGAAATGTCTCACCATTTTGATCCTCAGCATCAGGGAAGCTGGAAGGTTAATCCTGTATTATTTTTTTATTTTAGATTTTCATGCCATGGTATCAAAGTCAGTTTGAAACCACTGATTCTCTCACTCTTGCTTTTCCATATTTTTCTCCCCTGTATTTTCAAGAGATGTTTTAGTTCTCCGGTCTTTCCCTTGCTGCTGTTGTCAGCTCTCTCCCCAGAAGTCTTCTGTCTTTTAAGTTCTGACAGGCTGAATCCCAGCTTCGGTTACCTAGGGATCAGTACTGCTAGCTAGACTGCCTCCACTCCGTACCGATGGCCTGGAAGAAGGCAGGTGCACACAGTGGATAAAGCCTTCCGATGGTACAAAGCTGGCTGCAGGACTGCCAATACAAGTGAGGAAATAACTGTGCCCAGAAAGCGCTGAATAGGGTACAAGCCAAGGGGAGAGCAGAAGTGCAAGCAGGAAATTGAGCAAGAGCAAAAATAATAGGTTAAAACTTGGGGTAAGTAAACAGTGTGGAAAGATCGGGAGATTTGGATGTAGATTGGCATGTAAAGCCCCATTTGGAGGGTGGAATTCAGAAACCCAAGGGAGTTGCTTGGCCTGGGAAGAGCCCAGCAGCCCAGAATAGGGTTGACAGCATTGGACAGGGGAGGAAGCAGGTGGAGAGACCACAAGCTAGTCAACAGGAACAACAGAGAGAACACCATGTCCGACACTGCGCTTATTCTGTGGAACTAAACACCTCCCTTCTGCCCTGGGACAGAGCACTGGCACCTGCGGCCAGAACTGCTGCCTGCACGTCGGCAGCTGTGGGTCCTGGGCAGGGATGCTGGAACACCCTGCTGGTTAACAAAACCATTTTGTCCAAGCCAGCCTGAACGCCAGTATTTAATTTTCATTTTTGCTTAGTAGAAAAACAATTCTGTTATTTAAGGAAGTTGGTATTTTCACCATAAAATGCTTCTGTTTTGCCAATAAAATATCTGTTACTAGATCATTCCAACTGGAAGTTCCTACCCTGCTAGGGCCTGAGTTGCTATAACAGACTTCTGTCTGCCAGGTTATAGATTTGCTAGGTCACAGCTACAAACAAATACAGGTTTCAACTCTGTATTTTTCTTGAGAATCAAATCCTCTAACATAGTCCTTTGCTACAGTGCTTGATGATTTTCAGGTGGAAAGTAAGAACAAGTCATAACTCAGCTTTCGCTTGTGTGACAGATACCTAGTTTTGAATATTTAGGTTAACTAGACTAGGATGGAGAACAAAGTACAACATGTATTACTATAACCTGGCTGGCTCTGCGTTGCTTCAGTGTCCAGGTGTGTCATCTGTTGAGACACACTAGGGTTTTCCCAGTCAGCTGAGAAGGTCTACATTACTATATTACCAGGTTCTTCCTCGTGGTAAATCCATCTTGAATTAAGGCATATCCAAACTGGGGTCAGCAGGTTTTGTGTGCTTGACTGGAGAAAATTAATGGCTTAGGCCAACACTGGTGAGAGCCTGGATTTGAGCCTGGATTCAGTGAGCAGTGAAGGATGTGCATGAGGAGCAGACTCACAGATGTGAGGCATGTTTCAAGAGATCTATATCCCAGATTTCATAACACTAAAGGAACGTTTGATGTCCTAGTTGCATGAGTCTTTACAGTAAAATGTTGCAAGCACTCTGCAGGTCACAGTTATTTTTCAGGTCTGTAGGTGAATACGGTGTTGCACAGCTTTGGGGGACTCTGTGCACTTTGTATTTCACCAGGTTTCCTGGGGCTTAGTTGCTGCTGGTTTTAATCAGTGCCCCCATGCCTGGCTGATGTGTCACACTCTATATATACTGATTTAAAGCTATCCCATATCATATAAAGGACAAGTAACTTGTTCAAGATCATATTGAATCAAGCAAAAGAAATTAGCTATAGGTTGGCTATTTTGGATAGGTAATAATATCACCGATTTTTCTCCTTCATTATGGACATTAAAAGGAATTCTATTTTGAAAGAATTTCCTCAAAACTGCTGCATTTGTTATTGATCTTCTTTCTACAGTTGTTTAAACATCAATATTTTTCTAACCAACCACTTCATGAAAATGCAGTTGACTAGAAGTTATTTTTATCTGACTATTCTTAAGTAATTTATTTCATATCTCAATTGTATGGAAAGGTAAAAAGTTCAGGGAGAAAAAAAGGCAAATATCTGTGTTCTTAAAAGCCTAACCTTTAAGATTTGAATTAGTTAAGACGTTTCTTACCTGTCTCCTTCGCTTTCTCTTTTCTATTGATATGAACAACACAGACTCAGATTTACTGCAGGTTATTTTGAAATGAAGAACAAATAATGAGTGTTTGTTCAAGAGAAGACAATGTCTGAAATGCATTCTACAACAGCCAAATGTTAACAAAGGTATTTCTAACATGGTTGGTTCCTGCCCTGGCTTCAGACTGACCTTTTGGAAAAATGTTTTGCTGTGTGTTCTTCTGTACAGTGAAGACATTATTCCTGAAGAGGTTTTTCCTCTGTACTCTGCAGTTACATATTGACATTTAGACTCACAAGTCCTAATTAGCACAACTGATTTTCCTCTGGGAGTTAACACAAATGATAGCAGCAAAAAAAAGTGCTGCTGCGTCTCAGCGTTGCCATCGTTCTATCACAGAGCTATCTTAGTAAAACTTGTAACCATAGACTGGCTGTCAGGTTACTTCATGCTTCCAAGTAGTCAAAAGTGCAGAGCGTTCAGCATCAGGACGGCTCCTGACTACTGGATCCCCCCTCACCCTGGCAGGAGTCACCACCCAAAGCCGCCCCACCTCTGGCAGCTCCAAGCACGATCCTCAACAGCTTGTGGTCAGCTTTATCAAAAGGTATTGAAAGATGCAATACATCCAATACAGATTAAACTCTTTGGGTCAATGCATGTGGTGTGTGTATACAGAGACTCCTGGGAATCAGGATTAAGACAATTAGAAAGGTTCAAACACTACTTTTTATAGACATTCACAATAAACTTGGTAGACTACCCCAACACACACACAAAAGGGAAGAAAGGGAAGAGACAGAGAACTGATCTCTTGAGGAAAAGTGTAACTGGGACGTAAAGCAGAAGTATCCTTGTCCCCACAGGACAATATTAAACAGTCCTCAGGAATAAAGACATTTGAATTGTTGATGGCACCGATGCTGAGAAACAAGAAGACTCAGTTTCCCAGAGGTCAGTGGCAGTTTTGTTGCCTTCCTAAGTGGAGTGGCATTTTCTCCTCAAAATTTGTCTTACAGGTAGGTGTAGAGAGTCTTCTTGTACCTGGCAATGAAGTCAGGGCACACTCAATAGAAGCAAGTAACATATTGCTGCCTCTGCCCTCACCTATGCCCACAGCCTTGGGCTGACTGTAGCAAAGGTGAAAACACTGCCAAACAGCTGGACGAACGTAACAAGAAATTCTATTTGTAAAAAGAAATAATTGATCTAGTTCTCTCCAAGGAGAAAGTCTAGGTTAATTCATGCTGCTTATCACTTGGATAATGCCTTCTATGTAAGATTTCAGAATGACACGTTTTGAAAGAGAAGAATAACCTTTTGGCTTCAATCTTTTTACATCTATTTGGAAAGTTTCCAGCTTTTGTATTCCTAGGGATGCAGATCCACTGAAGGCAGGGATATGACTGATGGGACTCAGAGTGTAGACAAGAAACGGTCATTTTAACCACATTATTACTGATGTTGGAAAGGGGCAAACTGGGAACAAGCAGTTAGCAATGCTGCTCACACCCTGCCAACCCTAGCCCCTTATTGTGTTAGCTGTACCAATAATGGCTAAATACTTATTTGTTTCTTAAAAAAAGAAAAGAAAAAAAGCCAAGTTTTACATGCCAGCTTTAAGGAATGTCCCACCAAGGTGAGCACCAGAGTGTATCCTTTGCCCCACGCTCTCAGTTTCACCTCTGCTGCCTTATTTTATGTACAAGAGATCTGCAACACACTTTTATCTCAAAATATAGTGAAAGGACGCATACAGTGACTCTGATGAAGAGCAAGATCATTACAGAAGGTCTGAAACCACTGTTCATGTATTTCCCAAAAGGTGCTTGGAGGGAACATTAATAAAAAGAGGGGATTGAAAGTGGAGGTTTGGGTACTTGTCTTCTGTTCAGAGAAGAATCTGTGGGGTAAGGTCTCAGAAGTGAGTAGTTAAGTGGTTTTAAGACAGCGGTTAATCATTGTTAAGAGTCTTTAAAATCTCAGTGGGGTATGTTAGCACTCATCTACACCTTTTTTTTTTTGTACAGCTTTAATTAATTTAATCTGAAATCAACCTAGTTAAAAGAGTGCAATTCCCAGCAGCGTGTACCATTATTCCAATAAAGTGAAACCTCTGCTGGCATAAGGCAGTTTTATATACACCTCTTGGAAATAGTTAAACTTTGTCACAAATACTCAGTGTGTAAATAACTGGAGAAAACTGGCTCGAAAAGCAGAAGCAGCCTCCACGGATAGCATAGAGTTGAAAAGGAAGATCTCTGGCCATAACACAGAGATTGTCTCTGCCTAGATAACCGGAGTCATTGGCAGACCTAACAAAAATAATGGCCACAGAGACAGATGTAAGCAATTCACTTCTCTTGAAATGTGGATGTGGATGTTATTTAGATCTTCATTTTTACCTTTTCAAATACACTTTCTCTCTATTTTTAATGACTCTTGTCCTATTTGGTTATTTTACATCGATGGTTCCAGAAAAAAATAGAGTCCTGGAGATGTGCTAAGGGGAAGAGCTTCTGAGACCACATCCCCAACTCAGGACTCAGACAAATAAGTAACTTCTCCTGGGTTAAGGAATTATTGATTGAATTCACAGTGCTTTAAAAGCACACATGCAAAGTGACGTGTACATCTTCTACTGAGGTTTAAGCTGAAATGCTTTATCTCATGTTTGCTACGGGCTAAGGACACGCACACAGCTAGTCATCAAAACTCATCATGCCATAAATTGTTCAACCACTCCTGTGCCTCAGCCCTCAGCCTCTGACAATGAGGATAGAAAATATGCTCACATCTACCTGAAATGTACACATATTGGCTTCACATATTACCACCGCAAATCTCATAAAGTAGCTGTCATTGGGAATTATCATCAAATGGGGTCTTTCTTGCGGTAAAAAGTAATGCTTATAGGGCAAAAAAGATAATTTCTTAAGCCGTGCCTTTTCAAATCAGTTGACTTTTACTAAAATCAAGTGAAAGTAGTATGTCAAGAAGAATAAATGTAGGCAATAGAGTGCTGGAAAGCAGGAAAAGAGAGAAGTGTAAGCTTTCAGTGTGAATCCTCAAGAAAAGGGCTAATATGGTCATAGCTATGTCTAGATATGTCAACACAGGAGTCATGAGTCTTGGGATTTTCCTCTGTTCATAATCTTCCTGAGTGGACTGAAACTGGAATATACTTGTACAGATCTACACTTCACATTTCAGAGTCGATTTTGAAAAACTGGAGAAGATGCTGGAAAGAATAAAAATTGCCAAAGCCCTAGAGATATTCCTTACAGTGACAATTGTAATAGACTCAGCCAGTTTAGCTAACCAAAAAAAAAAGACTGAGAAAAAATGTAACTGAGTTTCTACCAACTAGTAGAAAGGAAAAAAACAGACAGAACGTAGATAAAGCAAGACAAATGCAAATCAGTAATCAGTAATAAAAATTTAACTGAGAGCGTAATTAGTCCTTGGAACAAATTGCCAAAGGAAGTTATGGATTCTTCACCTCCTTCTCCTTCCTGAAGGGTAGGTTCCTTTTCTCAGTGAACTCAGTACGAAGATAATGGTGAAATCCATCAGAAAAATAATCTGAACTATTTTCCCCTGAAACTTTACGAATGTGTGGTGGAGAGAGGCTAAAAGCGTGAGCCAAAGACAAACGTTCGCAGCAAAGCGGGTCACACTAGGCCACTGGCACTGGAATGGTGGTATTATTTCTCCAGCAGTTTCCCAATGCAAACAAACAGCTGAGATTATCTCGTGCTTCTCCATCCCCAAGGACCCACTCTCACCTCAGCCAGCCACTTGGGTCCCAGATGCTGATTGCTCTAGGAGGGAATATTTATGCCCCACAGAGACAGCTTTCTGGCGCTGGCAGGAGACCACATGCTCTCAGCCAAGGTCCAGGGATTGCACAATGGCTGTTTTGGGGAGATCATAGAATCATCAAGGTTGGAAAAGACCTCTAAGATCATCAAGTCCAACTGTCAACCCAACAACACCACGCTTGCTAAACCACGTCCTGAAGTGCCACATCTACACGTTTTCTGAACACCTCCACGGATGGTGACTCCACCACTGCCCTGGGCAGCCTGTTCCAATGCTTAAGTACTCTTTCGGTAAAGAAATTTTTCCTAATATCCAATCTAAATCTCCCCTGACACAACTCGAGGCCATTGCCTCTCGTCCTATCGCTAGTTACTTGGGAGAAGAGATCAACCCCCGTCTCACCACAACCTCCTTCCAGGTAGTTGTAGAGAGCGATAAGGTCCCCCCTCAGCCTCCCCTTCTCCAGACTGAACAGCCCCAGCTCCCTCAGATGAGTCCCCGCACTGCTGCTGGAGAGGAGGCTCAGGCTTCCGAAGAACTCATCTTCCTGCCAGAAATGATCAACCCGACGGAGAGCAAGGGGTGCTTCCCGCAGGGAGAGGCAAACCGCAGCCTCCCGGCCGATGTCATGCTCAGATCCGAATCCCTGGTGCTCAAGACGCTGCCGGTCTGCAGGCAAAGCGCTGAAGCCAGCTTGAAGTCACCCGCAAGGGCCAACGAGAGCTTAAGGGCTCGGCACCCCCGTGCCCAGCCGCCTCCCAGAGAGAGGAGACGGCATGGCGGCGGCAGGCGATGGTCCCCCGGCCCAGCAGGTGGCGCTCACGCCGCGCTCTCCCGCTCCGCGCCGCCGGGCCCTGCCGGCCGAGCCGCGCTGCCGCCCCGGGCCTGCCGGGCTTGCCTTCCTCCGGCTTTACTGCGGGTGTGCTCCCAGCTGCAGCGCCTGGGGCGGGGTGGGGCCGGCCGGGCTGGGCAGGCTCCGAGGCGGTTGGCTCAAGGGAGGGCCCCGTCCCTCCGGGCTGAAAGCGTGGATTTCTGCCTGCTGTTTTGCGGTCTCCTTGCTGGGAAAGGGCAGCAGACCTCCTCCTCAGCCTGAGCGCCCGCCCGCCTGCACGGAGGAGCCCCGGGCTGCTGCCCCTTCCCGGCGGGCTGAGGAGGAGGCCGAAGAGCAGCGCTGTGGGTGGTGGAGAGTTTCAGGCTTTAAAATCGAGCTGATAAGGTCACTTCTATCCCAGCTCCCCAAAACCCCTGCTTTAATAACAGCTGTCAATGAGTTTTATTTTGCCTCCAACCACTCTCCCTTGGGGGTCAAAGAAACAGAATCACAGAATCACAGAATAGTAGGGGTTGGAAGGGACCTCTGTGGGTCATCTAGTCCAACCCTCCTGCCGAAGCAGGGCCACCTACAGCAGGCTGCACAGGACCTTGTCCAGGCGGGTCTTGAATATCTCCAGAGAAAGAGACTCCACAACCTCCCTGGGCAACCTGGGCCAGGGCTCCGTCACCCTCAGAGGGAAGAAGTTCTTCCTCATGTTCAGACGGAACTTCCTGTGCCTCAGTTTGTGCCCATTGCCCCTTGTCCTGCCGCTGGGCACCACTGAAAAGAGTCTGGCCCCATCCTCCTGACACCCACCCTTCAGATATTTGTAAGCATTTATTAGGTCCCCTCTCCGCCTCCTCTTCTCCAGGCTGAACAAGCCCAGCTCCCTCAGTCTTCCCTCGTAGGAGAGGAACAGGGTCTTTAGAAAATCACCATCCTTCCCGTGCACACGACAGTGACGCAGGTGGTCTGCGTTTCCTCCTTTTGTGGTGGCGAGAAGGTGAAAGGAAAGGGGAAGAATGGGCCTAGAGTCATACAGACCCCTCTGTGCACGGAGGTGGGGGCAGATGGCAATCCCAGTAATTAGGATAACCTCTCGGTGCCCTCCTTGACTCTGGCTTGCTTTGCAGTCCGCTCTCCCTCTGCTTAGCAGTCCTTTTGCATTGCATGTCATCTGTCCAGCGGTCCACAGTTCACTGATTCATTTCACTTCTAATCCTTCATGATTCTTCCTATCCTGGCTTGTGTAAGCATCTGCAAAACTACCTCATCATCCTCTGATCAGTTTGAATTTCCCTTAAAAACTCCTGTATTTCCAAACACCTGTGAAAAGCCTGACGATACATAGGCTGATAATACCTGGAGATGATTTGCCAGTCGCACTGACTAGTATTTTTTTGTTGTTTCCTTGCGCTCCCCATGTGTCTGGACCCATCTGTTTTCTGTTGTCTATGAGTTATAAGCTCTTTGGGACAACAATATTGTAGACGTAGCTCTGCTCTGTGTTTGTACACATTTAACACAGCGGAGATGTGGTCTCTGAGCAGCATTTTTGGGGCCACAGTAATAAAAATGGTTGTTATCGATACTATGCTACCCAATACTATAAATTTGCCTGATGCTTCTAATTATAAATCTCTATTCTGGTTATTTATAACTTTGTGGATTTTTGTGCTGGGTGTCTGCCTCTGCTTACATTTTTTTTGGAAAGTTTCAGCAAAAATGGTTATGCTACTTCCCAGAAAAAAGATTAGGAAAAAAGACATTGTTTTGCCAATGTTAATGAATTGGTTGTAAGAATTCTTTTTTTTGAAATGCTAGCTCCTCCATGCTTTGACTTGAAGGTTGGCAGGCTGGAGGCATCCTGGTGCCAGACACATAAGCATTTGCCCATATTTGGCTGGGTTTTAAACCCTATTCATTAGTAATATGGTAGAGTTTGGCAGATAAGTTCCTCAAAATTCCTGTCTGTCCTGAGCATGTGCTACCTTTTGCATGCCAACTGCATCATCTCCACAGAATGACTTGAGCCTTCTGCATCCTTACCAACCCAGAATTTCCTTGCAGATGCTTTGAAAAGTAGCAGCAAGCTGGCGCATGGCTTGTGCCTCCTGTGCCCACGCACTGCCGCATCAGCAAAGAGCAAGAAGCCATCTGACTTGAGTCCAGGCAAGAAAAGACCAAGATCTTGGATGTGTGGCCAGAGAGGACCAAGACGCTGATCTAGAAAAGCGTGGGACCTGGTGGATTTTGTCAAAAAGAAAATAAGAGAAACTGGTTGGACAAGGAGACCATAATCTAAAGTCAGTAAGGAAGAACAGGGGCAATATGAGAAACTGTGAGACTGGCAAGGTCAGAACAGAACAAAGGCAGCAACGAAGAAACTCATGCTGACTGGATGAAAAACCACGAGGAAAGATGAGTGCATCGGTCACCTTTAGGCACTGCTGGGATGAGCAAGTAGGTACAAAAGAGCAGATGGGATGAGAAGCCAGTCTGGACGAAGAGAGACTGAGGAGGGAGAGATGATTGAGCAGCCTAAGGAGAGAGTTAGGAACGGGAATTAGTGAGAACTGATTTGAAGAAGGGAAAGATTGAAGCAATGACTCCAGTTGGGAAGGATGATGGGAATCAAGCTCACTAGATGCAGAACTGATATGCAGAGGCTGGGTGTGGAGCCAGGATTGTGTGCATGGAAGAAAAGAAGAACAAGGAAATTTGGGACAAAAAGCAGAAACAGAGGAGTCTGCGGATTGGAACAGAACATTTAGTGTTATGTTGAATAACATTTCAGTATGGGACTTCCTATGCAGCCACATAGGAAAGAGAAGCTTTGAGATAAGAAAGGACTAGAGGGAATAAAGTGAAAAAGGTCATGAATGTGTCAAGGGAGGAAAGAGAAAAGAAAAGGACTTGTGAATTGGCCTACGTGATCTGTGACCATCAAGACTTGAAATTTTACCCGATTGCCAAGACTTGCTGTTTGTCTGCATCTAAAAGGTATCTGTGAAGTTTACTTTCAGACTGTGTCTCATGTTCCCTTAGCAAGCTGGTCCACCTGGAAGGTGACAGTCTGATCTTACTTTCGCTGGGTAGAAATTCCAGCTCTGCCAATGACCTCTTCATGCTGTCAATACAATTCCACATAGAGGAATTGCTGAGAGGATTTTGTTGGCTTTTGAAAGAATCTCAAAAACTGCGAACAAAAACCCCTTCATATAAAGAGAGCTAGCTACCAGACAGGCCCTCAGACATTAGGAAGTATGAAAATTACAGATACTGACTGTAATCTTAATTGAATGTCCTTCTGTGTAACTGCACACAGAATGGCTCTATTTGGAATGAATTTTCTTACTTTCATTTCCAACACTCAGCCAAATACAGATGTATACGTACAGCTCATAAGGAACTTTGGGCTATAGATAATTAATAAGTGAATAAGCATGGTAGAATAGTTTTATGGAGCACTAGTTTATCGTGTCCATTATAGTACACAGGAGTGTGTGGTGTTGTATTTAGAAGTTTACATAGAAGTACTGTGTCTGTCTGTAAGAGTAAGGAAATCTTAGGAAAGTACCTGTAGTAACGGTTTACAGTTCCAGTGTTTCTTTTGGGAGAGGAGACTAACAGGGATCCATAGTCTAGAATCAATTTGTATTCCCCTATTAATTTATATCACCTTGATATTAATTTATATCCCTTGATTCTGGCTTAGCTTTTGTAAGAAGACACTGGAAAGATTAGGGAGGAACACTGACTTTGGTGCATCCAATTCACTGATGACTTTCAGCTTCTACATCATTGTCATTTCTGATGTGGATGACAAGTGATGGACCACTTTGATGAGCTTAGGCCCTGGCTGAGATCTCATCACGCATGCCAGACAGGATGGATTGGGTAGGAAAGGCAGCCAGAAGAGCTGGCAGAATTTATACCAGCACTCCTCCTTGAGAGAGCATGACCGACACTCGTAGGATGGCGTAACACAGCATTCAGCACATTCCATTTGTGTACCTGGACTCTCCAGGAGCAGTTCTGGCCAAGAGCAAGCTTTATGCCCATGTCAAGGCAAATACAACCTTTTCTGCCAGATGCAAACCTGTCACAATCGTCAACATTTTGGACATCCAAAATGAGGTTGCTGTAACACTACTCTAATGTGGAATCATAAATAAGCTGAAGGTTGTGAAGAATGCTGACGTCTGTTGAAAGGAGCTATATATTAAAGGCTTATGAACTAACTATGGAACCAGAGCGCAGGTCCACCCTGAACTGTGCATTTTTCTTGCTTTTTCTTTCTACACCTTCTATTTACAGACTTTTCCCATGACTCTTCCAAGCTGAGGGACTCTGCAGATTGCTTAGTGAGGGACCAGGGCATGCACGTGGATCTTCTTGCTTCTTAGATTCATGGACATAGACCTTTTTTTATATTCTAAGATGTTTCTTTCATGCCTCATAGGCACCTTTGTTCACCTGCTGCTTGTGGACTACAGTTCCCAAAAGAAGCATTTCAGAACAGAGAAAGGAGGATCTAGCCCAGGCCTTGCTTCTAGCAGCGATATCACGTTCTTCATTACAGTGTAGGAGGAAAGATTTCTGGTTTCTCAGTGGGTGTGAAAGCAAAACACACAGCCTTGTCTTGTGGTGATTTGCCTTCCTGAAAGATCTGAGGATTCTTGTCCTGAAAGAAGCAGGAGTGATCTGTGTAGCAGAGAGATAAGCGTTGTATGACAGAAGGGAAGTTTAAAAACCTATAGCCATCATGTGGAAAAGTGGTGGACATGTGGGCTAAGGATTTCAAGTGCTGTATGGAAACATGAACTGCAAACTCAGCTTGCTCAGTAAAGACTGAGCCTGCTGTTGCTTTGCCATATGGGGACCAGGTTAGATGGCTACCAGAGCTTCAACAAACCTCCCCAGGTTCTCTTCTTCCAGTGTTCACAAGAGCTCCACAGCCTGGATGCAGGGGATGCCGCCAGTGCATGGGCTCTGTGTCACAAGGGAGATGACAACCGCAACCTGGAGCCAGAAATGTGCTGCTTACAGGACTGGAGATCAGTAGTAGTTGGGGACCCCTGCCAGAGGCTGCAGCTCCTTATTTCATGTCTCTGGCTGCTGCATCTCCAGCAGCAAGCATCACTGGCTGTGCATCTTAGGTTAGAATCTATTTTTGAGTGCACCCCAGTGACAAACTCATTGCACTGGTCCCAGAGCAAAAACCTTTCAGAGCACTTAGGTAAAAGAAGTAATTCTACTTGCAGTGCTTTGCAACGTATAATACATGAGAAATTAAAATGTAATAATTTTGGTGGTGTAACGTGAAGTTACGACAAGAATGGTGACAGGAGATGTAGCTGAAGGTGTCTGTCCCTTTTGACTTGCTCGAGATGTGATGATTGCTTTGATCCCAGCCACCATAAGTCCTATGGCAGCAACCTCATCCTCACCATTATTGCTTTGTCGTTCCACCAGAAGATGGTGATTGATTTTCTTCACATGTGGACTTTGTAGTAATGATCTGTCTTTTTCCTCGAAAGCTGGATGGAGGATTGAGGATTGAGCTGGCCTGAGATTTTTTCTAAATTCTCTAGGGCCACACTGAAAGACCCATATGCTTATCTGAGAGAGCATGGGATGTCCTACAGTTGCAACACGGGACAGAGAAGGGTATGGGACAACAAGCACCAGCAGCATCTGGACAGTTTTAGACATTCAGACATTAAAATAAAGATTCAAAGGTGGTTTAACTGATGAAAACTAGACTGTCAGTAATCACGAACTCTTTTTCCCTGTATTTCAGTGACAATGTCATCAGGCCATAGGAAATCAGAGAATTTAAAATGTAAGAGTTAAAAGTAGATACAGTTGACAGAAAGCTGATGTTTAGATAGTGCAAGACAGTATTAATTCATCATGGATATTGAAGTAACTCTCTGCCCATGAAAAATACAGGAGGCCAGGGCCTGTATTTTTTTATGGGAGGGTACAGACCTATTCGTTATGCAACTTAGACCTAGGAATTGGTATGGGGTTGGTTTTAGCTTCTTTGACATGGTTTTGGATAAGATTTTGGTATGTGGGCTTAAGCAGAGCTCAGATTGCAAGCTTCAAGAATTCATCATTTTTAGTGGCTTGCAAAAGTGGTCCAAAAATGAAATCCTGTGGGACAACTGATGTTTGAAGAAACGCCGCAATTAAAAATGAAATAGGGAACATGAAGTAGCTATTGGAAAATGTGGTTCATTTTATAATATGATTGAATAATAGAACAAACACTTACGAACCCGCAACTAAGCCTGCAAGTGTGGGACACGGTTTTAGATGGAAATAACATGCAGCCAACTGTTTCAGAAATAAGTGAAGTGCTGTAATTGGTGAGGTCCTGAAACGCGTGTGCTGCCAGCTTTTAAATGCACTAGGCAAACTCGAATTTGTATTTGTTTTGACTCAATCTCCTGAAATAAATTTGGATCAGATATTTAAAATCCAATTATGCTATCTGCCATATTTCGAATGCTAAAATAAACCCCCCAAAAGGAAATAAGGTCTCCTTACTGCTTTCAAGTGGGTATTAGTGCTGGGAACAACCGAAGAACACTATCATCTTGGTATCCTCTCGGTTAACACAATGGTTTCCCTTCACTTTTGACTCCCACTAAAGCAATGGTATATTGGAAAAAAAACACAGGAACTTCTTTCTCCCCAGTGAAAATATACATGATGCTCATTAAAACCCAAACAGGTCGCCAGTGCACCCACGTGCTTTATGGTTTGTGTTGTGTTTCCTGACTGAAAACTTCTCAAGCATTTGAAATTGAAAAAGTAAATTCCAATTTTTTACTTTTTTTTTGGTAGTGAAACTCAAGAAATATCAAAGGACCGGGGGCAAATTTTCCACAGTAAGCCTGTTGTCCCCTAGCTTGAAGTAGAACAAAATTTATTATGTACCTTACTTCTTCTTTGGCACCAATGGTTCTCATGTACTTTGATAATATCAGAAATAGCAAAACACAGAAAGAAAAAGGCAGGTGTTGCAGCTCTGGGGTTGTTGTTTTTTCAGCTTTACTGTCTGAGGAATTCAGAGATGGTCCTCACAAGCTTTTGACCATAGGTGTGAAGACGACAGTAGTGAATGCACACTACAACCAGGCAGATACACACTGAAGTGCAACTTCAGGACCGTCACATCCACTGCACTCTGCCGGCTTGGCAGGCAGGCCTGGAAGAGCTCTGGGGTGCGAGACCATAAGCTAACCTGTTTATCCTTCCCAGTGTACTTGGGAGTATTATGCTGTCATGTAAGCATTTATCTCATACAAAAATCTCATATGAAAACTCATTTTCCTCATGATGAAAAAAATACTGAAGGCTAATTCAGTCTATAAATTGTGGAGCTTTCAGTCAGACTAAGAGGAGCTCCTGATATTCTGCCACATTGGATGAATTGCTTCAGTTTTCCCTGATTTCTGTACTGTGAGTGGAACAAAGGATATAAAAAAAAATTTAATTGCTATTTTCCTTTAACTTGGGCTCAGCAAGAGCATCATCTCATAGCAACAATTTGCCAGTTCTTACAACACTCTTTATAATAGCATTGGTGGAAGTCTGGAAAAATGTGGGGTACCTCTGGATTTAAGCACTTTTATCAGATTTGGACCTGTCTGGCTTCAGTTCTGCTGCTGTTTGCTTTCCCCGCTTGGCTTTGTGGTGCTCTTTCTGTGGATGGAGCCCCAGGCTGAGAGCACCCTGCTTGGTCGAGGCCCTCCCCCACCCTCTAGGTAAATAATGATCTCACCCCAAGGCCTCCAATGATTTATTTGGCGGGGGTGAAATTCTCCCACCTTCTTTGGACTAACGGTCTGAAATACTTTCTTTCATGTATCCACTTGCACTGATGAATTCGTCCCTAGCTCCTGCATCCTGCCTGCTCCAGCCTGGCCCGCAGCCACAAGCCATACTCCATGTCTGGGCTGTAAAATTCCCTTTCTTTCCTGGCATTTCTAATCAAGCTCTTCCTCAGCTCCAAGAAATCCACTTACCCTGTCCCAGGCTTGAAGACACCAATGGTCCCAACTTCCCTTTGGCTGCCAGTCTTGCTGCTGGACCTATTTATTCCTGCTTTCCTTTTTCATTTTTGCCCCTATGACCTGTGGGGCTTTTCAGCCTTGTACTATTCAGCTGGGGTCCTAGATGTCAAACAGGAGACCATCGTTAGTGTTGTGTTATACCTAAAACATCATCATACCCTTTATTTACCCTGTTCTGGGTACTGCAAGCTGTAGTGTGAGAGCAAATACCTTTCCTAGTATTTTTAAAGGTTGAAATAAATAATGGAAACATAGTTAGAAAGGTTGTCATCCTCTCCCAGACTTTCCACTCTGCAGTGATGAATTCTGTCTTGTGTTTATTCCGTAAGAAATCTGGGCAGAGATTTGCTGCAGCCTTCTTCCAACACCTCACAATGAGATGCTTGAACCATATCACCCAAGATATGCGTCACCCACACTGCTGTCCCAGCTGCCCCAACACTGCGTTCATGTCATCTCCATTCCTGTACCAGCAGTCTTTCTCCTAAAGAAATTATTCTCCTGCAAACTCAGTGTTAGTCTCCCTGAAACCAAGTGACTCCAGAACTACATTTATTTGAACCTTTTGTACATGCCTAAGGATCAACCTGATGACATTTTTTTGCTATGTCTTTTAATTCTAAATGAACATGCAACTAAACCACTGCACCAGTGCTGGCAGCCGGTAATCCCAGACAGCCCCCTTTGTGTTACCACTTCCTTCCAGATTTTTGTCATTGTTGGACACAAGCACAAGGAACAGGTTGTCTCATCATTTCACCTTCCACATCTCCTGTGACAGTAATTTTCATCTGACCCACATCTAAACATGTGGGTTGGCATCCTGCTAATTTTATATGCAAAATTTGAAAATTCCTCCAAGTAATTGAATTTCCTTTGGAGCTGAGCCAATAAAGCCTTTCCCTATGTTTGTCATGCTGATCTTGAGTGCCCAGATCATTTTCTTGCCATTTCCAGAATGGACAGAGGAAGGAAGGAAGGAAGGAAGGAAGGAAGGAAGGAAGGAAGGAAGGAAGGAAGGAAGGAAGGAAGGAAGGAAGGAAGGAAGGAAGGAAGGAAGGAAGGAAGGAAGGAAGGAAGGAAGGAAGGAAGGAAGGAAGGAAGGAAGGAAGGAAGGAAGGAAGGAAGGAAGGAAAGAGGAATGGACCATTCTGTGATTCTGTGGAAGGAGGGAAGAAGGAAGAGAGTTTGATCAAACTGTGCAGTAACACAATGCAAACAATAATTCTTCAAGGCTATTGATCCACTTCTGGCAGTTTTTACTGAGCAAGAGTCGGACCCTGCTGGGTGGCTGCGCTCAGATGTTTTTAGGGGGTGTTTAACCTCTCCCGGGTTGAAACGTGAACATGCCTGATTTTAAAGGTAGAGGTTAAGTGGTCATGGGTTTAAGAACCTCATGGTGTTGATGAAGCCTGCTGCGTAGAAATACCTACATCATACATATGTATTTCATACCTTCCTATTTTTCAAGCTTACTTTGCTTCAGATACCTAGCAGGAGCAATTCCCATGTTCCCAAACTTATTTTGATATTGATACTTTTTTTACCCAGATAAAAGTGAAGACTCTTTCTGATCATTAAGAAAAATAAAAAATATTGGCACATATTTAAAACCCCAGGAGCTCTCAGGTAATATTAAATCATACCTTTAATAAACTTGTGATTTCTCCCAGTTGACTTCATTATCTGAGGACTGCCTTACCTGAGCAACTAACCAGAAGCATTATAAAAAAAAAAAATCAGAGTCTCCACACTTCTGACTCACCTTTTCCTGAAGTTCTTAGGATGTGCCACATATCTGGATGTCCACAATGCTATCAGATCATCACCCGGGCATTTTACTGCATCCGTTGCACAAAAAGACAGTGACAGAGAAAGTGGAAGTGACTTGCCTGGTAACAGTGAAGTCTTTTTTTTTTTTTTGGGGGGGGGGGTGAAAGTGTAAATGTACAATTAATTTATTGCACTGTGGGTATAATAATTAGTCACATTCTTTATCTTAAAATCATTGCTGACTCTAAAGGGATTACTTTTATGTTTGCACTCGGGTGGCTGCCTGAGTTTTTAGCAGGAGCAGGCTTTCACAGTATAAATCCCTTAGGAGAGGGTCCTATAGCGTTCTTGCCTTGCAGTCTCTCAGCATGGCAGAAATAAGAGCTGGGCCCCAGCCAAAGGCTCCTGACTTCCCATTTTTGGCTGTGTGTGAGACCTCACCCTCTCCACAGAGACTGGGAATACTACAGAAGTGAGCAGCAAGGGATGCATCAGGAATGCTGTGTGTCGTAAACACGGCCAGTGCTCCCAGCAGGACTCACAGCCCTCATTCTAGGGATTGAAACAAAATATTTCTTCATCACTTCTGAATTTTAGAGCAAATACAGAACAAGCGCATGGTCTCTCCAAACCTCAGACAATTTACTTTGGCTACCAATACACCCACAGAAAGAGTTTTGCGATTTATATATTTATCCTTTCCTTACTTAGTATTGATTCTAAATAAAGAAGAAACCATGCTTGACGGGAAACCTATGAGTAAGGACATATGAATTAAAGAGTTTGTTTTATCTACCCACTTTCCTTTTACCGCTGCCAAAGAAAAAGTTTTCTTTTTTGTAGTAAAAGTGATGGTGCATTTCATATAATCACTATGATATAGATTAAGGAGAAGCTTCTTTATCAAATGTTAAGTACTGAAAAACTATTGAATTATTATTCCTACTCCATTATTCATATTTCATTAATCTTATCAAATTTCCCAACAAGAAAGATGTACTGACAAGCATGCATAAAATTCACCTTTCTTACTTGTCTATCACTGCGATCTGTCATTTTATGCATCTAATATATTTAGCTTAAATTTGTCAGATTTTATGTCTGCAGCAGAAATAAAAAAGGGATACTTCTGTGACAGCAAGTGTCATGGAGGAAATTCATCTGAATAGACAAAACTCTTATGTTTCTAAAGTTCTAATAATTTTATTTTACATCCATATACTTCTATCAGTGGTAAAATACAGCCATTTTTCCTCAATGGATAAGTTTAAAACAATATTTTTGTTATGTCTGTGGAGAACTATAATAACCTTGAACCAGCACTCCAGATGCAGGTTGCACTGTATAATTAGGTACTCTAGATAAACATTTCTGTAGAAGTCAGAACTGAATGAACTTTTAAGGAATGGAAAGAAAGGGAATTATGATCCAGTGGTAAGAATACACTTTGGGTGACGGTCATGTAACAATGTTTTCCTGATGATAGCTTTACCCATTTGTTTTAGTAAATAAGAAAATATGCTTGGAAAAAGAATTAGGACCCTTTTTTTTATGCAGGCTAACTCCTTGTTTTCAAATTTCAGCACAGTATGTATTACTGCAAGATGGAAAAGAACTGCTTTTTCCTTCCATCTTTTTCAGTTTTCCAGCCCAATTTGCAGCTTCCTTAGAAATCACATAGTTCAGTTTCACTGACACCATTTCAACATTTGCCACTATTTTACTTTATAGAAACGGCCATCAGGCATATATGCAACCCAATGAGGTGGCTAATGGGAAGAAAAGTAAAAATATTCCATAGAGAAACCCAAACACCACAGGAGCATGCAGAACCGGCAGTACTTTTTATACATGCCAAGTCATCTATTCTCCATCCAAGGGTGTGAAATCTGGGTGGCTGCTTCTGTGCCACTGTGGCTTTGGGGTCCAGGTGATAAACTTGCTCATCTAGGCAACAGAGGTGAATACAATGTGATGGTGCTCCATGGAGGTAAAAAGGGCTAGAACTATCGCTGTGGCGTTGCCAGTCGCATGGACATGCTTGTGTTGAGACCAAAACACCTGCTGAAGTGAATCCTGCTGATTTTCAGAGGTTTTGGAGGAGGCCTTGTGCTTACACAATGCTCTGTGAGAGATCTATGCTACGCAGATGAGCAATCTTTCCATGTGTCCGACCTAAATAAATAAAGAGGTAATTTTTACTCCTTGGTGTGAAACTGTAAAGTTGAAACTCAGTTTAAAAAATGATTGATTATTTCCTCCTATGCCAAAATAAAGCTGCCTTAATGGCAGCTCTGAACTGGCTCGTCACGTTGATAATAAGGCTTCACTGGTGGTAATGGAGGGCATCTACTCCTCACCAGTGCTCCTACTCTGCATACCAGTTTCCTTACTCATGCCTTCATTTTAGTTCTGGGAAAGTGGCCCACACCTAAATTTGACATGAAGGAAATGGGTGCCTGCGACCAAAATAAGGCTGTAAAAGGAGAGAAACTTGAAAGTTGAAAAAGAAAGGAAAAAAAAGGACAATGCTTGTGGATTAGACAGTGCCAGAGGTATTCTCGCTAAGCTTGAGCAGCAAATGTCAGAGGATTTCTGAAATTGGTATGAAACTTCCAGTTTAACATCTGGGAACTGTCAGGGGGGAGCTGGTCCATGGCGTAAATCTAGGAGTGACACATATTTGGTTTAGCTTTGGTGGATGCTTAAGGATGGATGTCCAAGTCAGTTAACTCCAGTGTGTTAACATGTACTAGTTCAACCAAGACATGGAATGGCCTATCAACTACCTAAATTAATGAAATCGAAAGGATATGTTTGCGGTTGAGTGTCATGTCAAGATCTTTTTTCCAGGAGACGAGCAGTGAAGTCAGGGGCACGCCATGCACCTGGGAGCGACCACCTGCCTATCACAAAAACTTGGATAACTTACCCAGCCAACATCAGCTAGATACACGCAAAGGCAGGTACTTTAGCTATAGAAATGACTATAGCAATCACCAAAGCCACACTGTTGCTTTCCCCTTCTTGTACAGTAAGTAGCCTTCTTGTACAGTAAGTAGCCTTTCTTTTTTTCCCTTTTTCCCTGTTTTTTTCTAGTCTGATCACTTGGAAATGGCTCCCTGAACCTTGATGTATATGGTCCTTGCTTGATGATGTATAAAGACTTCCTGAAATCATCTCTTCTGTTTTTTCCCTTGGCGCGGCAATTGTCATCCATCAGGGCCCAAATTTGCTTTAAATCCTATCACACCACTGCCAGGAGAAACAGCAAAAAAAAAAAAAAAACCACAGGTTTGGAGTCTCTGCAAATCTTTTTCAGAGTCTTGCTGCAGTGACAGTAGCTTTTAATGTTCATTCCACCCTTAACCCTGTGCCTCTCTGAGTCATGATTCCCTTCAAAGGAGGTGATAAAAAGAAAAGTATAGAAATTGCCTTCAGATCAAAAAGCAACTTGAGAATCTTTATTTCTCCTGTGGGAAATCTTTCATTTTCAAGACAGGCTCATCTGTCAAAATAAACTGTGTTGGCATTTAAATACTCTTCCTTAGTAATTATGTTTCACTTCGCAGTTTTGTAATTAGTTGTTATTTCTAATACTCAGTGGCTGCAGAACTCTACATGCTCATAACTCAGAGCTGAGGTTGGAGACAGGACGTTTCTTTGTGTGGAGGGGAATCACAAGTGCTTCTGTCTTCCTAAATCATAGGTTTGGTGAGCGGGGAGCAGCAATTTGTCAGTGACTGGAATAGTACAGCCTGAAGGCTAGTGCAGAAAAGGTGATCTGGAAAATGCAATTTACATCAGTGTTCAAAAAAGCCCTTCATAATTTTTTAATAGACGTTCCAAATACCCACAGTTCAAATGGTTGGAACATAAGTAACCATAGGGCGAGAAGCAAAGTCTGGAAAAAGACTGAGAAGTGGTCACACAGGGGGACGTCTGTTCCATAGGACAGAAAAGAAATGAATCGCGGTGCAAGGCCAGGGATCATTTCTGGGACCGAGGATATCTCAGCCACTGATGATCTGTGGGAGGAAGCAGGCAGGCAGCTAATTAAAGTCTGCTGTTGACTAAGTTGTTTTCAGTAATAAAAACTACGGAGACTAGTGAGATGCTGGATGGATTTATACACATTGGACATTTCCTACATGATTAACTTGTGTAAATATATTGAGGTCAACATGCTTTAAACGGAAACACCTTCTCCAGTACATACAGGAACCAGAAACTGACAGAAATTTTTACGGAAAAGCTGAAGGACATTGTGACATCCTCCTTGATGACCTGAAGAGGGGACCTGTGCCTTTACAGCTGCAGATCAAAAAACCAAGATGATTGTGTGCGTGAAAGAGCAGGAGCACGCCTGGGTCTCTGGCACAAGAGCACATCCCCAGCTGTGGAGCTGGAAGGAGATGCCCGGTGGGGCAGAGGGATACCCTGCGCCGGTGGCTGCCAGCATGCACCGCACCGCCCGGGCTTACCCACAGCATACCCACAGTGGCACCGAAAGCGGAATCATCATGGCAAACAGAGAAACCCGCAGAGCCACAGTGTTTGCCTGAAGCTTCACTGTGCGCGTCGTGACGACATGGTAAGGTCAAGCAAACTGGGCGTCCGTTTGGCTGCCTGCCCAGTCGCTCAGGTAGAGACCCATCACCTCAACCTCAGACTTCAGTACCGCATTTAGCTGGTGTCAACGGGAAAGAGCCTCTGGCAGTGAGATGGAGTTGCAGAAGGAGGCTATATATAGGTGTGTACTCAGAAATGGTGTGTACTTTTGGAGGGTGAGTTCAAGGAACCGGGATAAAAGTTTCTACCAAGTTAGGAGGAAATGGGGAAGCCTGAAAACCCGTCTGAGTCAGGCCTTCAGGGAAGCCTCGGGGATGCAACCCGTCTGGACACTCACCTCACTTTTCTCGCTCCTTTGTTGTTGCCAGAAGAAGGTTTTTCCCCACAAGAGGTGGCCCCAGAGCAGACGGCTCTGCGCGAGGCCAGGCACATCCACCCCTGCCGGCACCCTGGCCAGGGCAGCCGCAGGGCTTTGGCACCCAGGACATCCCACAACGGGTCCTGCTTCCAGTGCCCGTCCTTCCCCCACAGCCCTTCGACTACCAAGCCCGTTGGTATGACCACCCATCTCCTTTCCACCACTCAATGGTCAATTTTGCAGCAGTTTCCATTTTCAAAGAGTTCTGGTATGTATTGTATCGCTTGTGTCTGGAGTTTCACTAAACGGCCAACGCAGCCTGTGCAGGGCACTTATTAAAGAAAGCTTTACTAACTCCTTCTCTGCTGTTCTCACAAAAAATAACAGAATGTGAAATATAAACCCCTGTTTAGGCCTCGTGAGTGTAATGCTTAAGCAGCTGTAAAGCACCAAGAACATCTGAAATCATGGAAGAAGCTAAAGAAAACAGCCAGGACTTGTTTTCCTGCATAGATACCGATACGTTTTCATTTAGTTCTTTCTATTAACTGGGTTTCCTTGACTGTGTCCACAGCGATCTCAATTGTAATTACGTAGCAGTTAACCTGTTCCCCATGCCCAACATAACCCATAATTAGTTGTCTTGTGTCCACAGTTTATGACTCAACTCCGTGTGGTTTTTCTATATCAAAGGCTTGGTTACCAGATTTTTTTTTCTTTACCACAGTACTTGTGCCTGCACTGGCAGAGGGCAGCAAAACCTGAGCACATCTGTTTTGTTTGAGGACAAAACCACCAGAAAACCAGACAATTTTATGAAGATCTTACTTGGGTGCTTTACAAATACTGTACAATCTTGTAGGAGAAACTGTTTCCTTGAGGAACAATCCGTATATTTGTATATTCAAGTTGTCCCTTGGACATAGAAGTAAAAGCTTCTCAAATCAAATACTATCTTTGTGCCTTATCTGGAGACCAGGAGACAGAAATACACATCCTGGGATAGGGATGTACTGTGCTTCCCCATTGACAGGCAAGAATTTTATATAATGAGTTCATAAACCTCTACATTAATTATGTTTCGCTGTCTCTTAGGGCTCCTCATCTGGACAGATAAGATCGTTCCATGTGAGAAAATAGATGACACTGATAAATAGGTAGCTTTGCTGAATAGGAACGAATGTTTTAATAAATGTTTAGGTGAGTTTTCCATTTGATTAATTTTGCATTGACAAATGGGTAGAAGAGGTGTGCATAAAACAAAGAGGCAGTTTAGAGTAATAGAAGAATACAGCACACCACTATTCAAAAATGGTTAGATGAGAACAATTAAAGGGACTGACCTAAATGTTAGCACCATTGCCTGTGTAGGAAGGTAAGCTTTCTGACCACCCTGAGCACTGCGTGCTCAGCTCAGCTGCTCATCCAAGAGGTGCCTGCAGCAGGAGAGGGGTGTTATCGGCACTGAAGTATGTCCTCTGCGCCAGACTGGAACAGATACTGCTGGGAAAGTTTCATGTTGTTTATCTTTGCAAGTGGGATGTATTTTCCCTTGTTAAATCACAGCTGGGGACATTGTCTCAAAGCTGTGATGTAGCCATTGCGGGGTAGTCCTCATTAAGGAGTCTTGTGGTTAAATGAACAGGGCAGTTATAAAGCTATGATATCAGATAAGAAAGAAAAGTGCTCTGGGAAGGACTTATTTTTTTCCAAGCGAGTTGGCAGTTTATGTGAGGTTTGTTTGTTAAAGTCTCCTGTTTGACCACCAAGGCTGTGTGTTTTTGTTCAAAGAGATGATAAGCAAAGTCTGATGTATGCCTTCAATGCTTTTACAGAATGGGCAGTTTGTATTTCCCTAATTTTTCCATTTCTTGAATGTAGTTCTTCTGGCAACAGACCAATGAATACAGCCTCCCTTGTATAATTTTCCTGGCAGCAGTGAATAAATGGTGTACTAACGCTTTGGCTCTTGAAGGATTATTAATTAACACACATGAATAACTGAATTGTACTTCAGTAGAAGGGGAAAATACCGTGGCAGATGATTCAGTTAATGTGGCCCAAATTATCTTACCCCAAAATATTTATTGAAAATGTGAACATAATGAACTTTATGTGAGCTTGACCAGATCAGAGCCAGGACCATAGACCTCCAATTCTTCCAGCATCTAGCTATACTTCAGCAGGACCCACTCAGAAGCAGAGGTCCAGAGGGGAGGATTTAATTCAAGTGTAAAATATACTGCACATTTCAAATCCCTTTGTAATGTGGGAGGAAGGGAGACAGCAAGCTGACCAGCCTTGCATCCAAGTTGACAGGAACCAGGACAGACCCTTTGAGTTCTGACAGAAACCTACAGGTGGACTCATGAGAGCTGCGCGTGATGGGATGAGCAACAGTACAGCCAGCCATGGTTCTCATTTCTCTTGAAGAAGCTACTGCTATTTTTCAGTCAGTTTCAATAATACCACACAGTTGCTTTTATATTTAAAATCTGAAGTGAGGGATTGGTTGTGGTCCAACTTTTCCCATCTCAGCAAAAAGGGATGTTTACAGTCTCATCTCTCATAATATGGCAATGCAAGGCGTCTGTGTATGTGTAAAGAACAGTGTACCTTTTCACAAATGAAAATAGAAAAAAGACTTCCTCCTGTAGAAATCTTGCAACTGTGGCTTTTAAAGAAGTGTCTAGTTCTGCCTGTTTCCTGGTTAGCAAAATTGAAAGTAGGACTTTCCATTAGCGTAATGACAGCAGGATTTCAAATGTCATTATCACACAGTTTTAGACCAGCCCTCTAATATCTGCTGTATTGATTCCTACTGGCTAAAATAGATGTTATTTATACCCAGGGGAAAACCTATGACAAATCAGATATGACTTTTAGAACTTTCCAAGGGAAGATTTTACTTGTGAGGTTTTCTGTTTGTTAGATCACCAGATATTTTACAAGCAAAATAAAACCAAACAAAAACCAGGACCCATAATTTTTCAATTGGAAAAGGCTAAGAAATAAAACCAGCCAAGAAATAATAAGAAAACATTTCAGACATAAAGGCAACCAGAAGGCAGAAATTACTGGTAGTTCATGGATTTTTGCATAAAGTAGAGGACCATCAGTAAGACTAATAGACCGTAAATCAAAAAGACACATTAACATGACAGATTGTGGGCAGTAGAACTTAGGCTCCAAGAGGGGTTTTTTTGCTAAAATAGGGTTTGATGTGAGCTTGGAGGATGTATTTTAGCAGTTGTGTTTTCAGCCTTTTGCAGATGGCATTTGACTGTGGGTGTGGATTTTATTCCTTTGCGGTCCTGGAAATGAAGGTCAAGGTACAACTGAAGTTCATACATATGCATTGCATACCTGGCCTAATTAATTTTGTCCCTTTTCTGTGGGTCACTTTTCTTATGGGGAAAAGAAAATAACATTTGATTTCCTCACAGGAGTGTGGTGCATCTTCATATATAAAAACACCGTGACGACCTTCACATGGGGGAGCACTTGAGAGTAGAATTTTACATGCAAAAAGAAACATTTATGAGTTGGATCCATCTCACCTAACTTAGGCAACTAGCCTGCAGCTAAATTTTGGAATCTAATACCTTTTAGGTGACAACATTCACGGTACAGTAAATGGAGAGAAGCAGGTTTTTGAAGACCCCTTGGATAGAGATCTTCCTTGCTTAACTTTATGCATCTACAGTAGATGGAAGATTTTTCTTCTGAAAGCCTTCCAAGGCATCTCGTTTGCTTCATGGACAACTTAGGCACTTAGGTATAGCTTTTTTGGGTGCTAAAATTGTAGCACAATTTTAAGGTTCCCTAGTTGGGCAGGATGGATCCTACCTAGTGTTTTCACGCTAACAAAGAGAACTGCTAAGTCTTTGAATGTTTGTCTGTGAGTTGGGTTCATCACAGCAGGGAAACGACAAGCAATAACACCTGGGGTATTTTTTTCTGTATTCAGAGCCCCGAAGTGAAAATTTTTCCTTTGAATATTCAAATAAAAACTTGAAAAAAGAGCAGCCTGTTTTATTTGATCATTGAACTCTTTGTTTCATAGGTGGCTGCTGCAATAAGCAAACTCTCCCTGTAACTGTGGTAGTGCACAGTCACTGCTCTCTCAAGCTGGCTGGCTTATTTGAGATGGGAGTCAAAGCATGCTGCCTGTTTTAGCATTTAATCCCAACAGTTTAGAACAACCACAGTCTTATAAGCATATAATTCATCTCAGTTCCCTATGAAAGTTTTAATGATTTTCGTGGTCGTGCCAGTTCTCAAGGTCATCAAAAGATGAACTTTTCAGGCCACTAGAAGCTTACATGAACACCGCTTCATACATCTCCTCTCCATATTTTCCATCTCACAGATTAGATACTTTCTCCTGTATTGCTTGTTGCAGAAGTCAATATCATCCAACTTCTCAATAGCCCTCTATTTAGAGGTCTATGTTGGACAGTCTGGCTTTCAGCAATGACACAACTTTATTATAATAATAATGCATTTTAATTTATGGGCATCCACTCCTGAAAGATACTGGGCATCTTAACAAAAACAACAGAAAACTAAATGACAATAAACAAAGGCAAAAGGCCTATAAAAAGATAACTTGGAAGCCAAGAGCTTAAAATCCCTGCACAACAAAACAGCAAAGGAAATGAGAAAGTCAGAAGACTTGCCTGCAAATGTCCTCTGGCATATGTGGGAGACAGTGCGTTCCGAGGCGAGGGAGGAGAAAATCTATTTTGACTTTCCAAGTGGAACGGACAATGACCAACAGCATCATCCTGAATTGCCGAGAAGGGACACAGTTCTGCTGGAAGTGGCTTCCTTTTACCTCGGAACGAGGAACCTTATTGGAAAAGCCATGCTATTCTTGAAGTTATGTTGTCTCTCTTCACTTCCCTGAAAAGGTTCACTGAAAAAGTCTCTTCCCCTCTGGGTTTCCTTCCATTTGTTTGAAGAGATGACATGTGATCTCTTACATGGCTGTGGTGGTCCTGCAGCATTTGAGCTTAAATTGACTAATTTTGGAGAATAACTAACTATACTGTGTATGCATACATAGAACTAACTACACTGCACATTAACTACACTGTATATACACTAACTACATCAGAACCCAAAGGACTCACAGTTTTAAGAAAAATGCAGAAGACATGTTAACTTAGCTTTATTTTTGTCTCTTCAGTAGCCTTTTTTTATCAAGTGAGGATACTGACCTGGCCTGATGGAGAATACCATAAACATGCTAAATCTCCTCTTGTTCATTCACCTCTGCCTGCAGTAAATCCTGGTCTCAGCATGGACATCTGCCTTGTGGCACACTAAGCACTTCTGGTCTGTCAGGGTCCCCCCTGGCATTTTTTGGGGTACACTGCTTTTCCTAGGTCTATTCAAATTTGAACAAAGCCCTTGACTAGAGGTTTTGTCCCCCCTTTGGAGGAGCTAATAGCAATTAAAAAAAAAAGTCCACTGAAACAACTTTAAAAAATGGAGCTTTTGGTTTTTCAGTCTGTAATTACAGCATCAGTTCCCTTTTATGCTTCTAAATTACAGAGAAGCAAGCTGCCCTGTTTTCTGATGTTTTATTATTTTAAATTACCCAGTGGCTTTGTGGGGAAAGAGTAACTGAATATTTTTGGTGGTGTTACATAGGCGACGCCTTCCCCATTAGCTCTTGTGATTCTTCCTCACTCTCTAACGTTCGCTTTAGGGGGAATGGAAATTAATTTGCTTCAAGAGAAATAGCAATAAAGAATGTCCCCTTTTTGTGGTTTAGTCAGCTTGAAAAAAACTCTTAAAAATGTGCACATCATTTTTAACAGAGGCTTTGCGTTAACCAGGATTAAGCATGCTCTATCCTTGCTTCAAAACGTAATTTTCCGGGTAGTCTTGCAACATGATTGGCATGGACCGTGGCACAAGGAATGAAATGGGGCCCTCGGGCCAGCCAGACGCAAATGTCATCCCCACCAATCCCTACCAGCTTGTCCCAGCTTGGCACCCCCGTGCCCCCGCACAGGGGCCTTGGTCCAGCTGCGTCACTCAGGCTGACGCTGCCGACTCTGCTGGATCCAGCTATAGCCTGAAGCAACACGTTGGGATGTTTTTAGAGGTTGTAGGGATCGCTGATACGCCTTTCAACAAAAGGTGGCTGTGTTTCAACTTTCCCTGGAGCTGTTGCCTTCTGCTGTTATTTTCCCTCCATCTCTCCAGTCTGAGAGCATCTGTCTTTCAGGTTTTTCCCTTTAGACGAAGTGTGTGGATTTCAACTGATTACACATGACAAACTGTCTCACAGTTTCACAGAATCACAGAATGGTGGGGGTTGGAAGGGACCTCTGGGGATCATCTAGTCCAACCCCACTGCCAAAGCAGGGTCACCTACAGCAGGCTGCACAGGACCTTGTCCAGGTGGGTCTTGAATATCTCCAGAGAAGGAGACTCCACAACCTCCCTGGGCAGCCTGTTCCAGTGCTCCATCACCCTCAAAGTAAAGAAGTTCTTTTTCATAGAATCATAGAAGCATAGAATGGTAAGGGTTGGAAGGGACCTTAAAGATCATCTGGTTCCAACCCTCCTGCCATGAGCAGGGACATCTTCCACTAGACCAGGTTATTCAGAGCCTCGTCCAGCCTGGCCTTGAACACTGCCAGGGAGGGGGCATCTCATGTTCAGATGGAACTTCCTATGCTTCAGTTTGTGCCTGTTGCCCCTTGTTCTGTTGCTGGGCACCACTGAAAAGAGTTTGGCCCCATCCTCCTGACACCCACCCTTGAGATACTTACAAGCATTTATAAGGTCCCCTCGCAGCCTTCTCTTCTTCAGGCTAAACAAGCCCAGCTCCCTCAGTCTTTCCTCATTGGAGAGATGCTCCAGTCCCCTCACCATCTTTGTAGCCCTCTGCTGGACTCTCTCCAGTAGCTCCTCATCTTTCTTGAACTGGGGAGCCCAGAACTGGACACAATACTCCAGATGAATCCTCACTAAGGCAGAGTGGAGGGGGAGGAGAACCACCCTTCGACCTGCTGGCCACACTCCTCTTAATGCACCCCAGGATCCCATTGGCCTTCTTGGCAGCCAGGGCACACTGCTGGCTCATGGTCAACCTGTCGTCCACCAGGACACCCAGGTCCCTCTCTGCAGAGCTGCTCTCCAGCAGGTCCGCCCCAAGCCTGTACGGGTGCATGGGGTTATTCCTCCCCACCTCATCAGGTTCCTTTCTGCCCAACTCTCCAGCCTGTCCAGGTCTCACTGAATGGCAGCACAGCCTTCCGGTGTATCCACCACTCCTCCCAGTTTTGTGTCATCAGCAAACTTGCTAGGGTGCACTCTGTCCCTTCATCCAGGTCACTGATGAATAAGCCATCACAGAAGGCTATCACATTGGTCAAGCATGATTTCCACTTGGTGAATCAATGCTGACTGCTCCTGATAACCTTCTTTTCCTCTGCTTGCTTAGAGTTTGCACCAGCACTCATCCCTCCAAGTCGTTGCACCACCACGGAAGGGCTGGGTGGTAGAAGCTGGGTTGGCAATGAGACAGTGAAAAAAAAATCACAGTCCCTTTGTGTTTAAATACTTAATCACTGCATCCATAAAATGTCCTACCTGGGAGTCTGCACACTGCTGGTAAAGCACATGGCAGGTTCCCTGAGCGTCCATCCCACCGGTTCACCAGATTTGGTAGAACTGGGCATTAAATGCAAATCTGCTCCAACGTGTGCTGTCTGTCCACCTTGTTGAACCACTGTTCTCTGCCATGCATGTCCTAATTTTTAAAGCCAGTTCTCTACAGGCCTTTGTAACTGACAGGTTGTATATGATGTGGCTCAAATGCAATCACGGGCCCGTAGCCATGAAATTGTGCCTATTCGTGACTTTTTTTGCCAGCACGGGAAATGAGCAGCATAGACTTGTCAAGTAAAGAGTTGTCTCAATTTACGGCTTGGTTCAAAGAAAACATCAAGCATTTCAGAGATTCTAATTTCTCAAGAATTTCTTCAATAACTCATGGATTAATATTTATTTATGGATCTGTAACTGTTTTGATCCATTTCTGCTGGTTTTTACCCAAGCTGTTCTGTTGTACCTGGAAGATGGTCCAGCCAGAGCACTGGCATTAAAAAGGTCTAGGATTGTCTTTGGACCCCAGAATTGCCAGATGGCAAACATGAACACTTTCCACCACTTTCAGATTTTAAATTTCTTGGGCTATAACACACATGTGAATTTACAAAAACTACTAACTCGCTCATTTACTGTCAGGCCTCCTTATTCTGCTAATTTTCTTTTGATTCTGAATTTCCTATTTTTTTATTTTATTATATTCAATTTACAACAAGAAGTGTAGCTATAGGCACACATACTCAAAGTCCTGCTTCCTCCCAGAATTAACAATGTTGTTTGGTTTCAGTCTCATAGAAACAGTGCTGGATGAAAACTAATCCAATCGTTGTTACACACAAGTCAGGAAAATCTTGTAGGCTGTGGAATTCCATTTTTTTCTGGGGTTATTAGAATTGTATTATGAATGATATTGCACTGTGTTGAGTCATATATTATTGGTAATGTGCTTTTGATTGCCTTTGTATGACTAGATATGTGGTTGGGCTAGTTTCATATATTTTGTTGTTGTGGAGTGGAACAATAAAATGTGAAGGAAGCAATCGTTCTCTATGGTATCTTTAATAAAATTTGATTTTTCCTTTGAGATCCTCAAGGAAAAATCACTATTCTCTGTCCATCTGGCTTGCTACAGCAAAAAAACAAACCCAAAATACCTTCAGGTCATTATGGTCCGTTGTTGCAACACTGGGATTAAATTTTGGCCCAAATAGTAGTTGTTCAGTCCTTTACAGAACACAAGAAACGAGACAGAGGTTTCACAGTCATAGATAGGGGGAACATTTGAATTTTGACTACAGAGTTTGTAGAGGTGAACTTCCCCCTGTGGTGACCAGTACCTCCATAAACAGCTCTCTGCAGAAAGGGATGATTTTGGCTGCCCAGCCCAAATGTCTGTTTGCACTGCGCCAATGTTCACTCTGATGACACAGTCACACATCCCTGAGATGGGCATGGTGGGATGCAGACCTGCTGTGCACTGGGGAGAGCAGACACAGTCACGGCCGAACAGCAGCCCCATCCTATGGTGGTTGCACCAAGCACAGCACTCACTCAGTACCTGGGGGCTATTTCAGCTGAACTGAGAAATAAATGTTGAAAAGGCTATTTGCTTGGGTGGTGCTTGACTACTCGTCCTCATATTGATCCCAGGGGAGGTTGTGTGGGTGGGCAAGATGTCCAGTGGTGATGCAGGGTGCAGCCCTCTCTCTGATGCAGGGTGAGGACCAGTCGTAGAGATGAGGTTGCTGGGAGGCAAGAAATGTTGTAGAAAGACAGATTTTGGGGGGAAATTTGGGTCAGTTTATCTGAGTTATCATTATTGCCACAAACTCAGATTAGTTTATTTAGATTTTTGTGACTGGGGATTTGGTTGACAACTAGAGTGTATGGAGGGAGTGTGAGGGGTTTCACCTAGGCTTGGGCACTGCTCTATGAGTAAGTACCCGGGCTACAGGCCCAGGGAAAACCACAGGGCTCAGACGTCACTACCTGGTTGTTCCCCATGCTCACAGTGTCCCCAACATGGGGTTAGCCAAGGCCAGCCAGCACCCACCCAGCCAAGGCCAGGGCACAGCGCAGTAGCCAGCCCCGCTGGAAACCATGCCCACTCAGAGCTGGGACACACGCTGGCACCCACCGGAGTGGAGCCCAGGGGCTGTGGCTGGGCCCCCAGCAGCGAGAACAGCCCAGAAGGGCAGGGTGTGGACTTTGAGTTTCAAGTGTGTGTTCTTCATTGTTCTGGATGTTTTCATTGCTTCTGCTTTTTGTCTGGGCTTTTGCTGCTGAATTTGCATCAAAGGGACGCGGGAGTGAAGGGGAAATGTGGCAGGCACTGGCAGAGGAAAATGCCTCTGAAGAACTGCCAGCCTCCCTGGGCCTGATGTGGAGCCACGTCTGCTTCTACTGCCACCTGGAAGTGTACGTTACCTGGCAAAAAAAATGAGCATCATTAGTGACCTTTTTTGAACTCACAGTAAAAGGAACCCTGCTGTTCTCTCATGGTGCCCTGGACAATGAATCCTCTTCCACTTAACAGGTGACCTCCCCTTCTGTCCATGCAAATATTTTAGCTGTTTAGCTTTGTTAAACGTGAACAGTTGCAGTTTTGATGCAGGGACTCTGTACAACGATTCATCTTGCCTATGCATGGCGTCTTTACAACGTGGTGACACCTGCGTGAGTGCTGGTGGGGATGTGGGTTCTTGCCATTTTTCCCAGCTGAGTTAGGAACCAGATGATTCAAGTATGACATCATGGTGGGAAACGGGGCAGAAATTAAGAACTTCCCTTACTTCACATCTCTGCAGCTTTGATCTTGCTGGGTCAGGTCCAGGCATTGCAGTTAGAGGCAGAAGCTGAGGTGTCACCTTCAGTCTATCTTCTTAGACTGGATTATGAGGTTCTTCAAGACCAACCCAGGTAGCCCCAGGCACAGTTGGGCAGCAATTGCTTGACAAGGGATGGTGCGAAGGACTGGTCATAGATTAGACACCATTTCCATAGAAGATGGAAGCTTTTGGATCTGATGAGAAACTGAACGGGGTGTGGAAAGCCAAGAAACAGTATCTGTGGGAGGGCATTTGTATAATGGGGATTCACACAGTCTGGTGGAGGGGGTGGGAAAGTCAACTGCCAAAGATGCTGGAGAATGGGAATGTACAAAGCATTGGTAGAAAAATTGTTTATCACCACTTTATTCTCCCAAATTAATTCTGGGTTCCTTTTTCTCCTCAATAGCATTCATTTTGTTTATAGGCAGGATTAGAGCTTGTGAGAGGGGAAGTATAGCCTGTTACGGTATGTGGGGAAAACATCTAATTTTCCCAGGTGTCTGGGTGGAGTCTTAGGGTGCTTGTTAATTTTAACAGAAACCCCTTGGTATCTGCACCTGTCCGTGGTTGTCACCAACGGACAGAACACATAAAGGTCGTGAGAGACATTCAGTCCCTTCAGCCTCTCTGGTAGAGAGAGGAAGTATAGAGCTGGGAGCCGTGCTACGCTGCCACCTGGAACATGGAAAATCATGAAAATAACTTCCCTTTCTGGGGTATTTTACTCCATCAGTTGCATTCAGAGTTACTGCACAACACAAACGTATGTCTTCACATATTCCTCAGTTCATGGGCAAGCCAAATAACTCAGTGTTTCAACATCAGTCTGATGTTAAGTTCAGTAAGGTTAAAAGCTTGCCTGTATCCTCTTTCGCTGTTGTCCAGGCATACTGCAGTGCAAGAAAAGGAAATGATATGAGCAGGAGACTGCTGTTACAGGGGTTTTCCTTTACAAAGGAGAGCATTCTGAAAAAAGGATGAGACAGGTCACATACATTGTGAACACAGCATCCCCTCTTCCTTTAGGGTCTTACCCAATGATTTCAGTGGCAGTACTGGTGACTTACAGTGAAAGCATAACTAAGCCCATCTGTATTTCAGGACGTGCAGTGAAAGAGGGTATTTAGTCATGTTTTGGGGATGCAGCTTCAAGGAATATCATTCAGTCTTCCTGAAATATGATAGTCGTAGGTGGGTATGACATGTCATTAAGAAAACCAGTGTTATTCTCCATTACAGTTCCAAAATGCAGTTTGAGTTGATGTTCAGACCAGTCTCTCATCATTGATGGAAGCTTCAGAGTGAAAGAAATTGTTGTCTGGTGCCAGGAGCATCTCCTGATTTTAGTGTGGTCCAAGTGTTCTCAGAAAGATGCATCTTCTGTATCTTTTCAAAGGGAACATTTTGGCATGATATGAGGTTGAGAGAGAGAATGAGGTGGACTGGCAGAAGGGAGATTTCTTTTGCAGGGTGGCTCAAACCATGACTTTAATCATGGAATCATAGAATGGTTTGGGTTGGAAGGGACCTTAAAGATCATTTAGTTCCAATCCCCCCACCCTGGGCAGGGCCACCTTCCACCAGACCAGGTTGCTCCAAGCCTCATCCAGCCTGGCCTTGAACACTTCCAGGGAGGGGGCAGCCACAACTGCTCTGGGCAACCTGAGCCAGGGCCTCACCACCCTCAGAGTAAAGAACGTCTTTCTTATATCTAATCTAAATCTACCCTTTTAGTTTAAATCCATTACCCCTTGTCTTATTACTACACGCCCTTGTAAAAAGTCCCTCTCCAGCTTTCTTGTAGGCCCCCTTTGGGTACTGAAAGGCTGCTCTGAGGTCTCACTGGAGCCTTCTCTTCTCCAGGCTGAACAGCCCCAACTCTCTCAGCCTGTCCTCATAGGAGAGGTATTCCAGCCCTCTGATCATTTTTTTGGCCTCCTCTGGATCTGCTCCAACAGCTCCATGTCTTTCCTGTGCTGGGGACTCCAGAGCTGGGCACAGGACTCCAGGTGGGGTCTCACCAGAGCAGAGCAGAGGGGAGAATCACCTCCCTCCCTTGACCTGCAGGCCACATTTCTTTTGTTGCAGCCCAGGCTGCGGTTGGCCTTCTGGACTGTGAGAACACAATGCCAGCTCATGTTGAGCTTCTTGTCATCCAGCACCCCCAAGTCCTTTTCATCAGGGCTTCTCTCAATCCCTTCATCCCCCAGCATGTACTGATACCAGGGGTTGCCCCAACCCAGGTGCAGGACCTTGCACTTGGCCTTGTTGAACCTCATGAGGTTCGCATGGGCCCACCTCTCAGGCCTGTCAACGTCCCTTTGGATGGCATCCCTTCCCTCCAGCATGTGGACCACACCACACAGCTTGGTGTCATCAGCAAACTTGCTGAGGGTACACTCAGTCCCACTGTCCATGTCACCAACAAAGATGTTAAACAGCACCAGTCCCAATACTGACCCCTGAGGAACGCCACTCATCACTGGTCTGCACCTGGACATAGAGGCGTTGACTACAACTCTTTGAGTGTGACCATCCAGCCAATTCCTTGTCCACCGAGTGTCCCATCCATGAAATCCCTGTCTCTCCAATTTAGAGACAAGGATGTCATATGGGACAGTCTCAAATGCTTTGCATAATTCCGGATAGATGACATCAGTTGCTCTTCCTTTATCCACCAGTGGCAGTAACCCCACCAGTCCCTCCTTGTTGGTGAGAACAAGGTCCAGCATAGCACCTCTCCTCGTGGGCTCCTCCATCACTTGGAGAAGGAAGTTATCATCTACACAGTCCAGGAACCTCCTGGATTACTATGCCCTGCTGTGTTGTCCTGCCACCAGATGCAAGGGTGGTTGAAGTCCCCCATGAGGTCCAGGGCTTGTGAACATGAGGCTGCTCCTATCTGTCTATAGAGGGCCTCATCTGCTCAGTCTTCCTGGTTGGGTGGCCTGTAGCAGGCCCCCACTGTAATATCACCAGTCCAAGCCCTGCCTTTACTCCTGACCCGTAAGCTCCCAGTCAGCTCCTCATCCATCTGCAGTCAGAGCTCCATGCACTCTAGCTGGTCATTGGCATAGAAGGCGACACCCCCTCCTCATCTCCCCTGGCTGTCCTTCTTAAAGAGCCTGGATTCTTCCATTCCAACACTCCAGTCATAGGAGCCATCCCACCATGTCTCCGTGATGCCAGTAAGATCATAGCCCTGCAGGTGTGCCTGTCTCCATGTCCTGTTGTTTATTTCCCACACTGCATGCATTTGCATAGAGGCGTTTAAGTTGGCCCCCCATTGAAGCTGACTTACTGGCTGGAGTTCCTTTGTGCTGCGCTTCAGGTGCTCTCCTGCTGATGCTTCTCCAGTCTCTGGGCATCTACTGCTGGGACTGGCATTAAACTGCTAGCAGTGGGATGGATTGAGGTTCCCTTCCCCCAGCGTCTTTAGTATGAAGCCCTCTTTACCAGCTTGGCAAGCCTTTGATGGAAGATACTCTTCGCTTTCTCTGACAGACGGACCCCATCAGCCCCCAGTAGACCAGGTTTCTCAAAGCGATTCCCATGGTCTAAGTAACCAAAGCCCTGGCTGTGGCACCAGTCCTGTAACCATTTGCTGATTTGCTAGATTTGACTGGCCCTTTCAAAACCCTTCCCTTTGACTGGGAAAAAAGTGCCTGACTGATGAGTCTGATGAAAAAACTGCCTGCGATCAGGAGTCCCTCACCGCCGCTTCCAGGGCTCTGTAATTCTTCTTGATACTCCTCAGACTGCTCTTGGCTGTATTGTTGGTGCCCACATGAAACAACAGCAGCGGATAATAGTCAGTGGATTGCACAAGTCTTGGCAGTCTCCTGGTGACGTCCCTGATGTGAACCCCTGGTAGCAGCATCCTCTCTAGAGACTGTGCCACGTTGGCAAATGGGTACCTCCACACCTCTCAGAAGAGTCACCTGCTACTTTGTCAGCAGATCTTCATGCAGTACTAATTAGCACAGTCCGTGTAGGCTGTGGCCACCAGGTTTGACTCTCAAGATGACAAAGAAGGACTATGCAGATAGCTTGATTTTTCCAGGTCCACAGAAGTAACAGAGCTGTCAGCAGCTCAGAAAATGGTTTTATTGGTTTCCTTCCAGCTGTAGCAATTCTGTTCTTTCAAAGAGTCAGACAAAGTGGATGAGATAAAGAGAAGTGACAAAGGGAGGATGAGAGAAATGAGTGAAAGCAGGACATTTCAAAAGACTCCAAGTCATTGTTTTGGATCTTCTCGGGAAACAAATCTTGATGTCTATCTTCAGCTTAACAGTGGTTGCAGGACCCGCCTCTTCTCTGAGTGCTCAGATAGGGTTATTTTAAGGAGATAATGCAGTGGGCATTATGGTGGAGCCAAAAGAGAGTCCAGCCCTTCATGTTAAAGGAAAATTTTGTGATGGTGAGTAGATGGATTATCATTTGCATGAGCAGAAAATTTAATAGACTTTTGTTTTGCTGATGCAATAAATGGCTCTGCAACAAGCTATTTGTGTCTCTGTGCAGGCATGTGGTGCTTAGACAACAGCAATCAGTACTTCACTGGGAGTTGAGTACAATAGTACAAGCGTGAAAGGTAGCATCATGGCCTCTGGATGGTTTGGTCATTGGAATAGCTGACAATTATCTTTTGGAAAGAACTGAGAAACATGCAGACACAGTCAACTCAGACTCAGAGGGTCACCACAAATTAAGCCATACCATATTTCTTGAGGGCATCTCAATAGAAACTAAATGAACATCGCTACTAATTGGCAGCCATTAAGTTCACTTAAATTCTTTGTGAAACACACTGTTTAAGCACTTCCTAAGTCAAAAGTTAGTAATATCAAGACTGACATAAAAGCTTTGTCATCACAAATACATCTAGCTCTTGACTCTCAACGTAAGCTGTTTCTGAAGTCTTGCCTTCTCAGGCAGGAGCAATTTCAGCTGTGGTATGTTTTGTTGTTCACTTGAGTTCTATTCCTGCATAGAGAAGACATTAAATCCCAGAGTGATAGTGCATGGTGGGCACCATCAAGCAATACTGGGGAATGTTATACTGGTAGTGTAGAGATGTGTTAATACCATCACTTTGCACAGCTCACACATTATTTTGCATGCTAGTTGTACCCACAGGGGTCAGTTAATCCAGAATTATAGGGGGCGTTGAAGTTTTTTTAATGTTCTTTGAGGAAATGGACTATCATAATTCAACACTTTGGAGCCTAGGGAGCACAGATGAGATGGGGGAGACTTCAGTGATGACTGTATTTTGTGTTTAGACCGTGAATTTGAAGCTTGCTCTTTCCCATTGTAAGTGCCTTCATGCCACATTATTGTCTTTCTTCAGTGAGGGCGCTCCCAGTCTCTCCTTTTGGAGCTATTTTGCTTTATATCTCCAGTGGTATCTTTCCTGGAGCCAAGAACTTGACTCTGGATCTCTCACACCCCACGTATGTTCTTTGACAAACAGGCTGTCATGGAGACTGAGCAGGCTGTTTTCACTGGAAATTCCAGGTAGGTGCTGCAAAATTCTTCCTGAGGAAGCTGGCATGTGTGCTCCCACTGAAATTGGATGGTTATGACAAATACACACTTTCTAACAGAATGGAAAATTCCATGCCTGGCCTGTACTTGCAGACATGCCGTTTAAGTGCAGTTTGCTTGATTAGACAGTGCAGTAGTGCCCAGCACCTCATGAAAATGAGAAGAAGAAAAAAAAAGTCAAAAAAACCAAACCGAAAGTGAAATGCACAGGCAGCATTCATAACACGCAGAGCCAAGAGCATTGCAGTCAACCAGCAAGACAAGGTGACACGTCACACTGCTGTCTGAACTTAGTGCTCACTTCTGATGAACAAGATCAGATAGTGTTGGGCTGTTCCTACCATTATTTGTCAGGGGTCCCTTTGCAACTGTTTGGTGACCAGATCTTTAGCTCCTTCTGCACTGCAGCAGGCAGGCAGCAGATCTTTCTGCCCTTCCTTTTTGTTTTTCTCAGTTTTCTAATTTCTGATCCAATTTTCTTTGCTCTGCTTCTCTGCTCCCCTCACCAGAGGCTACGTGCTGCTTGGGCTGGGGGGCATCCATGCACCGACACCTGGGAACCAATTTTATGTCAAAAGAACATATGGGGAAAACCAGTTTTGATGAACAGTCGTAGCCGTTCTCCTCCGTATTCCATCTCTCTCCAGTCCATTTTCCTCTTCTTGTGCCTGACTCCACTGCTCTAATCTGCAAATGATCTTCACGGGCTGTGCAAGGCACTACAGCATAAGAGCAAATAATCAGAGGACTGTTTAATTTGGAAACAAATAAGAACGGACAGGCAGGTAAAGGACACCTTATTTGCTTTCTTGCATGAACAAGGAGATATTCAATCATATTTAAAGCAGTGTAGTGTAAATCTTACCAAAGGGAAATGATTTTATATTATGCAGAAGCACTAATGCACAGCCACAGGATTTAAGTGAAGCCAAGGTCAACAGGAATAATGAGGGGAATTCGACATTTCTATGAGTAATAAGACCATAAAATTACGTCTGATGGGAATTTGTGTTTTGTTAAAGAAACATTAAAAAAGTATGTTTTTAAAAACCATCCAGGGGTGTTATTAAATACAAGTCGTAAAAAGAGCTGGTGAGAAGTGGAGAAAAGACTAATATGCAGAAGGGAAGGGGGAGGTGATCTAATTCTTTTCCAATATCTGAACCTGTAGGCAGGACAGGACAGAGCTCCAGACTCCTCACATCCACCTGGTCTGCATGTGCTGACCAAAGAGTTGGCATGACCTGCTGCGGAGGGCTTCAGTCCGGCCAACGTCACGCTTGCCACGGCTGGTGAAGTGGGAGAAATCCCTGCCACCAGATTGGGGCATTTGGGATATGGGGTCACTTTGCAAGACAACAGGATTTGTCACATCTTAATAAACAGAAATTTCAGCAGAAGCTCCACGGCATTGCTTTCTGAAACATCTCACAGAGCTGTTTCCCTTGAATTCTTAAACCATCTTAATTCTTGTATTTCATTTGTTCTCCGTGTAAACAGATTGGCAAGACTTAGCCGCCTAATGAGTTAGAATCCCTTCGTCATAAATCTCTGGAAGCTTCTACTGTCTGGAAAAAAGGCTTTTGTGGGGAATTATGTAATTCTTAATTCATTTTTATCACTGTCTTAATAAAATAAAGAAAACATGAAAGTAGTTTCAAGATATTTACTTAGGCTTGGGTTATGTAAGTAAATGAGGGATTTTCTTGTAAATCATTCTCACCAAAACCGAAAATTTGAGGATTATTTAATAGCAGAATCAAGACAAACAATAGCGTAATTCTGAATATACCTAAGTGTGTATTTCTAAATGTTGAGCTGAACGCATTACATCTGCATTAGAATTGTGGCATTTGAACTGGAGAATTGCGGACTGCAAAGTTGAGCAATCACTCCAACTGTGCTGAAATTTGACATTAGTAAAAATGTGGAAAGCTTAAAATAAAGCCAGGCTGTATTTATCTGTCTGCTTTAAAGCAGCTTTTGTGCATGCGTTAACAAAGTAGACAGTGCTGTCAGAATAACAATCATTGTGAGTTCTGGGTGTGTAACAGGAAGGAAATAAATTTTTTTTTTGTCCAATGGAGAAAATAGAAAGATTTGTCCACCCTGATGCTAAAAATACAGAATAATTATCAGCTGAGGCAAGTGCACTTCTGACCTAAGCATACATGCACACCATCTATTTTCAAGTCCGCTTTGTTATAACAAACAGATGAATCTTTCCTCAAGTACAGACTTTAAAAGCAAATGCAAGTGGCTTTCTCGAGGAAGGCAAAACCAGTCCCAGAGAGGAGCAGGAAAAGGGAGTCCAGACAGCTCCAACACCTTGGTGCACTATTGCTTCTGCAGCAAGACAAGGGCTCTGAAACATGGGCCACAATCTCTTTGGAGATGATCCCAAGTGATATGGGCCTCAGTGACATAGTGCTACACCAATTACAGCCTCTGCTTCTTCTGGCCAAGGTCCAACAGTTTTCATAGCATGAACATACCTTATGGCATTCACAGAATCACAGAATCACAGGGTGGCTGAGGATGGAAAAGACCTCTGGAGGTCATCTGGTCCAACTCCCTGCTCATGCAGGGTCACCTAGACCTGGTTGCCCTGGACCGTGTCCAGACATGTTTCAAGTGTCTCCAAGGATGGAGACTCCACAACCTCCCCGGGTAACCTGTTCTCGTGCTCAGTCACCCTCACAGTAAAAAAGCGTTTCCTGATGTTCGGAGGGAACCTCCCATGTTTCAGTTTGTGCCCATTGCCCGTTGGGACAGTCTGTCTGGTATCTTGCTATTGTGAAGGCTTTGAGTAATCTCAGCTATTAATGGAACGTTATTCCTGATTTTCGACACATTGCAGGGCAATAAACAGCTTTTCTGATTTCCTGAGTGGATGCTAAACCTTCAGAAATACAGAAGTCATATCATACATGAGTAGGTATAAAGTCAATGCATATTCACCTCGTTTATTTTCGGTGACAGAAGATGAAATTTGCTGCTTTCGTCCTTCTGCTTGGATTGTGGTTCAGTTTGTCAATATGTGTCACTTCTGCTTTCTTCCAGGTTTTCCTTCTCAGGTTGCAGTCATGGTCTTCACCTCTAAGCATGCAGGTCACAAACAGCCCTCTTAAGAACTGCTCTTTTATGACCAGCATAAAACCAGACATAGACTAACATGCAGGAGATGTGCCTCGTGAGAGCTAGGACACAGCATACTACACCAAACCACTCCTGTTTTATATTTTATCCTGCTTACTCCTTCGCCGTTGCCTACTCCTCTTTCTGAATCCCTCTTTTTGCTGTCCTATTCTTCCCCACTTCCCTCAGACCTCTTTTGCTTCTCAGCCATTTTAAAATGGGAGATTATTTAGCCATGGAGCTGCTACTCAACATGCACAGCTGGATGAACTGCCTGCAGAAGACACATCTCACACTGCTTCTCCCTGCCTGTGAATCCAATGAGGCTTCATACTAGAAATATGGGTTTTGTTCTTTCCCCACACTGAGGAGCAGATGGGTGAGAGAGAAAAGAGAGAGGGTTTGGTGTACTCAGCCATAGGCACTGGCGTAGAGCTGAAAACCTGGACCCTAATCACAGATGTGCCAGAATCAAAAGGTGGCTCACATCCAGGATACAGGTCTGGGCTCAACTCTCTTTACTGCCAGCTCTTCTGAAGCCTCTCCTCACTAGATCCGTCCTCACCACCTATTCCAGTGCCACAGGAAGAAGGACAAGTTACACTCCCCAAGTGTAAATGCTCTTTTTGGTTCAGGGCCATATGAGTGCACATAGGCTGCTAAAGCTGGAACATCAGCAATTATTAAGAAATGGTCTTTCTTCCAGAAAGGGCTAAATAACTGATTTCCTCCGTGCTTGCTCTCTCCAGAATTTCCACGGAAGTCACAATTATTCATTTGTGCCATAAAAAAGAGCCACACTTCTGAGCAACAGAGAATCTTATACAATGTCAAATAAAAGCCGCTTTCAACGTTTGTTGAACACGAATCAAGTAATTTTTCTCTGAAAAAAGTAATGGATAACCCAGGTGAAAAAAAAGCCAAACAAGCATGTCTGAGCTGTTTTGAAGGTAATCACTTCAACACCCGGTTGTTGCTCTTGCTTGGTAGGAAAAGCTCCTTTTAATGCATTCTGCCAACTCTCTTAAAAGTTTGGCTTCTCTTCTGAGGAGATGCAGGAGCGCAGACAAAATCCTTCTTACTTTGCAACTTTGGGCCCTATTTGTTTTGGATGTGATGATTAGTGGGTTTGATTTACTAATCTGACTTTATTAAGGGGCTGTACACAGCTATCCCACAAAGAACAGTCTGCAAGGCAGAGAAAGACAGGGACGCGCCAGGGCAGAAAGTGGGACAGGGGACCTACACACATTGAATGTACCATAATGTACCAAATTGGAGCCTTTTTTAAAGAAGGGATCTAAGCCAAGGGGAGAACAAGATTCGTTTTGCTCCCTACTATCCCCTCGGGGAGAAGATGGCGGTAACCCATAGCAGACAGCTGCTGCAGTCGGGAACCTAGAGGTGCTTTCAGTCCCTGTTTTCTCTAGTCCTTCATAGCAGGCAGTTCAAGGCCAATACTTTTTGTCCTTTTTACACAGAGGAATGAAGTAGTTCTGTCCCTGCCCCAGAATTGTTTGTGATATTGCTTGCTAAAAGCCACGTTTTCTGCATCTGTTTAATCTCAGAATATATATCCACATATGCAGTGTAAGGTAACACTTGACTTTCTGTCCCCCAGCCTTCTAAGCCATCAGATCTAACCATTTGTTTTATAACCATAAACAGTTGATCTAATTATTTATGAAGGTTTAAATACATTTTTTCCATGATTTTACAGGCATATACAACTTTGTGTGAACTGGAACCATTCCACTTACTGTAGTCAAGTGGGGTTGACATCCATGTTAGCTCGGCTCTTTTATGCTTAGAAAATAAAAACAGGATTATGACAAGAAATTATTTTTTTCTCTTCTGTTTTAATTTAAAATGCTTTCAGTTGAACATACTACATTTGCTTTTGTTTGGTTTGGGAGGGGGGGAGACAGAATTGCCTGCTTGACTTCAAATAAATGAGTCTCTTCGGAAGGAAAAGCTTGGTTTAACCCCTTGCTTTGAATTCAAGAGTGCTTTCAGATTTTCCTCTGTGAATGATCCAAACTCTTTGACTTTCACAGCTGGGGTTCCTCAGCCTTTCCTGACAGAGTAAGGGGAAGTTTCACGCCGGGTGAAATGTGCAAACCCCTTTGGGCCCTGCCTGTCGGTGGCTGTGGTGAGTGCTGTAATGGAGGGGGCTCTGAGGCCGTGGGAGAGCAACAGAGCATGGGGACAGACAGATGCTGTGCATGAATAACCAGGCCAAAGCTCGCTCTCGTGCTATATTCAAACAAACCACAGTGCCAAATCTTTCTGACCACGAATGCGTTGGACTGAGCAGCGAAACATGGAGTGTTAACTGCAGCTGACAGAGACAATGTGAAATGCTTTGCTTTTCCACTTGTAGTGGATTGATATTAGTTTAATCAAGCATTTAAAAGGAAACCAAACCGTTGTCTCAAGGTAACAGTGGAGTGTGGGCCTCAGCAGGGCCCCCAGCGCGGTGCAATTGATGAGGGAGGATGTGTTGGAACTTGTGGGCCATAAACCCTGGGAAGAAGGGAGTTAGTGGCCAGCCATCCCGACCCTGAGAAGAAGAGAGATAGTGCCGAGCCATCCTGAAGGAGGAAGCAAGGCCTTGGATAAGATAAGAAAAGAATGTGTCTGCATGGCCTTAGTTTAGATGAGCTTAGGAAAAGAATGTGTCTGTATTAGCAACTGTGTTAACCAATCAATAGGTGCCTAGTTTGAAACTTAACCAATCAGTTTAAAACACGCAGCCTTCTGATCTGTATAAATGTATGTGTGTAAGAACAATAAAACGATCATCCTGCTTGCATCAAGCGGTGTCCCGTCTCTCAATCGCGGCAGTGGAGAAATGACCCATGGACTTAATCTGAGATTATTTTTTTTCCTCTGCTCTTCCCATCAGCAAGGAGGCACTAACCATTTCCCTTGAGCGTCCTGCGGTTTCCAGGAGCAAGTCAGCCTTGGTAACAGGAGCTCCCAGACTGCTACTCCTAGTGGTAACCCCTGTGTTCTCCTCTAGCTGGACATGCATCTCCAGGAACTAGATAGATCACCTGCTGCTCTTTCATATTGTCCCTGGCCCCTTTCCACTGGTGGAGCTGTAGCAATGTGACGAGACAGGTTGGTCTGGAGTAGGCTGCGGAGCCCAGTCATTCCCTTATGCTTTCAGTAAATAAAATAAAACTCCGCATCAAGATACACAGCCGTGCAATGCCAGTCCAAGCAAGAACAGAATCAGACATTCACTGAAAGATTTAATTTCTCTTCCCGGAGAAATTCACAAGAAGAGAGGAACCAAGACAAAGTTCGCAGAAAACCAGCGGAGACCAGACTGAAACCAGACACATTAGCATATCCCCGGCAGTCTTTGGGCAATCAGGTGCCTGTCTCTGTGGGCTCAAAATTCCCTTCCACCACAGCCAGCAATCGCTCGCCTGGGAGGGAGAAGTGAGAAGCCAGGGGATCTGAAATCTGAGCTTCCACAAGAATTTCTCTGGTTGGTGCTCAGCGTGGCGTTCGGGGGATGAAGATGACTGCGAGACAGGGTGTCAGGTGGCTGGGCTGGCTCCCAGTGGCTGTGGTTATTGCCCGGCTAATCCCGCACGGTATAGCTGAACTAAAACTAAATTGTATCCATTTGTCCTCAGCCCAGGTTTCCAGAAGCAAGAAGATTTTCTGACTCTGAATAAACACCGAAATTGTATTTTTCCTGATAATTCTTTGTCTGAAGACTGCAGCTATCCTACTGAAAGTATTTCCTTTTGCAGCAATGACTATCTATGCTGGCAGTGGTGCAGACTGGCTCTATTTTACTTGCCTGTGGCTATTTAATTTTTCAGTAGCTCTTTTCTTCAAAGAATTTACAAATCCAACAGAAACAAGTAAGCCTTGGACATGCGAAGAATACCAGGCATAAACTTTAAATCATAATTAAAAGGAAATGTAAAAAGTAAAACACATCTTTTCATGCCTGGCATGGGGCTGAAGCTCGCCTTATACATTTGGGCATAAGCTGTCCAACTCAAGTCATGAGTGACACCACACTTCGCCCTCCCACAAAGGCAGTTCTAAAATGTTCATTTTAGAGAAGTGTTTTCTCATCCATTTCAGGTTTTCCTCAGAGACGCGAGGATCACATGATTTTCAAAGTCTTGTGGAAAAAAAGGAGAGGAAGACTTTCTTCATGGCAAGGGATAAGAGCTGAGATACGTCCCACAATTTAAAATTTAGTATGGAATTTGTGTGCCTTAAGCACAACACAGAGAACCTGAATAAAACAAATTCATGCAGATCAGCTAAACCCATGTATGACAAAGGAGTCTAAACTCTCCCTTCTTACAGTATGTTTTCAGTCATAAGGAAACATAAAATTGTCTTTTCCTCCCCGTTGCTTTCCCATTTGTGTAGCTTTCTTCTTCCTGCTGTCCTACTTCTTTGTATTAAAGCTCAGTATTGAGCCATCAGTATCAATGAGTCAGCATCCTTTCCCACAGGATTCAGTTCTCGGGATTTTTCAGGGAAGCACTGCCAGCTTGTTATGTCTCAATGGGAATTGTTTTGGAAAACACCTTCCATTTGCAACATGAAAGAACTACCGCTGAGCATTATGTAGATGACGGCCAAGGACCCATTATCTCCCCGAAGGATACCCTGCCAAGAAGGTAGTAAACTGCTCAGGAGGTGGGGAAATTACTCCAAGCCTCCCCTCAGTGTTGGCAAGACGTTCCCTCCGGGCATCTCTGAACTGAACATTAACTTATTCTGCAGCAAGAGTGAATAGTATCTCCAGGGCTGAATTTCAAATCCATTTTTTTCCTGCAAAAGAGGAACACAGGTGGCTATTAAAGAATTGTATGAATTTTTATTGTTGCTATCATAATTATTTTGATATACTCTTTAATTTGCTGACTCTGGAAGTATATATTTTTTTCTACAGTTAAACTTTCCATGGGAATGACACCTCTGGGGCACGAGAGCTGTCCTGGCTTTGGCTGGGATAGGGTTGATGACAAGATCAAGCCCAGGAAACTGCTGAGCAAGCACTTCCTTGTGCTGAATGGGCTTTTAGGTATTTTAGCCTTAAGCAAGGCTAACCAGGCAACAGGACTGATGCTTTTTTCATGTATGTCAGATTTATTGTTGCTCCAGCAAAACTGGAGCATTTGTCTTATAATACCTGCACCGTGGGAGTAATGAAGGTTCTTCACAGGACTGTATTTTCCTGGCTTAAGGGTTTTCATAGTCATTACCCTTCACATAACCAGGCTTTTTAGTTATCAGAGTCCTTTTATTCTGTATTCTGTGGGTGTTTGAGTTTGTCCCTTCAGGATTTCATTGCAGGATGCTGCAGTAACCACCCTCTTACCATGCTGTCGGAGGGAGCAGGGAGATTGGTGTGGGGATAGGTGCCGTGCCATTTCTGCACTTCCAAAGCAGCTTGCAAATACAGTGTAGCACAGAGCGATAGCACGGTGCTTCGCCATGCTATTCGCCGCTGATGGAGCCTTTGCACTGACAAACTATTTTTCGTAGGGGTAGTTCTTTATGCTGGGGTGGCTCTGGGGCTCCTTGCAGTCTCAGCTTATGCCTTGCAGGTTTTCTGCATGGTGACAGGAGGATGACAGCACGGGTGGATGGAGAGGACTAAAATGCAGTGTAACAGTGGAGCCATTTACTCCGCCAGAGCGGAGGAAGGAATTGCATCAATAAACATCGAACAGCAAGAAAACGGAAAACAGCGGTGATCGGGCTATTGTGAGATGGGAATGGTGTTAAGGGAACAAGGATGATGGGACATGAACCATCGGACCTGTGTGTGTCTCACCCAATGTTGCTCTTTTTGAAATGCTTCTCCATGCACGTAGAGACACTCTACAATTAGTTTAACTGAAGAGAACCCTAAATTAATGGTAGCTGACCCAGAGGTTGAATTCACAGTGCTGCACAGAGGGGGTTTGATACTTCCTTGGCCAGAACTAGAATTAAACCTCGGGCTTCATCACAGACTCTGCCAGCACAGTGTGCTTAGTTCGTCAGACAACTCCCTGCAGATTGCACTGATAGGGGTTTGATGTGCCATGTGATTGCAGGGAAAGATTCGCTTCTTCTAAGAACTTTGTGGAGTTATTCTCAGGTTGTTTTGCTTAAAATAAAAGATATTTTTTTCTTCATCTTTGAAAGAAAAAGGGCAAGCTCGTAGGCCTTAAAATCCTTCCAGATTTGTGCAGTTGGGTAAAATACAGCAATCGTCCCCACACTGCAGACCCCTAAGTTTGCAAATAAGGGTGTAAGTTTGTGAGTAAGGATATAAGAACTCCTCTGTGTGCTGAGTAAAACTTCACCAGTTCCAGTGAAAAGGATATGCTGCATGTCAGAGAATTGTTAATAAAAATTGAATATCTGGGGTAGTTTCAGGTTTACAGTTGTATTACTGTTACAAAATTAACTACAGAATCGACTGTTTATTCTGGCTGACAAATGAATCCACCCCTGCTTGAGTGAAAGATATCTTTCCTGCTTCTGAAGAACTGCTGTCTGCCTGGGCCCTCTGGGATGGGATTTCTGCTTCACTTGTTTTTCTTTTTTCACTGACTTCTGTGGAGTCACTCTGGGTTTGTGCAGACACAAACTGGTGGGGGACCAGGCCCACAGCCTCTGACAGCACCCGGGGGGTGAGCAATGCTGTTCTGGAGATGCAAAGCGTTTTGGGTGAGTGTGCGTTGCTCCATGCACCCACCGTCCCCAATGCTCGCTCCACATCCGCCAGCCCCATGGCTCAAGTCTGTCCATGGGCTGCTGCAGGGACAGTGGAGGGTCTGGAGAACAAGTCTTAGGAGGAGTGGCTGAGGGAGCTGGGGCTGTTTAGTCTGGAGAAGAGGAGGCTGAGGGGAGACCTTATGGCTCTCTACAACTTCCTGAAAGGAGGTTGTGGTGAGACGGGTGTTGGTCTCTTCTCCCAAGTAACTAGTGATAGGACGAGAGGCAATGGCGTCAAGTTGCATTAGGGGAGGTTTAGATTGGATATGAGGAAAAATTTCTTTACTGCAAGAGTGGTCAGGCATTGGAACAGGCTGCCCAGGGAGGTGGTGGAGTCACCATCCTTGGAGGTGTTCAAAAACCGTGCAGATATGGCACTTCAGGACATGGTTTAGTAGGTATGGTGTTGTTGGGTTGACAGTTGGACTTGATGATCTTAGAGGTCTTTTCCAACCTTAACGATTCTATGATTCTATGACAGAAAGCCACATCCTCCCCACAGGGTCCATGGCTGCAGCCCTCCATCCCTCTTTGTGGAGGCTGAGCCACCATACAGGTGGCAAATGTCTGAGTGCTGAGTTACGTGGGGAGGGACATCTCACAGCCCACAGATGAGGCTGATTGCTTCGGAGGCTGGGGAAGAGGAAGGAGAACATTGTGGGTCCTGGCCACCACTTTCTGACCGAGCAGGCACTTTTTTCTATCCCTGTTTAATACAAATGCCGTCCATGCCTGCCCATTTTTCTACGACTGTTTAATAGGCACCCGGCTGCTGGCATGGCCCCAGTCCATGCTGGAGGCTGGAGGCTGGTGTGTCCTGCCCTGTCTCCAGGCTGAGTCGGGGCCCCGTCCCAGGTGTTGGAGCCCCTGAGGCTGGTGAGGAGGGAGTCCACCTCTGCTGCTGCCTCCCTGCCTGAGCATGCTGCTGGGCAAGGAGAGGAGGGCACCAGCACCTCAGGTGTGGCAGGGAAATGAAGCAGTTTTCTGCACCCAAAGGGTTCACTCTGGTGGATCCCACCATCAGGCTACAAGACCGTGTTTCATGGAGACGTCTAAGCCAGTGATGGGGTGGGGTGGGGGGGGACACGGTTTCAGCACGCAGACTTTTGCAGCAGTTTTCTTGGTGGGGCTGAGCATCGTTGTGCTGAGTTTGAAGTGTCCAAGTCCCTGAGGGATACAGACAGAGCCTGGGAGCATCAGTGGTCACCGTGTTTGCAGCTGCGCATTGAACTGCTTTGGTGCTGCCATCTCTTGCCTGTGAGCACCCTCTGTCAACACAAAATCACCCAAATACTGCTATGGGGGCTTCGTCATTAGCTGCCAAAGAAATCTCTTTTTCGAGAACTTGTTTTTTGTGATTGTTTCAAGAAAGGAAGTCTGATTTTGAGGCACAAAGTGTAATTTTTCTACATCGTTCCCCTGGCTTCTTGAGGTTTCAGCATGACAGTTCTCTTAGCCTTTCAAAAACACGTCTCAACAGCAGTAACTACCCATTCTTTGTATCCCTGTGCTGGCTCCCAACCCACGCGGCATAAAACCAAGCTGCTCTTCTCTACCTCCCGGAGACGGGAATAGCCCAGTTTCCCGCCGGCTTCACTGGCCTGCCAGCCACTCTCAGCTTATTTTGCTGCAATCCAAAAAACACACCCTTCTTCAAGCATTGACACATCTCCCGAATGCGGACAGCCTTCCCGAAAACGTGGGTCTTTGTTAGTCTTCCCTAACTCCGGCCAGGGGCGAGAGGTTCCTGCAAGCCTGCTGCTGTTTAGGCATCTTGGTCTTTGATGTCTCTGTCTCTCCCCTTCAAAGAACGCAAAGACCTGATCCATCTCTCACTGACACTGTGTTTCCATTGCATCACGTGGGACTAATCATCCTTTGGGATGTACCATTTCACTCTTCTTCAGTGCCATAGGTAGAGCTGAAGCACAACGCAAATACCAAACCATCGATACTACCAATAAACAGGAATCTTGTTTTGTGTGCTGACGAAGTTCTACGCATCCAGAATGATCTACATCCTGGTTGCCAGAAGGTTTATATATTTATTTAGAAATGGTTGAAGACTTTCATGCTTAGATAAAGAAAAAAAGGAGAAAAATATTCTCCAGAAAGTTCTGCCTTCGCCGTTATTGAACCACACCCTGTCCTCTTCATATAAATAATATTGCCAAAGCCACAATCTTTCGTCATGTGGTTCCTTTTAAATAACCTTCTAGGTACTGAAGGTCAGGATGATTTTAAAAAAATAACCTGGTAGTATGAAAGAACTTTTTTTAAATGCGAAAAGACAAACAGAGGAATCCTACGCAAACTTGCCATAAATACAAAGGATGAGGATGACGATGGGTGGAATAAACCATGTTCACATTGCGTTCACCTGCGTTACTTTGTTTCAAGTTTTGTTCACTTCAGAACTCTAATATAAAAATAGAATTACTCAATTCATTGCAATTCTGAGTCCATTCTTATAGCTCTTTCTCATAGCTTTGTCCTTCGGCTCTGCTGAGAATTGTCACTTACACAACAACTACAGCCACAGCTTTGTAGATATTTTTATCCCTCTTCACGACTAAGCTTATTGCCAATATTGGCTCTACCATCTAATTAAAGTGAAGGAAGAAAAATGTAAAACTCCTTTATGTTTTCAGTTATTTTTGTCCAGTTTTTTTGCTTCTCCACATTGTTTCAGAAAGAAATATTTTGGAGAGTGGTTATTTCCTATATTTGAAATTTGTCCAAAATTTAATAGTTTCTGATAGTCTGCACAAATTGCTGGTTCTTTTTTCTATAAATATTTGCTTATTTCTGAGCTGCAGTTTTGAATTAGTTTGAGGCTGAAAATTTGGGCCCTTTGAAGGTGATTTGCAAGCAAACAGGATACCTCTGCCTTGGAGGTGGCAATGCTGACCTGTACCAGGACAGGAGGGCCCTGAAGGGTTTGGTGAGCCGAGTTCATCACACAGTTGTATCCGTGGTGTGCGGTCTGTGTGAGGGAGCGCAAGCGTGCCTGTGTGTGTCTGGTGTTTGGTTACAGACATGTTTATTCCTAACCATTTCTTTAAGCCTTCATTACCCAGCTCTCTGAACATTTTAAAAGCTATCTAATACCCGGCTTTATTTTTAAAATGTTCAGTCTAAAGCAGACTATGCTATTGATTGGTAATGTTACTGTGAGAGCAGCCACGAGTCACAGTAAGGGACCAGAAATCTGTTGTCCTTGGTGATGTGCACAGCCTAAAAAAGATGATGAAAGAGCTTAATATCTAGCTGCTTCTTCCCTCCTACTCCAAAACACGGTGTGTTTTCTGGGACCCATGAGACTGCCTTGCTGGAGGACAAGTGCAGATTCAAAAAGATCTAAAAGGCAGGGTTGTAGAAGAATTTGAAATTGTAAGGTTCTGCTTTAATCCTGTTGTAATTTTTGATAACTGAGAGTTCTCTGCAGCCTTTGAGAGCACGGCTGGGCAGACGACAGCTGGAGAACTGGCCTTACCGCCCGTCTGCCCCGAATATCCCTGAAACTGCTTCTCCTTCTCCTCAGTGAAGGAGAAGCTGACGGGGCAGGACAACCCCGGCCCCTGCCCCTGCCCAGAGGCAGTGAAGGCAGTGGAGGCAGTGGGGGCAGTGGGGGCAGTGGGGGCAGTGGATGCAGAGAGTGCAGTGGAGGCAGTGGGGGCAGTGGAGGTAGCAGGGGCAGTGGGGGCAGAGGGTGCAGTGGAGGCAGTGGGGGCAGTGGAGGTAGCAGGGGCAGTGGGGGCAGAGGGTGCAGTGGAGGCAGTGGGGGCAGTGGAGGTAGCAGGGGCAGTGGGGGCAGTGGAGGTAGCAGGGGCAGTGGGGGCAGTGGAGGTAGCGGGGGCAGTGGAGGCAGAGGGTGCAGTGGAGGCAGTGGGGGCAGTGGAGGCAGCACACTCCTCTGTCCTCCGCTTTCCTCTCCTCCTTTCCACCCCAAGTCGGGGGCAGCCTCATCGCTAGCTGAGGGCTGGCAGAAGGTTTGCCTTCCCCCCAAGTCTGGTCCAGAGGCAGGCTGGGAGGAGGGCAGGCAGAGGTACGCCGGCAGGTCAGGGTACCTGAGCCCAGCATCCCTCTTGGTGTTGGCCCCAAGGCCCAGCTCTGGCTGGCTGTCCCCAGCACCTCTCTCCTTCCCCCTGCCTCTGCCTCCCCACAGCAGCATTTCCTCCGTGCCACGGACACAGGGACCCCTCTCCCACCTGCTGCCCACCGCACACCTCCTCTTTCCTCCTGAAACCTTCCTTGAAAAACAAACCACCATCCCCAAACCCACATATTTTTTCCAAGCAACCCTCCCACTTTCTGTTTGCCTCACCCTCTCCCTCATTATCCTGGGTCTCGCTTTTGTTTTTCTTGGCTATTTTGGGCCGGAGGCTCTTTGGGAAGGGAACAAGGTTTACGTGTCGCCTGCTCAGGATGTGAAGTGTTCGATTCCTTTCAGCCGAATGAAGCTGCATTGATAAATGAGGCATAAACTGGCTGAGGACTGTCGACCTGCGTGTGGGCACCTGGTTAGCTGAATCAGCTTTAACAGGTACAACTCATTAAACAGGTGTAACTTTAGAAAAAACAAAACAAAACTATTTTAAAAGGCACAGGTAATAGTTTAATGCTGAAGTTTCCCAGGAAATCCAGTCAAGGCTATACTCTTCTGTGGTGAAGTATAGCATTGTTCATATGGTAGCTATAGTATATATACTCTGCGGCTCTGAGCACCTTCTTCAGTACTGTCATTCACGAAGGACCACAAACATTTAGTGTTATTTAGAAGTGAGAGTTACATATAATTATTTGGAAGTATAAACATATAAATGAAAAGCAACTGCTTTTCTCCAGCCAGTAGCTCTGTTGAAGTGATTCCACTGATACATTTTTAAACTATATTTCTACTGGATACAATAACTATACTACCAATTGCTAAATCATTGTATTAAACAGAGCTAACGTAGAAAGGATGAAGATGGAAATGTTTAGAAGAGGTGAGTGGGATCCTCTTTGTTGTGCTGCCAGTAAGATGATTGTTCTCATTTTAATACCTACAGCACCCCAAACCTACACATCTGGCAGAGTTATGGAAACATCTGTTCTCTATTTTGCAAATTTGAGACTCTGTTGTTATCATCTTTTAATTATATGTAAAAACAGTTTCTGTTGTAAAGGATGTAAATTATTTCAATTGCATCAACACAAAACTAGGAATTTTTGTGTGTTCAACACCGTTTCTCAGCTATGCTGATAAATGAGATGCTAATACATAGCATGTGAAAGATAAAAGGGAGTTTACTCCTTTTTATACAAAAAAGTGTTGTAAGAATTCAGTGAAAAATGAAACCCAGGTATTTTAAAGCAATATGTCCCACTTGTACTCTCTGTAAGGAGAGCACTTCTGATGAGCACCTATCCTGTCTACCAGGAATCTCTTTCTCATTCTTTGCTTAAGATCCTCTCATCTGTAATAGGGGAATATTTGTCATACAAGTCTAAATGGTGATGGCTTTTCCTTCCTTTACACAAGGGAAAGAATATGTTGAATACTCAAGCTCTGTGCGCGTGGTTTGAAGTATAGAACCAAGAGTACAGTCTGTCTCTGGAGCCACTGAAGCCTTTAGCTTGCACTGTGAATGATCACTGGTCCTTAAAATTATGTGAGCTTTCAATAACCACACTCATGCACTCCCTGTTCCCTTTTTTTGGGACTCATCTCTTCGCAGGTGCCTCATTCGGTAGCTGAGGGCAATGGTAAATGATTTTTTTATTTTGGTGTGACCTCTCTGTGCTCCCTTCCTTTAAACATAGTGGCAATACGTGAGGCTTTCCAAGCCTGTCAGGGCCATGCATCATCTTTCCTCCATGAAATTACAAGCTGTGGTTAGGGCAAAGGTTGTGAGCTCTCCAAGAATGACACCGGGCCAAGAGGAATGCTGGGCCAAATACATCTATGGAGTTGTAATCGGCCGTACTGCAGTCACCCAGGCCCTCTGAACTAGAACCTTTGATACCTTTTCACCTTCTTTCACACCTGTGCAGTGACCACGAAAAGCCAGTGCTGGTCAATATTTGCTTGGCTCACATATTAACTACTAGACCAGACAGAGAGTAGAGGAGAGCCAAGCCCAAGATAAGCAGCGAAATCCACATGGTCTGTCTTTGTTATTAGTTCCTACTTCAGAGTCAAGAGTAAAACACCAGTCAAAAAGTAGACTGAAAAATTTAATTGTTTTATAAAATAAGATTATGAAATTCTATATAAAAATCCAGCTTTTTAAATATGGTACATTCACTTCCTCACAGAATATTTAAATATTCAGGTCACTTGCGCTATATTTTCATTGTATTTGAGTTAAAATCATTGGATAAATTAAAACATCCCTACCAAAAGATACCACAACTTATACAAATAAAACTAAGCAATAATACCTTTTTAAATACAAAATGTAAAGAAATTAATAACTCTTAGAGCATGCTACAAAATTTTGCCAGAAAAATATATGAGATCATTTTTGTTTAACTAGAAAATATACAGTGTGCTTTTCATTTCTCTTCCAAAAATTCAGTCTCATACAATTTCCATTTAACTTAATAAATATGTACAACAACAATGTTTATTCCTTGAAGAATATAAATAGCAAATACTGTAGTAGAGCCTAGTCCAGCATTCTTTTCTCATCTAGTGACTATAGTGGGGCTTTTCAACTCTCAATGTGCAAAAATGCAGAATCAGGCTCTTAGTGTTATTAACTTGGTAATAGCTTTTACAAAAGTGATTTTATTAAAAAAAAAACCTTCCAAAAACACTGCAAAAGACTTAGAGCTATTCCAGTCAGGCATTTCTATAAATAGTAAGACATAATGTAGGGAAACAATATTCCAGTTTAATTACTGCTGGCAGTAATTAGGGAAAAATAGTCAGTGGAGAATGAAAAGTATCTTGAATTACACACATCTTACTGTCACTGATTTAAGTTGGTTCCCTACCATTTCTAAGAATAGTTTCTGGTATAATCTATACATTGTAAATCTGTGCAGAAACTTAATCACTTTCTTCAGGCTTTGGATGGTTCGTTTCGGAAAGTGGTATGTTTTCAAGTGCTTCAGTCCGTACATTAAACCTTTAATGGTGTCTTGGTCACCATTCTTTATTCTCCACAGATTGAGAAGCTTCAGGACTTGCTCTGTAGGTTGACAGAGTTTCATTGTGCGCTCGATATCTTCTTTCCCCACTTTCTTGCCTGGTAAGCTTGCCATCAGTGTGTTCAGATGTTCAAAGGTGAGGTTCGGGTGGCCAATATGCCTTAAGACACTATTTTCACAAAGATCAATATCTATACAAAGCAAAAAGAATAACAGAAGGTAAGTATTTTACAACTTTAGTATATTATGACTTCACCATGCCCTGCAAAAAAAATTCAAAATTTCAAGGTGAATATTCCTTCCCATTATTTTTTTTACTTTATTTCAAATAATTCTCTCAGCAATGCTTTTTTTCTGGGCTCCAGTTATGAAAGGTATTTAAGAATTTAATTAATTTTGCAAATATAAACAGCCCCAAATGACAAACAAACTTCGTAGCAAGCATTTATTGCTATACACTTGTTTCATTTATCTTGTAAAATTTTTTGTGTATGTGATAGGAGTCCTAATATTTGGTTCCAGTGAATGATAATCTTGCTTTTCTTCAGAAATATCTGGGCAAGCTTTGCTAAAATACTCATTTTGGTTTTTGAAGTATTCTAGACACTTCACAGTCTGACATAAGCATACATATTAAAAAGGAGAGGGAGAAAAAAACATTTCTGCAGCATTTTTCAAATCTATTTCGAGTGGACAAAAGGTCCTTCGAATGTGGCGGTTGTTGGTGGTGGCTTACATGAAAAGAGTTGTCCCGACTCAGAAAAACCTCGGTGTTAACACTGCAGCACTATTCACCTTTGACACCTGTCTTGGCAGATGCAGCACAAACAAAGCGGTGAATTGGCATGACAAACAGGTATCGGAAGGGAAAAAGAAGGGAAAGCCTGTCTGTGTATTCCTCACTCCCGTGCGCTCCTGTTCCGTGACTACATGTCCTCGTTCGAGCTGTCAGTCTCCACTTTACAGCAAACAAATTGCATTCTCAGTGGCAGGCATCCAGCTCCCTCTAACCTCAACAGCCGCCACTCAGAACAGCGGCAAACATTTTCCCCACTTGATCAAAATTCATCATATGTTGTTGTGCTGGTTTTGGCTGGGATAGAGTTAATTTTCTTCGTAGTGGCTTGCATGGGGCTATGTTTTGGATTTGTGCTGCAAACAGTGTTGATGATACAGGGATGTTTTAGTTATTGCTGAGCAGTGCTTACACAGCATCAAGGCCTTTTCTGTTTCTCACCTCACTCACCAGCGAGTAGGCTGGGGGTGCACAAGAAGCTGTGAGGGGACACAGCTGGGACAGCTGACCCCAACTGACCAAAGGGATATTCCATACCATATGACTTCATCATGCTCAGCAATAAAAGCTGAGCGAAGAAGAAGGAAGCGATGGTGTTTGTCTTCCTAAGTCACCATTACACGTGATGGAGCCCTGCTTTCCTGGAGATGGCTGAACACCTGCCTGCCGATGCGAAGCAGTGAATGAATTCCTTATTTTGCTTTGCTTGCGTGCGCAGCTTTTGTTTTACCTGTTAAACTGTCTTTGTCTCAACCCATGAGTTTGCTGACTTCTACCCTTCCAATTCTCTCCCCCATCCCACCAGGGGAGGCAGAGTGAGCGAGCGGTTGTGTGGGGCTGAGTTTTCAGCTGGGGTTATACCACGACAGTTGTGCAGTCTCCATAGGGGGTCTTGGTTGCAACACCACACACGCTCCCAAGGGGCTTACAAGTCGGGGAAGAACTCAGTCCTTGACTGATCAGGAGAAGCTGAATTCTCTTCCTGCTTCCCCTCAACTTCACTGTGCTTGCTGCATCAATAAATCTCAGTCAAGCCCTGCAGGTCCTCCTCAGAGCACAGCACATCACCAGGAGGTATTTGATCCCAAGCAATTTTTAAAATGCCATTTAGAAGGTTGCTTTTAATATACGTGCTATCAAAATAAGGTACCTTGAATAATCTTCTTGACCATATCCTGTTCTTTGTTTTGCTGCTTCCATAATTTCAAAAGCTGGAAGGTCTGCTCTTGAGTGCCGTGCCTTTGTTTAATTCTTTCAATGTTTTCTGTGCTGACCTTTGTCCCAGGCAAACTGTCTGCTAGCATGTTCAGCCAGTTCGGTGTGAGGTAACTAGGAACAGCAAACCTGAAAAAAACCTCCTCACACAGGGTTACGTCTGAAATGAGAAAGAGAAAGAATATGTCAGCTCTTCTGATCTGTTACCCTGCTTGTCCCTGACAAAAGAGCAAGTAGCAGGGGTGATAAGAAAAAATGTCTAAAAAACAAAGTAAGAAGTGGCCTTTATAATGCTATTGCTCCCTTGTGCTTGAGTTCCATTTGGCCTGACCTACAAGAATTGAAACTGTACAGTGGCCATCACCATAGAAGGCAATTGGCTAACAAGTTAAATATTTTTATCATAAATGTTGATACATTCATTTTAACTATAATTAAAGGTATCTTTTTAGAACACTTTTCCTTACTATGACACAGACCTATTCCGCATTTCTGAGGTGCCGTATCTGTGTTTTCCTGACAGATGTTGTCACGAACTGCATTTCCCTTCAACGCTGTTTTGAATCCCAGTGCACTGCAGTTTGTGTGCTTTAGACAGGCTGCTTTGGATGATGTTTCATTTGAGAAAAATCCTTCTGGACATCTCTTACATACAGTGTCACTCTCAGGGGTACCTGCGGAAACAGGAAAACAATGCATCCAATTACATATAACCTCCACTGTGACAAAAAACACCCGAAGAATACAAAAATAAAAGAAAATATTCCTCCCAAAATTGTCATGCTTCTGATTTTCGTATTTCTGATCTTTGAAGGAATCACATTTAGGAGAAAAAAAAAAAAACAACTCTTGAAATTTTAAAAACAAAAAAGATTCTTTAAGAGAATAATGTTTCTGCTAGAGTAATAAATAGTACTCTTACATACCCTTGTTACCAACTTTAAAATCAGTAATTACAGATTAAGTCAGTTATTTAATAAAGTAATATCTTTAAATTAGTAATTACTTGAGGCTATTCTGGCATTACATGATGTCTGACCTTCATCCTTCAACAGTACAAATATTCTGTAAAATAATTAAATGGCACAAGACACTCCTCTAAATTCTGTTCTCTGATATCTGCCCAGAACCTTACTCGAATGGGTCACTTTAGTTCTAGCCAAAAGTATAACTCAACTGAATATCAACGAAAGACCCTCTGAAAAGTACTTTCCTTGCTTAGATAAGAAATTGTAGAGGAAAATAAAATTTCAGTAGCATTACTGAACTTTCTTCTGGGCTTGACTAAAATATTATTCAAAGCAAAGAAGCAGATCATCCAGTATAGCAAATATATTTAATGTACATATATGTATTTTGCTTGGTGTTTTATAAGACATAGTTTTACTTCAGGATCAAATATATGATACAATAATGTAATGACAATATATGGTTGTATCACATTGACAAAGAGAAAGAAAACTAAAGCGTGAATTTTTAAACAATGCAAATAGTCTAACCACCAGCAGCACTAAAAGAACAGCACTAATAAATGCTGTACATTCACTCTTAATTCATCTTTATTCACCCAACACTTAAGTGTCTAGAATCTAATATCTAATATTGCATTATTGAACATGAACTTAAGCACATGCTTAAAATTTGTTGGAAATAATTGGAACCTATATTTGAATAAGAAAATACCTCCATCTAGTGTATTTTGGAAGTATTTACGTGTGGACGCTTATTTTAATGCTAGCTTTGAAACAAATTTTATTTATTTTTGGCATTTCCTTGGAGAAGAAGAGTATGAATCTCAAGTTTTTCAACCAGCCGTGAAATAAAGAACAATGCTTGCATACACCTGATCTAGCAGTTCTTTCATCAGACAACAAGTGAAAGCGAAGGAGAAGTTTTAGTTGTCGTGCACCTGAAAACTGGAGACCCTGTATGTTGCCAAACTCCCCACACACACTCAGTGTCGCCTCACCTTGCACAGCCAAGGCACCTGAGCAGGCAGCAATTAGCTCAGCTGAGAAGTCTGAATTTTTAGCAACTTTCCCTGCTGCAGACACGCTGACGTTGTGCTCCAGCAGCGAGGAAGGGGAAGAAAGGGGAGTCCCTGCAAACGGTTCATCGTTCTGCTCAGTTTCCCGTATAACCTCCGCAGCACAAGAGGGAAATAAAACAGATTATCCATCAGCCTTCTCTGCGTTGAGCAGAAAGTCACCTCCCAGCTTTGTCAGCTGCTTCTTTGCTGCTTATCTGCCTGCTTGTGTTGAGGGCACAAACGGCTGCAGCCCGGCCGCTCTGCTGCCGCTTCCCCCAGTCCGCCCAGAATCCCCCGTTGTCTCCAGGGAAGCGGCAGCCGCGCCAGGAGACAGAGCTGCCTCGCAGCAGCGATGCTTCTCCAGCACGACGCTGCCAAAAACTCTGCCGCCGTACAGGGCCCACCGCCGCAGAAAGGAGCAAAACCTGAATCTGCACTCATGAAACGGGACTACCACAGTGAAGTGGTCTGCCCAAAGTAATCGTGAGCGACTGGCAGTGGGGAAACAGATTTCCACTGCGTTAAGCTTTGAATGAGATGCTGGAGCACGCTGTCTCCCTCTACGGCAGCGGAAGCGTGTTTTTCTATACTTAGGTTTTATTTCACCTGAATTCACACTGTTACAAAGTTCAAGGCTATCATATGGCAGAAACCGGGAACATGGTGTGGTCCATCCTTGTTAAATTCTTAGTCAATGTTTCACCTCAAAAACTGACTATTGACACAGGGGGATGCAATTATTTTTACAATGTTTTCATTCCTTGTTTGAGGTCTGCTTGGGTTTAGCTGGTTCATTCTGATGGGCTTTTGGAAACCAGCTTTCCAATAAATTACACAATTCAATAATTTATCTTCTTCCAAGGTTTGTTTCATTTTGAACTGGGGGATTCAAATTTGTCTGCCATGGTTTCACTGTGCTCACAGGGATGCAGCAGACTGGTTGCTCAGACAGTTTATACTTCTTTGTTTGCCTCCCAAACGGTCTTTCTGAGAACTTTTTTTCTGGTCCCTTTTGGATCGCTGCCCAGGTGTGGTGGAACCTCATTAACTCAAGCCCCTGGGTATAACGATTTAGGTTAATGAAGGTTTATAATATGGAAGTGTGGTAGCTGCCAGTGGAAATGCTTAACAGTGGCAAGGGCGTCAGGGTAATGCTTAGTTAACCGATTACTCAGGGACTAGTGAGCAGCTACAGCAGCGACATTACTCCTTACGTCAAAGTTGTTCTCCGGCGAGATGTTCGTAAGCCAAGAAAGGACTCACGACCTGTCAGTCAGCACAGCTCTAAAACAGACAGGCAGCCCTAGTGTGTCTCGCTGGATAGACGCAGCTCTGAGGGAAGGAACTCTGTAATCTGGAGATGGGTTGCCTATGCGTTTGTGTCTGAGATACTTTGATTTTCTGTATTCCCCTCCCAAGCACTCTTCTCCAGGCAGTTATCAGTCTCCCCTACAATGACAGTTTACAATTTTTTCAGGCTGTATTAAATACCGGAGCTAAACTGGGCCATGACATTTGCCAAATGATGAATGATGTATTTTGTTTTCAGAGACGAACATATTATTGGTAAAACAATTTACATTGTCTTAAATGAAGAATACAGTCCACTGAAAAGTGCCGCTTCGCTCTGTATCCCCACCAGACCTACAGCACAGTGCCAGCTTGCTTGACAAAGAAACAGTTGTTTGTTTGGTAATAATAACAGTTTCCCTAAGAGTTCCACTTAGGATGCTGATAATTAATTATTATCACATATTGCTGTGATGCTAGAGCTATATTAATATTGTTGTAATTATACACTTGGTGTCAAACACATAGTGCTCCTGGTGTTCGTCAAGATATACTGTTGCTTGAAACAGCAGATTTCAAAATGAAAAACATTATTATCTATCACACACACAAATACTACATTCCACATAATGTTCCTTTAAAAGAGGCAATCCATCATGTTTCTCATTAGAGTGCAATTTGCTACATTTGCTACTGCCATTAAGTTATGTATTACGGTAGGAGCAGAGTATTCCACTGAGAGATGTTCCTTTGGCTACAGTCCAAATGATGCAGGCTAGGAACAGGTTCAGTTGGCTTTACAATCTACCGTCCTGTAATTTCACCTGGACGAGCTTCTTTGCTAATCTTGTAACTGCCACGAGTCGCCGACGTGCGACAGAGCGCTAATGAAGCCCGTGCGTATCGACAAGCGGTACCTACCTGGCTGCGCGACGCCAAACCCAGGAGGACACTCCGTGTGCTTTAGGCAAAACTCAAGCTCCAGGTACCGGCCTTCGATGCACTCGCAGAGGCGGTTCTGCGTGCGGGTGCACTCCTGCTTGACGTACTGCAGCTCCTTGCAAACGGCGCTGCAGTACTGGCACTCGTCGTTGCTGCTCCACTCCTCGGAGTAGTACTGATCCGGACACGGGGCACACCGCGTCGGGCTGGTGGCTGTACAGTGCTGCTTCACGTAGCTCCCCGGAGGGCACTGGTCGCACAGCAGCTGACGTGATGTCCCTGGGTCGTAGTGGGAGTACTTGGGGGGAGACTCCTCCTGGATGGCCCACTGAACAGAGATGTCCAACAGCTAGCAACAGGAAAATAAAACAATGCTTGCTTTAGTTCTGGGGAGCGCCGTGGTCACACAGAAACCTACTTTTTGATGAGTTTATGAGTCCAGTCATGTCACTATCTTCAAAAAAATGTTTGCGTTAGAAATTCGTAACATATTAGCCAGCTTCTGGACTCTCCCATGTCTGTCTCAGAATGGGAAACTTTCAGGATCTTATCCAGCAAATCTTCACAATGTAGGTACTTCCTTGTTCTTCCAGAGATGTCGATCCGATCCTTCTCCCATTTACACCCTTTTAATATCACTGGGCAATGACCTTTTACCACCTGGCACCAGAGAACCTGGCCTATTAGTTTTGTTGGCAACACGCTGGATGCACAGCAAGGTAGGGATCATGCACTCCTGTGTTCTTAAGTACCAGGTACTTGACATGCAAAAGAAAAGCTACCTGAGCATACAAATCTGACCAGCGTACTGCACCATTACCACAGGCACCTTTAATGGTGATTCTTTACACTATTTCTTTTTGCCAGCAGTGAATGTCTAGAACAACATAAGCTATTTTTTAATGCCTTCCATTCAATCTCACACTGAAATGCAGCAGCTCTGGGGATAAAACATGACAGATACATCAAGTATGAAGATGCAGCTTCAGACAGAGGTAAAGAATGATGCAGTTTATGAAGGGTACACTAAGGACTTAATGGCATGAGCTGGAAGAGGCCAGGCTAGTGCTTTCATTTCCTATCCAAAACCACCGGCACTGGCACACGTCATGCCTGCTACACCACCCCTGCTTCCTGCAGCAGTCTGCTTTGCTGCTGCGATTCGGGATCTAGCAAGCTGAGATGACCCTGCCCTTCTGCAGAGGCAACCTCCATACCACGTCATTTTGGTCTTGTAACTGAAAATTTGGTTCTGTGATTCCACCAGACTACCAAAAATAATAACTCTTGGGTCCACCGCCCTGAGCCCCATGGGTCTGCCAGCAGCTCACTCTCCCCACGGAGAACCAGCTGGTCCCAGCGCTGCGTGACTGAACATGCCACTTCTGAAACTTGTACATTTTATAAAGATGAAGCAAACTGCCTCTGAATGAATATTTTTTTCTTTGTATCCATTCAAATTATAGATCTGACTTGTCTTTGTTGCTATTTTAATCCCAGTCAGCTAATACAGAGCTGCCAATTCAGTTTAAAGAACGTATTTTCCTCTTTTCCAATGCAGATGTCCCCATACTGTAAGTGGAATTAACTCTTTTTATTCATTCAGACTCTGTACGTCCCAAAGAGGCTTTATCTAAGGGCCTCACTTCTGCCACAGCAGGGCACTTCGTAAGTGATAGTCTTATTAGGGTTGGAAAGGACAATTTAATTGTTCATCTGCATTAACACAAGCATTTGCACCAAGCAGTATTAGGTGCCTAAATTAGGAACTCTTACTGCTGTAGAAAATATTCTTTAAGTGTGTTCTCCTGTTGCCTATCTATGAATCGACTTTTTACACAGCAATACTAAACCAGGCTGAAGAATGCAATGCAGATAGAGTAGCTATTCCCCACAGCCTCTTCTAGTTACCCTTGACTAAGCCCTGTAACTTGTCCAATGTGTGATTTCTACAGATGGAAATCCCACTTTTTCTTGTGGTCTCAATGCACAATCTCTTCCATTGTGAGAAATTCGTTATTACTCATTGAAGTTTGATGTAGCGTTCCATTTTTCTTCAATGACTGGATCTTCTTCATGTGATCTATTTAAAAAGAGGGCGCAGCACATTTTTTAGTGGTGAATGGCTTTCCATTGACGAAAAGTGCACCCACCCTTGGTAAATCTACAGCTATTACTCTAGTTATAAGGAGGTCCTGGTAATCCCTTTAATTGTTGACGTGAAAAGTCAGGTTTTCTTCCAGTTTTTATTCAGTAATAGATAATACAGCATCCCAGAGTGCAAGACTTGCATGAACACACGCGTTCCCTTTGCAGAACATAATGCACTGCAGCATGTGGCACAGATGCTACAAAAAGACAAGCATCAGCCCACATTTCATGCAGATGTCTGTGGAAACCCACAACAATACCCAACACAGATGAAAATATGACACTGTGAAAATGATTAGGGACAGCAACCAGACATTCAGGCAGCACATCCCCCTGCAAAAACACCAGTTTTCCTTCTTTGTGATGCACGGCTCACAACAAACCCCACGCTGTCACTGCAACAGAATCTGCTCCTCTGGGTCATGCCTCTGCCCTTGGAGATGCTGAACGGTTCAGGTGCTGAACATTTAGGTGGACCATTTAATGACTGCTCAACTCCCTTCTACTCCATGCAGGAGCAAGAACAACAAGATTTTACCTATTTTCCTTACTCAGCAATTTACATTGGAAATCATACGTGATGTGAGAAGTTTTGCTGAAGGGAACAATTCAGGATTAAAAATAATTCAAATTCAATAACTGGAGTATGAGAACATGGGGTTTTGTAGGGGAAAATGGAGGCACTCGCTTCCTGAAGTACCTACAGCAAGTCAGTAAAAATTGAAAATAATTTGACACAATTTGAGAGGAATTAATTTTAAAAATTGAGCAAAAAAATACTTGAACAATACATGTGTGAGACCATGCAAAGTTTTGCCTTGCGAAGTACCAATAGCTATGAGCTATTAATGGCAGCCAGAATACTATTAATCTAAATGAGTACAACCAATAACCATAATAATAGGATTAATAAATCAGCACCACTAAAAGGATGATTCATCTTTGCATTTGATTTTTTCTTTGCAGTTTTAAAAGAAAAGCACATCACACCTGCCTTCCCCTCCTTCCCAGAAACGCACATTTTGTAGCTGCAGTAATCTACCCACCAGTGGCTGAGCCATACGTATGCAGGATCCAAATCTTTTATTTGGTAAACAATTATAAGAAAAGCCTCTTCAGTCAAACTAAAGGTAGAAATGCAATCAATATCTCCATATTTTACCATATTTTATACATCATTTTCAACATAGAGCTAGATTACCATTACTGTTTGACTACTATGATCCTATTAATACAGTGAGCTGTGCAGCTCATATTGCCACAGTAAACAATTGAGTTCAAAATGCAACTGGACATAGCAATGGAGGAAAATTCTAACAACAGACCACTAAACATAAACATCACCTTTAGATCAGGAAATCCCAAACCACAAATTGCTTGAGTCTGGAGGAGTGTTTTGGAAAAATACCACTATTTTTCTGCCTTTTTCTTCAATCATCTCCTTTATGCATCAGTTATCAACCCCTGCACAGATAGCATACGGGGCTTTTAATGGCCTTTTTTCTGGATTAATTTTTTTTAGATCCAATACAGCCATTAGTATGTTATTAAGTATATTTCTAGACTCCAGTCCCCAATACCACACTTCTCCATAAGACTACTGTAGGAACCTGATGAGGTTCAACAAAGGCAAATGCAGGGTGCTGCACCTGGGGAGGAACAACCCCATGCATCAGTACAGGCTTGGGGTGGACCTGCTGGAGAGCAGCTCTGCAGAGAGGGACCTGGGTGTCCTGGTGGACGACAGGTTAACCATGAGCCAGCAGTGTGCCCTGGCTGCCAAGAAGGCCAATGGCATTCTGGGGTGCATACAGAAGAGTGTGGCCAGCAGGTCGAGGGAGGTTCTCCTTCCCCTCTACTCTGCCCTGGTGAGGCCCCATCTGGAGTACTGTGTCCAGTTCTGGGCTCCTCAGTTCAAGAAAGATGAGGAGTTACTGGAGAGAGTCCAGCGGATGGCTAGGAGGATGCTGAGGGGACTGGAGCATCTCTCCTACGAGGAGAGGCTGAGGGAGCTGGGCTTGTTCAGCCTGAAGAAGAGAAGGCTGCGAGGGGACCTTATATATGCTTATAAATATCTGAAGGGTGGGTGTCAGGAGGATGGGGTCAAACTCTTTTCAGTAGCGCCCAGCGACAGGACAAGAGGCAATGGGCACAAACTGAAGCACAGGAAGTTCCGTCTGAACATGAGGAAGAATTTCTTCCCTCTGAGGGTGACGGAGCACTGGAACAGGCTGCCCAGGGAGGTTGTGGAGTCTCCTTCTCTGGAGATATTCAAGACCCGCCTGGACAAGGACCTCTGCGGCCTGCTGTAGGTGACCCTGCTTCGGCAGGGAGGCTGGACTAGATGACCCACAGAGGTCCCTTCCAACCCCCTGTTCACCACTGAACAGAGTCTGGCCCCATCCTCTTGACACCCAAATTATATGCATTTTATGTCATTCCTGACATTTCTCCTCCTAAACTATGCTATGACCAACTTGGTAGCAGACTCTCAGCCACATAAAACCTCTGATGGACCTGAACGCCCATACTTAAAGGTGGGCTATGCAGTAAACACCTGAATCTCTGCTGTAAGAAACATCACTATCTGAGCACGTGAAAATGCCATGATCAGAACTTACTACTTCTGAACATTGGTCTTCCCAAAACCTTTACAGAAAGCAGGATTTCTCCAATAATCATGCTGGCACTGGCCTGTTTTGCTCTTGCTGCAGAAGAAGGCATGTTCCAGTTTGAAAAGAGGAAGAAACTAGAAGTCTGGCTTTACTGGAATCATAAATAGGGTCAACAAGCATGCTCACCCTTTAACGCTTAAGAAACCAAAGCTGAAGTCTACCAGTGCTACATTTGGCCAAAGTCATTGATTTGTCATTCAGAAGATTGTGTAAAATTCTGTTCATCCTTGTTTAGGAAAGGTTAATTCGGTCTGGAAGAGGTGTAGAGAAAGTTTAGAAGGAAATAGACAGCTTGAACTTGAAGAGGATCTTGACTGGTTCAATAGCTTGGCAAGTCAAAACAGTACCTATGGATTCAGTACAGATAGACAGTGAACACACAGAGATAGAAGAACTTTCTCTGTTAAAGGATAATGCTCGCAAATGAAAAGGGGATTCTCTCATCAGAGGAAGTTTGGGAACAGCCTGAGAAGCAGGTGCAAGAAACTCAAGCAGTTTAAATATAGCTCTCAATGCACTTCTGAAAGCAAATACTCCATTTGGTTTCCTGGAAGAGCTGGGGAACGAGCTGAAGAGATCTAGGCGGTTTCTTTCAATTTTAAACCCTAAGTAAATCCTTTCTATCCCAACACTGATGGAAGCCAATGACACTCAATATCTTGTCCATCTAAATAAATTCACCATTAAGTCTGATTCAGAGTGCACTCAGTTGGAAATGGTTCTCCTAAGGGTAGTGAAATGCAAAGCTTGATTTAAAAAAACAATCCCAAAGGTTGGGGTTTATTGTTCTACAAGTATGAAATGCTATCAGTAACAAAATAATCACAACAAAAGTAAAATAAAACAAAATCTAGTATCATTAACTACATCCATCAACCTGAAATTCAGTTCTAGTGTCCCGGGCTCAGTTCTGAAAGGACTGAAAAGCTCAGTTCTCATCCATCTCCCTGGGCCAAATCCTGGGTACCTGTCAGGATGGCTGTCTCTGTGTGAGGTATTGGGATGAGCTGAGTGTACACAAGCCTAGTGTAAGTCAGTGTCATGCAAGTAAATACTGAGAACTTATTCAAAATGAGTTACATAAGGTTAAAAAGCCATTCTTTGATTGTGTCACTCAACATATTAGGCCTAAAGCTATATTTTTCTATACCATCTTTATGTCAGCATACACCATGGTAACATAAAAGGCCTGTGTAGTCCACTTATACGAGGCCTTAGAAAGTGCTTTTGAAAGAGAAATAATGTGATTGTAAAATTTCATTTCTGATCTTGGGCATGAAAAAAGTACACGCCCTTTTCTTTCATCTTCAAATGTAAGGCAAAGAGCCTCTTGCTTTTTCTTGTTGAATTAAAATGAACTGGAAGACAAAGCACATAAAGCAAAAATCCTTCAAGCATCATCCCCTTAAATCACTGCTTTGTGAGAGAAAAGAAAGTGGCTTTTCAGCATATGAAAATATTATTACATAGCTTGGCTTTGTGGTTTTGGGTTGTAGACCAAAGGAGAATGTTTAATTTGCTGAGAAAGATAAATCTGTTTCTGTTTTGCATTCCACAACTATTCCGAAGCATATTTTCCTGCGTGATAAATAATCATTCAAGGCATCTGTCAGATTGCTCCTAGTGTTTGCATTGGGTTCAAAGCAAAACCTCACAACCCTCCTACTTTGCTTTCTACACAAAGTATTTGGACAAAGCGAAGGCAGGAGGCCTTCACTTACCCTCAGCCCTTAGGCAGAATGCCTCACTGAAATCCTGCACAGACCCCCAAGAAACCCCAGGGGCAAAATATAGCACTGAATGGGAGCAACAAGGTCCTCCTAACCAACAGCCTGTCAAATCAAAACACAACAGTGTCATGCTGGATCAGATCCACGGCTGTCTATTGCAAATAACCATTGTGAAATACTTGTCACCCAGGGAGAAATGACTCCCACCGGTCTGAGAGATACTCAGCTCCCATCCTCCTCACCTCGCTGTTCTGGGGGCCCCCAGGCAATCCCTGAATCTGACTTCTTTGGGCCAACAGCTACACAGCCTGCTTATCCCAGGGCGATGCTGCGGGAGCACTCAGAGCGCGGCCCGGGCGAAGCACCTTCCAGCAGACTGCAGCTGAGCATCAGGAACACGATGACAGCTAAAATGGAGTAGTTTTCGCTGCTGTGAGTTCAGCTTATACAGCCGTTCCACCATGCTCTCAGCTACTTCAATGCACTCCACTCACCTGGGACATAACAGGACCTACTTTTGTATGGAAGATGCTTTATAAACTGGAGGCTGCTCTTTTACGGAAGGAATATGATGAGTGACTCTCCTGAGCCACCTGTATTCAAAACTGAGGGCATCAACCACTGCCTTTACTTCTCTGTCAGTAAAGCTGTATGCCAACGATTCAAATCTCGTAGAGACTTTATGAGGCACCATTGTCATTCACAGAGCAATTCAGAGGTCTAAACTATAGTTTCATTTTCAGTGGTAGGAAAATGACACTGGGCCGAAGAGCAGTTTTGCGTCTTGTCAAAGATGTGCTAAATTGCAAGTCTTCGTTTGTATGAGTTACATTTGCCTGGACGCTTCTGGAGGGAGAAAGCAGATAAGACTGATGAGCTACTCACCAAAAGGTGTGTCTTATCCATGACTCGTACTTTGGAACATTATTCACCAGAGTGACAGCAAAATTCACAGGTAACACAAACCTGGGATGTTACCGCCATGACTACAGTCTTTGCACTGGACAGAATTACTAACCACTGGCCATCTGGCTAGAGAAACGGTCCGTCCAGTATTATGTGCAAACAGGTGCCTTTCTCTAGGAAGACCGTCAAGAGTAGTAAATCTACTAATATAAAAGTTCAATACAGAAGGAACAAAATTAAAGTTTCTGTGAGATTTGAACAGTGGGTGTTATTTAAATTGCGACAATATCTTTTAAAATTCTTCCGGTAATGTTGGTGTTTTATTTTTAACCAACACACATGCAGACAGACAGAAAGAAAGTCAGACAGAAAGATAACTCCTACCCTCGCAGGCTGCAAAGCCACTGCTGCCTACACACAGCAAAGCCAACAGGCCGGCCAGAAAAAGCATGTCACATGCACCCAGAGATCCAAAATAGAGAAAGGTCAAGTTTAAGGGTCAAGATAGTTACGTGACAAGTAATGAGATCCAGCTCTGGGGAATTTCTTTCAACTCAGTCTGATTTCATAACGCTTGTCTGTTTGTAAGCAGTTTTAGTGTTCCAGCAAACAACACGTACATGCATGCACCACCACAGCAGCTCCTCTTTCTGAAACCTTAGCAAAGAGGCGAAGGCTGAAAGTACATCATGTCCAAAGAGTCTTTTTTAGCTATGGTGTCTCCAAACTAGGCTTAAGGTGTGTGAGCCAAACAGACCCAACTGTGAACTGCTGTTGCGCCTCTTACAAGTGTTCTTATGAAACAGGTACTAAAACTACTTTTCTGAGCTCTGGCACATCTGACAGTACTTAAACTTCACTGACAGTACTTAAACTTCACAATAACTTTACATAAATTGCTTTTAAGTAATAATGAAAAAGACCAGAGTTGAATGATGAAGCTCTCTGGTATGTACTCCAGCCACTGGCATATTTCAGCTCCGAGACTCTTCTGCCAGAGGATTATGCTGAACTTCACCAAACGCTATTACTTTATGGGAAAACATGAACAGGCACATTACATTTAATCAAAATCAAAATACTGATGTGGTTATTTTATGGCAGCTACCGATAAGAAGCCAAGCTGATAACAGGCTATCGCTGAAATTCCCAGATTAACTTCCCGTGCTTTCATACAGATAAAGAAGGCCCAACATCAGACATGAGATGAAAACATTGTCCTGCATTTCAATTTGCCGACTGCCAGTCTGACAGTTTTTGCTTCCCTTGCACCATTAATTACTTCGGGTGGTTTCTCAAAAAGCTCTTTCAGAAAGTTGTACAGAGAGTAATAAACATGCATTACTCATCGGATCCTGGAAATCTCGTTGCATTTATAAAAAGCTTTCAAAATAAATGGATCTCAGTTCTAATGCTCTGCCACAACATTAATGCCACTGTAGTCACCAAAACAACCCAGGAACAAGTTACCGTGCGGGCATGCTGAACAGTCTGCTCTGAACATTATTTTTTAATGTTTTTCTTTGAATGTTTTCTTATCCAAAAGATGAATAGACTTCAAATAGATGCTACACAGTATCTGTCTGTATGCAGGTTTTAATTAATCTGACATCATATAGAACTCCATATGGCTAAATGGTTTAAATGACATTTTGAAAGATTTACTGCACTGCTAACATCTCTAAATTTGCATCTGGAAATATCTTGCTAAATCGCCAAGTAAACAAAAACTTATTAAAGCAGGGGCTTATACCGGATTTAATGACAGAACTTTCTCTGTAATAGCTACTGACATAGCTACTAATTCATCACTTTCTTGCACATGAAGATGAATTTTTTAAGCCAAAACAAGCACTGCACGCTTGTGCTTTTTTCTGGAGTTCACAGCGGTTTTCCCGGGTAAGAAATCCAGCCCAGTATCTGGGATACTGACCAGTGCCACTGCAGCAGGGATTAGAGACAGGCAGGGACAGAGCTTCTGTAAATCAAAACCAAACATCCCAGCCCACAGTTTCTAAATTCATTCCTAGATACAGTGTTTTGTGTCAGCCCGGTACGATGAAGCCTTGCGAAAGGAGAGAGGAAAACAGGAAAAAAAGCAAAAGAAAAGCAAATCGCGCCACTACCTTAAGAATGGGATGAAAATCCCTGCTGCCTCCCTGGAGCTGGACGTGTCCGTCGCACGCCAAACCTCACGAGGAAAGCTCGGCATGATGAAATGAAAAGGGTTCGGCGAGCAAACGGAGAGAAGGCAAAAAAACCTTCAAAACAACAACAAAAAAAAGACCCAGACAAAGAAAAACCAAGAGAAAAAAGCCCAGCAGAAAAGTCGTCTGTGCGTACAGCCCGATCTCTGAAGCTGTAATGCATCTTTACAGCCCATCTACCTCTCCGAAGGGACTTACCACAAGCGTGCAGCACAGGAACTTGTTCATTGTGGTCGGTGGAAGAAACCTCAGCGAGCTGGGCAGCAGGCAGAGGCAGCTCCCGCTCCAGCCTCCCGCCAGCCGGCTGGCATCCCCCAACATTAAAGACACGATATATATATAGTCCCGGTGTAACAGGAAGCTTTGGCTCAGCTTTGATCACTCATTCCCTACCATGACCAAACTTTTCTCTCGAGCTCACTCTCTCTTCCCCCCCCCCCCCCCTTTTTTTTTAAGGAACCTGTAAAACTTGATGACTTAATGGAACCCTTTGAGTGCTGTAACCACAGACTGGAAAATGCAGGAGGGAGTGTCAGGGGCTGGCCAGGGGAGGGTTTAATTGTGCTCTGGCTGTCTGGCTGTCTGACCCCCACCCCCCCCACCCCACCCCACCCCCCCCGCCTCCCCTGAGCAGCTGCCCAGGGCCAGCAGACAGTGGCTCTCTGGGTGCCCAGGCTTGAGGGGACACGGTTAAAATCACAGGGCCCCCCAGCGCAGCCGGGGCTGCCATTCCCTAGGGAGGAAGAGGGCTCCCTTCGGCTCACCAAGGGCTTCCAGGAGCAGGACTGGCTGGGAAGCAGAGGCCAGGGAGGGGGAGGCTGAGGGGAAGGGGGGTCCCCGCCGGTTTCCCGTGGCTGCTGAGGCAGGGGTGCGAGGAACGGCCTCGTTGCCCCTGCTGCCTGCCAGATTAGGCCTGCACGACATGCCGGGTGTCTGTCTGTCTGCGGGCCATGCCAGCTGTCTGGCTGCCTGGGCACCAGCCCTGAGAGGCTTTGTGAGGAGGAGAGACCTGCGGGAACGACACCGGGCTTTTGTTGGTTTTCCAGTGACATTCCGTGTCCGAACAACAGGGAGGCTTAGAGTCTTCAGCAAGCCCTTGTCCACAGGAGAGGCCACACTCAGGGGCCTGGTCTTCCGTCCCCCACTTGCCATGCGGCACTTTTAGTTGGAAAAGGGCGTTTTCCTAAAGCCCCAAGGATCCAGGCCAGTGAGTCTTGCATCCCTGGATTGCTCAGAGGCTTCCAGGGGAGCTGTGTGTACCAGATGCAGAGCTGAGCACGGATTCCCAAGAAAAGGCGCGGAGAAAGGATTTGTTCTCCCAACCTGCCGATATTCAGAAAGTGATTATGGGAGGCTGTGGGATCCTGGGGTAGAAGCCAAACCCAGATGTGCCTCCAGTTTTCACAGATGGCTTTCTCTCCCTTTTCACAGGCTAGACCAAAACCTCAGCTCTGGATATTCCAGCTCTTGAGCATTTGAAATCTGGGGCCCACCTTGGCTCCGGGCTATGCAGTTCTGCCCCTTCGAGTCACAAGACTGTGCTGGGATTGGCAAAAGAGTGAGGTGGAAAATGCTCACATACAATTTCACAAAAATTCAGCTATGCTAAGTCAGGAAACCATCGTCTTCAAGAAGGACAGCCTCGCACATTCCTCCTTGCACATCTGTAACCATTTGAACACCCATCAAGCATAACCTGAGATTGAAACAGATGCTGATTACACTCATTGGGATGATAAAAATTCAAGACACTTGAATTAGTGATGAGTTCTTTGTAAGAGGTGATGTGAAAACTGGCACAGAATCCCCAGCACCCGAGGAAGTGTTGCTGGCATCTGTTGGGTAGTAGTCACCACTTGATTACTATTGCCCCTTGACTGGATGGTAGAACAGTTCCTGTAATCTTTTCAGAGCCTTTTAGTACTTTAGCATCTATTTTTAGATAGGTTTATGAACATACTGCCCAGATAAAAGGACAGTAGTGCCAATAAACAGGATCTACCTCTGCATGTCTATATTTTCGTTGTGGAGTAGGGGGAAGGACTGTTTTTGAAATGGCTACCATTGACCATGTCAAGGTAGCTATGCGTGAGTATGGTGTTCTCCATATAGGGACCAACTTTAAGAGTCAACCAGAATGCTATAGCAACTCCAACAGCAGAAGTTACTTAAGCCAAACTTATTCCCTCAGAGGCTGACATGGACGTGGCAAGGCGCCTCTTCTCCTGATTGGGATCAACAAGCTCCAGTGTCATCTCAGAGGTCCCTGGGATGTGGCCAAGGCTGATTGCTTCCTGCTCAGATACAGCAGAAAGAAAAGCGCCAAACCCATAGCAAGCTCCCCGTGGTTAATTGAACTGTGTAACTGAATTTCAAAGGGCTTTGGATTGGGCTGTGTCTTCTCATTACTAGTGCCAGCCATAAATACGCAACAGCTGGCTCTCTAGAGAAATAAAAATGTAGCTCATAAGTCTGTGTATAAACAGGTTAATGTGTATAGAGAATGTTGTTCATATTTGAATTTTCTAGAGTTTGAAATACTTTATGCTGTGAAACAGAGCAGAAAACAAATTAAAAAGCCATTAAAATTCTTTAGCTGAAAATGTGGCTATGGTTAAGAAGTGGCATCTTCTTCAACACAGCTGCTTTGTGCATATTTGTGTTCAGTTAGATTTGCTGACCTGCCTGAAGAGACGTTTTACTCTCATAAGCAATGAAAAAACTGACACAGGTTAACAAGCAGAAAACAGATCCTCCTTGAGCTTGTTCAGCTAAATGGAAGGGGGCCAGGGTGTCTCTGTTGCAGTGAAGGACAGCAGGTTTGGACAGATGCTAAGGAGACCATCATCTTAATGATACATAAACATGAAAGTTTCAACTACCTAATCTCATCGGAGTCTGTGAAGCTGGCTGTGGATGTTAGGAGGGAGATTTACAGTTGTACTTAGCATGTTTGATCTGGAAATCTCAAATAGACAATAAATCCAGGATCCCACACTGCCATTTTTCGTGTCACTTCTCAGAGAAGAACTGTGCTGTAACAAGGTTTAAACTGCAGTTTGAATGTTTTCACAAGTGCTTTACAGCGTTGCCACTTTGCCTTTGGGAATTAGTTAAGATATGCTTTGCAGAGCATGGAATCATAGGACAAGGCAGTAAACCCTGTAATAAACACTTGTCCATGCTACAACCAAGCTGTTCTCAGCAGTGTTTAAAAGAACCACGTTTGTGACTACATGCCATAACAGGGAAGGGACACAGCTCGAAATTGTTTTTTAAAAGTTAAGTCCTTATAATTACTCATTATCCATAACATAGTTTACAAGATGTAATAGGAAAAAAAAAATCAGGATTTCTTCTTTTACTAACAAACCTATAGTGGTGAGTATAGGCATTAAGTGGTCCGTTCCGCGTTACAGGAATATGACTAGCTTGTTTTAAAAATCATTGGTTAAAAGTGATGCAGAAACAGCCCTCTAGTTAAGAGAAATGGTTCACTGCGTGTTGTAACAGTACCTAAAACTGGAAAAAAAGGACCACTTTCACTGGGCAGACTGAAAGTTACTGATACCACATTGCTTTCAATCTATAATGACGTGCTTTTGGTAGGACATCAGCTTATTGATTCAGTAGTAGTCATATTTCCAGACAAGTATTTATCTTTCCCTGTTTTTTATCCTCACTATTTGTATTGCTGTCCTGGATGTTATGATTGTTATAAATCTATTTTTGTTCCCATGCATCATTATAATCACCAGGTCTATAAATGGCTTTGCTCTTTCAGCCTGTCTGCTATCTGGAAAAACTCACAAGTCCAGACCAGTGAGTTGGTGCTGGCAGGTGAACGCTGCATAGCTGAGTCATCTCAATATATCAGTGTGATGTTTATTGAGCCCAGGCAACAAACAGTGGGAAGACTGTGGCTTCAGGCTTGGGACTCAAAGTTCACCACACGTTGCATTTAGAGAACACTCAGAGCTTCGTCATTAACAGATTTCTGTCAAGCTAAGCCAAAGAGGGATCTCAAAAAGATCGATTGCCTCTGAAAGCAAACATATTAGTAGCTGCAAGAAGGAAACAATCTGGCATTCTACCATGCTGTTACAGCAGTCCCTTAGAAATTAAACTCTCTGTTTAAATTGTAAGAGCTGATGAGCTGGACTATCCTGGGAAACCTTTGAAAATGGAGGCTTAAGGAAACCTGCTAACCTGTGGCCAGCGCAGCGGTGCAGGTGGCAGGAAAGCATGTTTCGGATTTTGCCAAAGCAGGTGAAAACCCCCTGCAGATATATCCCCATCCCTTTTCTCTCACATAACTCAGAAACCCTGGGGAAAAGATTTCATGCCAACATATGCTGAAGAAAGAGAAAAGTTATTTAGCTAATAATGTTGTCAACAGAAAACTTATACCTAAGTGGTTATCTTTGTTTTAACTACGTCGTTTGTTTTATCTTGTAAATGGTTTTACCTTGTTTTTTTTGATTGAGACCTTGGGTTATTTTGTAAATCTGAGGCAGATACAAGGTGCTAATATACCAAAAGGAAAACCTCACTTGTCAAACCGTGTATCCAGAGAAGGAAAGATGGAGCTTGTCCTGTCAAAACAGAACTTGATTTGGATTACAGGTTTTGAAGGTTGCAATGGAGGAACTGAAAAATTAGAGTCACAGAATGTATAAAGTTACCAGCCATAAACAATTAAATACAAACATCTCCTCCAGCTTCCTAATGAAGGCAGCCATATGTTCTTTGCTGTTTGGGCTTGCCTACCTAGGGAATTAAGTTAGCTTGTGAACTTGAATAGTGCTGCTTCCCTGTGTGGACACCCTTAGCTCGCAGGTAAAATTACCTGCTCTAGTCCCCTTTCAAAGGTGATACATACCACATCACTCATCTAGATTTGTGAATTTTTCAGGCTGTGTAAGCAACCTGAACCAGGTAATATCAGACTCCTAACTTTCCAATGGTTGCAGTTGAGAGTAAGCCCTATACCTCTGCATGGGGCCCACCAAACTGCTGCATGGTAAGTCTGCATCCCGGCATGGTTCGCAGTCACTCTGACCCATGGGCAAACAGCCTCAAGCACAGGGGATGCTGGAGGGCTGGGAACTGAGAACTTCGTCATTCCCACCTTGGCCTTTTTTGGCCTTGAATTTCTTCCTTCTATCTCTGCAGCATCAAGAGGCTTCTTGCAATGAATCAGATCCTTCAGGCACTCAGAAAGCTTTAAGGTCTTCTGAAAAACTCAGTCATAAACCCCAACCATTTGATAGGAAGGAGTTCGTTTTTCCCAGAATCAACATTTCCAGTTAACACCAGTACTCAGACAGCACATACTTTACCGAAAGCTACGGAAACTGGAACTGAAACGAGGCAAGGTTTAGCCAGTAAGATTTTCTGGCTAACAGGTTTTTGTTTTTTGTCTCTACTAATTTGCTTGCTACTCTGTAATTGAAGGTCACTGGTTAAGGAAAATGGTCCCGTTAGCTCATGAGGAGCAGCTGTAATTTCATTGCTTTCAGTCTGACTTCATCGTGTATATTTGGGTGGTATTAACATAGCACCAATTTTCCCTCCTTCTGGTTTTCCACATACACAAGGACGTCAGGCCAGCAACGCCGGGCTCGGCCTTCAATGAATTTTGCATGGACATCTGAGGGTTTTTTGCGACATGCTCTGAATTTATATCTCCCCGACACTGGGTTCACTCAACTGTGAACCAGCTATTGGCTTGTGCAGCTTGATGGACAGCCTGTATCATATACTTCCAAATGGTTTCTCCACCTGTGGATCACTAGGCTCCCTCCTTCTAACCAGGGAAGTAGGTAAAGGCAGTTGTCACCTCTGAGAAGAAGCTGGCTGCTCCTTGGCACAGGATCTTGGCTGCTTCTTGTGGCAGTAAACCTCTACAGTACAACAGGGACTTAAAATGCTGAAGAATCTGAAACAGAAGTGAGATAAGAGGCTGAAACCTCAAGTGTAGAGTTTACTCAGGTTGGACAGAAAAAGCACTGAGAGAGCGCAGCCTTTGAAGGAGTTCAACCAAAGACAGAATATTGGGTATAAAAGCAGTATCTTCCAGCTGCAAATATCAAGCCATTTGTATGTCAGTCCTGCGAGCTATGTAGATAACATTACAAATCCAGTAACTTCAGACACATACAACATTGCTTTTTCCCTTATTTTAAAAGAGTTTCTGACCTTGCCCTCTGGCATATCAGTACCACGCTCCTTTGAACTTCTCTAATAGCCTCTCCTTTCCCATTGAATTAAAGCATCTTGTCCATACTGTTGAGAGATATATGGTCCTTTTCCTTCCTCGTTATCTTCATGTTTTTTTTCATGTGGCTTCTTCTTCCTCACCATGCCACTGAGGCCAGCCTCAGCTTGCCCATTTTCCCACAACCATCTCTGTGTCTTCTGCAGCCCTGTCCTCCATTTGTAGGTCACCCTTCTTGAATGAATTTTGAAGACTTTCTAATCCATCCACCCTCTCTGGGAGCAACCCACTGCCTGTGAGAGACGAGTGTCTGAGGGGCTGGCCAGGCTGGTATAAAGGAAGATTTTTTTTTAAAGTGTATGTAATATATGTGTGTATACATATTATAAAATTTGAATGCACTTCTCTGCCGTCTTCTTGCTGTACTTTTAAAAACATTTTAAAGTTGCTTAAGAAAAGATGCTGCCTTCCTTGGAATTTGTGCAGCACCACCCACAAAAAGCCCCACGCACAGAAACAATGACAATAAAGTAACAAAATCAATAATGAACACCCGATGTTTCCTCCCCAAAACAGCTATCAGAATTTATTCGAAATTCCTTGTACAATGTCAGCTTTGCAGTTTCTGGCTTCAAAGGGAGTGCAGTGGTGCAAGCCAAGGGAAAAAGGACAGACCTTTGTGAAGTAACAGAGAAGGAATATGCAATTTGTGGATGATGGCAGAAGTCACTCAGAAAGCTTGCCATGTCCCTGCAGAAATAGCACACGCTCTTGTACTAAATGCTCTGAAGCACCTTTTAGGTACTTTTGCTTGTGCCAAACTTCAGGCATAATAAAACTTTTGTCCTTTTCTTGGCAGAGAAGTTTGAAAACCAAAAAAAGGAGGGGGAAGAAGGTGGAAGGAATTTCAGCCTCGTCAGGAGATGCATTCCAGCCGGCGTGGACTGCGCTACATCCTCCCTGGGTGCTCCAGCACATTCCTTTGTTCCCTCGGACCAGACATTTTCTTTTGTTTATTCCAGCAGTGCCCTGCAAAGTATGTTTTACCTCCTCGGCAATGTCAAGTGCGTTGCACAGTCCCTGTCTCCCAGCTCTGAAGTTTCCCCAGATTTAGCATTTTTATCACACGCTGCTTTTTACTCACTGCATTAGAAGAACTATTAATTATTGTTATTAATTTCTCTTTTTTAGCACTGACAAGTGAGCTAAATTAAGCTTTGGTGGAAGCCAAACTAACTGTCGACTTCATGTATATTTATTCTCTGTCACCATATGCACAGCAGGGTGGCACACAAATTCCAGCACTTCACCCCGCAGGGACCAGGGCTTTTAGAGAGATTGCCCGGAGACAAGTGACTGTTGGCCGCAAGGGAATGCTGTTGATTTACAGATTTTTGCATCTACTGTACTGCGCCTCAGTTAGCAACATGAGTGCATTTCATGCAATGTGAATTTTAAACATTGGACGTTCGACTTCTCTGTGTGCATGTGTGCGTGCAAGATGTACCTCTTCCCTGAATCTGCCTTTAATCCACGTTCTGAAAAGTTCTAAGGTTCCCTCTCTGCTTTCTTCTAAGCTTGTCTCCTCCCAGTATTCAGAGGATTTTGCTTCTGATGCCTCCCCTCCACTTTCTAGCCTCTGCTCTTTTTTTTTTCTTGCATGGAGATCTCTGTACACTTTCATATTTCTAGAGATGCTGGAATTCTTCTGGCCTGCTATCGGAGTAGGCAATGCAGCTTTGTACTGTGAGACAACTGTGCATATTACCACACATTACTTATGAATCAGGGTTCAGGAATATCACTGCTAGGACAAATTTTAAGGAAGGAGCCCACAGTCAATGGTAGCGGGCCATGAACCAAGCTTATCTCAGTGAACAACAAATTAAAGGCTCCTCCCCTATTAGTAAGAAGCAGATTTTTTTTTTCTGGAACAAAGCAGAACTTGCTTGATAAAGCCATGTATTGCAGGTGATCCTGCCCACTTGATCTTCCATGAAATTTTGCAATAAGTGTTCCCACCACTACAATTTCAACTCAGGGAGCTGGAAGCCTGGCTCCTTGGCTGGGTCTGCTCTTGGACTGGCTTAGGACTCAAGAGTCTTGGGAAGCAAAAAAAAAAAGAGAGCAAGTCAATGTTCACCTAATTAAAAAGGATTAACAAGAAGAGATGAACGTACTTTTTCCTATGTAAAAGCAGATATGGCAAACAAGAAGCAAAAATAATTTTGAAGTGCCCTTTCAGTTAAAGAATTCAGTGCCGCCGCTTCAAATTGTTGATGCTGACTGCACAAGGAAAGCTAACAGCACTCTGATTTGTTGTGAGAACTTCTCTCTAAAATGTAAAAACCCTTCTTATCAGAGAAATCCTTTCCTTTCTCTGCTTCTGCCATCTTTTTTCATATTGCTATAAAAAGGCTAACAGTAAATGTCAACGAAAATGAACGCAATGTGGAAATACACAGATACTGCTGCTCTGTTTTTTTTCTTTTCCTGTGAATTCTTTTAAATAATTTTGATCTGCATCCAGAGCAGTTTATGGAGGCACAAAACAGGGCATGTGGAACAGCAGGGAAGAATGTGCAGTGAATACTAATGCACTCCAACACCCTCCCCCAAGCTCTCTAAGCCTGAAAAATCCTTCTGCAGTGTAACTACCAGCTACTGTAGGGTTTGCTTATATCCTCATGGAGGAAAGTCCTTTAGCATTTAATAGAAAATTATTATCTTTTCATACACTTTTTGAGCTGTTAGAATTTAATACATAATTATATCCTTGCCATGTAGTAGTTTGGAAAAAAAAACCCCAAACCCTACAGACTAGCATGAATAAATTCTGAAAGGTTTTTAGGGCAGATTTTGCAGAAGACTAATACTTTTTTATAGGACCTGCCTGAATACCTCTTATTAAATGCAATGGGATTTCTTCAAAATAGCAGAATCTTGAACTAAATGGATTTTTACAGATAAATTTGCCAGGACAAATTTTGGCCCTTTAGTGCAAGAGGAGAAGAGAAAGGGGCCACCTGTGAAAAACAAAAGAAAACAAAAAATCGACTTCCCCCCTCCCCCCCAGTATAATATCAGTTCTGAAAGCCTAAATACTTAAATTATTTAAACCTATTCTGCACAAAAGTGCCACAAAAGGCCTTTCTTTTTCTTCTAATTTCAAAGACCTAATTGCAACCTGACACACAACCCAGAGATGCCAGCTGAAGGCAGTGAGGTGCACAGGGCACAGTTTGAGGCCAGACTGGTATCGGAACTTTTTTTTCACTAAGCCATTAATTTGGGGAAAGGGACCATGTTATGCCTGGCCTGCAATAGCGGAAGACTGCAATCAGTGACATCCCCTTTTCTGCTCCGTCCGCCTCATACTTCTCCTAAATTGGGGGTTCATTTTTCCTCCCATTCCAGCGATGAAATGGTTTTACATATTCAGAGTGGAAGTACACTTAGGAAGCCACCCAGAAGGACAGATGTAAAATTTCAGCGTAAGTGCGCATTGGATGCCTCTCTTCCGTACAGACTTGAGCAACTCCGAGGACAAAGTGACTGCTGTTCCTGCTCACACGCGGAGCTTGAAGTTGAAAAGCATCACAGTTCCATAACTAAAGGCAGCAAATTTACTATTTATAATGCTCGCATGTGGGTGGCATGGGCTTTTTGCAAATGTTTGCTAAATGGAATGTTCGGCCTCATGACCACGGGGACTGGGACTGCCTGGGAGTACGGACATAAAAGGAGAAGGGAGAAATTGCACATTACTTCTCCAAGGCCATTTCTCCACAAAAGCATGGGTGGCTCACTGTAAGGCTCTTGAAAGAGCTGACTTCAGTTCTCTGCTGTGGCACCACCTTGCCCACGCACTCCGAGCAAGATACCTACAGTGATCTCCAAGTTATTTTGGCTCTGTGTGCAGAGATGGGATCTGACTACCATGCAAGATGGAGCCTGTCATTTATTTTTGGCTTGTTCTTTTATTCTGTTTGGGTAAAGAGCCATAAACTAGGATTGCTAACAGATTAATGCCTCAAACTGGGATGCAGTTGGATTCTGCAGTGAGAAGAGCTATATAATTACCTTGGGTAGGTAACTAAGAAGTGGTGCTGACAGGACTTGGCATTTAGTGTGCTGACTGTGACAATGGAAAGATTTATTCAAAACTACTGTGTCAATTAGAGTCTGTATTTTATTTCACTGTAATATGCGTCTTGGTGTTTTGCTTTGTAGCTTATTTAGCAAAATAAGCTCCCTGTTGAATACATCAGCTGACTGTTAAAATGAGTCAAAATGCATCGCCTTCCACAACAGCACTGCACAGAAAAAAGTGAGCTAAAGCCAGACATGCAGACAAGAAGGGTGGTGAAGATTCTTCAGCTGCTCTGGCAACAGCAGAAGCCAGAAAGGAATGGCTGTCTCTCCATCTCCCCTCTCCCTGCCACGCAGTGGTAGGGGCCAGATTCAACGAGGAGGGGAGAGTGAATCTGTCCATTTGGAGCAGAACCCAGATCAAGGACCTCTGAGCACTCCTGGGTGGATTTCCATTGGCCCACAGTGAAGAGCTGGGGTTTTTCCAACCCTTGTCTCCATCTTCACATCTTCCAGCAGCCTTTCTGCCTTTCCCTCATCTCAACCCTCTCTCCCCAACCTTACCCCGTCTTCCATCTGAACGAAAGAGGCGTAAAGCTATGATGTTGCTTGCTGCTACTACCTTATTCATTTTCCTTGCATGTTGTGACATTTCTTTTGGGGCCTGTCTTGACTATTTGCATTATATACTTCCCTGATTTACACTGCTCATAATGGGGATGTCGCCTCTTGAATGTTACCTGAACAAATAAGATGAAGATAAGGTTAAGCCTAAGCCAGTGGAATCCAACATGCCAATTAAGAGCGGCAGGCTCTATCTTAGACATCAAACCAGAACTTAGGTGAGACAAAGATCATGTGCAGGCCCCACACACACCAGCTAGTTTCACTGCATGCCAAGCCCTCGTTCCTGAGAGCTGGAAGCACATGTCCCACTCTAAGTGTGTCAGTAGCCCACTGCTTTGGATAAGGTTACTCACACTATGAAGTACCTTCCTGAATGGGAGCTTAAGTATGTGGTTGAAGAGCAGAGAAAAAAGCTTTTAAGATCCATTCAAAAAGTGCTAATTCAAACCCCATGTAAAATGTGGGCTAGTCTGAACCAGCTACATTATTTCTCCAAAAAAATATACAGCCGTTTTGGCAAAGCTCACTTGTTATTGAATTAATTTTCATACTGCAAGTTACGGGAAATTAAATAATACCTCACATTTTTCTTTGTTATGGAAACAATGTGAAAATATTTCAAGTTAACAAATGGTAACACCCTTTAGTAGTCTTCAAAACATAACTTGAAAATTAACATTTTTCTTTATGATGGTCCTAATTAAAAATCACAGAGAGACAAAACTTCTTTCCACCTGAAACAACGGGAAACCTATTTAGGTAGTGCATACCAATGAAAGAAAATGCAAGTAGATATAGACCAAACAACATCTGTGTGCAAGTAGATATAGATCAAATAACATTTTTGTTTCTTTTACTGTCAACCCTGGTGGAGGTCCTTTGCTTTCTCACACGCTGGGCAGTTGCTTGGGGCATGTCACGCTTTCTGAATTGTGTTCGTTTGCCCACCATTGCATTTGTCCCAATGACTTTTCTGTGAAACCACAGTTTGTCGTACCTCCTAAGGGCATTCACAGTGAAAACTTTGTGCATCATTTTAGGGGTGTTGAAATGACTGAAATACAGTGAATAAGAGACATACAGGAATTTCCCTCACCAGCAAGAGATGAAATAAACAAATAAGAAAATACAATTTCATCACAAACCCGCAGAGGTCGGGGTTGGGTCACCATGTCAAGCAGTATAGAAAGAATAGCTTGGTTTCAATGTTCATTAAATACTCCTTCTCTCTGCTGAAACTGCAAGCAAGGATGCTAATTAGCACTTGCCACTACATTGGACCGACATTGTGAGATGTCTAAATATTCATCTGGCTAAAAATCTGTAGTTTCTTGTGACCTAAGTCCTTTCTGAAGGAATTATTTGGAGGTAAACAATTCTGCTTCCCCTTTTCAATGCCTCTCTCTCCATCTTAGGCTGTTCTAATTTTGTAAAAAATGCACAGTTAATTCTTCTAAAAAACCCCAGTCATTTATTGCTACAATAATGTGCTGCATGTTGCTCAAAGGATCACATGACAGCTGTGAAATTTTGCACCGCAGCTGTTGCGTTGGCTTCGTACAGTAGAAGGTTCTACCAGATTAATGGACTCCAGAGCCAGAGAGATCGTTTTTCTGAGAGAACCTGACTGCTTGTGTGATACAGATGATGTAAATTCTTTGAACTGACTTAGAGAAGATCATGTGGCAATACATCCCATTTTGATTGCCAAAATCACTTCCTGAAACCTTAAGGTGTTGTTCCGCTGATTAATTACTAACAGCATAAAAAAAAAAGTGTGGCTTATCTTGTCTGCATACGTACAGCGTCAGCTTCTCTTCTATGCCACATAGTTCCACAGTTCACAGAACACCACTCCGCTACCTCAGTATTGAACCCAGCAGCTTCTGTCCACTTTTTCCAGAGACAGCTAGTCTCTGTTCAAAGACATCAAGAAATGGAGACTACACCAGTATTCTAGGTATTTTGTTCCAATGGTTAACCACCACCAGAATTATTTCCTGACTGCTTATTTTCAGTATCTTCTGATTTAAATTCTGCAGAAAGTTCTTCCTGATGTCATTTTCAACAACTGATGCCTCAGTCCAACACCTATTTAAATCAAGGAAACATTCCTATTGATTACAAAGAATATTGAACCAAGCTCTGAATTATATATAACACTTCTCTGTGGTTTATGAGATGAATGTTAAAGAAAGTCTCTTTTAACCAGCAGAAAGACAATATGAATGATAGAGAGAATGCTGCCCTCTCATGGTTTTATGGATGAATGTGTTCTCATAAAATATTAAAAATATAAAAATTGTATTTTTAGGCTGCTACATGTTGACCTGTTCTTTTTTGTGTATTGCACTGAAAGGCAAACTTGTAACAGGCATCACTCCTGTCATGATAAATGACATAAAAGCACTGAAAATACAGCCCGTTAATGGCAGACATGGAGGTAGTGAAGCACAAGGAGAAAGGGTGATGCAAGAGACCAGCTTAGGATCACTGTTTTCCAACCAGCTTTGTAAGCTGAAGCTGGCTGGGGTGCAGCTGGGTATGCATTTTGATTCTCCTGCCTGAAACCATGGAACCTCGCATGTTCCCAAGATAAGGGCTCATCCGTTCTCCAGGTGAGCTGTTTCACACACCAGCTTTCCTCCTGGAGAAGTCCTGGGTGCCACTGAGCAGGAGGCACAGGAAGAACTTTTCTAGTTTAAGAGCAAGTCAGTTCAGCAGTGTGCACCCAAATTACTGGAATCTTTTCTCCCTCTAAGTGAGTAATCTCCTATGCATGCATAAAGGAACAGAAATAGGGACAAAGTGACTGCAAGCAAGTCAGGGCTTCCTACGCATCCTTGGTAGCTGTTGAGCAGTATGGAACATATCCAGCATACCCAACATACCCAGTGTACGCAGGGCCCAGTGCCACCACAGAACTACTCACAAGGTCGGAGCTGTCACTGGCCTGCGTGCCCTCCATGTGCACTCTCTGCCCAGCTGGTAATTTGAACTTTATTGTCTTCATGACCAGTTGAAATTTCACAATGAAAAACACGACATCAAAGGAGAAGACCCCATGCAGTGAACTCCCTGGAAAATGATTGCTGTAGCCTATTCAAAGAAGCCTTCTATTTTTTGGTAAGCACTGGATATCATACCGTATAACCTCAGACCATGAGCTCAGTCATGTCCCACATTCTGTGGAGTCCTTCATGTGCAAAACCATGAAAGAAACCACATCAAGATCTGCAGACCATTGAAATCTTCAAGTAAACATTACCCACATTTATCTATCACTTCCTTAGTAAGAATAACCAAATTCTATCTTAACTTCTAAACTATGTTGAATTGGAAAAAAAATGCATAAAAACACGAGTTATATTTAAACATCCGTAGGCCAGAACAGACTATTAGGTCACGTAGCCTTGTCTCCTGCATAACACGAGTCATTACATTTCACCTAATTACTGTCAATAAGTTATATTTGACTATAACATAATCCTCCAGCAAAGCACTGGTGTGAAAATGTCAAGAAAGAGAATTTCTCTCTTCCTTTGGCAGTTTGTGAAGGTTAAATCTCTCTCATTCTTAAGTGTTTGAGTATTTCTCCTTCACTTCTCACTGGGAGATAACTCTATATCTTTCAGTAATCATTTTATAGCCTCATTAACGAAGTATATCTTAATTGATGGATCTTCCCAATATGTTACTCAAAGGATTTTTTTTGTAATGGAGACTTGCTAAAAAAAAATGGCTTCCTCTCCACAATGGTATTTCTTAATAGTTATGGATGCAGTCATGACAACGTAATGTAAAATAAGCTTCTGTTCTGATGTGGGGTGGTGAACTCCTGAAGTTAGTGCACCAGAAAGGGAACTTCATGCTTAACACATTGTGAATGATATGACTTATTTACCCATTTTCTCAAAATAGGACCAGGATGTTTCAGTCTGGCCAAATGTGAGTATTCAACACATTTCAAAGTACTTTATTTTGGGGCAGGTTATAATGTTGTAACGGGGTGAATGGCAGCAGAGTAATTCTGGTTTCCAGCTGATTTCAGGGAGGAAAACCTTCTATCACTTCTGTCACAGTCGACAAGACATATCCCTCTGAGCACAGACTGGATTTTACTACTCTTGAGTGTCCTAGAGAAAGTGAGAGTCCAGGCTTCCCCAGTTACTCACCTCTGTCTCTCCCTGGTGCCAGTGTTGTATGTTATGCTAAGAAATTTTAAAATTTCAGAATAAAGGCAAAATAAAAATATACTGTAAATATTTTTTTCTCCTCTGTTTCTCTGTAACAGTTTTCTGGGCTTCAAGAGTCAACTCACACATAAAACCATATTCAAAAGATCACTTGAACATATCCCTGTGTCCCTTCCCAAAGGAACTGCATCAGAAAAAAAACAGGACAAGAAAAGATTATGACTCTTAACATATCTGTATAGCCCAAAACAGGGTAAATATCTGCTTGGTACATGTCTACACAAGAAGAAGACTCAGACTGGATAAGCAAGCTTACTTCTTTAATCCCTCTCGAAAGACTCAAGTGGAAAAGGTGTCTGGCAAGTTATCAGATAAGGCCCACTTCGGGGAAGATCACAGACCTCCCATTTCCGTTCCGTGAAGAGATCTGATGGTGGCAAACAGAAAGAGATGCACCGGTAGAAAATTCACAGATCCAAAGGGAAATCTTCACAGATTTGCATCTCCTCTGATTCGTATGACGGTGTAAGAGGTTTGTGACTCACTCAGACACACAGCTTGCTATCAAGGCTATCTTGTTACCCACGTACTCTGGGTTGAAATTATAAATGTTTCCCTAATAGAGGGTTACACTGAAATATGACCAGTTTGCATTTCTCATACTACATTGAAAATGCATATAAACAATGATGCAAGTTAAATAATGTTTGTCAAAAACTATCCTGGCATTTTGATTCACCCAGTCTGCTGGTAAATGTTCTTTCTTCCTCTCCGCAGCTATGCTAAACACAGCATGGCACATTTTATATATTCGGGCTTGGAAAGCTTTTAATTCTTCACATCATGCATCTTCAGAGTCTTAACCAGAAGTATACCTTGCCAGATTTCTATATTTATGCCAGTGGCTAAACCTGATGTTACAGGGAACAGCTTCAGAAGACTGGGCAGTCCTAGCAAATGACACGCAAGCTCTGTAGCCTGAAGTGTTAGAGAAGTGGCTTACGGGCAATCTTACTGACTCTCCAACTTCCAGTGTTACGTGTAGCCAGGCACGACTGCTACTACCAAAACCCAAGCTGACAAGGAGAATAAATGATGTTGCTCCAGAACATACTTTCAGTCAGGATTGTCACAGGCCAATAAAGTTTTGGGTCTGTTGCTCCAGAGGACACAGAGATACCCCTGAAGGGGCTGAAGGGTAGCTGCCATAGAGCTATCCACCACTGTACATGAACGTAAGCTCCTAGCCAAAAGGAATGAAGAATGAGAAATGGCATTTACTCATAGTTATCTTTGGGTGCACTGAGCCCCACTTATCCCTCATTCTTGAGCATGGTGAGGTGCCAGAGAGCCCGCGGTGGACACTGCATCCCAGTTGTACTAGACTCAGGTATTCTCACTGTATTTCAGAGTTGCTGCTCTTCTCTGTGGATATCTGTTTACTAAAATATCTGTACAGCTAAAACAGTTCCAGAGCTACAAAACAGAGACTTACCATCTCCTTTACACATGTTTTGTATTATCTGTGCCTTGGGCTTGTTAACCATCCCTCATCTTGCCTCATTAGTATGGATAAAGGAGATGATGACTACAGAGATTACAAGATTTTTGGTCAGAATCCCTCAGGGGTCATTTTGAGCATTTTTGTAGCTATTTATCTACTCAAAACAGAAACCAAATGGACAAATGAAACAGAGGCGAGTGAAGCATTATCAAAGAAAGGACTGAGAGAACTGGGATGATAGTGTGGAGAAGGGGACAAGTCTTCTAAAAAAGTTAAAAGTAACAGCACAATTAGCCATTATCTACCCATACTGAGCACAGAAGAGGAAGAAATCAAGTCAAAAGCAGGAAAGATGTAAACTACACTCTGGAAGAATACTTTCTGCTTGGAAGAGAGTTAAATACTGGAAGAGATTGTGTGGAGAAGCTAAGGCTTCAGCGTCATTACAGTGTGTAAGGAGAGGTTAGATAAACCTCTGTCAGATACAGTTTATTTTATCTGGAGACAGCAGAAGGTCTCAAGGCTAACCCTTGGGGGCCACAGAAATCATGCAAAGGCTGGACCACCTCTCCTACGAGGACAGGCTGAGAGAGATGGGGCTGTTCAGCCTGGAGAAGAGAATGCTGCCGGGAGACCTTATAGCAGCCTTCCAGTACCTGAAGGGACCTACAGGAAGGATGGGGACAATCTTTATAGCGAGGCCTGTTGTGACAGGACAAGGAGTAATGGCTTTAAACTAAGGGAGGGTAGATTTAAACTAGATATAAGGAAGATTTTTTTTATGATGAGGGTGGTGAAACATTGGAACAGATTGCCCAAAGAGGTAGTGGAAGCCCCATCCCTGGAAACATTCAAGGCCAGGTTGGATGGGGCTCTGAGCAACCTGGTCTAGTTGAAGATGTCCCTGCTCACTGCAGGGGAGTCGGGCTAGATGACCTCTAAAGGTCCCTTCCAACCCAAAGCATTCTATCATTCATTCTGTCACTCTGTCTCCACTGGCTTCTCAGGGTCCTTTCTGGGGAACAGACGCAGTCCTGAACAAACTTTCTCAGCTTCTGCTCCCCTTCAACTGATGCTGAAATCACAAGAGCTGCAGTAGGTATGAAAGCCTCAGGAAAGGACCAGGCAACATTTCCGAAAGGTTTAGGGAGAGGCTTTCCAAGCACACCTGAAGACTTTAGGCCCATTATACCACTGCCACCACACTGGGAGAGAGGGTTAGCAGAGGTGGATGGATGCAGTCGTGTGGTTAGAGGACATTTGCTATTGGATGTTTACACCAGCATACAGGAAACCAAATTAACAAACTCTTGGCAGGGTTACCAGGGCAGAGCATTTTATTTATTTATCATTCGTATAGATGTATTGCTGTTTTCTCCCACTAAACCTGTCTGCATTTTCTTCTGAATACAGTTCCACCAGTCTCCTACAAATTCTTGTTCTTGGCAGGAAAGATGTGTTGTGTGTAAGGGGAACATCAGGAGGGTACGGAGTCTGCAAGAGAGCTTGAGCTAGGGATGTTGGTTTCAAAAGGAGATCCGCCCAGGAGCTATTTAAACCTGTCCCTTGTTTTTGCCAGTAACACCAGGAAGAAGGCTTACACACAGAAAATCACTTTTTTCTAATACTGGCCGGAGGCCTTTTTCAGGAAACGGAGAAGAAAAATCTCTCCCAATAAAGCTTCTTTTCCCGTCTCCCTGGTAGTGCTTGGCTAGCAGGTCTAAGAAGCAGAACAGGTTTGAAATGCTTGATTCGATATAGGGGAAGCAGCAAGGCTCAGATTTTCAAGGAGAAAAAAGTGCAGGGCTGAGTTTGGGGTTTGTTCTCCACACAAAAGCAGGAGAGGTATTCATGCAACCAGGTAAGGAAGCTCAGGGCAATACACCTATGGACTCTTATCACTATAAAATGAATGTATATTGACTTAAATCCTCTGAGAAGCTTTGCAATGGCAGGGGAGCATCTTCTAATAGATCCTTTTTTCAGGGGAGACCTTGAGTGGCTGAGAGAAACCCAGATGAACATCTGGAACAATAATCTTTCTCCTGGCTACACCAAGTTCTTCTGGGGAATCAGGAAGCAAGTTCAAGGATGGCTGAGGCTCTTAAATACACCACAGTGCTTTTATCTAAGCAAGGGACACCCTCTGCCCATCCCAGAGGCAGTATCAGGTACTAAATTTCCCAGCAGTCATGCAGTATCTGTCATTCTTAGCACCCAGTCAATTTTTCTAGTGGGCCTTTTCATCCTCTCCGAGCACTTTTAAGTGAGAATCAGCCCTTTGCTGCAGTCAGATGTCCCTTCCAACTATTTCTAGGATTTATCTCATGTGCGCTGCAGACGTGCTGTAGGCTCTGCTCCAAATCGTGTTTCAAGGACCATTTGTTTTAGTCATTTCTGGGTTAGTCTGTACCTCCCAGCACAGCCCAATCCAGGCACTTGCTCTCCCAACACAAAAGCAACTCACTGTGCCAAGACACTGTCTTCTCCACCCCTTCTCTCCTGGGTGAACTCACTGTCCCCAAATCATTTAATCTTCCCACTTGGCTGCAGGATAGAAGCTGCAGGATAGAAGCTGCAGGATAGTTTCATTCTTCCAATGAAACTAAAGCCACTGGCAACCAACCCTTCATTCCTGGGAGAAACACCAAGAACAGTCCATCCATCTGTTTCTTGATCTACTGAGGCTGTTTCTACCAAACAGTCAGAGATGGGACATGGAAGGAAATGTGTTCTTCAGTCACAGGAAATTTGGGGAGCAGGCTTGAGGAGAGGGGAAGTAACCCAGGGAGGGAAACAATAAAATATAAAATAATGAAATGAAATGAAATGAAATGAAATGAAATAAAATAAAATAAAATAAAATAAAATAAAATAAAATAAAATAAAATAAAATAAAATCAGATGTTCAATGCCAGAATTTGAGTTGCATATACGAGTGTACAGAAAAAATACTAGTGTCCGTGTGGTCTCAATGTTTTGTGAGTGCAATAAAGCTAATATGGATTCAGTCCGATCTCTAAAATCCTGTCACAGCATGTTGTTGCTAATTCTTGAAGATTAAAGCAGCCTGTGGCTCTCCCTCAGTGGCTGAGTATGTATCGCAGGCTGCCAGAAAATAAACTAGCGGTATTAATTGCCCTCTGTCGTGGTGTTTCTTCCAAGAATGGCTGGCAGTATCGCTGTAGCCATTGCAAGTTCTCGCCAATGGGCACAACTAAGATGTGGATGGGTAATTTTGTCCCTTTTTTTCTAATTTCCTACATTCACCACAGGTATATTGTGCCACAGTGAATTTGGTATTAAAGATACTAAGACTACACCATATTAAATGTCTCTCTTCAGACAGTTGTTATCTACAAGAAAAGCATAGAACAAGGTATCCCAAAGTGAAACTTTGCCAGTAACTGGCGGGGATTTAAAGTCATTAAACAGTGGAATTCACACTGGGATTACAACAGCCTTCTCCTTTCCTGGGCAAAGTTTTGACTAATGACAGGTTTTTCCAGTAAAGAAACTCAATGGACCTTCAATCTTTCCAGCTGAAGACTCTCTTAATTGTAACTCAACTTCGAGCTGCATTCCATGAAACTGAAGAGACAAATAAATACAAATGATGCATTCCACTCCATTTTAAGAGGGTTGTTTTCCTTTTTTTTTAAAAAAAAAAAAAGAAATCAGCACAGATAGCAGCTCAGACACAAGTTCTCAGCTTTCCCAGTGTTGTCCATAACACATTTCTTACAGCAAAACACTAAGCGTGAACTTGGATTCAGACTTTTTTATGCTTGTGTTCTTTCCAATACTCAGGTGAAACAACACGTTTCCAAAGCTCCTCCTGTATTTATATTTTACAGGTAATAACTGGTGTGTGCAATCATTGCACACACCCAGCCTTTTTACTTCGGGGCCATTCCTGTAAGTTATAATAAAGACAATGTTTTACAAACTGCAGTTTCCAGGCCCAGCGGTTACAGTTGTTCATGCATTGGTTAGTCCTTTGCATACGTTTTCTCTGATGTTTAGGTAAAGTGGCAAGAGGATGCATCAGGTGGTGTGGAATATTGACATAACTTTCTGAAGACAGAAGAAATGAGTCTTGCGAATGAGATCTGACAGCTCTGACAAATTATGTGGGTAGAAGGGAGAATACGGATCAGAGTATTGAATTTCCATTGTATTATATTTAAAATGTAAGGAAGATAAAAGAAACTGCTGAGATATGTAAGCTGTTAATCATTGCTGTCTACAGCACATGCAAAAATATAAAAACACTGCTTTGTATTAGATTAAGAAAAAGATGCAGTATTTCTCCAATGTAATCAATAAAGTTGAGTAAATAACTCATAGTGTACAATATACTCAAGAAACTAGTGTTCAGTAGGCTCTGTGGGAACGCAGAGCATTATATTATTATATTCCACTTATGAGATACCTGTATATTCTTGAAAAAGATTAACCAGGCCCTGTCCCTGGGAGTTTCAGCCTAATGATATTGAATAGCTTGCCTGAGGGGAACAATAGGGGACAAGAGGCACTGCAGCTCTGATCAGCTCGTTTCCTGGTCCTTAGGCTCTGATTTTGGCTGTACTCGTTTCTTGTTGTTACCACTGGAGCTAGGCTTTGAGCCGAGGGAATTTCTGGAATTCAGTGTTCACGAGTTACGTATACACTGTCTTTGCTTCTTGGTAGTATGTCCTTTTCCCAGTTCATGGCTTGAGACCAGTGGTCTAAGTAGAGAGAGGAAAAAAAAAGACAGTGTCATTCCAGCCTCACCAGGAGCTTCTGCCTTGTACAAACACCGCAAGGCAACAGCTTCCAGCTCCAACTGTGTTCCTCTCACAGCTGAGCGTGCTCTGGCATTGGAGAAGACAATGGAGACTAAATGATGCCCACTGGCCATCACTGGCAGGACCACAGAGGCACTGCTTTGCTCAGTCATGCCCTGCTTCCATGCAGAGCTACGCAGGCGGTCAGAGTGCAGCCTGGGAGATTTGACGGCCATGCCATTCATTCAGACAGCGGCCATGCTCCAAGGGACTTGAAGCACTGCTTGGGAAGATAGTTCACTGCAGGAGTGACACAAGGATATTTGCAGCAGCAACTGCTTTAAGCACTTGTTATTTATATTGAGGGCACTGCAGGAGGGCAGCCACGGACTTCCTTGTGGCTGGAGTTTTCTCCAATAGGAGAAACGAATCTCCTAAGTCAGAGGAAATGGTTTCTGGCTTCTGTTAGTTTGATTCTCAAACTTCCTCGATATTTTAAAGAGAGTTACCTAAAATGCTCTGCTGTGAAGAGTCAGGTTCTCATACAGATGTTCACCCTTTCCCTTTCCCCACTAATTTTTGTGGCTAAACCATTGCTTAGAAGAGCAAGCAACCAGAAGGTGTGGTACAAGTCCTCTCTTGTCTACTTTGTTTGTTATAATGGAGTCAATAGATATTGGCAGATCCTCAGCTGCCCCGAGGCTCTTCTTCTGTTAGAAGGATTGTTACTTTTTTCCCTTTTCCCTCCCAGTGATACAATGGTGGTATTGTGGGACCAGGGCTCAAAGATTTGTTCCTGCAACATTTTCTTCATAAGACCTTGGGGAATATAAGGAAATGCTGAGTCATTAAATAACACTTTCATTACTACTGGGGAAAAAAACCAAAGACAAATCCAAACTTTTCTTCTCCCAGATTTAATGAAATTAGGCAAAGGAGGACTTTATTCAGGTTCTTATCAGCTCAAGAAAGAGTTTTGGTTGGCCTGGTTTGGGAACGGAGTTAAAGGAATTAAAGTAGAATGGTGTTGTGGTGAGTTTTAAAAGGTTAAAATTATAATATATTTATTTTAAAATCATAAAGTTATACACAGGCTCACATACACAGTGTCTAGCAAGAAATTCTTATGGTTTAAAAAGTAAAGCCTTTGAACTAAACCCAAATCTCTTGCAGCAAAAGTGAGAAGAATTTTTGTGTTCAGCAAAGGAAATACTTTGTGCATTTTTCCTTAGTGGAAGCAGCACAAAGAACAATTCGTACTGAACTTCAGTTTTGTGGTGTCTGAACTTTGTTTAAAACATGTTGAAGAGTCCAACTTTATACTGTCTGGTAAAAAATCTATTTTTTCAATCATTTAGCTGACACAGTGTGGTCTCCTTTGAAGGATGCAGAGCAGCCAGAGCAGTTGAAGAGCAATTGCCTTTAAGACAAGAATAGGCATGATTCTTTTTTGAAAGGCCTCATCACTTGTTTGTCTAAATACAGAATATTTCCTACTCACTTTGATGAACTCTGGGCTCAAAATTCCTGTAAACAGTTCTGTGTTTTAATATCTAAACAAAGTGAATGCATACAAGAATTCACACATTCAGTGACAAACCTCCTTTGCAGTGAAAAAGACTCCTAAAATGCAATTAAATGCATGATTTTGACTCCAAGTGATGCAGGAAGGGTGCATTTAATCCACATATGCACCTGTAGCTGGATGGGGACCTCCAGTTATTGCTTCTACTCCCAAGAACCACTACCTTGGCTGAGCTAAGCGTTGAGAGGCCGTGCTCCTGCCTAGGGCTGTTTGAGATTCATACCAAAGGAAACTTCAGCCATAAATTGCTTGATTCATTGGGTATTCTCACAGCACCAGTGGAGCGCACCCAGACCTGCAGCCACGGTCACCTTCATTCAAAGACAGAAGAGGTGAGCTGCAGAGTCACCTGGAGGTTACGGTACTTGCCCAAGTAGAAGAGTTGGCCTGTGGGCCTTCTAGGATGATAGAGCCCAAATCCACAGCTCTTGCTTCACATGAGAGCCTAACCATCAAGTCATAGGACATTTTGAGTAAGGAGTACGCTATCCCTTCTCGTTGAAATTGTGATGCTCTGCAACCTGAATTTGAGATCCATGAGTCCAGACAGACAGAAATGAGACCTACAGCTGGTAACTCAGCAGTGAGAGAGCTCTGCTTCTGAAGCAGGGCTTAGCTTTCAGGTGTTTGGTATAAAAACACTCAAAGTTTTTTTGTCTTTTGACCCTTTTACCTCATGAAAGAGAGTGAATCTTCCAGTAGTGCTGCTTCTTTGTAATACAGACCAAAGTCTGCACTGAGTGGAACTGGATTGAAGTGAAGAGCCATTGCAAAGCTTTAGATGAAACATAGCTAGGCTCCTAAAATGATCTTTTATCCCCCCCAAAGTTTTCTTTCCACCTTCTCCCACAAAAAGATTTACATTTCCCTTTACTTTTGTTGGGGATGTTTACAAAAGGCTTAGCAATGGCTGCAGACCACCTATTTGAATTTCCTGCACTGGATAGTTTAAAACTAGCCCCAGATCTAAGACATCATGAATTGTCTAAGAACACAAACATATAAAATTAATGGCTGCATTGTTCACTTACCATACAACATAGCCAAGCATTCCTCCCTGTTATTGCCATCTTATTATTGGGAAAATGCCCAATCCTGCTCATTCTTACAACTCAGCAGGTTCTTTTAAGCCAGAAGAGTGTTTAAATGAGAGACGAGCTGGTGAATTCACTGTTAAATTTTCGTTAATGAATTTCATGTGACCTTGGCAACAAAATACCTGTTAAATAATTTCATATGACTCTAATGATCAACGCAGAACCAAAATTTGCAGTCAGTGAGATGGTAGAAATTGCTGGACCTAAGGTTGAAACAAAGACGTTCATTCTTCTAGGGAAAAAAAAAAAGGATACTACTTTGCCATCCCTCTGGTTTTGCAATAAACTTTTCCATTTGTGCTGTGCTGTTTGCGTCTTCTGCACTGGTGATGAGCTAAATTCAACAGACAACAACAACAACATCCTGAACATTTCAAGCAATATTTTATTTTGGTTTAAGCCTATTGAAGTAGATAGCATTAAAGGTGAATGGATGGAAATGAGCGTAATAAGCTGACGAATCAACTCCTTTGAAAGCAGTGAAGAAACAGAAATTGCCATTAGAAGTACTTTAGTAGCAGGCTGCAAGGAGCATTACAGACACAAAACAAATGGAGAGCTCATTAGACATTGACTGCAGTGAGCCAAGCAGATAGGCTGGTTGGGTATTTCCAGCTCCAGCTCCTAAACTTTGGTTGTTCAGGGTACCAGAAGAGTGACTTTCCTCAAGTTGTGTCTGTTTTTCTAAAGGATCAGCAAGCTGAGCCAAATTAGCAGATCTTAGTAGGCAGGAAGCCCGCAAACAAAGCCCCATTACATCTGCTTGGCCAACGAACCACTTGATACAAACTGCCTTCACAAAGAAGTGACACCACTTCTGCTATGCAGCCTCAACCAGAACAATTATGACTACTTAATTTGACTTTGCATCAGTAATTTCTCATTGCGTCTATGTTCACAGCCACCCACACATTGCTACTTCCAACAAGTAGCGACAGAGGAGTTCTTTCTAGTTTTGGGGCTGTTTCAAAGATGAGTAGTGAGGAACTGATGTGCACTGTCTAGACAGAATTTGGCTTGGGATCTTGGCAATGAGAAATATCATAAAGGCAGGGTACAGGTTAGGGTGATCTAGAAGAAAAATATTTGCATTTTGCCATCTAGTTTAATCACTTTACTGGTCATTCAGGAAAGGGTATAGATTAGAATCACTAACTTATTCCTCAGTTAGTTCCTTTTAACAGAAGCTGTTGTTTCTCAGCTTACATATAAAGTAAGCTTTCAGGGTAGAACTGATACGCCTTGTTTCAGTTTCACCCTGTTACATTTCTCAAGGCTACGCTAGGGACTGCTGGGAGTCCAGCAATAGCTCTCCTCCAGTCATGAGAAAAAGAGAAGCCTTGGCACTGAAACATCCATCAAAACAGAACTCAGTGATGACAAACATAAAGGGATCCATCATCTGCTTTCCTGTATATATTACAGACCTTGGACCTCCCTGGTTTCAAGATCAGAGAGACTGAGATGTGTGGTAGGATATGGGGCGGCAAGGACTACTCAGATTCTCCACGCAGTACTGAAGCAGGGCTGAGGCAGTACCGAATTCTGCGCCAGCTTCCTGGGCAGGTGTTCTTTTCACCCTGGCTGAGGGACATGACATTTGCTTAACACCTGACAATTGTGGAATGCATTGCTAACCTCACCACAGCCCGCCACAAATGCGAACGGCAACCTACGGCAGCATGACAAACCTTCCTCCCTGTCTAGCTTAGCGCCTTCTTCTCCTTCCAGCCACATGCAGCCTGGCAATCATTCAGTCCCTTACTGTCCCTCACCTGTTTTCTGTGAAAACAATATAATTTCCATTACTGGCATCCAAAACCCAGTGTTATAAATATAAAAATCAGACGGCTATTCCCTCTTTTTTTATGGGATTTTCCAAGATTGTCTTGGATATATTTAGTATTCGTGTGTAATGAGTCAGAGTGTCCACCTGTGGTCTCCATAAACCGATTTTGTAAATAGCATTGACTGATGTGACTCAAAAAAAAAAAAGAAAAAGAATGAAAAGGGCCAGTTTCTGTTTTCCAGTTTTAGTCTGAATTCAAACACTGTTTTCAGTTCCAAGAACTCTGTGGGTTTCATGTTCTGGGTCAGTGGGTGGGGAATACTGGAAAACGCACACTCCATCCTGTCCCCTCGTTCCGGTGGGCTGTAGGTCTGCAAAAAAATGACTTTATTTCATAGCACAGCAAACCACCTTTTCATTTAGAAACTGTTTAATATGCAACCTGTAAACGAGGCCCTGGCATACATACTTTCCTGTGTCCATTCCTCACTTGGAGGTTGCTGTTGAAAAACATTGAATTTTGATCCAGCACAAGTGAATGCACAAAATGAGCTGTGGTCTGATTTTTATAGGTATCAAAAACCATGGAAGGATGTAAGTCTCACTGACTTTTCAGTAACACTTTGAAGAATACGGGAGAACTACTTCACTGTTACGTTACCTAAGCTGAATTTAGCCTCACGCTAATGGAGGTGGCCAAGCTGTGGAGTGACACCTGAACAGCTTAGTTTGGACTGGAGTCACCGGTGGGTGGTGGGAAGCCCTCTGGGGCTTCGGTACTTGTCCTCAGACTTCAGACAGCTGAACTGTGGGTCTGAAATGCTCCTGTGCGAATTGAGAGGGAACTTCCAAGGGAGAAGTGCTGGGCTGATAGTAAAAGACTAGCAGCAAAGAAGAGGAGGCGGCTTGTGTCAACTGAAGATTTGTGTTAACTGCATCTTATATTAACCCCTCTGGCAGATCAATATCTCAAGTTAAAAGCACCATCATGCATAATGTAGGGATATAATACAGACTTAGTTTAAAATAAACTATAAAAGGATAACTGAAATCAGCTTTTCAATGTGGGCAAGCCCCATCTCCAGAAAAAAATATACCTGAAATGGGAACTCAGGTTCCATTTTAAAAACTGGCATTTCTTAAGCCATGCTTATGACTTTTCTTAAGTTCTTGCCTTAAGATCTAGTTTCCTCTGCATCCTTTATAATCTTTGCACAAAATGAGCAACTGGACAACTGTCCTATAGTTGCCAAAGGACAGTATAAAACCAGTTCAGATTAAGGTATTAAAAGGACACATTTAAGTGCACAGGTACATGCATAAGAAGGCTGTAAATGGTCAAAAATAACGAAGGAAATAAAGTAAGAGGATGTGCTTGCTGAGTGCTTAAATAATCTGTTGAGTTTAGTGGAAGCTTTGGCAAAAGTTAAAGGCAGACTGGCCCCTTACTAAAGAGAACTGAATAAAATAATTGCTGATTCTGGCAATATCACATGATATTTTACATGAAGTGTGCTGTGTTTGGGGCTCAGAAAGAGCCCCCTAACTCACAGCACATGTATCAAAAGGTCCGTTAAGACTCACAGAGCTTTTGAACCTGCTCTGACTTGCAAGCTTAATAACACTGCTTCATTTTCCTTCACCAGAGTTCCATGAAATTTACAGTTTGCATACTTTCATTCTGAAAGTCAGGAAATGTGATACTTTGAAGGATTTTTACATTAAGGCTTCAGAAACACTTGAATCTGGAGCTCAAAGCAAACTTCAAGGCTTGCAAAACCACTTAGGTTGGAATGTATAATACAATAAAAGGCAATAGTTTGCAGGACTCCGCCAGCTGAAACCACCAAGCACCACACAGATCGATGAGGACATGATTCTGCCAGGTGCCAACGTGTCTTGTGAGTCACTGTGTACTCTCAGTTCTTTGAAATCAACAGAACCAAGTCAAAAGACACACAGTACTTACCGAGATCAGGTTTCTAACAAATCAGTAAAAGCGCGTTTTCTGCTATATGCTTTGAATAGAAGAAGAAACTCCAAACACCCACTCTCAGACATCAAATTTAATGAAATTACCAAGGAACCAGCACTTCTCACATCATAAGGAATGCAAAGCAAGCAGCTGAGCTAGCAGATAACATGAGGCATGTTAATTTGGAATTACAGCAGTGCTTGATAGGAAGGTGATGGCTAAAGTTCTATCAGCTTTTCCATTATAAGCCACCATAAAAATCTACTGAAAGCAGATATTTGGTGTACGGTTTCTGAGCCTCAGAGTCATTCTAAAATTTGCATTCTGAAGTAGTTTCCACTGAAAAGAAATCACATCAGTTATTATTATGGCATTCTAGATTAAAATTCAACTGAAGTTTAGGAGAATTAAGTTTATTTGTGCTTTTATTACCGAGCAAACTTTGGTCCTTAACATTAATTGGAATGCTTATTATTCCATAATCGTAAGAAATAACTTCCTTACTTTAAAAATAACCCACAAAGGAGTAGAGTAATTGCTCATTCTTTATGAGTAGGTGCTAAGTGCTCCTGATGTAGATATATGTGGCTGACAATTTGCTGGTAGTGTTAAAATATGCACTAGAAATAAAATATGATAACTGACTTAAGCCAAGTATGTCTTCCATGCGGGAATGGTATCTTCTGCCTATTGTATGTTGTGCTTTTCGGTGCCTGTGATGCTATGTAAAGATTATTTTTATTTCCTGGCATAGCAGAAATTTCCAGTGCTCCTCAGGCTAGCAGTATTCTTATTTGGATATGAACCCCAGTAGGCTGGGCTCTTTCCAAACAGGAAAGGCAGTTCAGCTTTTGTTTCAATGGTGTCACAAGCTAAAAAGGCAACACAGAAGGAGCAGCTCGGAAATCACTGAAATCTAGCCAGGTGCCCCTGGGTGTCAAGCAAAGCCAGTCACCCCTAGAAACACATCAGCTACTACAACAGTGCCAGCAACGTGATACAGAGCAAGGGGAAGGAAGCACAGAAGAAAGAACCATAGGTAATTAAAGGAGCCAGAACTTTAAGGTCATTACCCAGTTTGTAATATAGCCAAAAGCCAGGATAGATGTTGCTATTCTTGTGACAAGTGTCATCCAATATTTTCTGGCACGGAGCAGGCAGGACTCAGAGCCTCAGTGCTGGGATTCACCTGCAGGAGAGCACCCCGGCAGGGCACGAGTGACTCAGGGTGGAGAATGTCATCTTCTGAATCACAAGGCCACTTCCTGTGGTGCTTGGGTTTTCCTTCCAGGATTCTCCTGCCTGCCTGATACTAGGTTGATTGCAAGATCTTTGGAAAGCAGAACATATCAAAAGTCTCAGACCAAGTTTGTACCCAGTGTAACACAGTCAGCACTGCTGGCCTTGCCTCCAGGTTGAAGCTGAAGCATTTGATTTCTTCTAGTCCTTATAAAGGCAGGAATGGTAGGTCTAATTTTAAAATATGCCCTTGTTTTCATTAAGCAATGCCTAGTCTTCCGGTTCCATAGTCATTTAAGGAGCAGTCAGTGTTTCCATTACAAGCTCTTCTTTCAGGGATTTATCATTGCAATACAAACATATTCTTATGGCAGAAATATGCTCTCTGCACAAATTCTTTGGTGAAGAAAGATGACTTTAAGTTTCAAAAATTGCTATAACAGAGCAGGACACAAGGAAAAGGACTAAGGACTTGATTCTGAAAAGAATGTCACATGCTTGGTTTTAAGCACCTGCATAATTTCATTGACTTTCAGAGCTTTGTTTACATTTTTAATAAGTAAGCACAGGGACCAGAGTAATTAAAAGTTGTTAAAAATAATTAATAAACAACTAAATAAACAGACACCATACATATGCCTACCATTCATGCAAGTAAGAGCCACATCTGTCTGTAGAAGAAAGGATGGCAATTACAATGGTAATTCAGACAACAATGCCATCTCAGTTGTGTCATGGATTTCAGGTGTGCTTTGCACCCGCAGCTCTTGTTCGATTTAACTATAAGAAAGTCAAGCTGCTAAGAAAGCGGATTGTCTCCTACCCTTTGAAAGACATACATTTGATAATGCAGTAAGTCTTATGCATCTTCCTTCTACCTGATCATAATTTCTCTTACATAGACATAATAGGAAAAAATAATATATATTATGGTTATTGGAAGAAGACTAACATGTGACAGAGAGAAATTGAATGACGTTTCTGTAGCTAACCAATTCTTCTGCTGAGTCTAGAACCCTAATCCAGCAATTCAGCAGTAGAAATTGCTCCTTCTCTCATTAACATGCTCACAAAATGGTATCTCTTTTGTTGAAAGCATTTCCCTACACAAACTTAACAGCATTGCACCTGTAGGTGCATTTCCCTACACAAACTTAACAGAATTGCACCTGTATGATGTAGGTAGAGGCAGACTTAAAATAAAGCATGAAACTATTGTCTCCTCAAAGACAGAGCTACTTACTAGCACAAATTTTACTGTGTATGTAGTATGTTGAAGGAAAAACTGAAACTCTTACTTATTAAGAGGGTAGCTGCAATCCTAATTACGTATCTAATGGATATAATAAAACATGGATTTTGTCTACTGTAGCTGCTAAAATTGTGTAAGACATGCTGCAAAAATTTAGGCATAACAAACACACAATATAACTTAGAGATGAACCTAAGAGATGGGATACAGAATAGATAGTGAAAAAATATTTCCTGAATTTTAACATCATAACTATAGACCTGAAAGATCCACAGACATCTTAAACCTGTTTGTAGAGTTTATGCCTCTTAATTAAATTATCTACTGCAGTCACCACAAACCCACATCCAGTATTCAAAGAAACTGCCGTACCCAATGGATTTAATAAGCTGGAGGCCAAAAGCATATGCCTGTGGAAAGGTTTTTGACAAGCAAGTATACCAGCTTTTTATCCTCTCCTCTCCTACTGAATTGAGCTGTACGTACTGATAAACAATAGCAGTCATATCTAAAACAAAAATCTCACCTTCAACAACATCCATTAAACCACATTTTGACAATTATTTTCTTTTTTTTCTGTGCAGTCCATTTTATCTATGGAAATATCACAGTAAGAACACCCCGAGCATATTAAAATGCAACAGCACACTTTACTTACCGATTCAGGTGGGTTTAGTATTTGCTGCCTGAATGAAACCGGGTGAAGTGACTGCTCCTCTCAGCCCTCCTCATAATGCTCCAACTATCAGCTCTTGTGCTTGAATCTCATTCCATTAATTATTTTTAAAAGTGCCCATTTTTGGTGTAAAATCACTGTATAATGTGGCAAAACTGTTACATAATATGGCTTGCTGAAACTTACCTTTCTTTTCTTTTTTTTCCCCAAGAGAGATGATCCAGTTCTTTATATACTGGAATGGCAGCCTTCTGGGAAAAGTACAGAGTTTGCTCCAACTCAGCTCCTGACCAAACTGCTCTACAAGGTCAATTTTAGCAGGCTTTGATCAAACGTATGGAGATCTTACCAAAAAAATCTTTTTCATATGTTTGGCCTGCAAAGTTTGAATTCCCAAAAAAGTTAGTTGTAGTAGTTACTGGCAAAGAAGTTTGAATAAACTTATAAAAGACCTAATGTATTTAAGAAGGAAGAAGAAGAGAAGAGAAGAGAAGAGAAGAGAAGAGAAGAGAAGAGAAGAGAAGAGAAGAGAAGAGAAGAGAAGAGAAGAGAAGAGAAGAGAAGAGAAGAGAAGAGAAGAGAAGAGAAGAGAAGAGAAGAGAAGAGAAGAGAAGAGAAGAGAAGAGAAGAGAAGAGAAGAGAAAGTGATGCAAATAACAGAGGTATCTCCACAGGTAAAACTGCTGGGGACAGGGTGTGAAGAAGCTGGCCAGGCGCACAGAGTATGGTGCTGTGTTTTAGCTGTATCAGGATTGACTCATATTTCTTGTTTAACATATAAGATTGAGAGGCTGAAGAGTATCAAACTTACCTAAATCTGCTTGCGCTTCCTCTCAGACTCCTAGTTCACTGGACAGTCTACCAGAGGTGTTCAGGGAAGTGAAAGTCACCTGAGAAGTTTTTATAGGAGCTCTCCAAGATAGAAAGAGACACCTTAATAACTAATCATTTTTTTCAGCTCATCTTCTTTTTAGCTAAGGGAAAACTGAAAGTAAGAGCAAAACAGACAATAAAGCTGACAAGGAAGAGTTGTTCAAGGCTGAACACATCAACCCATCCTTGACAGTCTGTGAAATCAGCCAGCTGTGATACAGGACTGATGATTAAAGGCTTCTGTTTCCCTCAATTAGGTAGAATAAAGGTGTCACAGGTTTTCCACCTGCAGCTGCTAAGGGAATTTCACTTCAGAGCCAACTTCACTTTAGATGCTGGTGTAGTAAAAGCCATGCAGAGATTTTATGCATGTGGTACCTATTACATGCACTGGAAGCAGTGCTACCTCTCTTGCCATGGTATATGTTTCTCCAAGTAAGGAAACTCCCTACTTTCATCTTGTACCAAACATCCCTTCTGAAGGGCCTAAAGACACGGTCTGCAAGAGTTGCTTTGAAGAATAAGTCAAGAATCTGGGTAAAGCCTCAACCCTTTCACACAGCAAAAGCGCAATAGCCTGAGTGCTTTGTGCGTGTTCTGCACCCAGTGCCAGGAGTGGATGTATCCCCAGAATAACACAGAGGTGCACTCATTTTGCTGAAATAGCAAGTAAACCAGCTAAGGATGGTCTGGGGAAGAAAAAAACTCCCAACAGTTTTCCCTGTGGAAGATAAAAACTCCTAACAGTTTTCCCTGTGGAGGTACTTCTTTAGTGTTTCTTTAGTACTTCAATATTTCAAAATGGTGCTTAGGCACATTTAGTCTGAAAATGTCGTCAAGAGCCATGCTGCTTGAGACAAAGAAATATTTTACAATAATATCTTCTCAAAACTCAAGTCTCTTTTAACGAGTGGTTTATAGTTACAAACAATAGGTACTCACAAGCCTTTGGGCACTTGCGTCAAAAAGCTTTTACTGAGCAGAGGTCAACATACTCAGACCCAGGAAAGCACTGCTGATGCAGAAAACTTTGTTGTATTTAGTCAGCGTGTTACAACGAAGAGCCATTTGGGAAGGGCTCTGCCTTAACAATTCAACTACATCTTGGGGAAGGGCTCTGCCTTAACAGCTCAGCTGCATCTGTTCACCTCCACCGGCACCACAATACACACAATGTCAGAAGAAGATTATTTGTGGAAAAGGAAAATAAATTAGGCCTGAAAACCTGTAATATATTGTTATTATTAGATTAATCTTAGAGGTAGACATCCACATGAAGGAAAATTCATAGGAAATGGGCAATCTGCCATAACAGCCTAGTTGGTAACTAAGCAAAACACCGAATGTCTGGGTCTGCTAGTGTTATGCAAAACCAAAAACAAGGTGTAGGTTTGCCAAACCTCAGCTCAGCAGCCTGATGCTGAGTGTCTAATAAGAGAAAAAAAATAAAAGAAGTGTCTATAATGTTTAGTCTTCTTTATGGCTGACATTGTTTTTTAAAGCTTTTTCATGATTTGTTTTGGGGGCTGGAGGGGTTATCGTCCTATTGGTTTTAAAATATCTGCCAGTTTTCTTACAATTATGCTCCTCTGTTAAGTACAATGGCTGAATTTCTGCTTACAGCCCAGGCTTTATTTGCTTTTCTCCTTCCTATGCCTGGGAGTTTATACTGGCCTTTGTTTAGGTACTTGAAAAGTGAGAGGGACATATGAACGGATGAACTGATCCACTAAGTGCAGTAATGCTGTATAGGCAGCCCACAGTCCATTTACATCACTGATCCTTTCAAATTGTTGGGTTCATTTAGGAGTTTTTCTACACTGTTTGTTACTCACCAAAGAATGAGCATCAAGAGATTGCGACACTGGCACTAAATTCTGACACTTTGTTTTCAGGCTAGGCCTGAAATAGAGAAGGGCAGGCATGCAATGTTAAATAATGAAGGACACTTGGGAAACCCCAGGTTTAGTATTTCCTAATTTTAAAGCGTTGATTTTGTAACCAGATCTGACTTCATATGAATCAGGACCCTGGGAAAGAAAGACTCCATGATGAAGGCAACTGAAGATTGTAGCAGAACACACAAACACGAGGCTGAATTTGGGTTGGCCAGACAGACAAATATCTGGCATTTCCCAACTTCAGAAGGACTTGATTTTCCACCTCAAAAAAAGAAGTATGAGTTTCGAGTGTGTGTTGTTAATTTGTTTTTAAAGAAAGCCTACTCTGTTCATATACAGCCACCTCTTCGTCATCTGTGGGACATCAACGCTGACCGCTTGTGCTGGCTGCACAGAAGTCAGCTGCTGGAGAAACAGATGGACACTGTTGGCTACCACACACACTGTATTGCCAGTGGAAAGACCTGGTGGAAGAGGGGGTGGAGAGGGCTCCCGTAGTGGCTCCGGGAGTGGGGCAAAGGAGGGAGCCTCTGCCAGCCCCGTTTCCCCAGAGAGCAGCTCCAGGATCCCTGTAAGCTCTCCTGCTGTGCTGGCTGTGGAGGAGCTACCGGCACGCCGGCGTCGGCTTGTGGTGCTGCTGGCAAGCTGCCCCAGCTTCCCTGAGCTCTGGTAGGGAGCGGTGGGAAACGTCTCTGGAAAAGCAATTGTGTGAGACGAAACAAATGTGTTTTCTTCTACACTAAGAGCTCCCTCCTTTTTGTCCTGCCACATACATGTGTGCACGCTTCTCTCATAGCCGTATTTCAAAGCCCTGTTGGAAGCACCAAAGATGTTAAAACAAGAAGTAACAAGAACCTTTTATGCTGAAATGGGTCAGGGCTCCCAGGCGCGCAGGTAGGCCAGCTGCCACCCTGATGATTAAAGCAATTTAAGATACAGCCTACCACAGAGCATCAGGTTGGAGAAAAATTTCCACCTGCGTTTCCTCCTTTCCTCCAGTGCATACCACATATGGGGTGCCTGTTGCTGGTCCAGATCATCCCAATGAAAGTGCTGCCACTCACTTCAGGATAAGAGGAACCCTCTGCAGGTTTCTTATCTGGTCTCCCGGAATGAATCAGAATTTTAAATGTGCAAAGCAGATGCTGAGTGTCTGCCACAGCTATTACAGGAAGAAAAAAAAAGGGTAATGTCATGAGCTTCTCTCTCGAGAAGCTTTGATGTCAGGAAACAAAATAGCCAAGTACAACTAATTTTCTAACTTGTTCATCGTTGGGGGTTGCCAGAGGAAGGTCTTTTTTGCCTCCCAGACCACCACAAAGTTGAGACATGGAGAACAAGTGATCATCCACATGACTCTTCTGTGAAAGTTCCGGATTTTCCAAATGGCTGTTTACAGTTACATGTTTATTCATTCTTCCAGTCAGTGAGTATTACAAAAATAAAGGACAGAAAAACAGAGGTTATGTTAATAGTTCCCAAGTGACTATCAAGAGCATGCAGTTTCAGTCTCTGATGCAGAAGATAGTAGATTTTCTCAGAAAGCTAAGGGAAGACAAAGCCCAGCTTTGTGAAATTGCATAGAAGATAATAATTTGTAATTTTTTTGTCTATAAAGCCGTATCAGCAATTGATTTTTAGGTGACTCTTGAATTATTGGGAACATTCATCACATTCACCGACAGACACCAACTGTAATAGTCCTAGTGAGGCCGTGTGGAATTTTCCATCAGAGCTGAAAAGCCCTTAGGTGAGCAAATACTTCCATGACTTAAAAAAAATTCTTTCAGTTGAAGAAACAGTACCAAATTTCTGATTTTCTGACACTCAGACATATTCTGTAGTGGAGATCTGACATTTAGACTGTTCTTCTTTTTTATTATATTTTCTGTCGTAAGAAAAACACCAAGTCAAATTAGTAAAATTCTGTGTACTTGACTAAATGCTGAGAATGATGGCCCATTTTACTGCTCTTCGGTATGATTCACTGAATAATCCAATATGTAGCCTTGCTCCAGCAGTGGTGGAATAAATGATACCTTGCTTCCTCACTGGGATGTTGATAATAGATAAGCTCTCCATCAACATTGATTGGAACAACCCTTCTATGTGATTTCTCCTTTTTGCAAACCTCAGAAACTTCTGAACGAAACTTCATAAAGATTGATGAGTCACACCAAAATGAAAGCGCTCATGGACACAAAATTGTATTGTTGGGCAAAAGCACAGAACTGTCTTGAACAGAAACATTTCTGAGTAAGTCTTCCTATCTTTATCCTATTATTTGTCTTGTGAATTAACCCTGTATTTCTTCTGCTGTCCAAAGTAAGTGAAAAACAATCACGTGGAATGGAAGGATCTTCGATATGTCCATTCTTATGTTCTTCTACATACACCTGTTCCCATTGTGAGTTTATGTCATTCTGCTGAAGTGAACATGGTGAGGAGGCGGACTGGGCTCTTCATATTTTAACACTCGATTTTCCATGCTATGTAATTTGCAAAGGATTTGGTACAGAACTCAGGGAAGTTAATGTGAGTTTTGCTATTTCTCCATCATAGATCTTCAACTCTTCATTGTCTTTCTGAACATTCACCTGCAAAACTGCTTCCTTGGAGTCATGCTTTTTCATTCATTTGCATTCAAAGACCCACTGGAGAAGCTCATTCCAGTTCTGTAGCTTCCTTATGTTTTCCTCTATTTCCTCCTTTCCACAGAAACGTATCTTTGAATATTCTCTGTTGCTCCCATCTCTTTCCCAATTGCATCATGCATCCTTCCCAAACTCCTGTCACATGCCTCTCCGATATAACAGGGTAGGACAAAAAGAGCTAGCTAGTTTTCTTGTTCTCATTCATGGTGGAATTTGTTTCCCCCACATAGAGGTATAAAGTCAAATGCTTTGCGGAAATCTATTAGAATCAACTCCTCACCCTCCAGAGTTATGAGATACCACAGCCAAAGGAAAAATACAGGCACAGCTCCTGGACCTGAACTGTTCTTGGGGACAACTGCATAAGCAAAACTGTGGCGTTGTGCCTAAACTCCTCAGCTTCGCTGGACCTAAACTGACTCACACAGGATCAGCTTAGCTCTCTCTGTAACCACTGCACTGGCTAAGCTGCAAACCAAATCGTCTTCCCATGCATAACGGAGAGATGACTCTTTGCTTTATCATGCAAACTGGCTGTCTCCTCTAAAAGGTTATTCAGGCAAAATCTTGAGGTTTTGTTGCAAATATCTGAACTCAGTTTTTTCTCAACAGACACATTAAGGAGCATCAAATGAGAACAATCAAGGTCACTAAGGACAGCCAGGCAACATCTCAGCCACCTCCCTACATGAAGGACAGTGGTAAGAGTAAAGCCTCCAACTTAAACAGCTGTGGGGTTCTTCAAGAACACTATATGCTGCAAGAAGCTAAAACAGTGGACCTCAGGGCTGTTATCTGATGGCAAGCAAACCAAGAAACATATATTGCTGTGTGTTGAAAAATTTCACTCGTGAGAAGTGTAACACTTCAGGATGAAAGGTGCTCTCTAACTGTGATACACCATACCATAAATCAGCTTTTAGGATATAGGATGTTGTTGGCATTTGGGCCTAAAATTGATAGAAAGTTATGAATACTTTAAATGCAATTATTTATTTAAACAGGCACAACATTAAATATACTTTACTAAATATGCATTGAGGAAGATCCAACAGGGTACAAAATGAGGGTATCTAGCCGCTGGAATGGGGTAGTTGTGTTTTCACTTACCTGAAGCAGTTAAATACAGATGATACATCGTACCATCACCACCAGCAGCTATGAGCAGGAATCGTTCAGAGAAATTCCAAGGCTTACGTTACATAGGAGGCCAGCCGGGATCATTGTAATGATCCCTTCTGGTTCAAAAAGCTCTGAATACTATATGTAATCCCTGTAATTAATCTAGCTCCATAGGCTTCTGTTTACGAGTCAGTTATTTTGGCTGTCTGTATCAGGAGAAATAACTAGTTGCAGCCAGTCAGGGTTTATTGAAAGTAGGGAATTACTATTTGGAGCGAAGTCTGTTTCTAAAAAGCCTGCTGTGTAAGCGTATGCTCTTTGGAAACACCGAAGTTGATCTCTATGACACATCCTATTTGCTGAAAGTTTACGGTAGATTGACTCATGCAGTTATATGTTGTGCTCTGTTTAAAATACTTTTTTTTTTGGTTGAGTGGTAGCTGTTTCAGTGGTTACCTTTTGGTTTGATGGTTTGTTTTTATAGGGCAGAGAAAGTTTACCCAAATTATGAGCAGTTGCCAGTACAGCCTGAAGAAAAATGTCATCCTGACATTGATTTCTTTGGGGAATGAATCATGCAGCTATATAACTTTTAGCAGTGCTGTCTGTCTAGATTTGTGATCTTTTTTCTTTCTTTTAGTACAAAGTTTGTCACTTGAAACAATGCGTGATGTCTCGTCCTAAGTGTATTTATAGTTTTCCCTCTGTTTACTAACAGTTCTGTTCTGTGTGTCACTCGTGTCTGGCGTATGCATCATCAGTAGTTCCATTTCAGTATAGAAACCCGTAATTTCACTTTATATTTTGTCCATATGCATCATTTTTGTGGCTATGTTTTATCCATGATGGGGCATTACAAGGAGGCCTTCTTAATGATAGAAACCATAATGGGTCCCAAATATAGCACAGTATGGATAATTGCAGACAGGAGCTCAGGGGTATTTTTGGTTTTGGCAATTAATGACTGCCTGCATGAAAGTTTTAATGCATTGCATCACCTAAAAAAACATCAACAGAAAACCAATGACACATTCCTTTGCAGAGTTCCCTTGAGCTCAGCTAATCCAACAAAAATCAAAACGGCCGAATTTGTAAATCAGCACAAACAGAAAACCTAAGTAATGAATACAGTTTTATGGATTTCTTCAGGTCAGATCCTGCTCACTTGAAATGTTCCACTTAGGAGGAAAGGACTGAGGAATCCCAGAAGCAGCAAAATCAAAGCAGCAGATGTTTCTAGTCTGGTTCTAACCCCATGTAATCAGAAGAACAGATAACTTCTCATTTTCTCATCCCTGCTTTCTTCTTCACATCTCTCAATTCCTTTGCTTCTTTGCTCTGTTACTATGGGTCCCTGTTACTTACTATTTATTAAGTGCTGATGTATGCAGATCTTTGGAGGTGTAAAGCCATCATGATTGCCATGATGTTTAGGGGCTCTAGTCAACATATCTCTGCTCTTGTCCTTTGCCTCCTTGAAAACAGGCAGCTCAGCATTCAGTTAGTGCCTCCATCACCCTCCCCACCACAGCATGGAGAGACACTCACTGAACATGTACCCTTCTGTACGGCACAGCATGACGGCGGGCATGGTCATCCCATCTGAGGGAGTCGGCACCGAGGACACACTGACATCTGCACACAGGGAAAGACTCACAGTTTCTGAGTCATTCCCTGCCACAGATCCTCCTTAAAGGAGAACATGTGCTGTCTGTGAATCTTTTCCTAGTGCTAACGGGCAGTAATTCACTTCCAGATCGATTGAGTCCAGAAATATACAAAAAAAAATTATCATCAAAAAGAGTCCAGTTCCAGCTGGGGAACTGGCATAGGCAGCATCGAGCAGGATGCCAGTCTAAATCCACTTCCAGCACTCATCTGTACCCTTGTGAAATTGGCTTCCCACCTCTGTGAGCAGGCACCGTGCCATCCTACTGCATGGGTACAAGGGTGGACAGCCAAGCGATCATGCGCGTGCACTGACTGTGGGCAAGAAGGGCACAAATCCAAGCCCAGGAATGTGGATGCAACAGCATGGATGGAGCCTCTGCACAGACTCAACAGTTAATGGAGCGTATCAACAGCATGAAGCTGGAATCACCTCTGAGACCAGCCAAACAGCATCCTCCACTGTGTGAAGTCATTTTTGTCGCCAAGGGATCAGGACGTAATTTGCACAAGGAAAACGAGGGCAGAGAGGAAGGAGAAGAGGAGTTTGAGATTTCTCAATAACGGGTTGCTCACTTAAGCTCTGCCTGGCCTTTGCATAGTCCTTATTCTTTTGATTAGATCATTGGTCTTTGGAAAGGAAGCATCTGATCTGTGATGCAGCACTGTGGAGGCTTTGCATGGCAAATCTCTTCTGTGTTATAAAGCCAAGGACCAGTTTAATATTAGAGGTAATCTTTTACCATTAACCCAGCTGGTCACAAGTTCAGGTTCATTCTTAACTGCTTCTGGCTGGCTATGGCCCAAGGGGTAAGACCTCTCTACCACTGCATAAGACAAAAAGCTGACAGGACCTACCGTTTCCTCCCAGCACATGCTGCTCTGACCAAACTGCAAGCACCTAGCAGATTGTGGCAATTTCCTGTCCCTTGGACTGACACTGACTGTGAATCCCATAAAAAGTTGGAATCTCCAAAACCCTTGGAAAAATGACAATGCTACATAATGTTTTACTGACAGTGTTGGACATAGTCTGACACTGTCCTTGGAAGTGATTTAATATTACTCTAAACTCATAAATTCTTTTGAATGCTGCCATAAAAGCCCACACATTAAATAAAACCATGCACCAATTTTTGGTGATGAGAAATACTGTGTTGATCTATGAGCCTGTTGTCTACATCTATACTTACACTGCTGCAGCCAGAGAGCAGGTAGATTAAAAAGCAAAGCACCCAAGCACGTGTCACTTTCTATGTGGGGATGAGCCAAACAAAAACTTGAAGCCTAGGGGAATCCTGCCTTGGGGAAAAATGCTGAAAATTCAGTGGTTCCCAACAGTTCCCATCAACAGCAAAGTAATTACTGTTCAGAAATCTTTTCATAAGCCCTGCAGCTCAATTTTTTCCTTACCAGGGGTGGCTCAGCAGTAGTTCCAAGTAATATGAATTACTCCAAATTGTAGAAGTCACAGCAGTCCTTTTATCCATTCTGTGCTAGTGCTGTACTTCATATGTTAAGTTACTGTTAAACTACAACCCAGCCAAAATGACACCACATTGTATACCTAAGCAAGTATCCACAATTCAGTGACATGCACATGAAGCAGGGACTGGAGACCAGCCTTCCAGTTTCCATATCACAGGTTACAAGCTCCAGAGGTACTACCAATAACCAGAATTGAGCAGAAAAATATCTTTGTTTTTTATCTTTCTTTATTACACAACACTTGAAGTTGTGAAAAGCCTAATTCATTAGCAGGTTAAAAGACAAAACCAAACAGCTTTCTGAGTATTGACTGAGTGAAGGGGTATTTTTCCCTTTGCTTTTGTTAGGCTGTGAGGCAGAAAATACACCACCACCATCACCCTCCCTCCCCTTCAGTCTGGCAGACAATAACTAGGAAGGTGGGAGAATGAGATTCAAAATTTTCTTTCTCTTGCCAGAAAGACACCCACGCAGACATGAAACCAGCGTTACGATACACATTACACAACACTGTGCGTCCCCAAACACCAGGGAAGCAACTCAGGAGGTAAGACAGAGTTCACTGAGCAGGGCAGATGTCTTGAGACACATTTGGTAGCAGGGTTCAGGCAGTGACTGAGGCCAGAAGCTCTGGGAGCCGCAAGTCAGCCCCCTCAAGCAGTGAGTAGCCACTGTCACTACTGATGGTGTTCAGCAACACTGCAAAAAAACCCAAACACTGTGGAAGAATGTCTTTTTTAGACTACACACATATCACATACCTATGGGCTAGGAGGGAAGCCTTCGAGCTTTCTCTGGTTTCCTGTGAACCCTTCCTTGCTCATTGTGTTTCTCTCTCTCTAACCTCCTCACACCCTTGCCTTCCCTTTTTGCTGGATGAGCTCATACACCTTCCAGGGCAGGCAGCTGCCTCCTGGTCTGTTGGGGCTTCTTCTGCAAAGTGCTGAAAAAAGTGGTAAAAGCTGTTTGGCTCTGGCTCTGTTTGGAAACTGTGCGGCAGAGTTTGAACTAAAGAAGAAGAAAAAAAGGAGAAACTATTTAATTATAAATCTATGTAACCTATAAATACGCATGTTCAACCAGAAGGCCAAACAAGTAATGCGAGGCACAGCCGCTGAATGCTAGGACCAGGAGACTAAGATCCCATAGGACCGACAGAGTCGGTCGATGCACTTTGAAGTTTCATCATTGCTCTGCACAATCACGTTTCACATAAAATCCACAGGGCCACACATTACCTAGGCACCACTTACCTATCTGCAGGTTTTATCCTGGTGCAAACTTAGCACCTGCCATCTCTTTTCTCTATGTCTCCCACCCATCCCACAGCTTTCCCCAGAGCACCCCACAGTTCACCACTTCGTGGAAGGGTTGTGAGAGTGCTGCAAGCAAAGCTCAGCTTTGCACTAATACAAGGCTTCGTGCAAGGCTCTGCCAGTCTGTGCTTCAAAGTCAGTGACATTTCTGTTCTCTTAAAAAATGATAAAGAGAGCAGGATCAACCTTTTTTAGTTTGTTATGGTGGGGAGTATGGCTATTCTCTTGGGGCAACTCATGCACAACTTTGCCACTAATCTCTGCTATAAGCTTAGAACGCATACTTGAAAGACTGCATTCCAGTCTATTTCTGTTCACAGCAGTGTGTTTAGATCTGTGTCTAAATATAAATATTTTCATTAGCCATGCAATCCTCTGTTTAATTGCTTACATGATATTTTTTTTTTCAGGAGAGGAGCCTCAAACCAGGATGGAGAGGGCACAGCTGGGCAGGACAGAAGTGTGATTCTAGGCAGAACATCACATTTGGTCCCTATTTCTGCAGCCCAAATTAACAAAGCTCCAAAGAGCATCAGGGATTTCAAATTGCAGAGCCAGAACTAAGCTCTGTGCCTCAAGACAGCATGTGATCTCTAGGAAGGGAGTCAAGGAGAACTCTAAAAGACAGAAATGCCTGAGATAAGAATGTAAAATCCGAGGCTGGGTACATGCTCATAATCTCTCGTATGTAAACAAACAGTTAGATTTGTGTCAGGGAGCAGCATGTTCAGTTTTCTAAAGAAGACATGTTTCCCAGAAGGAATTACATAAATATTTATGAAAATGAAGCAGGAAATATTTTCCCAGGGTAGGACATTGTTCAGCACTGCATCAGGTCAGCAGAAGCCGGGGTTATTTTGTCAGCCTTCCCCTGGAACTGAATCATTGCCCTCTTGTTTGCAAAAATCTGTTCTGACACAGGAAGAGGCTGCACTTAGATAAACACAATTACAAACCACACTGACTATTTCACTTTCTATCACATCTCTGAATGCACATGTGAATGACTTACTTTTCTGGACAGCTTCTCCAAGTGATTGCATGGAAAACAATAGCAATAGGTGTCTGTCTCAGGCCTCTCAGGAAGTCTGATGCCACATGAGTAAAGTCAAAGGCACCTTCTGTAGAACTGAAAGCCTGCAGACTATTGTCAGAGAATTACAGTGAGCGTGTTCACAATAAAAGTGCTTACAACACACTGATTGTGAGCCAGTCAATTCTTGCAAAGTGTAAGAGTTAGAAGAGTTGCAACGCAGTGTTACCTGAGTGAGCAGGAGTTACACACAACTGAGGTCCCACAAAAAATGGGGTACAGTGTTCAGCACTGCACCTCATCAAGCATCCAGCAGCTCTCTGAATCTGTGGTCTGCAGCCCAGTCTCCTTCAGAGAGTTCGGTGCTGATCAGCTGCTCTGCTCCCTGGGCACCAGCAGACTCCAAACCCATCCTGCCTCGCAGTGGGCATTTCCAGCTGAAATCTGGGTCAGCTTTCCTGTTTGAGGGCTAAAAGCTGAGGGGCGTAGGAGTTGGAAAGGAGAAGTAGGAGTATCCCAAGAATGGGTTGTAAACTCTAAAGCAGACCTAAGCTTCTCCAAGAGCGTCATCCCTGTGTCAGACCAGGGAGCGCTCATACCAATCTCTCAGGGTATCCAACTCAAAAGAGAGTTAAACTCACCAGCAGAAAACCAGGGAGATCATAGTTGATAAGGGAACATATATTTCTACACTGATGAAACTGATGAAGCCCCTCAAATACCCAACAAGAATTATCTAAAATCATTCACAGAATCACAGAATCACAGAATGGTAGGGGTTGGAAGGGACCTCTGTGGGTCATCTAGTCCAACCCTCCTGCCGAAGCAGGGTCACCTACAGCAGGCTGCACAGGACCTTGTCCAGGCGGGTCTTGAATATCTCCAGAGAAGGAGACTCCACAACCTCCCTGGGCAGCCTCTTCCAGTGCTCTGTCACCCTCAGAGGGACGAAGTTCTTCCTCATGTTCAGACGGAACTTCCTCTGCCTCAGTTTGTGCCCATTGCCCCTTGTCCGGTCACTGGACACCACTGAAAAGAGCTTGGCCCCATCCTCCTGACACCCACCCTTGAGATATTTACAAGCATTTATTAGGTCCCCTCTCAGCCTTCTCTTCTTCAGGCTGAACAAGCCCAGCTCCCTCAGTCTCTCCTCGTAAGGGAGATGTTCCAGTCCCCTCATCATCCTTGTAGCCCTCCGCTGGACTCTCTCCAGTAGCTCCTCATCTTTCTTGAAGTGGGGAGCCCAGAACTGGACACAGTACTCCAGATGAGGCCTCACCAGGGCAGAGTAGAGGGGAAGGAGAACCTCCCTTGTCCTGCTGGCCACACTCTTCTTGATGTATCCCAGGATTCCATTGGCTTTCTTGGCAACCAGGGCACACTGCTGGCTCATGGTTAACCTGTCGTCCACCAGGACGCCCAGGTCCCTCTCCGCAGAGCTGCTCTCCAGCAGGTCCACCCCAAGCCTGTACTGGTGCATGAGGTTGTTCCTCCCCAGGTGCAGGACCCTGCATTTGGCTTTGTTGAACCTCATCAGGTTCCTCTCTGCCCAGCTTTCCAACCTGTCCAGGTCACGCTGAGTGGTAGCACAGCCTTCTGGTGTATCTACCACACCTCCCAGTTTGGTGTCATCAGCAAACTTGCTGAGGGTACATTCTAACTCTTCATCCAGGTCGTTGATGAAGAAGTTAAACAAGGCTGGGCCCAGTACTGACCCCTGGGGGACACCACTTGTTACCAGCCTCCAACTAGACTCAGCGCCGCTGATGACAACCCTCTGAGTTCTGCCATTCAGCCAGTTCTCAATCCACTTCACCGATCACTCATCCAGCCCACACTTCCTCAGCTTCCCTAGGAGGATATCATGGGAGACTGTGTCGAAAGCCTTGCTGAAGTCTAGGTAGACAACATCCACGGCTCTCCCTTCGTCTACCCAGCCACTCATGTCATTGTAGAAAGCTATCAGATTGGTCAGGCATGATTTCCCCTTGGTGAATCCATGCTGACTACTCCTGATAACCTTCTTTTCTTCCACTTGCTTGATGATGACCTCCAGGATAAGCTGCTCCATCACCTTTCCTGGGATGGAGGTGAGGCTGACCAGCCTGTAGTTCCCTGGGTCCTCCTTCTTGCCCTTTTTGAAGATTGGAGTGACATTGGCCTTTCTCCAGTCCTCGGGCACCTCTCCTGTCCTCCAGGACCTTTAAAAGATGATGGAGAGTGGCTCAGCAATGACATCCGCCAGCTCCCTCAGCACTCGTGGGTGCATTCCATTGGGGCCCATGGATTTGTGGACATCCAGATCACTTAAGCGATCCCTCACACAGTCCTCCTCGACCAAGGGAAAGTCGTCCTCTTTGTAGGCTTCTTCTCTTACCTCCGGGGCCTGGGATTCCTGAGGGCCAGTCTTAGCACTGAAGACTGAAGCAAAGAAGGCATTCAGTAGCTCTGCCTTCTCCGCATCCTCCGTCACCAGGACACCCGCCTCATTCAGCAGCGTCCCCACATTGTCCCTAGCCTTCCTTTTGCTGCTGATGTAGTTGAAGAAGCCCTTCTTGTTGTTTCTGACATCCCTTGCCAGCTTCAATTCCAGGTGAGCCTTGGCCTTCCTCGTTGCATCCCTGCATGCTCTCACCACGTTTCTGTACTCTTCCCAAGTGGCCTGCCCCTCTTTCCACATTCCATGGACCTTTCTCTTCTGCCTGATCTCCCTAGAAGCTCCTTGCTTAACCATGCAGGTCTCCTGCCTCCTTTGCTCAATTATTCGAGTCCTACAAGGTCTGTTTACTGAACATAGATGCAAAGAGATTTTGTCCTTAGTTTGGTTCTTTTTGTCAGTTATTTGCAGGCATATTAAGGTCCAGTCATTGTTTATATCTTACTCAGAGGAACAACTAGTGGAGACTGTGTTTACAGGCTTCAGTAGTCATGGCATGGTGTCAAAACAAAAAATGACATTTTACAAAACAGCCCTATGCTTACTGTTCTCCCTACGCTTGGCAAACCACATGTTACTGCTTTTCCATTCTCTCTAAGCTTTGCCGCCATGATTGATGTACAGCAGGCTGAAACACTCCAAATTGTCACGACCTCTGATATCAGCAGAATTGAAACCATGTAGGAACCCAAGGCAGAGAAATATTGTACTTTTTTTTCTTTTACTTCAGATGCCCCCAGATTTATTCAATGTAGTAAGGTACAGAAAAAGAAAGTTCTCCTTCGTGCTGAATTTGGGTCAGAAAGGATGCCAGCGGACTCTCAGCACTTCTGGCTGAATCAGCAGAAGCAGATCCTGGTTATAAGCAGGATGTATTAACCTGGAATCCAACCACACTATCTGGGACTCTACAAATCACTAAAATTGGCTGTAGATCTGGCCGCCTTTTGATGAACAGTATGTTAGGATGTTGTCTGTACTCCTTATACTATGAGTATAAGTACTACCTCACTTGCTTAGTCTTACATTATTATTTACATTTAACTACTAACATCTGAAGAATAAGGAAGTGAAGGTAGTCAAAATTACAAAGAAAGTACTTGGACTCCAAGGAGGCAATGCACTACATAAAGGTTACCTGACTACTGCTCCACTCAAAGCAACAAAATCTTTCAGGATTTTCTTTTGTGTCCTCTCAGGGTTTCCTTGTAATGCCCTTGAAAATGTTTGCTTTATGTCTTTTATGTCTGAACAACACTGCTTAGTTTGTTTTTCTTTCTTGCCTACAGACATTTCTCTAAGCCTGATTCAATGAGAATTAACACACACAACAGGCAATGTGCCTCATTAAGTCTTCATCAGCAATGAAGCTGCTTGAAGATATTTTAGTGAAACTAGTTTGATAAATACCGATTTGCCAAAATCCAAGGTTTTTGTGCCAGTCTATCACTTTTGATAGATTGCCTGTTAAGGCAGGTTTCCTAGCTCCAGGACAGGATTTCTAATCCAACATACAGGAAAACGTAAGTGATTAGCAAACAGCCTTGTAATAAGGCAATATAACCTTAAGGCTCTAGTGCAAACACTGGTTTGAATTAGGCAGAGGAAAAATTTGAATTTGTATCTCCTACATTCTCAGTAAGTGCCTTTATTACCAAGTTCTTGGATATATTAAACTTAATTTCTCATTGTGTGTTTAGGGGTTTTGTGACTGTCATGGAGGAAAAAGAAAATAGGGTCTTGATTTCTTTTCTAATGTGGAATGAGAACATATATAAATGATCACAGAATCACAGAATCACAGAATCACAGAATCACAGAATGGTAGGGGTTGGAAGGGACCTCTGTGGGTCATCTAGTCCAACCCTCCTGCCGAAGCAGGGTCACCTACAGCAGGCTGCACAGGACCTTGTCCAGGCGGGTCTTGAATATCTCCAGAGAAGGAGACTCCACAACCTCCCTGGGCAGCCTCTTCCAGTGCTCCGTCACCCTCAGAGGGAAGAAGTTCTTCCTCATATTCAGACGGAACTTCCTGTGCTTCAGTTTGTGCCCATTGCCCCTTGTCCGGTCACTGGACACCACTGAAAAGAGCTTGGCCCCATCCTCCTGACACCCACCCTTCAGATATTTATAGGCATTTATTAGGTCCCCTCTCAGCCTTCTCTTCTTCAGCCTAAACAAGCCCAGCTCCCTCAGCCTCTCCTCATAGGAGAGATGCTCCAGTCCCCTCATCATCCTCGTAGCCCTCCACTGGACTCTCTCCAGTAGCTCTTCATCTTTCTTGAACTGGGGAGCCCAGAACTGGATAGAGTACTCCAGATGAGGCCTCACCAGGGCAGTGTAGAGGGGAAGGAGAACCTCCCTCGACCTGCTGGCCACACTCTTCTTGATGTATCCCAGGATTCCATTGGCCTTCTTGGCAACCAGGGCACACTGCTGGCTCATGGTTAACCTGTCGTCCACCAGGACACCCAGGTCCCTCTCCACAGAACTGCTTCCCAGCAGGTCCGCCCCAAGCCTGTACTGATGCATGGGGTTGTTCCTCCCCAGGTGCAGGACCCTGCATTTGGCTTTGTTGAACCTCATCAGGTTCCTCTCTGCCCAACTGTCCAGCCTGTCCAGGTCACGCTGAATGGCAGCACAGCCTTCTGGTGTATCTACCACACCTCCCAGTTTGGTGTCATCAGCAAACTTGCAACAAACAGCAATCGAAGTATCAGAAAAATGTTCCCTGCTTAGTCCTGGTCAGTGACTGAAATGGTTAAACAAATGGTTTCCTCTCTCACTTACAGTTACCTCTCTTTATCCCTGATAAATAACAAAGAAGTCACTGTAAGTCTCTCAGTACTGTGGAACAGATAGCATCATTCACGTCAGTTTGGCAACATTTCCCAAAATGCCTCCTCCAAAGCTAAGTACACTAGCTTCCCACTCCTACGCTCTCTATTCTTGCTCTTACATTGACCTTCTGCTCACAAAATGGAAAGTAAAGAGAAGAAAAAGATAAATAAAACAGATTTACAGTGTACAAGTCAGAGGCACAGTGCCCAACGCAAATCACAGAGGAACAAGTTTATTTCTGGTAAGGCTCTATCCATCAATAATCCCAGCTTTCTCTTTCCTCCCCCTCTAGCTGTGGTGTATCTGTTATCAAGGCCACATTTGAGGGTGTTAGATGACATTCTTTAGGACAGAGGCTACTATTTATTTCTGAAAAGTACTATATACAGTTTAACAAAAAAGAACAGTGTTTTGAAAAGTGGGACCGTCTGTCACAAGGCTAGAAAGAAAGAGAGAGAGGAGTGTCTTGACCCCCCTTGGGACTCTGGCCAACATTTCATCCCAGATGAAGGCTTGAACTCAGAGCCTTGCTTCAGCCTTTAAGAAAAGGTATTCACTTTTATATCAGTGCTTCTACTTTTTCTGTCTACCAAAAGGCTGAAACATTGCAGGGCTGAGGAACTAATACTCTCTTAAACAATGAGGAAAGCATCTCAAAATCTGTTATCATAGGAAATACATTTTTTGCCTAGAATGGAAAGCAAATATGCTCTCACACACTAGGCAGTTCAAAAGGATAGTTCAGTTTTTTGAGTAGCTGTCTCCTTTGTTGTCTGAAAACCCATAAGTTAACAAAATTGCTGGAAAGATTTCTAATACTCGTGTCCCCTTTCTTTGCTGCGAGGCTGCCTCGAACAGTCTGTTGTCCCTGGTTACAGTGTTCTCCCTAAGAGAAAGCTAGAGGTTTTTTCTGGGGAGGGATTGCACATGGACGGATATCTGCCACAGTTCCATCCAAGAGGTTATACAGCAGTTTTGCATGCTCCCTGTTCCCCCATCCAGGAGGCCTCCTACACCTGAATTCAAAGTCCCAGCACCCAACTGAAAATCTGACAGCTACATCATGTGGATTTGAACCAGTAGCAGCTTTTTGGACAAACCAAAGATGACGTTCTGCTGGGAGTATGCTATACCACTGTCCTGATGCACAGTCTCTCCCAGTTAGCAAGTAAAGATGGTATGGGAGGAGGTACTGCAGGCATTCAAGCTCATCCTGCTCTATGGCTTCAATCCCGAAGTCTGTCCTTCTCTACTATGTCTACCAGCATAATTTGGGCTTGGAGCAACCATTGTGGAGCAATCTGTAAGCGTAAAGTCATTGGTTTTGGGTTTCTGGCTCAAACATCCATTGGTAACATCAACTTTCCCTTTGCTGCTCTGGGGACTATGGGTACGTGGCACCCAAAGCTGTGAAATAGCATCAGTGACATCTATCCACAGCAGACTGGCAGCTTGTCCGTTGTCACTAACAGTCTCCTTGGAGGAAAGCTTTTGTGGAAAAGTCTCTCTACATGTATACAGAGTCTGCATTACTCTTACAAAACCAGCCACAAGTGTCCTATAACTAATTAGTCACTTGGATACAATACTGAAGTCTTTTGTCTGTTGAGTAAGTAAAAAGCTGGGCGTGAAGAGTCAGTGCTGAAAGGAAAAAAAAAATTACAAAAGAGACATCCTCACACATTGAAGAAATTTTCCATGGCAAAAACAGCTAAACATCTCACAGATAAGAGATAAATTGGAATAAACAGCTGTCAGTGTTAAATAAATATCCTGGATAATGTGCAGGACAGAAATAACTACAGCATCGTCAAACTCCTTTCTTCACTTTCTTCAGCTGTTCTTGCATGTAGCTCCCAATCTTTGCACTGCTTCAGTCAGCGGAGCATTTATTTTTGAATCAGCTGCATTTGTTAAGACTGCAACAACGAAAGGCATTTCCTGAGAAGCTGCAAGGATGAGCAGCAAGAAAGAACAACAGCTAAGGAAATACGGGACCCTAGTAGTGCTTTTTATCTTCCAAGTTCAGATTTTTGGTTTTGATGTTGACAATCGACCTACAACAGATGTCTGCTCGACACACACAATTTTACCTGGACCAAAAGGTGAGGAATATCAGGTTGCTAATGCTGAGACTAGTACTTATAAAGGCTGATTTTTAAAAATAGAGACATGGAGGGCTTGTGGCATGGGCTGGAGATGAAAGATGTGAATTATTGCGGACTGTACAAACATCGAGAAAAGTGGAACTGTGATGGGGGAAAGTGATGAAGCAAGGAGATTTGAATTTGCTTTTGTTTAGTTTCAGGAACAGTGACACACAGTCTCTCATGAGTTAGAGATGTCCTTCTGCATCTTTCTCCAGCCACATAAATCTTTTCTTACCTCTTGTATTCATCACACAAGCAGTACAGCTAGCAGCCACAAATTGAGTAACTTTGTCTAAAAGTAGGCACCTACTGTGAACTGTTAATGATTCACTTTGCACCTACAGGTAGGGAGAGATACACAATATTTAAGATGACTGGACTGTCGTTATTTCCAAATGCTTACTTGTAAACAGAGTTCTGCTGCATTCATCAGACCTGATCCAGCAGCTCCTGTCGAATTAAACAGGACCTTCACCATAGATCTCAATGAGAATTGGATCAGCTCTGCACGTGCAGTTCTTTCATCTTCAAAACACTTTGCAAATATCTGAAATCAAATTTTATGCATTAACTTACTTTGTGTGTAACGCAGCTAATGTCAATGGAATTGCCTGGAGGGTACTGCAGCCAAAAATTAGGTCCACGACATACAAATCTATCTTGCATTGACAGATCTAAAATATGTATTCCACACAATGGCTATCGCAGTTCGAACTATTGCTTTCTTTTTAGTAATTCATTGTATTTTTCTATAGGCTACAGACTGAGGGAAAAAAAATGCAACTGATCTGAATTTTAAGCAGAAAAAAGATTATCAAGTCTAAAGCGCTGCTACAGACTCATTTGTTTTTATGATGGATTATTCAAATGCATGTTGCTTAAAGGACCATTTTTAATCAGCAAGTTAATTTCTTTATGATTAGAATCCAAGCTTAAACTTTTGCTGCCACAGCATAAATGCAGAGAGATGTAACGATCCCCATGGGTGCTAGTGGGAGTTTGTTTAGTTAGTGTCTGAATAATGGCAGGCTGGAGAACAAAGTTTGACAAAATTATGTTTAACAAGTCACAAGGCTAATGAGGTGGTCTGGTGACAACATGATGGTAGCTGGGACTCCAGCTGGTTTCTGTGGTCTAGCTTCTCTAGGGAGCATTTAAAGGTTAGATACTACAGTTCTTTGCAAGAGTGATACTGAAAAAGTCAGGATTTAGTCATTACCAGGCCTGCTGCCTCCTGGCTGACACCAAGACACAAGAGGAGCCAAACAGTATATTGGCAGGGTTCTCACTTATTTTTTAAAATTAGATTACCTTGACTAAGATCTGTGATTGGTAAATGCAGTATCGAGAAAATCACCTCCAAATTACTGGCTCACATCCACTGCAGGTCATCAAATACATATTTCAGTCTATGTGATATGATCCTATAGACTAATTTCAATTCCTACCAGAGCTGAGCTCAGCCGGGACAGTTACAAGCAGCTCTCAGAGGCACTGGTTATTCTGACTGCCAGTCAGCTGGGCAATTAAAGGCTGAGCAGGCTGGGTGTGTGAATTACCCTGTTACTCCTCAGGCATTTGTTGTAGTCAAGGATGAAGCATACTGACCTAATATGGCAGAAGAAAGTCTGTCCTGCTGCCAGTTTTTCTCTATCCATCTTCTGTCTACGGACTCCGAGCACATGATCCCCAGCCTCTGATCACACCACAGCCACAAGCAACACTTTGCTGCTCATAATTTACCCCGACAATGGACAAGCCTCTGACTTTTGTTGCTGGAAGTTTTATTTTCTGTGCTATATCTGTTGTGCCCCTTTGTCCACTATTCTCCTGAAAATTGATTTTGACCCACCCTCCCCGCACAAGTTTCACCGCTTTACCCCTGTCTGTTCAGCATCTCTGGCTGCTGTCGCACACAGTAGTGCTCCCACAAGACAGGGGTGCTGAGCTCGCACAGTACGATGGCCAGCTTTTTCTACCACCACAGGCCAGATTCGTGTTGTGGCAACTTCCTCCTTCCATATGAACATGGGAGTGTCTCATGGGCCAAAGCACCTAGAAGCGCATGGAATTAAAAGGTATTCAATAGCTGTAAGACTTCCTATGCTGTCTCACCTCACCTGTCCCAGTGCAAGGCCAGATCCAGTCTGCGGGCTACAAGTGGGATGGTCCCTGGTGCTATGCAGCAGCAATACTGCTGTTCCCAGCAAACAGCACGATGGAGAGCAGAAAGCTGAGGGAGAAGGGAGGTTGTTTGGAGAGGCTCAGGACTTAGAACCCTTTATTTCTGCCATGACTGGAGGCTGCATTACTCAATTCATCATATAGGCACTCACAGCTACTACAGGAGCACTCCACTTCTCTGCATGCTCACCCTGAAGATCATCTGTTCAAAAAGGGTCATCAGTGTTGTAAAAATTGGCCACTTCTTTTACAAGCCACGTGTAAGTTGTCCAAGTTAATTTGTGCAAGCCAAATTCTTCCCCTTCAAAAATATACTCTTTGTTACGCTCATACCTGAGATGTCACAAGAGAAGTATGGTATGAGTGACGGGATGAAAAGAAAGGGTAATTCCAGGCTGATTATCAGGAAAGTCTTCAAACCGGTTGCGACAGTCCCACCAGCTCCCAAAAAGCGTGAGGCAAAACCAGAGGCCTTGGTTTATAACACAAAGAGCTAGAAAATACTCTGGAGGGATGCAGTCTCCCAGGAAGAGAAGTGATGCAGTAAATGTCCTGTAAGCCTTTTGCACTTTCTGTTGCAATGATAGAAGTCTGTCCGAATTAAACTGCTCGGCATTAGAAATGAACAGGAGTCTAAGTCTGACCTCTCGTGGTTCTGCGTGATGCAAAGCAGGCGCCTCACGATCCCCTCCATCTGCCTGCTGCTCTTCCATCTCTGGTGCAAGCAAATGAAAGTTGAAGTCTGTTTGTAAAGCATTATGCCAAGAAATTTTCTAAACAGGCACTCCAGAAAAAGGGAAAAAAAGAATGAGAGAAAAGCAAAAGCTGGCACTCCTCTCCCAGTTTCCTTTTCTAGGCAACGATCAGGTCTCTTCTCCAAAAGAGGAGATTCTGTTCAATGAACATAGTCCTAGTGCAGTGGCTGTCTTGTTCTGCCTTCCTGAAAAAGATTTTGAGGTGCACAGCAAGCTGGCCTATATAGCAGTTAAAAATAGAAATGTTATGAGGCATTTTCTAGGACCCTTACTGAAATACCCTAGGAAACCAGAAAAGCAAAAAACACGTGCTTTGGACAAAACCAGATTTTCAGTATTCATAACTAGTGTTTGACCTGAGATGTTCAGGAACACCTTGGTCTTAGCTGGACTGCTTTGGCACAGGACCTCTGAAAACTTACATTAGGTAACACGGATCCACAGCAGAGTAACTAGGGCAATAAAGGCCAAGTTCTGCACTCCTCCGACTTCTTGGGTCCAAAGAGACCCAGGTCAAGCATAAACAAAACAATGAATTTCCAAGGACAGTCAAGTGCTTGGCCCAGCAAAATTAGCCATGGCCCTGTCACTTACTTTGCACCCTTCAAAGCCTGGAAGCAGGCTGGCTGTTGCTGCTGCTGAGAGAGGACCTGGGACTGTTGGAAGGCAGCAGCTAATGCAGTGAGAGCAAAAGCACCAGCTGTTGGTCCATGCCCTGGCAGCAGCAGGAACACTGGGCTCTGCTCCCCTGGGCTCTGCCCTCGATCGGTGCCCCGGCTCCATCCATTCTTCTAGCCTGTTTTTGCCTGGAGACTGCCAGCTCAGCTTTGCCTAACCTGCAAAGGAAGTTCTAAGTGGGCTGTTGGCATAGATGAGATGGGATCTTACCTGGTCTGAGTAAATCAATACACAACAACATGAGGGCAGAAATAAGGAGAAGGCTCAAAAGTTTGACTCCTAAACTCCCCTTAAAAGCATGAGCAGTGGAAAAAGAAGACCGAGGTGGGGGCTGGCTCTGCGGAAGCTGATTTCATGTGGATTCATGGGAGCTCAGTGCTTCAGAGGACTGGCTCTAGGTCTTGCTGTCTGTCCCAGCTCCCAGCTTATTTCCTTGGAAATCCAGACACATGAACTTCAAAGGTCTTGAATCAGATCCAGGTTGTGAAACTGGAATGAGATGAAATCTGAAGAATACCGGGAGTTTCCCATAGCAATTTAGATGTAAAGCATTTCCTTGTTATTATTTCTGACAAATGATGCTTATAAACTCTATGACATTGGCTGGCGCCTCAAAATAGCATTTACTGTGGTCTCCAGTATAGCTGTCCATCTCTCAGCTTTAATTGTGCTTACGCAATGCCACTCCTGGAAAATCTCAGGCTCTCTCAGAAACCAGATATGCTGCTATCCACATTTCCTTCCGAAAATATAAAATGCCTGACCACATCCTATAGGCTGTTCAAACCTATAACTAAACTTTCCTCTTAGCGCCTCACGTTTAATCTGAAAAGCCCTTTAATTGCAACACATAACTCTGTTTTTCATGTCTTTTAGACCTCCTCATTTTAGCATACATTCAGTTTCTGAAGTTTATCAGCCTGAGCTACAAAGTATGTACGTGGGGACTTAATACATAAATTCAAAAGAACTGGGTCTGTATTTCTTACCGATGTCAGTCTCATTCCTCACGGAAGCCACCGTAGTCCATGGATCTCTAAGATCACGTCAGAATGGCAGGGGCACATGCTGGGAAAATTAAATCAGGAAGATCAAGTAAAAGGAGAGTCAGGAATAATTTAAACTATTTCTGTGTTATTAAAGAGATGATGTATGTCCCAGCCATGCACAAAGGCCCACACTTTCGAATAACACAAGTCACCAGTGCTTCATTGAGTCTGCTGAGGGCTGGGGTCAGACTCATGCAATGCAATAGGAGAAGAGGATATTTCTACTGAAGTCAGTGGACTTTTATAAGTGGAACACAGAAAAGCTAGCAGAGAATCCAGTTTATTCCAGAAGTTTCTTTCTATTTGATCAGGGAATGGTCTCTGTTGTCTTATTTGGAGCTGGGTGAAAAAAGACAACATGTCCAAGAACAGTGGAATCTGTGGGAGCCCTGCATGTTCCTGCAGGACACCTGGGAGCGTGGCTATGGGTGCAGCTGCACACTACAGCTGCACTCATCTGTCAGGTTTTCTGCCAAAAAGGGAGGCCCAACATCTGCTTCTTCCCCGACTCTGCCATGTTGTCCTACCTTCAGCTTATGCTGCCTCAGCTGTTTACTCATTAGACTTCTCACTGAGCTGATTCAGCTCACTCACTAAAAATACGCATTTGCATTATTAATATTCCTCTGTTCGGTGAGTGGAGTTCCCTCAGCACAGGGTCAGAAGAGTGCTCAACGTCAGGCAGAGGGGAAGGGAGGTGTGCAGGCCAGCGCTGGGGGCTGAAGGGAGGACAAAGGACAGGGAAGAGGACGTCATGTCAGATAGGCAGAGGACGTCAAGAAATCCTGCCCTCAGGAGCCAGATATATCTTGACAGCAAGCATCCCCACTGCGACAGGAAATTTGCTAAGGATCTAAAAGACACTGAAAGTGAAATTAGAGGAAATCTGGAGGCTTTCCATTGACGTAGCTGTGACGTGCTTGTACACTGGAAAGACAAACTGGGCTGTATCTATTTATTTCTTGGAGTCTGCGACTCCCTCTGGTGACAAAACCTCTCAACAGAGATCATGCATGCGCGAGTGCTGCAAAGGTTCACCATGCTCAGGGTCGCTTAGTGTCCGCAGGCTGCAGAGCTAATCCCATGGCTATCTGCGAGGCTCTTCCAGGAGGGCACAGCATTTAGTTGGTCCTGGAGGAGTCTTCAAGGTTCAGAATGATGCACATCTCCTGATCCCTTTAGTTTTACACCCAGGACAGACAGAATCAACTGCGCTTTTCACAGTCTGTCTGTGGAGGTGGGGAGGGTCCCTATGTCACCTCGGGTGGGACTATGAGCATGAAACGTGGCGCTCAGCAGAACTGTGTCATGCATGACAAGAGGATAAAACCGGGCAACAGATTAGCATGGCCAGCAGGTCGAGAGAGGTGATTCTGCCCCTCTACTCTGCTCTGGTGAGACCTCACCAGGAGTACTGCATTCAGCTCTGGAGCCCTCAGCACAAGAAGGACATGGAACTGTTGGAGTGGGTCCAAAGGAGGGCTACAAAAATGATCCAAGGGCTGGAGCACCTCTCCTATGAGGACAGGCTGAGAGAGTTGGGCTTGTTCAGCCTGGAGAAGAGAAGGCTGCGGGGAGACCTGATTGCAGCCTTTCAGTACTTAAAGGGAGCCTATAGGAAAGATGGGGACAATCTTTTTAGTAGAGACAACAGTGACAGGACGAGGGGTAATGGTTTTAAACTAAAACAGGGTAGGTTTAGGCTAGATATAAGGAAGAAATTCTTTACAATGAGGGTGGTGAAACACTGGAACGGGTTGCCCAGAGAGGTACTGGAGGCCCCATCCCTGGAAACATGCAAGACCAGGTTGGACAGGGCTCTGAGCATCCTGATCTAGTTAGTAGTGTCCCTGCTCGCTGCAGGGGGGTTGGACTAGATGACCTCTAGAGGTCCCTTCTGACCCAAAACTTCCTATGATTCTATGATTCCATGATTCCATACAAAGCCTTTGTGGTGGGACATTGGCTATGCCTAGGAATGCTAAATGCATCCAAGACAAGCAGTGCAAAGCATCCATGTGCATACTAATCAAAATTAACCGTCCTTCTCCCCCTCACAGCAAATCAGTCATGCCCCCGGTGCTTCTCAAGGACTTTATGGGTGTTGGTGGGCTTTTTACAGTTCAGAGTATCTCATGTAGGAGGACACCTGTGCTGTAGCCTGGCATAAGTGGTGCTTCTATCACTTGAAAGGGTAGGTATGCCCTGGAGTGTGGAGGAAGGTATACCTGCAAAAGAGAGGCTGAGAGAGCATTAACATTTCTGCAGTGTTTTTGGTCAGGAGACGGGAACTGGAGCTGACCTGAGGCCATGACTTGCCAGCACAGCTGATGAAGCACCTCCGTAAAACCCTGCGTGGACCTGGGGAGTCTCTCAGCAGAGCTTCACGGGAAAAGGCTACGTGCGCACAGAGAAACACAGGCGTGAGCCCAGCTAGGAGTCTCCTCCTGGCTTCAGCCTTCAGGCAGTCTGCAGACACGCTCTCACCCTGATGCAGGGCTGTCTCTGTAGAGAAGTGTGGACTCCGTAATCCCCAGGCATTACACCCTGATTCTCCAAGAACCAGGGTCAGCCCTCAATCACAAGACTTGGAGAGCCACTAAACATATGTGAACAATTTAACCTGAAAACTTCTCCACTCGTGAACACAAATTAGATAAATTGCCTACAAAAGATTCAGCAGGGAAATCTAAGTCACTTGAAGGTCAGTAAATTCTTACTAATTAAATTCTTACCAAATGTAACTCCTCCACACTGTGCTATTTAGTGAAACTCCCAAAAAGGCAGAGCCTCGTTCAACTGCGTAAAAATCCTGCTGATTATTAGACCTTCAGCATTTTCCTGAGCTTGTTTATAAGAGATGGAAGGACTAGGGTTCCATCTCAACTACAATTAAAATTTTCTAATGGCTGCAAAAGTCATTTACTGTGCATGGCTTCTGCTTTCCTTCTGTCTTGCACAGTCCCAAGCTGGAAGAATCTAGTAATTTATTGTTCCATGTGTTCATTTTAATAGTATCGTATTCTAAATCTGTGACACAGAAGAAGTGAATCAGCTTGAGGGAATACTAACAAGGTTGAGAAATTGTCTTGCTTCAGCTACTGGCTCCAAGTGCTTCACCCATGCTTCAAATGCCAGTGCAGTGCATTATCTGACATACTCACAACTACAGTTTTAAGGTGACAATCTGCTAATTAGGTTAAAACTTAACCTGACGCTGCCCCAAGCAGCACAAAGGAGAAGTTAACCTCTAGGTATAGACTATAAGCATCTCAGGCCAGGGATCAGAGGGTTTTTTTTTTCTGTAAGAAAACACATGTTGCACAAAGCACAGCAGTACAAAATTCAAAATCCCAGTCCGGAGTACTGGAGGGATTTATACTATTTTTCTGTCAGATTAAAAAAGAAGTGGCTAATACAGTAGGATGGTGTGTCCACATGAAGTCCCAGCGGAAAGCGAGAGACACCGTAAATTAGAGATGAAGCCGACTCAGCCCCTGCCCAAATCAAAGTCAGCCAACCTCTCGCAATCGCTACTACTTCGTTGCCAATCGTAGTGAGACCACACGGGGGGAGCATAACCCAAGAGTTCACATCTCCTGCCAAAATTTGAGACTGCTGCACACAACAGCTAAAGGTGGACACAATACATTTATAACACCATATTATCAAGCACTGAGCTTAATCCAGTCTTAACAAGGAGATGGTACCACTAATGAGCACTGTTTGCTTCCACCCTTGCTTTGTCCCATTCTCAGCTGCAATATGGGGAGAAAAGCAGGATTTCTCTCCCTTACAGTAGGCAAATTATTCTTCCTCCTATTTACCTAGGTAGGGACACTAAGGCAGAGTGAGGTAGGCTGCTTTACACCACGATGAAACAGGTGATAGATGTTACTTCCCTCTCCCTTAGGCTTTTAGAGGGCTTGAGCAAATATTGGGGCTACACGAGGTGTTAGCAATAAAAGTTGAGACACTCCCTAATCTCTCAAAATCTCCAGAATAAGTTTTCCCGCACTCTTTACCCCTTTCATCTGTTGGGTCTCAGTCTGATGGCCCATACAGGACAACCTAGCTTCATCTCCAGCAGCCCCATGCGTGAAAAGCTTGCTCCAAAGTCTCTCAGAAAAAGCTTCAGTGAAAGCTTCAGTGGCTCAAAATGTTCAAACTGAGATTGGAAGAAAACATGTTTGGAAAGTAATCACAGCTTCTCCACTTGTATATTGACTTTCTTTCCTGGGCTTTATTTCTAAGATTGGCTGTCTAAGTAATGTTTCTTATTAAAAAAAAAAAAAAAAAAGGCACCTTTCTTACACAGAGGTCATCCTTCTGGAGCAAAGAACAGTCTCTCTGGAGCCTTTAACCCAACCGAGCAGTCTGCAAGCCACAGGGAGTGTAACTGGCTGGCCTGAGAGAGGTGATGAGGTTTGCCAGGGTGACAAGCCCTGGTTTGTAAGGTCAGCAGGAATCTGGCTTGCTCTGCTGTGTGACACAGGCCAGAGAAACTCCCTCAGCAGTTTCTACACCAGACCCAGGGTTACAGCATATCTTACATGAAGGAATTCATTGCACGGGGAAAGGTTGGGTGTGAAAAGCCTCCTACATCTCCCTGCCCTGCCGAAGAGCGCAGTCCATTTGTTAAATATCCCCATGTTGCACTTCTAGTCAGCACTCAACCATGTTTTGCAGCCTTTGAATCACACACTGCTTCGTTTCTATTATCACACATTTCTCCCCTTGTACTGATTTGCAGACCATGATCGGATCAGGTCTTCACCTTCTCCCGGAATTTCATTTCACAAGCCCTTTGTCAGCCTCTGGGAATGTTTTCTGAATTTCTGAGATACTGAGAAGTGACTTTTACACTTTCCTCAAGGGTTTCATAAATGGATGTGGAAAGGGCAATTTCTTGGTTTCTCAGTTGTAAATGTTGTTAGCACTGAGGTCAACAGCAAAATTAAACCGTATGTTCTCTGGCTTTGCTGTTTGATGATCAGTAGACAAGAACCCAGTACCAGCAGGCATCCTTCCATCAGCTCCAGCTACAGCTTTAGCTGGATATTTCAGGAGCTTGGCCTTTGGAAATATATACTGACTTTTCCAGTATTTTTTAAGAATCTCTGAAAAGAGAGATGTTTAAAATTTCTATTACTGACTGCTTACAGCCTTTTCCCTTCCTACTTCGTCCTGTAGCGGCTGGTGTTAAAAACAAAAAAAGCGCCTGACTGAGCCAGTCCTCACACCACAGCATGTTTCCTCCTTGTCCCTTGCTCTGACAAATTCTTCCTCCCTCCAACACAGACAGAAGTTCAGCCTTCATCTTCCTCAGCTTGGACCACTGACCACCCTCCCACAAAAGGCATCCTGACTGACGGGGTGAGGCTGCCCCCCAGGGACAGACTCAGCCCACTCCCCACAACTGACACTGGAAGAAGCCAAACAGCTAATACTACATTTTATACGCTGCAATTAACATTAGTATAACTCTCATCTCTCATCACCCCACAGAACAGCCCATGATACACTACTTATGGCTACAGAAGTAGAAGAAGGAGAATCAGGAATGAGTGGGCAGTATTTTTCAGAAAATAAGAATGAGATCCAATGAAACAATCAGTCTGAAAGCAACCACGGGAAGCTACTTCTCCTTCAGCACATAATTAAATCATTGACCTCTTTGCCACAGGATATTATAGGGGCCAAAAATACAAATGGGTTTAAAAGGCACAGGACTAATCTGTGCAGGGAAGAATCACCAGTGGCTGCTCACAAGTGGTCTGGATGCAGTGCTTGGCTCAGGCAAGCCCTGAAACCACTGCTCGTGAGAGGCTGGAAGTGGCTGCCTGGGAAACAGTCACCCTCAGCACAGCCAGCTCCCCGAACACCTTCTACCAGGGCTGGAGACACCACCCTCAGCAAGACAGGTTATTGGTCTTGTCCTGTAGTGCTGTTCTGTCCTCACTTCTCTTTTGCTGACATCCACACAGAGCCGCTCCCCTGGGTACTCTGTGTGCAGAACTGCAGCCCCTTCTCCCCTTCTGGGCTGCAGGCATAGACACCATCAGCTGCCGCTCACACCTGAGGTCCTGGCTTGGCCAAGAGATGTGGCACTGCTTCCCACCGCACAGCCAGGCCGACGGCACGGGTAGGATACAGGGGAGAGCCTTTGGATGGCTGCCTGTACCCAGCGCTAGTCATTTGGTGCAAAGGGGTGCAGGGATTGCTCCCCCTCAGCATTTGTCTAAAAAAAAAAAAAAGAGGAAAGATGTTCTTGGGATTTGGCTCAAAACTAAGAAGCAGAAGATAAGAAAATTAACTCCAGTTGTGCCTCTAATTTCCTGCATAATGTGAAGTGAAATTTTATGCTAACTAAGATGGAGATAACATTTCTTTCCTACTAATTGCTATTTTGCTCCTTTTGACTGCAAGCTGCTCAGTGAGAGACTGTCTCTTACAATGGTAAGGGTACTTATACAGTACTTTAAGGGAACCTGTGTAATAGGGTCTTGATCTCATTTGGAGAAAATGAAGTGATTTTACCTCTTACAGATACTCTGTGTATGACATTTTCAACATAAAGGAGGGGAGTAATTGCAAAACATGTTTGTTATATCAACACGTAAATGTCATCTGTCAAAAACGGAAGGCAAGACTTCTGCCATGCGAAGTGCTAAGGGCTATGTTAAGATCTATTTCACCATATTTACATTCCTCCCATGCCAAAGGCATCTGCACGCCTTGAACAGAGAGTCACTAGGAACAATTAACAAATTCCTGTTGCCTCCCCTGCCAGTTCTTCCGTGTATGTACAGTTTTCCCATGAGAAAGACTGGCTCACTTACCTGCTTTATAGCTAACTGAGCTTAAAGGGTAGGACTAGAAATTGGTGTTGTATAATTCTCATGTTGGAATAGCCTCTCCAAAAGGGAAAGTTTTTAGCTTTTCCTAATGACGGTCAGATTCATCAGCTCTTCTCTAGAAATTTATCCCGTGGTTACTATGCCTTCAATGACAAATAAAAAGAACTTAGCAGGAAAAAAACTCTGTGAACTTTACTTTCGAGGATGTATAGCTGCACTTACTGCACTGAGAGAAATGTACCATGATGCTTTATTTTCTGTTTTTTTGGAAGGGGATGAAGGTGAAAAAGGAGATAGAGGAGAAGTGGGCAAACAAGGAAAGGTCGGACCAAAAGGACCAAAAGGTATTTATGACAGTTTGTTGGCTATTACTGGTATATGAATACCATTATACACAACTGTACCAGTGCATATGATCAGTGATGTTTAATGCTTTTCATTCCTGTTGCACCAGTGGATTTCACAATCCTGTCAAACATTAATCAGTGAACCTAACAATACTTGGAGAGCTTGGTGCAATTCCTACCGATACGTAAGATAGCTATATATGGCAATAGATTTAAAGAGTTATGTAATAAACCAGATCATATATATAACCATTACTTATGTCATATGTATAATCAGTATGTATCATATGTATAATCATATGTATAATATTACTGTTCTCTTACTGAAATGATCCTTTAGTTGAAACTGAATTTTGAGAGTTATTTTCCAGTAATACATCAGGATGCTCAACAAAATTCAGTCTCCATTGTCCCTATTCTGCAGAAAAGCAAACAGAGGCATACACTGAGAAACAAAGTTCTTCTGATCAAACAGCATCGGAGCTGAGAACAAGGAGTCGCAGATGTCTCAGGACTCGGCTCTGTTAAACATATCCCACATCCACAGTGAGCTGGGCAGAGCATTCGGAGGCACCAGATGTGATAATGTCAGCCTTGTTCGCATACTCTGATCCAAAAGCTTAATTTATCATTACAATTTAATGATAATGCATATCCATGCTCTGTCCTTCTTGACAGTGGTTTAAGACTAATCAGGAAAGTTTTTACTTTCACAGAAGCTTTATAATCACCCTGTTCTTACTGTTATAACAAAAGAAACTTTTCCATTTTTAAATGAATTCAAATGACTTTACTTCTTACCTTAAAAAAAAAAGATCAGGTAAGATACAAGGGAATTGGGTAACCGACCATTTACAAAGCATCTTCATGATGTTAAATCCAGTGTACAAAGTAAAAGTCCCTAAACTGGACTGTCACCATTAGCCAACTATTTTAGAACTTAAATTATTAGTCAATTAAAAAGGCATCCGTTATTTCGGTGCTCTGAGCACTGAGAAAGCACACGCAGCAAAACTACTAGCTCCCTATTTGCAGTCCTGCTTTGAGGAGGATTTCCAGCAAAGCTGTGAGGACTTTTACCTCAAGGAAGAAGGAAAGCCTTTTGTCTGGGGTGGAACAAAAAAAACCCCTAACAATTAAAACCTGCTGTCAGCCTGGTTTGGCTGTGAGGTAAAATCAATATATGAATATATATCCCCCACCAAGGGGAAATCATGTTTGACCAATCTGATAGTTTTCTACGATGGCACGACTGGCTGGATAGATCAGGGGAGAGCAGTGGATGTTGTCTACCTCGACTTCAGCAAGGCTTTCGACACAGTCTCCCATAACATCCTCCTAGGGAAGCTCGGGAAGTGTGGGCTGGATGAGTGGTCGGTGAGGTGGATTGAGAACTGGCGGAATGGCAGAGCTCAGAGGGCTGTCATCAACGGCTCCGAGTCTAGTTGGAGGCCTGTAACTAGTGGTGTCCCCCAGGGGTCAGTACTGGGCCCAGTCTTGTTTAACTTCTTCCTCAATGACCTGAATGAAGGGACAGAGTGCACCCTCAGCAAGTTTGCTGATCACACAAAACTGGGAGGAATGGTAGATACACCAGAAGGCTGTGCTGCCATTCAGCAAGACCTGGACAGGCTGGAAAGTTGGGCGCAGAGGAACCTGATGAAGTTCAACAAGGGCAAGTGCAGGGTCCTGCACCTGGGGAGGAACAACCCCATGCATCAGTACAGGCTTGGGGCGGACCTGCTGGGAAGCAGTTCTGCAGAGAGGGACCTGGGTGTGCTGGTGGACGACAAGTCGACTATGAGCCAGCAGTGTGCCCTGGTTGCCAAGAAGGCCAATGGAATCCTGGGATACATCAAGAAGAGTGTGGCCAGCAGGTCAAGGGAGGTTCTCCTACCCCTCTACTCTGCCCCAGTCAGGCCCCATCTGGAGTACTGTGTCCAGTTCTGGGTTCCCCAGTTCAAGAAAGATGAGGAACTACTCAAGAGAGTCCAGCTGAGGGCTACAAGGATGATGAGGGGACTGGAGCATCTCTCCTACGAGGAGAGGCTGAGGGAGCTGGGCTTGTTTAGGCTGAAGAAGAGAAGGCAGAGAGGGGACCTAATAAATGCCTATAAATATCTCAAGGGTGGGTGTCAGGAGGATGGGGCCAGACTCTTTTCAATGGTGCCGAGCAACAGGACAAGGGGCAATGGGCACAAACTGAAGCATAGGAACTTCCATCTGAACATGAGGAAGAACTTCTTCCCTCTGAGGGTGATGGAGCACTGGAACAGGCTGCCCAGGGAGGTTGTGGATTCTCCTTCTCTGGAGATATTCAAGACCCGCCTGGACAAGGTCCTGTGCAGCCTGCTGTAGGTGTCCCTGCTTCGGCAGGGGGGTTGGATTAAATGATCCCCAGAGGTCCCTTCCAACCCCTACCAGTCTGTGATTCTGTGAATACTCACCAGTAGTTGTCATCTGTATTTTCTATAAGAAAGCAGGATGTTTCTGGGCATTTGAACTGGCAGTTCTACTAAAGTGCCTTGCAACATCCCACTGTTGTGTACTACAGTACCAGAGATCTGCACTGTCCTCCAGCCATCCTTGGGGCTCCTCTCATTTCATCTTTGTCACACACATGGACTGGCCACACTTGGGAAAAATATCAGGAGTAGAGACCTAAATAGTGCCTTGGGAAAGAAATGACAGAAACCATCAATACTCTTCCTCTTTATTTCTTCTCTCAGGAAACAAAGGACCCATAGGGGATGTTGGTGACCAGGGAATGCTTGGGAAAATTGGTCCAATTGGTGGAAAGGGTAAGCTCTGGCCTGGGAATTTTCTTGTTTTTTCCCTCAAGGTAAATATGTGTTTTGTGAGAGTTACAGGTATGGAGTAATATCAAATAACGTCTGTAAACAATGCTCTCCAAATAAAGTTATGCGTAAAGATTGGTGACAAGAGCTAACGGAGATATTCTTGGTTTATTTCTCATGTGCAATATATCCAGCTTACTTGGCTAAAATAATTTGCTTTATGGGTTAAGAAATCAATCCTCTTTGGTGGTAAAAGAGCGAGGGAGAAATCCAGCCCTTGTGGTTCCTCTGAACGCTCTGAAAGAGAAAGCCAAATTTGTGCCTCTGCTCTGGATGCTGAAGGTCTAAGTCAATATTCTGCTGCTGCTCGGGATGCCATACCTTGTCACCTGCAGTGCCATGGGACACGTGAGCAAGCAATGCACAGGACAGCTCAGTAAGGGAAGGATTTTAGGAGTTTTAAGAAAGCACTCATGTAACCAGGGATGACAATTACTTGCAAATCAAGGTAGAATGCAAGTCCACCTATTTCAATAATTTTCTGAAATTATGCTCTAGTCATCTGAGAAGAGGCTCAGGCATTCCTTTCCTGTATTCCTAAAGAGTTACTTAAGCAGGAATATTACTTCTGTCACAAGGAGACCTGCCTTGAAAACTGAGCAGGGACTCCACTATCCCCAGGAGAACTCTGTGGTCTCCAACCAGCACATCAGCCCAGGCATGCGGGTGAGTGGGTGCAACAGTCTCCCCAGGGAGCTTCTCAAGCCAATGTTTTAATAAACCTTTGATGGCCTCTAGCCAGACTCAGTATCAGAGAAGAACAAAAGAATTTGGCCCGAGGGACTCATTTTCAGCAGTACCTAGACAATTGAAAACACTGATAGTTATCTCCTAAGATGTCTTTGAGCACCAAAGGAGATTAGAATTTAAGAATCGCACAAATTGCTTATCTTTATCTGTAAGAAAACCAATGCTCTGAGCCTTTAAATCAAGCTCTCTTTTAATCTGAATGTACAATTTACTGTCCCCTTCTAGTTTTTCTCATTTTCCTTCTTTATTTGCAGAAGCAAAGGTCACAAAGTCACCGTTTAAATCCACTAGTAAACATTCTAGTTCTTAATGAAGCAACCCTGAAATTTCAGCTTGTAAGTGTGCAGTGTCAAGCAATGCTAACTAAAATGACAGCCAACTCCTAATTTCTTTAAAAAAACACAACCATATAAAGGAAAAGGCACATCAAAACAAGGCCATCAACAACGCAGAGTAAGCATTAGTATTTTTTGACCTCTGAAGGTTTTAATTCATAAAAGAAGAGCTGACATGAATTTCAGACAAAATCCAGCTGTTCCTGATCCAAATTACAGCTGAGAATTTTTAAAAAGCTGGTCACTTCCATTTATATAACAGCACAGCATTTGGAGTAGTATTTCTGTCACTTTTATCATTTAGAGAAGAGGAAAGCAGTTGGAAGAAAACAAATCACACTTCCATGAACTATATCTGAAACAAAACGCTGCTCCTTACAGACCTCATTTCGTGCAGGTGCTAACTGCTGCCCGCACACGGAATCTGTTGCACACCTGAATTCAGTGGCTTAGTGCACATCAGCCTCACTTGATGCCTCATCGCATCATGGAGCTACTGAACCCAGGGAAGGGCTCTGTCCTGCAAGGCAATGAGAGAACCCAGATCTCACCTCTCGCAGATTTCGTGAGTGCTTTCAGCTCTCAGGATCATTGTGCAGTTTATATTTAAAGTACGTGGTACCAGGAACCAGCAGCACACAAGATGCCTGTGTTATCAGTGAGTTAGCTGTTAAAGGGTTCTCCTTCTTTCCATACACCAGAATTAATCATGGTTTGTTTGACTTGGCAAATTTGCCAGTGCAGTACATCAGGGCTTCCTATCAGAAGCACACCATTAATATATTATTAAACAGATTTTTCACATATGCTCCCCTGCCATGTGCACTGTCTGAGATCTGAGAATACATTTTCCTCTTTATTCAGGTGACAAAGGAGCCAAAGGCTTATCGGGGGTTTCTGGAAAAAAGGGAAAAGCAGGTATGCTATGCATCTTTCTCTGCAGAATGTATTTGATTTCAGGGTGGGTTTGTCTGGAATTTCACAGAATTTTGAGGCACACGACAAACTTGAGAATAGGTGAAACTGTAGGAAGAGACTGAAAAAATTTTATTTACCAAAATGAAGGTTGGGTAGGACATGACTGATGGCTACGAATATACCAACACATACAAAATATGGAGGAGAGTTACCTAAATTAATGGATGATGTTTGATATCATAAAAACTAACACATAAACAGGCCAGGAGTATATTTATACTAGAAATTAGAAGAAGGTTTCTGAATACCAAAGGAATTAATTCCTTTAAAAGTTTCCTGATAGAACCATGGAGACAAAAACCGCAAGTGATTTTAGATAAAATCTGTTGTCAAATGAATTCAATGCATCTGCTTACAGGAGGAGAATTTGGATCTGATGACCCAGGAGGTTCTTCTCAGTCCTAGTAACCTTGAATGTTTTCCCACCTGGAATGTACAGCTGTGTTCATTTGTAGGAGACTTCATATGCAATGGCAGTTTGGTTCTTAATGGGAAATCACCAGCAATGAATTTTCTTCCTGACAATAACAGAGGAACAAAAAAACCCTATACCAAGCCTTACCAACAAAACTATAACTGAGACTTCAGTGCTTGAAAGCTATTGATTATATGAGCTGGTATCAACTATTTCTGCTGCATGCAGCAGTTCACTAACCTCGTCCTTCCACCACCCACATCTCTGCAGCTAGATGGAATTGATAATGAGAGGGGGAAAAGATGTGCAAATCCTACACTGAGATGGGTGGAAAGAAGATGGCAAGCTCTTCTATGTGCTTTTTTAAAAGTAGGAATCCTTAAGCCAGTTAGCAAGGGAGTGTAGAGAGCCAAAATATTAAGTGCTTTGATCAACAAAAGTATGGCCAGCAGCGCAGGGTGAAACTGGCTCTCCACAAGATGAGGCCAAGCCTTCAGAGGGTTTGGAAGTGGGCTACGCTGACCTTCCACGCACACACACACGCACAAATGCTTCTAAACAGATAGTTTCTCTATCATTTTTATTGCATCAGGCACAGTCTGTGACTGTGGAAGGTATCGCAGAGTTGTTGGACAACTGAATATCAACGTTGCTCGTCTTAACACGTCCATCAAGTTTTTAAAGAATGGTAAGGATTCTTACGTATTTGATGCATTTTATTTGGCTCCTGTAACATTTATCATTGCAACTCTTCTACCATTGCTGCTCTGTGGAGGCTTCCAGGGTCCCACTGTGTGAGGCATTCTGAAAACATGCAGCAAAGAGACAGTCTTACACCTGTAAGGATACAAGCAGCAGATGACTAAAAGCAAAAACAATACTGAAATTATCAACAGCACAACAGAAAGAATCACGAAAACACAAGGCACAACTTGCTAACCGCCTCTGCACCATCAGTCTGCTCCAGCTCAGGGGCAATGAAAAGGAAAAAAAAAAAAGGCAATGAAAGGAAAAAGTTTGTGCCAATCTGCTCCAGAGAGGCAGGAAAAGCAACAGGATCCTCTTGATCTTTCTATTGCACAAGAGGGCTGCAGGCATGGTACTCCTAGTGCTCCCCTCAGCGCAAGCACAATTTTCCTGTAACAGGGGACCATCACCAGAAGACACGGGTTATGAGCAGGCACGTTCGCAGGCACCGCTGTCCAGTGGAGAGTGCAATCTGTCCCTGCTGCAAGGAAGGAAGCGCCCTTCCTGGCACAGCAGAGATTTGGGGAAGGTTCCACAGGGCTAGGTCTGTATCAGTAAATTAAATGCATTTGAGACTGTTCTCTGGCACTGCAGGCAACCAGCACAGAACAGCACTCCTCTATATTACTAAATCCTACAAAACTGAATGCCATATAATCAGGAGTGTCCCTCTACTAGCTCCTAAACAGTGCCTGGGGTAACTCCTGAACTGTTTGGGAGTGTGTTAGTTGGCCCAGGCCAAAGCTCTTCTCAGGACCATTCCAGCAGTCCATCAGCAGGGACAAACAACTTCCAGCTGCCCAGGCATGCTCCTTGGCATTGTTTAATTCACTAGGATGTACACTGGTTAAGAAGTTCACCTTTCAAAGCTGCTAAGCAGCCACAGTTTCTTTCCTGGTCAATGCCACTTAGTGGCTACAGCAGCTCTGAACATCAGGCTGTACATAAAATCTCTTATTTTAGCAGTCACATTGACTTTATTCTACATGGAAAGGGCCTGAAAAGCTATCTATACCCCCGTGTTTCTATCCCAGGGCATTATTTCACAATCTGTATTCAAAAACATGCAAAGCAACAGGGGTGGTCCTGTTATTTGTCCATTTAGCATGCCTTCATTTGATTAGTACTAGATATCCGTGAAGTAAAACTTCAGTGTCACAGGAGACACATGCCAATCAGGACTGAATAGTTCTTGTCCTAATGTGTGCAAGGTGCTTGTCACTCCCATTAGTAGCATCAGTCTCTGATCACGTCCTCATTGTTCATCACAAATTCAGTGGTGAGAATACTTTTCCTCTCTCCCTTTTATTAATTCTAATGTAAAAATCATCTCATTGTCATATTGGAACAGAAGCACGTTCAATATCTGTTGAAATGCCATTAAGCGATTTTTTTTCCCCCCTTTATAGTTATAGCAGGTATCAGGGAGACAGACGAGAAATTCTACTACATCGTGAAAGAAGAGAAGAATTACAGAGAAGCCTTGATGCACTGCAGGTACAGGGGAGGAACACTGGCCATGCCGAAAGATGAGGCAACCAATGCCCTGATTGCTGACTACATCTCCAACAGCGGCCTCTTCCGAGCCTTCATTGGGCTGAACGACATGGAAAAAGAAGGACAGTTTGTGTATGCAGACAACAGCCTGCTGCAGAACTACAGCAACTGGAAGGAAGGAGAGCCTCATGACCCAGCTGGCCGCGAGGACTGTGTGGAAATGCTCAGCACGGGAGAGTGGAACGACTCCGAGTGCCAAGTCACCATCTACTTTGTCTGTGAATTCCTCAAAAAGAGGAAATAAAAGTGCCACAGAACATGCCTGGCACCTGCTGTACCTACAATAACCCCTCCTCCTTCATTCACTGCAGGGAGAGCAGGCAGCCAGGGGTAGGGCTCAATCCAGCCTTCACCTCACTGGGTTAAGCAAGAGTAACTACTATTAAGAGGGCAATGACCATAAAGTCAGAACAGGTCTGCAGGGGGCATCCAGCCAGCTGCAAGTTATTATTTCACTTCGACGTGTAATTTAGGGTGGGCATTTCTATGTGTAATTTAGGGACAAATTTAGAGCACGCAGAGGTGAATACGATTTCACCAATGCCAGAAATAGTAAACTCACTGGTATATTAATTACTGATGTGCTTCGCAAAGTCCACAGACAGAAAGAATGTGATCTTTACTCATCTGTGACCTGCACATGAAGTCCCAGTCCCAATTTCCCTGGTGACTTCAGAGCTGGGAAAACAGATTTGCAGTTTCTCTTGCAAAAATCCTTCTTTTGTTAGAACCATAGAGTAATTAAAGTTGCAGGGGATCTCTGGAGGTCATTTGGTTGAATCTTCCCTGCAAAGCAGGGCCAACTTCAAACTTAGATGTTGTTATACTCTCCTTAACTTGGCTGTGCAATTCTATTGCCTGATATGCAGGGGAGGACTCGCTTATCTCTGCTTACAACTCCATTGTCCTGGTCTGAGGTGTGAGTAATTAACTTAGCAATGGCACTTCTGCATGCAAGCCTGCACAGCTTGTAGGCAGCCTGAGAATACACGGAACAGTTCCAGCCTCTGATGTCCCCAACATCTGTGAAAAACATAGAAAAGTCTAGCACAAAGAGAACAGTGTAGAGGGAGCAACACCATTGCTGTAGGCTGTAAACAGACACATGTAGTATCAGCTACACCAATGTGCGCTGCTGGTTTAACAAGTGATTCTAGGAATGGTTTAGCTCCCTGACTCAGCAGCCAGTGACATTTGATGTCTAGTGTTAAAATCACCTGTGCCTTTGTGGCACAGGAAGCAGCTATACAACAGGCTTTATCCCCCAAGAATCCAAATTCAGGTGTGGTTGAGCAACTTAGCCATGCACTTCAGTGGGACTCTCCACAAATGGCAAGCAGCGAAGGCTTTTCTGTCAGTGCCCAACTACTCAGATCTCCATGTCAGTATGCCATCAATGGATCACATTTTCATATCTTTGATAATACTGAAGAAGTTCTTTTCTTCAGATGCAGCAACGATTTTGCCTTCAGAAATAAGCCTGTTCTTAGCTGGGGTTCACCTTTCCTCGCAGCAGGAGATGGCAAGAGAAACGCCAGGGCCCCTGCAATGAAGGTTTATAGATTTTCTTTCCCACTTATAGAATCATAGAAAGTTTTGGGTCGGAAGGGACCTCTAGAGGTCATCTAGTCCAACCCCCCTGCAGCGAGCAGGGACACCGCTAACTAGATCAGGTTGCTCAGAGCCCTGTCCAACCTGGTCTTGCATGTTTCCAGGGATGGGGCCTCCAGTACCTCTCTGGGCAACCCGTTCCAGTGTTTCACCACCCTCATTGTAAAGAATTTCTTCCTTATATCTAGCCTAAACCTACCCTGTTTTAGTTTAAAACCATTACCCCTCGTCCTGTCACTGTTGTCTCTACTAAAAAGATTGTCCCCATCTTTCCTATAGGCTCCCTTTAAGTACTGAAAGGCTGCAATCAGGTCTCCCCGCAGCCTTCTCTTCTCCAGGCTGAACAAGCCCAACTCTCTCAGCCTGTCCTCATAGGAGAGGTGCTCCAGCCCTCGGATCATTTTTGTAGCCCTCCTTTGGACCCGCTCCAACAGTTCCATGTCCTTCTTGTGCTGAGGGCTCCAGAGCTGAACGCAGTACTCCTGGTGAGGTCTCACCAGAGGAGAGTAGAGGGGCAGAATCACCTCTCTCGACCTGCTGGCCACGCTTCTCTTGATGCAGCCCAGGACACGGTTGGCCCTCTGGGCTGCCAGCGCACATTACCAGCTCTTGTCCAGCCTTTCATCTATCAGTACCCCCAAGTCCCTCTCAGCACAACTGCTCTCGATCCTTTCATCCCCCAGCCTGTATTGATAGCAGGGATTACCCCGACCCAGGTGTAGGACCTTGCACTTGGCCTTGTTGAACCTCATGAGGTTCACAAAGGCCCACCTCTCCAGCTTGTCCAGGTCCCTCTGGATGGCATCCCGTCCTTCTGGTGTCTCAACCGTACCACTCAGCTTGGTGTCATCTGCAGACTTGCTGAGGGTGCACTTGATGTCGCTGTCCATGTCATTGATAAATATATTGAACAGCACCGGTCCCAGTACGGACCCCTGAGGGACTCCACTCGTCACTGGTCTCCATCCGGACATTGAGCCGTTGACCACTACCCTTTGGCTGCAACCATCCAACCAATTCCTTATCCACCGAACGGTCCACCCATCAAATCCATGACTTCTTACACCTGGGGATCGAGAGCCCTTGCGCTCTCTGGAATACACCCTTAAAGACCTGCCAGCTCTGTTCTGTTCCCCTGTCCCTGAGGACTGTTTCCCAGGGAGTCCTTCTGACTATCTCCTTGAAGAGCTGGAAATTTGCCCTCCTAAAATTTAGGGTCCTGACTATGCTCTTCATTATTCCCATTTCCCTCAGTAGCGTTAGTTCCACCAGCGCGTGGTCACTGCAGCCCAGGATCTTGACATCCCCAATGAGCTCACTTGCATTGGTGACCACCAGGTCTAGTATCGCATCCCCTCGGGTAGGGGTGCTTATTACCTGGCTTAAGAAGTTGTCCTCAATGCATTCTAGGAACCTGCTGGATTCCCTACAGCTTGCTGTGTTGCTTTTCCAGCAGATGTTGGGGTAGTTGAAGTCCCCCAGTAGGACAAGAGCCTGCGAGCGCAAAGCCTCCTGGAGTTGGAGGAAGAATGCTTTGTCTATCAGCTCCTCTTGATCTGGCGGCCTGTAGTAGACACCAACCACTAGGTTCCCTTTGTTGCCTCTTGTCACTAAAAACGAAGGAATGATATCTGGAGGCTAAGGAGAATGCTAGACACTAGGCACAGTGCAGCAAGCGTACCCTGCAGGTCACTCGGCATCAGTTGCACATAGTCTTCCTTTGGGTATATGAAGAGCTGGACATGGCATCAGCTAGTAGTAATGCAGAGGGTCAGCTCCAAGTCTCCCTTCTACTGCTGTGTACAGCACTGCAAAAGCATCCAGACAATAGTCATACTTCCTCAACCTCATCCTCAACAGGAAAACCCTCCAAACCATTTAGCTGGTTGTTAGTTTGACTCCAAGCTCATCTTTGAGCAATGGCCAACACTGGAGCAGCCCAGGAGATTGTGTGACTCAGAACCACTCTTGTAATCCAGTTTCTCTGCTACTTGTTCCTCCAGAAAACCATTGTTGCTACCAGCAGTAAATTATCTGTCTTGCTACACACCCTCCAGGGAATTATTCAAACCTGTGAATGAAGGGGTTGGACCACATTTCTTTTCATTGCTCCCTTCCTATGCTATGAGAGTATTTGGGCAAACAACATTCACTTAGCATAACATAACTCACCCTGAATTGTTCCCTCCCTTGGAACTAATATTCCCCCAAATTAAGCAGAATTACACTTTTTAGGATCTATAGTAATAAACTCATTAAGCTGAACACTTTGGTTTTAGAATCATTATTGGGTAATGATAAAGAATTAATGACTAATTCAAGGCAAAGTATCTTGAGGAATATTAATGCCTTTTAGAAGTTCAAGCACTGTGCTGCTAGCCTCACTCACAGCAAGTCAGTTCTTATTAGCCATGCAGAAGTGGTATAGTAACATCCCTGTGGGTAGGCACAATCACATTGATACCGGCTTCAGCCATCATCTTTACTTCTGACCCCCAAAAGTCACCAAAACATGCTTGCCACACTGGGGGTCCAAATTCTGGAACCCTCTAGCCATACTGAGACCAGCGGCTGACAAAATCCAGAGGTGACCTTAATGCTGCAATCATCATGAAAACACGTCATTTTCCTGCTCTTTAGGAGGAAACTCAGAGCTAGGAGAAGGTGGAAGAGGAGCAACACTTTGCTGCAGGACCAAGCTCTGCCTGACATTGGACCAGGCACTCTCCTTCACGTACAAAAGCAGGGAATAAATGTCTAAATTGAAACTCTGGACTCTTTTACAAGACCGTGAGATATAAGTAATGCTGAAGCATGCTCCCTATATGAGAAGGAATGACTGTCGCAGTCTCTGGCTGCATGGCTGAGGGAAGCGAGTGTTGGGGTTCTGCAATGGAAAGGCTGGAACTGCCCGTTTCCTCCATCCTCCACCTCTCCCACCACACCAGCTTCATCCTTTCTTAAACAGAAAAAAATTAACAAAACCAACCCTTTTACCCACGATGTATGCATGTGATGTTGGGCAATGCTATACCAGTTGGAACAAGCAGATCTGGGGTGGCCATTCCTCTGCTGACTACAGAATGTACAGGAGAGGACCACAGCACAGATGTTCAACCTAGCCAGGCGTTCTGATCTCACTATCAGGTGCTCACACAACCTGCTCCTGCAGCACTGGGTCCTAGTTAAGAACTATTGCCACGAAGCCTAACTCACAGGCCAAGCCAATTAAAAGAGCCTGTCCCGCATAGGAAACCTGGCAGGTAGGTCCACACAGCTCTGCACCATGCCATGCAGACGCAAGCTTGAGCCTGCACTAACTCAAAGATTATAGCTGTGTTTTGCAGAAAAAAAATATTCCTGTTATAATTAAGAATTTGGGCTATATTATAGGTTTCACTGCTAGCCAATGAAAATTCGCTCTGGTGGGTAAAGTACCTTTGCTTTCTACATGGAGTGGATGGAGCCAGGAGCACAGGAAATGGTGCCTGACTATTCAGGATTTACGGTCTGTTAGAGCTCAGCACCTAAACCATTTTACCCAATCCCAGCATTATGATTTTCCCATGTTCTTCTTTTCATCATTCCCAGTCTGAACCTTTCTTTAGGTTTATGTCTTCTGCTTCTGGTCCACCCACCTATCACCACCATGAAGAGCCTGGCTTTGTCTTCTCAAAGACCCCCTCATAGCAGCGTTACAGCAGCCTTTCAGGACCCGAAGATGGCCTATAGGAAAGATGGGGAAAATATTTTCAGTAGGGCTTGTTGTGATAGGACAAGGAGCAATGGCTTTAAACTAAGAGAGGGTAGATTTAGACTAGATATAGGGAAGAAATTTTTTACGATAAGGGTAGTGAACCACTGGAACAGATTGCCCAGAGAGGTACTGGAGGCCCCATCTCTGGAAACATTCAAGGCCAGGTTGGACGGGGCTCTGAGCAACCTGGTCTAGCTGAAGATATCCCTGCTCACTGCAAGGGGGTTGGGTTAGATGGCCTCTAAAGGTCCCTTCCAACCCAAAGCATTCTATGATTCTATAGGTCCTGGCAAGGACCTATGAGGTCCACCTGAAGCTAGCTCTTTTCCAGGCTGAACAAATCAGGTTCCCTTAGCTCCTCCTCACATGGCTCTGGCTCCAACCATCTTGGGGGCCCTCAGCTAAACTTGGCTCCAGCTCCAACCATCTCGGGTGCCCTCGGCTGAACTTGGCTTCATTTTTTCAATGCCTTTCATGTACTGGGGGGGCTCAAAAGGACACAGTGTCTAGATGTGGTCCAACAAGTGCTGAGCGGGAGGACAATTCCTTCCCTCAAGCTCCCTCTAGCACAGTCCAGGATGCTGTTAGCCACCTCTGCTGCCAGGGCACACTCCTGATGCATGGGCAGGGTGCTGTCTGCCAGGACTTCCCAGTGCCTTCACCATAAATCCAGTCAGCCCCAGCCTGTACCAGTGCAAAGTCTTGGCCTTCCCAGCTGAAGGGAATTTGTCTTTGCTGAATTTCCTAAGGTTCCTGTTGGACCGTTCCTTCAGCCTGCGTAGGTCGCTCTGTATGGCAGCCCTGTCTGCCAGCATATCCACTGTTCCCTCCAATTTGGTGTCATCTGCAAACCTAATGAAAGTGGGCTCCATCACCTTCTCCAGGTAATTGATAAAGATGTTAACCTGGATGGTCCCAGTATACAGACCCCTGTAGCACTCTATGTGTCCTCTGAGTAGAGTATAACCCATTAACCACTCTGAGACCAATCATCCAACCAATTCTTACCCATCTGGTTGTCCACGCATCCAGACCGTAACGTCCTAACTCAGGTGCAAGAATATTGCTGGAGACAATGTCAAAAGCCTGGCCAAAGCTAAGTGACGTCCACTACCTTCCCCTCATCCACAAATCCAGTCATTTTATCATAGAACACAATCAGGCTGGTCAGGCATGATGTACCTTTGGTAGATCCATGCTGATCATTTCCAGTCAGCTTCTCCTCCTTCATATGCCCAGAAATGTGCTCCAGGAGGACTTCTGCCACTAAGTTCCACAGGGACCAAAGTGACACTGATCAGCTTACAGTTCCCTAGACCGTCTTTTTGGCCTTTTTGATGGCTGCAACTTTTGCCTATTTCCAGTCATTAGGAAACCTTCTATGATCTTCATAACCTTCAAACATTGTAGAGTGGCCTTGCAGAGACATCAACCAGTTCTCTCAGCACCTTGGATGTGGTCTGTCTGTTCCCATGGAGCTTTCCAGCCAAACTCTCTCAAGAAATCCCTGATGCAAACCTCAGCAAGTACTGGTAGTTTTCTCTGAACCCTTGTCCCAAGCACAGAGGAATAGGATAGATTGTTGGTAAAGAAGGCAAAGAAACCATCGAGTACCTCAGCTTTACCTGTGTCTGCTGTCACTACATCACCTCCTCCATTCAGCAATGGTTTCACATTTTCCTTACTTGGCCTTTTTATACTAACATAGCAGTGGAAGCTCTTATTGTTCATAGAATCGTAGAATAGCTTGGGTTGGAAGGGACCATCATCTAGTCCAACCTCCCTGCAATGAGTAGGGACATCTTCAACTAGATGGCGTTGTTCAGACCCCTGTCCAACCTGTCCTTAAATGTTTCCAGGGATGGGGCATCTACCACCTCTCTGAGCAACCTGGTACAGTGTTTCACCACTCTCATGGTAAAACATTTCTTCCTTATATCTAGTCTGAATCTACCCTCTTTCAGTTTCAAACCATTACCCCTTTTCCTGTTGCTACGAACCCTGCTAAAAAGTCTGTCCCCATCTTTCTTATATGCCCCCTTTAAGTACTGAAAGGCAGCAATAAGGTCTCCCTGGAGCCTTCTCTTCTCCACTCTTCTCCTCAACTCTCTCAGCCTTTCCTCATAGGAGAGGTGCTCCAGCCCTCTGATTGTTTTTGTGGCCTCCTCTGGACCCGCTCCAACAGGTCCATCTTTTTCCTGTGCTGAGGGCTCCAGAGCTGGACAGAGGACTCCAGGTGGGGTCTCATCAGAGCGGAGCAGAGGGGCAGAATCCCCTCCCTCGACATGCTGCCCACACTGCTTTTGATGCAGCCCGGGCTACGGTTGACCTTCTGGGCTGTGAGTGCACACTGGTGGCTCATGTCCAGCTTTTCATCCACCAGTACCCGCAAGTTCTCTCCACAAGGCTGCTCTCAATGATTGCTGTGCTTCCCGTGCAAGTCTCCACTGCATTTGAGCTTTGGATTTGTGGAGGCTACCTCTACATACTCAGGTAATGTTTCTAAAGTCTTCCATTGCAACCTGTCCCTGCTTCCATCTCCTCTACACAGCTGTTTTGCATTGGAGCTCCACCAAGCTCCCTGTTTAGCCATGCCAGTCTACGGATACGTCTGCTTGTAGATGTACAGTGAACATGAGATAGCTGCCTAAGATCTTGCTGCTTCATAGCAGGAATACTTTGGTGTTCTTCCTGTTTTAGGAGAGCCAGGATTTTCTGTTCTCCTGTATTCTAAAGATTGTCACCTCAATCAGTGCAAGCATTAACTCTGGCTCTCCCCAGGTCCAGAATGCACACAAGATACAAATACCCACGGTAAATACAATTTTCTTAAAACTAATTCTATTAAAAATGATCACAAAATCAACCTATCCCATTAAGAATATATTTTCCTCAAACATTTTTAACAATCTCGCATGGGCATTAAGCAGATCCACTTCTTTCACTGCCTTTAACTGTTCAATCACATTAAAAATAAAAAAAATTTAGCACCTACAGCAATGGAGTACCACATTCTTCACCACAGCCCCAAGAATACAGGCATCTGTATTTAGTTTCACATACAGTCTTAAATAGTACACTGTAGTTGTAGTTCAACTGGCTGAAATGGTTATTCAGAGATGCAATTTGACACTGTGTATGTTGATTAAAAAAGTGAATGTGTCACAGAGAGAGGGATTAATTTAGGTGTTTGGAAAGCATTGCTCTAAATTGTCTTGCATTAATACATTTGCACAGGTACAAAAGCCATGAATTGCCTTTTCTTTTTCCCTCTTTCTTTTCTTATTTATTAGAGTCATATATAACTTACTCAACATGTGTAAGAAAGAATGAGCAAGATCAAAGTAACAGCTTAATCTGTGCTGCTTTTATACTTGAGTAGTCAGGGAGAACAGCAAATGGTAGAAGAATTCTCTGCCTACATGTGCATGTAGCACACTCGGCTGCAGCCCCAGGGCCCCACCTGCTCCTGGCCTGGAAAGGTTTCTCCATGCGGATGTTTCAACGCAGGGAGGAAAAGTTTCACTTGATTTTCGTTAGGTGGGTGGGACCAGGAACTTGCGTCGCCCTGTTTTGCAGACAGCAGTAGCAGCCTAGCGAAGCACGGTCGCTAACTACACAAAACTCTCGGTGGTTGGGAAGGCTGTGTGATCACGTGCATTTCCGAGTTCTGAATCCCTAAAACCCTTAACATCCTCAGTGCTATACCTGTGCTTGAATCCCATGGAAGTCCTGTGCCTAATCAAGTGCAGATCTACAGATGTTGGGGCAGTAAAGGGGCTGTAGCTCCTCGTTGGTATGATGCAGTGCGGGCATGCGCGCATCTATAGAGCCATGACCTTCTCAAACAATGCAATTCAATTACATATATATTCCCTTTTGTCACATTTGTCTTTGCTTATGTGTTTTGCAAAACAGGTATAACTATTTTAAAGTAGACAGATGCTAATTATTACTTTGGTCTTATTGTTGAATAGTTTCATCCTCAAGAGCACAATAAATATAATGTCTTTTTAGAAACAGATTTCAGTCATGAATTCCCTGTTCATTTTTTCCCCTTACTAGATGTTTCAAGCCTTTGCTATCTTACTAACTTCTCAGCAGTGAATTGTCTAGCAATAGATGCTAATTTTCCCAACTTCACACAACAGAAGTCTTTGTATCAGTTGCCCCACAACATTCCCTGAGCACGTGGGGCACTCACCATGTGGAGGGTGGAAGGAACAACAATGACAATCAGTCAGTCAGCAGAAGATTAAGTAAAACTGTGCAGAAGAATGTGAATACAGAGTTGGCGGATGCTTAGCCTGTGAACTGAGAAATTTATTTCCCACTGTGAGCCAGTTTCTAGGTTTTGAAAATGCTTTAAAGCTTGTCAGAGGAAATCTAAAAGGTTGCCAGTAGATCCAAAAAGAAATCTCAATTGAATAGCTCAGGAACCCCAGAGCTTTCTGCAAGTTCACATATGCAAGAGAGAGCGCCTTCTCAGGACCTGAAGAAGTAAAATTACATTTTCTGCAAAACCAAGGACAATTACAGAGATTTGTAAAAGGTTGAAGAGAGCCCCTCAGAAGCACAGCCCTGCATTGGTCCATCCAAAAGACCAGTTCTGGGGAAGAAGCTGGAGAAAGCCTCGCAGGAACACAACACAATCCTACACTAAGAAAGACATTTTCATTTTTTTGCTAATAAGGTTAGCAAAAACCTGAAAACAAAGATTTTCTAGAGAAGAGGCAGACTGGGACATGCAAAGATGTCCGTGGAAGGAAAGATGTTGTTTAGGTTTGAGGCAGAGTGTGCCATTCAGTACTGGGCACCCAAAATGTGGGTAGATATGGAGTCCACTGATCACCTGAACATCTGCATCTGTGGGGCTGGAAGGATTCTCAGCAAAAGACAATCAGTTTAGCACGGGAGAGGCTGGAGAGAGCTTTGTGTCTGTCACAGATCCAAGAAGGAAGGAAGGTCTGATATTTGCTTTGTATTTACCTTATCACAAACCATGGGCACAAACTGAGGCACAGGAAGTTCCGTCTGAACATGAGGAGGAACTTCTTCTCTCTGAGGGTGACGGAGCACTGGAACAGGCTGCCCAGGGAGGTTGTGGAGTCTCCTTCTCTGGAGATATTCAAGACCCGCCTGGACAAGGTCCTGTGCAGCCTGCTGTAGGTGACCCTGCTTCGGCGGGGGGGTTGGACTAGATGACCCACAGAGGTCCCTTCCAACCCCTACTATTCTGTGATTCTGTGATTCTATGTGAGACTGTGACTCAGGTTCAGAGACACCACCTGCACTACTGACCAGCACGAGAGATGGAGAAGCTCAGAAGTCTCTGGAAGGAAGCTAGGGCAGGCTGATGCCTCTTCAGGCCTGAATGGGTTTGCTCTAGGAACTTATCCTGCTAGTCTTTCACAGAAAGAAAAACACAGACTTGAAGGGCAAAGAAAAAGGGTGTAGCAACGTTTTTTATTCACTATATCAAACATGGTCGGAACCAAGTAGATATGTATATGGCATACACAGCCTCCTCAATTAACATTGAGTCAGTCCCTTCAATCAACCAGCCCAGACTTTGACTCATTTTAAGCAGCCTTTATATTTACTTTCAAATCGCTGTGTAAAACACTGAACTAGTTTGTTCCAGGGATTTCTCTCACCTAACTTTAATTACCTGCAAGGGAGATGTCCATATGAGGCCCAGCCACCATAAACTCCCTCTGCAGTCAGTAAGCAGACACAAATGATTCATATGATCTATTTTCAGAGACCTACTTTTGTACAAAACAAATCGCTCCTCAAATGTGGCTATTTCTTTCCTGTTTGTAGTGGGGGGGTGGGTCTAGCCAGGTAGCTCCAAGATACACATAAGCACTTGGTCAGCTGAATCCCACTCTCATTTCTTTCATCATGTACCAGAAACCCAAAAGGACTTCATGCAAGGTTAATTATTTCTTTCTGAGTGTAGCTAGATGTAGAAGTCTATGAACACATTAGTCCCGTACAACAAATTACATCTTCAAAGTAGCGTATAAACACTAACTACACAGCACTTAGACTATCCTAGTAGTAACATAATGCACAGAATACCGACCTATTTATTCTTTTGCTATTATGTAAAATTAATGAGCTGTGATTTTTGACCACTGATGCATCGTTCTTCCAAATACCTGCAGATTAAAATTTAAGCTACTTAAATAGCTCCACAAAATTACTGGTAGGCAGAAAATGGCAAGCATTTGAAATCATTGCTACGTACTGTAAACACTCAGAAGAATGTGAACATAAGGTTCATCCCGAATCAGATTCCAGAGTAGAAGAACAATATTGTTTAAAGGTGCAGGGAGGCTGCTGGTTTAACGTAATTTGGTTTTATTTTTTAATTACTGCCTTGTAAATAAACTACAAAATTTTCCTGATAGCTAATCCATCGTCCCTTTTCCACCCCTCCTCCAGAATCTCTAAGAACAATGTGCAAGTTCGCTGTGAGGACTTACTTACTGTAGAGGATGAAAACACTCACTACATAAAAGGAGCATGTACAAGAAGCGGAAAGATCATAGAATCATAGAAAGGTTTGGGTTGGAAGGGACCGTAAAGATCATCTGGTTCCAACCCCCCTGAGCAGGGACATCTTCCACTAGACCAGGCTGCTCAGAGCTCCATCCAACCTGGCCTTGAACACTGCCAGGGAGGGGGCATCCACAGTTTCGCTGGGCAACCTGTGCCAGGGCCTCACTACCCCCACGGTGAAGAATTTCTTCCTAATATCTAATTTAAATCTGACCCCTTTTAGTTTAGAGCCATTCCCCCTTCTCCTATCACTACACTCCCTTGTGAAAAGTCCCTCTCCACCCTTCCTGTAGGCCCCCTTCAGGTACTGGAAGGCTGCCAGAAGGTCACCCCGGAGCCTTCTCTTCTCCACGCTGAACAGCCCCAACTCCCTCAGCCTGTCCTCACAGGAGAGGTGCTCCAGCCCTCTGATCATCTTCGTGGCCCTCCTCTGGAGCCACTCCAACACATCCATGTCCTTCTTATGTTGGGGGCTCCAGAGCTGGATGCAGTACTCCAGGTGATGTCTCATGAGAGCAGAGTAAAGGGGCAGAATCACCTCCCTCGACCTGCTGGACACGCTTCTCTTGATGCAGCCCAGTGTAAGGTTGGCTTTCTGGGCTGCAAGCGCACATTGCCGGCTCATGTTGAGCTTCTCATCCAGCAGTACCTCCAAGTCCTTCTCCTCAGGGCTGCTCTCAAGCCACTCTCCGCCCAGCTTGTCAGCAAACAAAACACAAAGTCAGACACAAATGAACACAAGAAACTATTAGCAGCTGTGACTGAATTAAAATATTCATTAACATTGTCTGTGTGCGTAAATTCTGTGGTTGTCACAATGAAAATCATAAAGTGAAAGTGAGATAGTTGGTCTTTAACTTATTTTTCACAGTCTAAACCACATCTTAGCAGAGTGTCTTAGTGAGGACAGCACAAACCACATCACCTTCCTTAATGATTCAGAAGTTAAAGGATGCTAGTAGAACCACAGGTTGTTTTCTATACAGAAATTGCATACATACTGTGTGTAATACTTATTTCTTCATGAAGGACGCCAGGGTAACTGGAATGCAGTTTAACTGGTTTAGGATTTATGAAAGAAAGGAAAAAAATCTGAAGCTTGTTTGCTTTCCTATGAATCAAATCCTACCTGATCAAATGCTTAAACTTACCAAAACATTGTGAAAGAACTTGAGGCTGGGTTCAGCAGGAATCGAGTAGTTGAGATAGGCCTGAAGAAATATATTCACAGTAATTCCCTGTTTATAAATACTTGTCAGTTCATTGCATTTGCAGCTGAAATTCCTCCAGCCTCTTCCCTGGAATGGGAATCCCTTATGCAGGTGGGAGTAACCACGGATTTTCCCAAACTCACGGTATTTTGAAACAAAGACATTGTTCTCATGTGTTATACTAACTTCTGATGTTGCTTCTGCACTTGGTGAACCAGAAACAATTACTATTTGGAACTTGCCGTCAGTATCAGGGCTGGTTTTCAGAGGACGTAAACACATCAGCAGGCAGCATTTCTCAACCTGACGTCAGAGAATTGTGTGTTTATAGAAATAGAGTTTCTGTTCTGTAAGGGGCATCCAGCTCCTGCAAACACCTGAGTCCATACAGGGGTTTATCATTGCAGAGGACATGCAAGCTCATAATCTAAAGTTCAAGGTCACAGAACATGCATTTGCACTTCCTCTAAACAACAAAAAACTACACAAATGCTAATATATTGTGATCCATTCATCTCTATTGACACCCCTGCAGTCTGCCAGAATGTAAAATACTGTAAAGTTGACTCAATAAAATACATTCCGGATACTAATTTACCTAAAATTACCTATACAAAAGAACATGCAAACACCTTTTTATGAAAAATCTGAATTCCATAATGAAAACAATATTCTTTCAGTATAGCAGATCACTGTGATGATCTGATTTTTCCCTTTACTTAATATGGGCACAGCAGCACACAGTGTCTAGAGGTGCGGAAGCATGGCTCAGACCATGTGAAGGCTTCTAGAGGCTGCATCACCATTTCTTATCTAAAAGAAAAACCATAATAATGGTTTTCCATCAATCATCTTAAAAGATAAACTAAGCCCATGTACTGTTCATTCCATAAAGAAGATAGAACATGGCAGTGTATTAGGCTCATCAGTTTTGTGTTTATTTGTAAACTGATCTGTTAGTCCTGAAAATTAATTCATTTCAGCACAAGCCTAATCCATCAAAGAGGAAAAAGGAACAGTTTTGCCTTGGTCTGACCCACTCTGTACCCTCACTTTCACTAGCTCTGATGCAAAGGAGGCAGATGGAAACCATAGCTGGGGGAAGAGGACCGCTTAATTTGGCAGCAGCTCAGTTACACTGGCTTATGTGCAGCTTGAACTCCCACGAGAAAGTTCGTACACAGCAGAGGCGTAGGATTCTCAGAGGCCAAGGCCAAAGACAGTTTTAAGACAAAGCACAGTCAGTCAAAGGATTAGAGGTCCGCCAGTCATTGAACAGCTCCCTCTCTTACATATAGAAGTCCAGTAGCTACTGTAAGTAGCAACAGACGCCAGTAGAAAAAGACCACACTATCTTAAGCAAACTGAAGCTTATTAAAAATATACAGAGGTTACTTATGATTCACTTAATGATGCCTGCACTTACGTTCAAATAGCTCTTTACCACCCTACTAACAGTCATCAGATAAGGCCTAATTATATGTGTATACATTCTAACACTAAGATAAATCCTTTTTATTTACAGCTGAATAGTGCTTTGAAATCTATTGGCTCAGTCCTTTTGCAGCAGTGTTTTTATGCTATTTCAAAACATTACAGAACGTTTTTATACAAACATATTTTAATACGTCTCCCTGGTACTCCTTTCTGAACTCATTCATCACAAAATGAAGCCACCCATGTCTGTTGCTTAATTATCCTTTGCCTTCTATTGGATTTTTAGCCAGGAATTCGCTCAATAAAACAAATAGTCCCCAAAAAGCAAACAAACTGCAACTAAGGAAAAAAAGTGACTCCCTGTCAGCACTGATTGTTCATCAAAACATTAGATACACACTCCTGACCAGCGAGAAATAAGATCAGAGGCCAACACATTATGATTAAAGATTAGTCCATCAAGCACTGACTGACAACAAAGTGAGAAGAGCCCCATGCTACCGTCAGTACTAATGGCACGGCGCTGTGCTGCATCCTGCATTGCCAGCACTTGAATAGCTCGTCCTCCCACCCGTGCTGCTGAATTCAGGTTCCTCTGCAATCAGCTGAACGGTTCCTCTTCCACACCATGGAGCAAGAGGTGGACAGGGCAGAAAAAACAGTAAGTATTGCTGCTCTGCAGTTCACCTACCAGTTTCCCTGTGCAACTGTGTCTTAAACAACCAGTGCCACTTACTCATCCCTCACCTGCAAGAATGCTACGCTCCATTCGGTGCTTCCCAGACTTTCACGTTCCCTGCTGGCAACGATCCATGCAACCCATTTTGCCTGCTGGCTCACCTATACCAAGAGCAGCACATTGACTTCTTGCAACATTTTCCCGCTTGGTAACTTTGCCCTGCTCTGTCAGGTTCCTCCCTACCCACCCAGCCTTCTGCACCATGTGAGTTCAGGATCCTCCCCTCTGCTATAATGAGATTTTTAATTTTTACCTTTGCTGCGCCCTCACATGTCTAAGAGGAATTTCTAAGTGTAACTGAAAGGAGAATTGGCTCTTTGACTACATGTTATACTATACTGCTAGAGAACTGCAGTGCCACCAAGTCAAACAAATTAGTCGTTAGCAACCTTAGGAACATGGAAACGATGCTACCAGAATCGGTCAGAGACCCCATTCTGCTCCCAGTAACACCAGCCTAGTCTGTCAAGCAGGGTCTCTGGCTTGACACCAGCCTCTCAGCTGTGTGGTGCCTGCGTGAAAGGACCCTCGAACGCCTTTAACAAGCCAGCTAAGGATTTCCTGCTTTAAAACCAGCCAGCTCAGGATTCCCTGCTTTAAAAGGCATCCCGAGACCGTGGAGAGTCGAAGCAGCCAGGTGAACGAACGCTCGTCCTCGCACAGCTCTGGGCACAGAAGACATTCCTGTGGGAAGAGGCCACGGCCAGAGTATCACCGCAGCCCTACACACCAGCCAGAAATCGCTCCCTGGAGAAGCTCTGAGACTGCTGCATGCTGCTCTGGGGATGGATTTGGTAACCAGCCTTCCCTGGGACTGGTGGACCAAATAGGTGGCACATTTATCTTCACCTCCTCTTTCTGGCAGGCATCCCAAGCTCAGTTCAACTGGATCAAGCATGTGATTTCAACAGCTATTTTTCCCTTAGTTTGATGATGCAAAAGGGGCAGCATGCAATCAGAAGCCTGGCCCTGCCTGTTAAAATGAAAACTGTCATGCCGCCTCCCAAGAAACCTCAACAATGTGTTATTTTCACACCAACTCACAACATGCACTGGTCCAACCATGAGACTGAAGTTCTGTTACCACTGAGTAAATACACAATACAAATGATGCTAAAGGGTTTCCTTATCATTCACCTTATGCAAACCAGTTATGCCTATTTAATTTCACTGGCTAAAGCAGAATGACTCCTGAGGTCGCACCAGTAGGAGATCAGAATCCTGCACACAGTTTCCAGGAGCATGTTAAATTAATTCATCCATAAACAAAACAGTCTGTGTTCTATACAATCAACTTCAGGCTTTCCATTTTTGATATATAACTATGGGATTAAGTGAGTTTATGTTCTTTCTTAAGAAAGAGCAGCTCTGCAAATCTAAAAGACACACAGAAGGCTCTTGGGAGCAACTTCCTCCCGATCAAGAAAGTAACCGGAAGAAAGAGGGAGATCCTGATACCATGAGAAAAAGCTTGCGCAGCTCCACTCTGGCTTAGGGAGATCTGTTTTTCCAGATCTGCCTGTGGGTAAACAGAGCCACCAGGGAGGAGAACGGGGTTACTATCTTATTGTTCTTAAACTTTCCACCCTTTGGCCATTTTGGCAGACCACTCTCGTGCACACTGCAACATGAGATACGAGGTCAGCAGAGTTACATCTGCCTCCAGAGGTGCTCCTGATAAGGCACTCAGATAAGGTGTTAAGGACCGCGAATACTTACACCGACATTACTTTCACCTGCTACGCTAGTAAACTCTTCCAGAAGTGTCCTGCCGTGCATCACTAAAGGTAGTCTGAATCTTGCCACATAGGACCACCGTATCAGTAATTTTCATATCCAGCACGATGTGTGTCTATGTTTTTTCAAAATATGAATTTATCTCTTCTAATCCCTAGATCTTATATGTGATGGTTAACAGCTGACTACAGATTTTCATATTTAATGCATTTTTCTAATGACTGGTCACTTGGGGGAAGGGGAGAATTACACCATTCAGAAGAGGATATTTTAATTTCAATATATATTAAAGATATGCAGATATTACATCACTAGACTTGGAATTTAAATCATCAATAATTTTTATCATGTAAAAGTGATAGCAACTGTTTTTGCAGTTTGTGACAATGCCAACTTTATGTTAGGCTGCCATAAGCATAGGAACACAAAGGGGAAAAAGTTTCAACTTTCGGTAACAGTTATTTAAATGGAGTTTTGAGTCCTTTTGGTTGCACAGACAGACCTTCCTATGTACAGTGAATCAATACGCTTCTGTCTACCTGTTGACTCTGGTAGACTTGAAGCAGCATCATTAGTTTACCCTGTAACATGCCCAGATGCAAATATTTACATTAAAATGCTATTAAAAAGCAGTCCAACACAAACTTGTGTGCTTTTGCTATGAAAACTTGAAAATGTAGTCCTGATACTGATCTCTTAAAGAATCCAGATTTTTAAAGATTCAAACAGCATATGAATCAGTATCTGAAGAATCCCACATGACATTGAAGCGAATCCTATTGGTAAAAATAATTTAAACAGCTACTTTCATTTGAATGATTAGGATTTAGGAAAAAGTATTGCCATAAATCTACTTTAAGGCTATTTTCTGTACAAATCTACTTTAAGGCTATTTTGTGTATATGTACATCTAACAGTGAAACCTAGATTTTACTGTGAAAACCTCCTAAAATTCAAGAAAATCAATGTTAAAAGGAATGTACAGGTTAAAATGAATGGTATTTACAAGCAAGAAAAAAATGACTGTACATGGTATGTAATCATCAGTAAAATCCAGTGGTGCTGGAGCTCACATAGATTACTTGCATGGCTGGATAATAAAACTGGAAATGTTTATGACCAAGGGTTATTTGTACTTCCTCTGTGCAAGATAAGGATAATTCCATTTCTTGTTCCGAATCATAAACTGATTGAGCCAGTTTTCCACCCACTCAGATTTCTCCCTCCGCAGGGCAGTCTCAGTGGATTCAGGGCCAGACTGTGAAGTTAATTGGACATATGGTCTCCAGAACACAACCTGACGAATGAACCGCCTACGCCTAATCACTTGGGCACAACTCTGAATCCCACTCCCTTCCAAAACACACCCAAGTCAGGACCTGTAGGACTGTGTCTCCAGACCCTCGAGCCCTTCCCTGAAGATAAATGGATGGGACACAAGGTTCAATTTTAAAATAGGCCTAGAGGAGGAATGAGATGTATTCATATTACCTGATAACCGATGGAGTAAAGGACTCAGAAAAGAGGGGAGGCCAGGCTCAATGCCTTCCTCAGCCTGATGGAGATTCAACCCCACATCTCCCACTCCAGCTACAAGGAGTGCAGGGATGAGGAGAGAGCAGAAGAAAGAATGCAAACTGTTGCTTCTTCCTCCTTTAGCAGCCATGATTTAAAAGCTAAGCGGCCATTACTGCACTCTAGAGGTGCCCCAAACCTCTTTATGGACTAGGTATGCTGGAAGGATGGATGAATCGTGTTTAGAGGAGCCAACTGCTCCCCACCTAGAGCTCGGACTGGGGTGGGGAAGACAGGCATTTTGGTGTGAGGTGTTTCTTGTCATCTCAAAAGCAAAACCAAGAGACATCAGGCATCTAAAAATACAGGAACACAGTGTTAACACCCGCGCTGGTTCAACCTCCAGAGCAGCTGCATACACACGGCATGAAACCTTCTTAAAAAGTAACCTTTAACATCGCAGCTATGTATGTTAAGGATAAACACCCAGGAACACTGAATGGGATAACGCTGTTTGAAATGGTGCTTAGTCATCCCAGCGACAGGACGCCCCATCCTACGCCACATAAGGAGAAATAACAAGAGTGCTGGATGACGCCACATCCTTCATCCACGGAAGATATTTATACTAAGAAGCACAAGAAAATGCTTTGTAAGTGGTCTGATGAACGCATACCTTTCCGGACCCTCACCTAGCCAAAACTTTTGCATCAAACAAACATTTCCTATTAAGCAGTTGTGCACGGCTGAGTGAGGTTGAGAGGAAAGAAGATACAGACGAAACGTGTTCGGTATTTTGAACGGGCAGCCTAGCAGGTCCCTTGAAAAAAAAAAAAAGGTGCAGCCTCATAATTTCGAAGCCTCAAATATCCGCGACCAGCAGGTAAACAGCAACATTCTGCACACCGGCGTTAGGAAACGACGCCCAAGTCCGGCCGGGTCTGACTCAGGGCCTGCGAACGAGGAGCTGGGCAGGTCGGGGCAAACCCCCCCCCCCCGGCGCTGCGCTCCCGGGGCGGCCCCAGGCACCGGCCGGCCGCGGCGCGGCTGCTCGGGGAAGCCGGGGCTCAGCGCCCTCCACCCGCCCCGGCACCGGGACGAACCGGCCCTGCCCGCCCGCACCGCCGCAGCCTCCTCCCGGACGGGCGGGCTGAGGCGGGGCAGCGTCGCTCCTCCGCACCCCGGGCGGGGCGGGGCGGGCCCGGCTCTGGGGCGGGCGGGAGGGAGGCGGCCGGGGCGGCACGCACGGCCCGCCCGCACCTGTCCCTTCCTCCTCCTCCTCCTGCTGCTCCTGCTCGCCCACCTGGCCGCGGCTCGGCCGTCCCCGCCGCGCTCGGCAGCCGCCGCCACAGCAACATGTTGCCGAGGGGAGCCTCGTCCATGCCGCCGCCTCCCAACCCCGCTGCCTATTTCCCGCCGCCCCGGGTCACTTTGCCCTCCGGCCTGGAGATCCTGCGCACCTACTCGGGAGCCGTCATCTTCCTGGAGATCGTGAGTGCGGGGGGGAAGGGGGGCGGCCACCGGCCTTCCCGCGCTTTTCCCTCCCCTCAGCGCCCCGCTCCCCGCGCCCCGCTCCCCGCGCCCGTCTCCTTCCCGCTCGGGCAGTGCTGCCCGGAGCCGGGGGCCGGGACGCGCCTCTGCCCGGGCACGGCCGAGCAGCGACCCCGCGCTCCTCACCTGCCATTTTGTGTGCGGGAGAGGTGCGGGCGGCCGAGGCTGCGGCGGCGGGAGCCGCCGGGCTGCCCCGCTCCGGCCCCGGGGCCGCTGCCTGGGACGCGGGGCTGTGCCGCGGAGGGTCCCGCTCACCTCGGCAGCGGCAGGGAGGCGTTTCGCGGGGGTTGTTACCGCTGTCGAGGGCTTCGAGCCACGCAGAGCCCCAGAGCCCAAGCTGTTACCTGCCTGTGTGCGTGTGTCCTGTGCAAACTGGTACCAGTATGGCTGATTTCGTGTGCGTGTGAGACCGTACTGGTGCACGCGGAGCTGAGGACCTTTGACCTAAGGCCGAGTATTCGGCTCTGCAGAACCGTGACACTGATTAGTAGGAGGAAAAAAAAAATCAAACCAGTCCTTGGCAGAGCTTATCTCAGTTTATTAATATTTTTTTCTTGGGGTCAGAGCTGAATGCTGTTCGGGTCATAGAATCACAGAATGGTAAGGGTTGGAAGGGACCTTAAAGATCATCTGGTTCCACCCCCCCTGCCATGAGCCGGGACATCTTCCACTAGACCAGGCTGCTCAGAGCTCCATCCAACCTGGCCTTGAACATTTCCAGGGAGGGGGCATCAACAGCTTCTCTGGGCAACCTGTGCCAGTGTTTCACCACCCTCATGGTGAAGAATTTCTTCCTAATGTCTGATCTAAATCTGCCCTCTTTTAGTTTACAGCCATTCCCTCTTGTCCTATCAGTACACACCCTTGTAAAAAGTCCCTCTCCATCCTTCCTGTAGGCCCCTTCAGGTACTGGAAGGCTGCTGTAAGATATTTAAAGACCAGCAAAAGAGTCTGGAGATGAACATCTCTGCTTATTTTGCAGAGCCAGTGTAGCTGACAGTGAGATTGCAAACCTCCGTGGAGGTACCCATACAAACTTGGAAGGTCCACCACTGGGGCACGGAGAGAATTCAGTGCTTATGCTTGTTACTGTCAAGCTTGCTAGTGTTTAACGCAGTAATGGGGTATTTATGAATGCAGACTGTCTAGACTAGACAAAGTATAAACTGGTCAGAGACAACTTTTTGTTTGTTTATTTTTTTTTTTAAACTTAGGCTATTATCATCTCTTAGTACAAATTCAATTTTGCTCAAAACCTAATTCAGGTCTAAGAAGAAAGAAGGAAAGACAGGCCTTACACAAAGAAAGTAGAGCTGGATAACAACTTTACAACTTACAATACTACCAATGTATCCTTCATGATTGGAAACTACAAATCACAAAAACTTTAATTTATGCTGATGGTTTCAACAAAGAAAGTTTTACAAGAAAACCACATTTTCACATGTAAATGTGTTTTCAAGTAGATAATAGTTCAGATGGTCTCCAGAACCATTAGTCCAAACCCTAACCATCCAGTCAAGCGAAGATCCCCACACCTACTACACCCAACCAAATCAAAGCCTAATTTCCCCAGGCACAGATACACAGACGTCCTGTACATCACCCAGGGCACCCTTTCTAGCTGCAGACATTGGGCTTCTCAGCACTGGCAGCTTTGTGCAGCACTCGCCTCAGTCACTGGGTGCACAGCGCTCTTCTGCTGCCACCAGCTCTGCAGCACAGCAGGAATTCACTTAACCCCTTCTAAAATTGTGTAAGCCTTTCAGCAGGATCCATGCTATGCCTCCAGTGTACAACACCACATATGCAATACATTGCTTCCTGGTCTGCGAGCTGGATCCCACCCTGCGAGCTGCAAAGCTGCACCTGAGCAAAGGGCTGGGAGCACGGGTCCAGGTGCTAAATCAGGCCCCGAGTTAGTGGGGATGGGAGGCGCGTTAGGCCGGCTGACCGACTGCACAGCTGACGGCCGAGCTGAAGGGAACAGGCATGGTGGGAGGGAAGTGGCACAACAGCGGGCGCTGAGGTTAGCAGTCTCTGCGGTAGACTTCTAAATTTATTTTTAAAGCAGCCTGCAAGGTTGCATATCAAAATACTGAAAACATTTCATGTGTCTGCTTCTTGTTTAACAGATGCTTTCTGTGATCCCTTCTGCTTCCTCACTGCGCATCGCTATCTGGTCTCTGAGTTGTAGACTTGCACCTGCAGCCTTGTGAAACTAGAGAAACTTTGGTTCTTCACAGCAGCTAAAAAAGGAGAACAGCTTGAAGGCTAATACGTAAACCCTGGGGAGTTTTGAATTGAGACTAGCAATGCCTCTTTACATAAATGCTGCTGCAGTGTAACACGAGAGGAACCAATTAATTTTATAGCAGGCGTCTTTTGAAAGGTACCTGTCATCCAACCTTGATTCAAAAGAAAGGTCCCTAGATCTGAAAATGTAGCCTCTGACTTTTGTAGTTGTAAATCTGTAGGTTTTAAATGGGAAAGTAGTCACATGCTTGGAAATCAGTTATAGCTGTCACTACACAGCAGGTTGGATTATGAAGTTAAATATTTCCATAATAAATGAATATACATGAGATGGCATTTACGATTTTCTCTAGTTATCCTCTCTTTCATAAAGAGGCAGGATTTGCAGGGGGGGATAGTACCCTTCTTTAGGCCAAGAGTTGATTAAACCAGACAAGCCTTAGAGTATGTAAATTCTCTATCAGCCTGTCACAGCTCAGCATCCCCAATAGACATTCGCTGCGATCAGTATGCTGAAAAGAAAACTGGCAGAGCTGAATTCTTCCCCAGGTTATGATAGTTCGTTACAACGTAACTTACAACTCGCCTTATTCACATTCTAGTTTTCTCTTTCACTTTATTGCTTACTGTGTTCTCTTTCAGTATTTTATTACAAATACATTGAGAAAGAGATGCAATTTCATTTCTTTTCTATATCTTATCTCGTTAGGACTACAAAACCAAACCCTATGAGATTGAATCCAAATCTGATGTACATCCTTGTCATGCTAACTTTAGTATATATAGAGAGATTATACAAATCTCTGTGTGATTGTACATCTCTCTACGTGTCTGTGTCAACCATGTTTTCACATTTCTTGTACTTCGCTCAAAGTAAGAGTAAAATTTTCAGCAGCAGTACGCAAGTTACCTGGGTTTGTAAATCCCACTTCCAAGACTGTTTTAAGAGCTTTTAAGAATTTCAGGGTGGCCTTGTCTTGCTGCCACTTAGTGCCTATCAATGGCACTTGGGCTCTCTGAGTACTTTTGGAGTGTTTCCTCTTGGTTCCTAAAAGTAATCGGAGGATGTGTTGATGGGTGATATTAGTTCTTAGGCAGAGGGGACTGAATAGAAGTTCTCTCCCAGTTCATCATCTGTATTCTTTTCCTTGCAGCTGTTCGGAACGATAGTCTGGATTTTGGTAGCTGCTACCCAAGTTCCCCTGCCGCTGCTGCAGGGATGGGTAATGTTTGTAGCAGTGACTGCTTGGTTCCTGTCCATTGTGTTCCTGTGTGTGTTCCTCTTCGGTTACGCAAATAGAATTGCCGTCAACTGGAACCAGACGGTAAGATTTTTAAAATTTCTTTAAGGATTCCCATTATTTTATGAACTGAAAATAATTTCAGGAGAAGTACTGATCCTAAGTCTTAATGCCTGGCCTTCTGTTTGAGCAGAAGGTTTTTCAAACCAGAGAAATTCAAAACTAGAAAGAGTATGGGTACAAGGATGACGGAGGACATACAGCACCTGTTGTATGATGGAGGCTGAAAGAGCCCAGCTTTTGAAAGGCTGAAGGAGCATACTTGTCCTCTATGAGCACATAAAATTCATGAGCAGCAGGCAGAGGACTAGTTTAACAAGGCATAACAACAAATTGGTTTTAATTACCAGAAATAATTGTAGACTGGAAATGGGAAAATATTTTCTGACTGTCAGAGAAGTGGTAGTAATGGGAGGTAGAAAGATACATCTAATACTGTAAAAGAAGTGATACATTTGTGAACACATTGTGTGATGTGGTTGTCTAAGATAGCATGGACTGGACTAAAGCACCCAGGAAGTCTCCAGTTTCTAAAAAGTCTTGTGCTGACTTTGGGGTCAGTTCCTTAAAGCTGGGGCAGCGTTGGTGCATGGCTGTTAGACCTTAGGTAGTCAAAGACAGTATAACCTGCAGTATGATACAGCTTAACATCTTTTTAGGAGACTTGATGTTTATGTTTCTTAGAGGAAGCCTGGTGAGTCTACAGATACCATTATACTCTGCTCAGCTTTTCCTCATTGTGAAGGCAAGATTCGATTCTTGCTGGAAAGGATTTTTATGGCTTGTGACATTAGTTCTCACAGACTGTACCTTCCTATTAAGGAGAGCTGTTGGCTCCGGTTTTTACCAACTGCATGGATACCTCAGATTATTGACTGCAAATTTTTATGTACTCCTTTGTTGTCATTAACTGCTTTTTACTTTGAGTTTTTAGCGCTCAAGTAGTTGATCACAAAATGGTATCACTCTCTCTTATATTACTGGAAGTGAATAATAAGAGGTGGCAAAACTGTAATGAGAATGGAATTTCCAAAGAATCTTCTGAAAGGACTAGAACTTCTAAAATATTGAAGTATGGCTGTTTGTACCTGCTGATGACCCTCACCTTCCTCCCATGCGGCTTAGTTTTCCTATTAACACTTTTCTTGATCGTAGCTGGAATTGCGTGCCTCAGTGTCAACATCTGTGGTTTTTTAACTGTTCAAGTTATTCATGCATAGTCCCTTAAAACAAAAGGACTTTAAAGCAAATCATAGAGATTCATGATTTTGGGGCTCTACCTGATAACTTCAAAGCCCCTCAGTGGAAATGGACTGGGTTCTGTTAGAACAAACTTCAGCACTTTGATAGCGAATACACATACATACAGTGTCAGCTTTCCAGCACAATACAGGCAGTAATTAGGCTAATAATGAGTTACAATTACAGACATCTTTACAGGGATTTACGCTGCGACATCCTTACAAGTTATGATGCAATAAAGCCCTTGAGCGTGTCCATAATTTAAGTAAATTAATAGTGTCCTGGGTTTCATTGAAACTGTTTGCCAATTTACCATCATGCAGTCTATTTAAGAGTTGCTGAGTGAGGACATAGCCTTTTATAGGTTGAAAATGCTATACAAATGTTCACCTTGTAACAATGTAAGTGTGTCTTACACATTGGCTACTTGATGCTGGCAGTGGTTTGTTGTGCTGTTAATTTTGTCCCCTTGTATATGATAAATTACTAAAAAAACTTTAGTTAGGAAATTGTTACATGACGGATTAAAGCTGCATCTGTGGGACTCTGTAAGTTAATCTGAAAAGCTGTCATAACTAAGTCAACATCTTAAATAAATGCAGAGTGAATTGTTTTATCTCTAATGTGGTAGCTGAAATCCAGCCCCTTCCAGTTGTCAGCAAAAATAACACTAGATGCATCATTTGATCGCTGTTTTCAGGTGCCCAGTTGTTCTATAACTTGTTGGCACTAAGTTATTTAGCAGCACTTCACAAGGATTTTATTACCTGCTGTTGCAAATAAATAATTACTAGAAACATAAAACTACTTTTATTACTATAGAATAAAAAGGTGTACCTGTTTGGTTTAGGTTGGCATGTATTTAGATAAATACATGTTTTTCGCTCTTTTATAGATTAAATTTACAGTAGAACTCAGAAAGTACCGGTCATTAGATTAGGTCAAAAATGGGAGGAGTCATGGCTTACTTATATTGGAGTATTATAGCTTCATGTAGAGATTCATAACAAATGTGGTTTAAGACTCCAGGAGTTTAAATGTAAGTTTGAAAAACAGCATGAGATTCTGGCTGCCCTGCATTTAGTAATACCTTACGTCGTAAGTAGCTCCATTGATACTAGTACAGATACTTAAAAAATAGGATGCTACACAGTGAAAAGATGGGGGAAAATGTGGAGCTTATGGAGGTACATCACTGTATTAAGCCAGATGGTATGACAAATACTGTCCTTTGCAGCCTGACTCATAACACACGCATTTACAAAATTAGATGGGAACTAACATACCACGCTGATCTGGTAGTGTTTTACATACACTTTGTGTGAGGTTTCAGTGATTGTACTAGTGTGGAGGCAAGGGAGAGTTAGGCACCATGCTGATAATCACTGAAAACCAGAAAACCCTCCCTCATTAGAACTTGGGGTTTTTGGTTATAGAAACCATAACCATACAAACATGAAACCTTACAGGTGCTACATAGCTTCACTGTAATTGCTGCCAGAAGGAAATTAGGGCTTGGCAGGAGAGTGAAGGAAATGAAAGAGTTTGTCTTCTGAAAATACCTCTCCAGTACACAATGAGCACTGTCTTCCTCGTGGAGCTATTTGTACTCCTTCGTGAGCAGCGCTGCCAGAAGTGTACAGCTGGTAACACTGACGTCGTTGCACGCTAGGTATGTAGCAGCCCAAGAATAATGGATGTCCTTGATTACCCAGGGGCTGACGCAGACCTTTCAAGCTGCCGGAATCCCATGCTATGAAATGGGTACGTCAGGCCATGGTATGGGGTCCGGCGTTTGTCACACAGTGAACGCAGTTTGGCACGGTGTGTGTAGGCGGTGGCATGAGAGGAGATGTGCGTGTCTGTCTGCCAGCCAGTCTGTGAGCCGGGGGAAGCCACAGCAGTCAGCATCTGGTGGGGAGAAGTGTCTCCCCCGGCTGCAGCACAGCACTGCACCTTCTCCGATGCTTCAGCACTCTCCTCCTGCAGTAGGTCCCTACTATTTTTTTCTATGAAGTGCAGATGTTACAGAAGAGCTGGAGGCTGAGGGAATGTGTCTTACGCCCAAAGCTTGAAAGCTGTCAAGCCGAGTGCATAAAGGCTACGCAGCCATGTCAAGAAGCCACCCTCTGCCCGCTTGCCATCTCAGTTCTGTTGATGTCAGTGGGGCCTCTGGTGACACTCCAAGAGGAAGTAATTGTTTTGAAAAAATGAAAAAAAAAAAACCCCTAATAACCCAGACAGTATGGAAGACCAGAAGTTGGGAATTACTGCAGCTGTTTTGCCAAAACTTGGATTCCCAGTAATCAGCAGTTATTAAGAAAAGCAGTATGCTCTATGACCTAACCTTAAGTGATTCTTAATTAAGAGAAAATTATTTCCTGATCTAAGTGGAATGGGAAACTGTAGTAGCAGCAGCTTATATCATAACTTATCAAAACTGACTTGGGTATGATTTCAGTAGCTTTAGCTGCTATCAAATATGGAACAACTGAGGAGTTTGAAAAGAAAATTCTTTCATAAAAAGAAAATCTCACATCTATGAAGAAACAATTCTCCAAACAGGGAAACGCAGCACATTCTCACTTTCATATCGGACAGCTAGTAGGTAAGGATGCTGCGCCGTAATTTCTAGTGCATATGAATGCTGTCTGCTGTCGTGACACTCACACGTGGTGTACTGTGAGCTCTTACTCTCGGCATGCTGGTAGTCCACTGCACTCAAGTGAGTTAAAAGCACAGGAAGAATTCATTAGTGCTGGACATAGACTATATAGTGTGGATGTCATCAAAAAGCATGCATATATGTGTGTAGAAGATTCAGAAAGGTGTCTGTGACTTTTGCAGACCTGCACAGGTGTAGGCACAAAGTGTATGGACTTGGGAACCGAGTGCAGTGGAAATGTCAGCTTTGCAGACTCGACAACAGAAGGAGATGTTGGAAGGGTATTTTAAACATTTTAAAACTGTACTGGGACATGTCTTGGATCTTGGTGCGTGGAACACTGGACTCTGAAATACAACCCGCAAAGAGATTTAGGCACCAGAGCTGCTTTTTCATGTGTTCCAGTAATAGAATCCAGAAATGAGAGTTAGATGTTTAAACCTTGTGTTCAGCTAGAATTCACCACAGAGGAGGGAATCGCCTAGAGAAGGCCAGGAGAGAAGCATATTTAAAGTCAGTCCTAACTCCCAACTTCTCAAGTCTCAGGCATTTTATTCCACAGTATCATGAACTACTTCCAAATTACTGTATTTTGGGTAGAACCAAGTCAGAAGGAGTTGCTGAAATGCCTTGGTTCTTGGATTCTGATTGTATCGGGAAGTAAACTTCAGCTATGTCAAGGCTGAGGTGTTTCTGGTTATTTACAGAAGCAAAATTTAAGCATGAAGGGGGCACTTCTGGTGCTTAAGGTATAGCTGAGAACATATTTGAGGGACTGCAAGCTTGTGTTGTACTGCTTAAATTGTGATAAAGTTGGCCTGTATGTCCCTTGTTTTTTATCTAAGCTGTATGAAGGGAGAGTTCTGTAAGCTCTAAAAGGTAGTGAATGTACATATAGATGAACACATGCCTCTTAACTTGGAAGACTGTAGGGTTTGGGGAGAGGGAGGGTTGCCCTTCACTGATTGTGTTAGTGAGTTGCTTATCATTGCAAGCAACTGTGAAAACATGTCAGGTTAAGCTCTCGGATGGATTTAATGCTGCTTATCCAAAGCTATTGTTATCAGTGCTCATTTCATGTTTCAGTGTTGGGTTGCATTTGTACTGAGACTAGAAGAGTTAGGTATGTATTGCAGCCCAGGCTGATTCTGTTATTTGCTTTTCAGGATTTTCTTTTCCATGGGACTACTTTTGTCTTTTATTTTGGAGCTTTTCTACTGCAAGCAGCAACTACATCTCTGCATTACTTTCCCCGCAAATTCAATTCCACCTCACAAGAGAGGATTCTAGCTGATCATGAATATAATATAAGCATAGCAGCCTCGGTATGTATTTTGTATGTTTGTATCTTGGGAATGGAAGTCTGTTGTAAGCCCTTGTAGCCAGACATTCAGCTTGGGAGCATAACACAAAGCTGGAATAGAAAGGGGAGCTGTGAGAGAAAGTGCTGTCTTTGAGGGTAGCAAACAGTGTCTGACAGTGAAAAAAAACATGGAATAAGCTAATGCTAATGTGATAGGTGCTCAGTTGCTACTCTTCACTATAGTGTTTTAAGTGTATGGTCACTACAGCTTATAATTTTTAGACAAGATATTTTGTAAAAGCAATATTGTGTATTAGAACAAAAAGGTAACAACTGAGCCTTCATCAAAGCATCAGGTGTGAATTTCAAGCCTGTACTCAAACTTTCAGTTGCTTTTTCTATACCATTTAGATAGTCCTGAACATGCCATGGGGCAAAACCTTGGACTAGCTCCTTGTGAAGCTCCAGATACGTACTTACAACATCAGGCATAAAAGTTAGCTGTAGGGGCCCTGCTGTCTCTTGTGGCGAGAATTGGAGTGCTTCTGATGATGGCCTAAGCTCAGACTGCATTTTTCCTCACTGTAGTTGCATCACCACTGCATCTCTGTATCTGGTGATGTGGGTATGCATAGCTGAGTCAGAAGATATACCAGGCTCTAGCTTTCTCCCTGGCTGGACTCCTGAAGGGCAAGTAGAGGTGTGCCCGTAGGCTTAACTTAAAGAACTGAAGTTACTGCTTTTATTTTTTTTGTACCATCCAGAAGGTCTTGCATACCTCAGGGAACTGGATATGTTTATTAAGCTTCTGAAACCCTCTGTGGGTATCTGTTGTCCTTAAAACTAAATACACCATAAATTTTGCACAGTAAACACCTTCAGTTCATCTTAAGATAAAACCAGATGAACATCAGGTGTAAAGTTCGCATTCTGTGTGCAAGAGGAGAATGAGAAGGAAAGGCCTTTTCTTTGGCAAGCCAGTCTCTGAAGGGGTGAGGTGGGCATGTCAGTCTCTAAGCCCAGAGTTCCTCACTATTGCCCACGTGCCAGTAACAGGCTCGAGCTCATCCGATCCCTGTGTGGCCATAAGGCACAGGACAGAGGTGGTGTCTCATAGCTGTGCCCGAACTAACGGAGGGCTTTATACTAAGCAAGTATCTCCAATTCTGCCCTGAAGTGTAGCTCTTCAGTGCTTGTTCAGTGTGTTCAGATCCCACTGAATATATGCTCACTTCAATCGTTTTGTCTGATAACAAGATACTGGGGACTCCAAGAGACCCTTTCCCCCTTCCATACTATTTTTCCAAAGGACAATTCAGTTCTTCAAGCCCATCAAATCCCTGTCAAGTGAGGGGAGGAGGAGACACTTTTGTAAATTGCCTCAGTATTTTTAATTAAGAGATGCTGGGAAATGGTGAATCAGATAACTGTAGTTTTCAGTGTCTTTGCAGTTTTTCCAAAAATATGTAATTTGAAAGTCAGGACATACAGAATAAAATTTTAATCCTTCAAAATGCTTTGTTAAAACAGTCCTGCGATCTACACGGAAAAAAATAAAAGGTTGCTAACATTTTGTCTTTTAAAATTACTTTTGTATACTGTGATGAAAAATATATATGTTCATTTTATATGGGTGATAGTTCTACGGTGTAGCATCTATTCAAAACTTTAATTGCCAAATTAACACTTGTATGGAAAGCAAGGGATAAGTTGTTATGTCACGATTGAATTTGAATGTTCCAAGAGACGGAATCCATCATTAGCATTGGCCAATACGAGAAACTGTTTTTTTCAGCAAGTCAGTTTCTCATTTCTTCCTTCTGGTTTACATTATATATTCAAGTTTGCTGTGGCATGTTCAAATCTATTCAATTCAGTTATTGAGCAGTAGCGACTTCCTGGCGTTTCCCAGGAAGTTGTTCTAATGGTGGGTTATCCGGTCGAGGAGGCCAGATTTGTAGCTGTTGCTGTGTTTCTGCAAGTAAGAGAGTTCTGCTGTCCAGAGGGACGTCTTAGTTGTTTGCTGCTAAAGGCATTCACTTGGAAACAAATCTGAGATTAATGTTTGATCAGTCTAGATAAGAGAAAACAAATACACGGTGTACATACACATGATTACTTCGTACCATAATTTATGCAGACATTCTGTTTCATATTTTATTTCAAAATGTCTTCTGAAGCAAAAAAGTGAGTTAAAAGTGGTAACATGGGATTATAACAGAGAGATTTAGAAAACTTCAGAGGATCACAAACCTGTCTTTACCTTAAGCATTTTGGCTGGGGGAGGTAACTTTTGAATCATTTGTGTTCCTGTATTCGTTTAGAATAGGAAAAAAAATCAATATAATGTGTGATTCACTTTTTATTTTTTCTTCTTTCTTTTTTTCTGTTTCTCCTCTAGATTTTTGCCTTTGCAACAGCTGTTTGTTATGGTTGCAGCACAGCCCTGGCATTAAGGAGATGGAGGCTATAGCAGTTGAAGAGAGGTTAATGCCTGAGTGTTCCACTTCAGATCAAATTAAGTGCTACTTGTCTGTTTTACCGTAATCTAGTTCGAAAAAGACTTTTTTTGCTTAAAATCTGTTTTAAAGTGCTGAAATGCAAATAACCCCTAATCAGGATTTCCTTAACAGAAAACGAGTTTCCATCTCTTCCCTTTCTAATTTTTACTTTCACTCTGTACTCATGAGAAGCATACTTCTTGTATGGTATTATAGAGCCGAGGGACAAACAGATGTGTCATTAGCAGATAACAGAATTCTAGTGCTAAATCAGAAGAGGAAGAAAATGGAAACTAAATCAACATGTTAACTGCACAGGCAGCTGAAAAGCTCCCCACTTGTTAAGTCCTGGCATCCTGGGATTGGGCCTTAAGTGTTTTGCAGCATCACAGTGCAGGTGGAGCCTTGAGGCTCCTTGTAGAGTCACGGGTTTTCTGCACACTGCTCCTTGCATGATCAGAGCCCACACTGACTTTGTGATACCGACTTAGTATATATATTATTAACTTTGATGTACAGAGAAAATATTTTAAATATCCATCCAGTGAAATCTTTTGATACTCTTTTATAGCCATATCCACCGATGGTGATCTGATCCTTAAAGCTTACTGTACTCCTTAGTAGATACAAACTGTTTGGGACTGTCAGTCAGTAGTTCATTAGTTCTAGGAATTTAGCTTAATCAGATCTATTTATACTGCAAAACAAAACAGTGCATTTATGTTGTGTTTGTATATACATGGTATATTTTTGTTTAACAGGAATATTTGCACTGTTTTACTTTGTTGGAGTACAGCTTTGTTTTTGTTACTTCAAGTGCTGCATTTGTTACTTATTATGTGAGTCAGTATCATTTGAATGGAATGTTACCAAATGGTGAATAATGTCTGACCTCAATTCTTGCGGTGTGTTATTTGTTAGATTCTAAACCTGCGGTGTTGTAAAGGTGTTTTTATTTAGACAGATGCCTATACAACATCTTACTGAAAGCAGTGGAATGCAAAGCGGTCCGCCCAGTATGGAGTTTGCTTTTGGCACGGATGACGTTTAATTGAGCCCCCCTTGAATACCCCAGTTTTATAATGACATGAGATCTTATATATAGAAAATTAATTTAACAAAACTAAATGATAGCATTGCACTCTGCTCCCTAATGCTCATGCAAGTTTGCAGACGGTGAAACTTTTTTTTATAATGCTAGTAAATAATTTTTGCTCTTGTGAATAGTGCCAAATTGATAACCTGGGAGAACAGAGGCTCCCTGTCATCTGTAGAACAACTCGCTCGCCACATCTTGCCAGTGCACCTAAATATTCTGCAAAGACCAGCAGTGACTGGGTAAGGGAAGACAGGACTTGCTTCATTCCCAGGCCTACTCATTCTACTTGAGACAACAAGGGTGTCTGCTATGAAGGTGACTTTATCAGACTTGTCAGGTACAAGGATCTCTGAGAGTCAGCCACCCTCGGTAGTGCCCTGCAGTCCCTGCTGACCCAGGACGGTTCTTATGGATGACATAGCAGTGAGTGGCAGCCCTTCTGACTACTGGAACTACTCTGTTGTCCGGAATTACTGCAGTGGGATGTTTTTGTGTATCTTCTTTTCTGAAATTTTTATCTTCCAAAGATTTTGTATTCTGGCTGATTTTTTTTTTCTAGTTCTCTACTTGCATTGAAATTGGTTTTGTGAACGTTTCATCTAGAGCCATATACTTTTAAAAATAGTTCATACTGTATAAAGTACACTTACACTGGAGTATATGGATAAAAGTATATAACAAAGACTTATGCTAAGCAGCATTAAAGTTACTTAATATATTTATGGCAGTAGTCTGGTTATTAATTCTGTGTTTTGGAAGGTATCAAAAAACTACCTTGCAACTTTGACTGACTTGATGACTAGACATATAAACTAAAGGCTAAGGTTTCTTGAAAAGGCACCATTACACTGGTGCTGGTTTTGTATAGCAGTTTGCCATGTGACACAGCATGAAGTCGAGTAAGGTCAGCTACAACGTCATTGCAAATGGGCGCTGATCTTTGGTGGTTTCTCCTTCGTCCTGCAACCTGGATGTGCACTGCACGCCACAGACTGTGCATGCTGCAGCTACCCTCTGCAGCCGGCTGGGATGGTGCGGGCAAGATCTCAGCTTTTTGCCTGTTTAAACCTACGCAGTATGAAACCCACACATGGTGTCTATTAAAAAGCTGTCCAAGTTTCACTGACATTTGTATTTAATCTCTGAGTTCAAACCCGAGGTGTAAAAATCATGATTGATGGGTGCTATTCAAGTCACTTAAGCTACTTGTAGAGGGCCAGATAGCAGAGTGTGCTTAGCGTAGCATGGAAACTGTTTGTATAGTGAGGAAAGGCTGAACTTTCCCTCTGAAGTATCGAAGACAAACAAAGGGCAGAAAAGTGCTAAGGGTAAAAACTGCAGTAATGAAGAACAGATTTCATAGCTAAAAAGGAGTGAAAGAATGGGAATTCTCTGTTAGTATGCAAGGCGTTTTGCTGTACTTTGAGGAAGATCCAAGGAAGGACACACTGGAACAAGCAGTTGCATTCTTTCAAAAAAAAAACGTATTTATACAGGGAGCTGAAAAGATAGGTGTGACTCAGAAATGGTAGGTGCATGCTGGGATGTCTGTATGCAAATACTGGTATGGGAATAACACGTAATCCTTGTGGTAGGTATTAGAGGTGATACTTGCAAGCTGATTCTAACAAATGTCGTGCCAATGTCATGCCAATCTTCAAAAAGGGCAAGAAGGAGGACCCAGGGAACTACAGGCCGGTCAGCCTCACCTCCATCCCAGGAAAGGTGATGGAGCAGCTTATCCTGGAGGTCATCAACAAGTAAATGGAAGAAAAGAAGGTTATCAGCAGTAGTCAGCATGGATTCACCAAGGGGAAATCATGCCTGACCAATCTGATAGCTTTCTACGATGACATGACTGGCTGGGTAGATGAAGGGAGAGCCGTGGATGTTGTCTACCTTGACTTCAGCAAGGCTTTCGACACAGTCTCCCATGATATCCTCCTAGGGAAGCTGAGGAAGTGTGGGCTGGATGAGTGGTCGGTGAAGTGGATAGAGAACTGGCTGAATGGCAGAACTCAGCGGCGCTGAGTCTAGTTGGAGGCCGGTGACTAGTGGTGTCCCTCAGGGGTCAGTACTGGGCCCAGCCTTGTTCAACTTCATCGACGGCCTGGATGAAGAGTTAAGAGTGTACCCTCAGCAACTTTGCTGATGGCACAAAACTGGGAGGAGTGGTGGATACACCAGCAGGCTGTGCTGCCATTCAGCAAGACCTGGACAGGCTGGACAGTTGGGCAGAGAGGAACCTGATGAGGTTCAACAAAGGCAAATGCAGGGTCTTGCACCTGGGGAGGAACAACCCCATGCATCAGTACAGGCTTGGGGTGGACCTGCTGCGAAGCAGCTCTGTGGAGAGGGACCTGGGTGTCCTAGTGGACGACAGGTTAACCATGAGCCAGCAGTGTGCCCTGGCTGCCAAGAAGGCCAATGGCATTCTGGGGTGCATACAGAAGAGTGTGGCCAGCAGGTGGAGGGAGGTTCTCCTTCCCCTCTACACTGCCCTAGTGAGGCCTCATCTGGAGTACTGTGTCCAGTTCTGGGCTCCCCACTTCAAGAAAGATGAGGAGCTACTGGAGAGAGTCCAGCGGAGGGCTACGAGGATGATGAGGGGACTGGAGCATCTCTCCTATGAGGAGAGGCTGAGAGAGCTGGGCTTGTTCAGCCTGAAGAAGAGAAGGCTGAGAGGGGACCTTATAAATACTTACAAATATCTCAAGGGTGGGTGTCAGGAGGATGGGGCCAAGCTCTTTTCAGTGGTGTCCAGTGACAGGACAAGGGACAATGGGCACAAACTGAAGCACAGGAAGTTCCCTCTGAACATGAGGAAGAACTTCTTCCCTCTGAGAATGACGGAGCACTGGAACAGGCTGCCCAGGGAGGTTGTGGAGTCTCCTTCTCTGGAGATATTCAGGACCCCCCTGGAGACGGTCCTGTGCAGCCTGCTGTAGGTGACCCTGCTTCGGCAGGAGGGTTGGACTAGATGACCCACAGAGGTCCCTTCCAACCCCTACCATTCTGTGATTCTGTGAAATCTCACTCTTCCTGGACAAAGGTTCCCCCAAGCCTACGACCTTGAAGAACACAAGCTTAGACCTCTCCAAAGAATTGAAGGAGTAAGGGACGGCATAGGGACATAATTTATGTCAATGAATTTAAGGTGAAAGGAATGAGACCACAGATACCAAATAGTGTTTTCATCAGACATCTCTTATTTGATGTGAAGGAATATCTAGGATACCACGCAGGTCCTTACTTTTAGAATCTGAAGCTATTTTATGGTGTTTTGGATACCACTGTGTAGTAGCTGCCGGTAAATAAGCTCTCTGTAAGGAGACTTTCCTTCAAAGGGTGCAGAGAGAAGCAACAGTTCGTTGCTTGTTGCTAAAGAGAAATGAAAGTGCACATTGTAGAAAGCTAAATCCTTGTTAGAACTTGCTCAGAAAATATGCAGAGCAAGTGCTTCGCAGAAGTCCTGACTCTGCTTCTGTGTCACTGAATGCCTGGAAATGATGCAGTGACACAGGTCCTGCGGTGATGATTGACGTGTTCGGGATCAGTCTGTTCAGATTCTGATGGTTTCTCTGGCTGTATACATAGGTCAGAACTCCTGAAGTGAGTAAAGTTATGCAGCTGTTATGTTAAAGTTTTCCTTTACAATGCAGCTGTAAAACACAGCTGTCAAAGGTGAGAGAGGCAGAACCAGTCATCACACAAATTTGTGGCCTTCACAGAAAGTTAAAGAAGAAGCACTGGGAAATCACTAGCCCAGTGCCATCCTTCGCTAGCTTCCAAATCCAGGTGACAGTCCTGGCTCCCACTGCACTTTCTCTAATCGTTGCGTTTTTGCATTTGCTTTATAACTTTAAAAAACATTGACATTCATTATTTTCCCATCTGAATTTGGAAAAAACAATGTTAAGAGAGCTTAAAACTCTCATCGCTTGTTTGTTCCATTTTTATCTATGTACTCTGAAATTGGTCTCTGAACACCAGTGTCCTGATGCATTTCAGCCTCCGAGTTGTACAGAAAGGCTTCCTGGGTCTTGTCGGTGGATCACGGTGAACCACGGGTTCTCACACCGAGATACAAAGAGGACATTGCTCTTTTCAATCAAAGTGAGGGCATGTTGTATTTCTTTCTTAGCTATTTTTTATACAATTGGTCATGACACATGGGTCTTTGTTGAGACACAAAGAAAACTATCAGAAGAAAAAGCAAATCCGATGTGTTAAAATCAGCAAACATCAATGGAAAGTAATTTTTTTTTTTCAGACATTGAGTTTAGCATGACTGTTCCCCTTTGTCCCACTGGGTTTAGTTTCTGTGGGTCCATTATGGTGCTTATCTAAGTCCCCTTCTAACCTGAGGAGCTCAGAATTTACTGTGTTTATCCTCAACGTGCCCCTGGGAAGAGGAGCAGTGCTATTCTCATTTCACAAGTGGGAAACTCGGAGGGAGAGACAATAAACAACTTGTTTGTCCGAGGCCTCGCAACTGGAGATCTGTGGTGGAGCAGGAAAATGAAACCTGGTTTCTCAAGGGAGAGGTCGGTGCCCTGCCGAGCAGCCCGCGCTGCTGCCGGCTGTGGGCAGCAGGGAAGCGGTACAGCGTGGACTCTGCGTCACCTGTCCCGTTTCTGTCTGTCATGGTGGCATCGCTCTGGCAATTGGTTACACCGGGTTAAAAGGTACAGTGACTGCTTGTGAAGGATTGAGAGTCAAAGGGAGGCTTTGCGTGCCAGACTGGCATTCCTAGATCAAACATGATTGTTTCTGGGTGTTCTGACCTTATATTTTTTGACTATCCAATTGTAAATAGGCTACATAGATTTCCTGTTGGAGGTGTTGATCTGCATCCTGTATCTTAAGAGAGGAAACAGGTCCTCAGGAATCTTCCTCCTATACAACATGTTTGAGCCCTAAATTCTGGGCATTAGCAAAATTTTACCCGCCTTAAGCCTGCCAGGACACAGCAACTTTCAGTTCAGAAACCTGAGCTAGGTTTTGGCAACTAACTTGCCAAGCCACCTTTCAAGGGAACACAGTGATCAAGGCAGATTATGTCTAGGTGTGGTTTTAACACCTTTCTTGCTGTGGGATTACTACAAGTGCCTGTAAAGTTTCCAGAGACTGAGGACAAAATATTCAGTGCTTACATCCAGCACATCCAGTGTCAGACTTACTGGGCCTGGCTCCAGAGGGCCTCTGGGGCAAGGGCTGAGCCCTGTGAGTCCACACGGGATGGCAGCATTACTAATCTTAAAAGAATTCCTGGAGATTTTAATCCCATCCTAGCACCTTTCCTGGTCATCTCAGCAACGTGTGCCCTATGTCACTGGGCCAGTGGTATGATACAGCAGACACCAGATCTTCTCAGAAGAAGCACAGAGGGGCTCCTCACAGAGGAAAGGATCCTTCTGCACTCCCCTTACTGCAGAGCCGGGACCTCACACATCCCTGTTGCCCTGCACAGAGGTGCTGGGGCTTCCCAGTGACCTGATTACACGCCTGGGCAGTTCTACTCGCAGTGCCCATGAATGATTAGCTTTTAATATTACCTTGCTACAGGTGTTGTTTTAGGTTCAATAAGCTTTACGAGACAAACTAATGAGGCAAGAAGTGCTTTGTTTCTGTAAACCCTTTGCTGCCTCTATTTTGTCCTCCACAAGGACCATAGCCATTTTTCTTTGCGATTTACTTTTCAAGTGGAAAACATACTGTAGCATAAATTAATAATGTAATTAATGATATCATAGGTCTTGCTATTCCCAAATGGCATGACCTGGAAGTATTTCCAGTCTCCTGGGTCCAGGTGAACACCTCAGCTAGTCCACAGCTCTATGCTCTGTACCCCTTCTCCCTGCCTCTTCCTTGTTTTTGGATAGAATGCAGGGACCTGCAGCATGATCGGGACAGGCTGGACAACCCGGAAACCAGTGTGGTGCGTTGGGATATGATTCACTGGGAAGTAGCACTAAAGGGCACAGATGGGCTTGCGATGGTTCCACCAAGATAACATACAAAGTTCTGGCAAATAGGGAAATGGGGTGGGAGGCCCACTGGTTAGAAAAGGAGGTTAAGACCTTAGTACTTGGCTACGTTTGTCCCCTGTATTAAATCTGGCATTTAATCCAGCTCTTGACTCCTTAATATACGTGTCTTTCAAACTGTAAATACCTTGGCTAGGGATCTGAAGCCCTGGGGAACCTATAGGGCCAGCTTGGAGCCTTGGGCTGTTTGAATAAAAGCCAAGGTGAATCACCTCCAGATGCTTTAACCCAAAATTCAGGAGCAGAGGGGAAGGGAAAATGTTCTCCACTTCCCAGGTCTACTTCCTACCTCAGTACCAGTTCTAAGAGCTGGAAGAAGGGCAGGAGCTTCTTCCTCTCTGTTCCCTGGTTCCAATCAACACGTGCCGTGGACGAGCTGGAGGACAGAAAGGAGGAGGGCTTGGCCAGAGGTGTCATCTCAGTGCTAAGACACGCCTGACCTGACCCACAGCAGTGACAGCTGTGCCGGGGCCAAAGCCCAAGGTTCAGACCCTGACCTGCTATAAAAAGTAAACATGTCCGACAAGGACATTGTCAGACAACAAGCCTGAGTCTTAGCTGGAGTAAATGTGCTTAGAAAAAGACAGAGCTACCTCAGAGAAACTTCATGATGAACAAGAGGCCAAATTTTGCTTTTAGTTACATAAATGCAACTTCTTTTGAAGTCCAGTTGCCAGTGAGGAATTTCACTAATGGAAGTAAGAACAGAATTTCCCCTCAGCGCTAAATACAGCTGACCTTTGAAACAAATGGTATTACAAATTCCACGACCTTGTGTCATTTGCTTTTTCTCTTAAGGATCCTGGTGCTGGGAGAATTTATTGCTGAAATAGCTGCTGCCATTAAGGGAAAAATGGCCTTTGTGCCCATGGCAGACTTAGTAAGTGTGAAGTCTCCAGGATAAAAATCCAGCAGTTGTAGAATCTTCTTATTCTGGGGGTCCTGACTCATGGGTTGTGATTGGTTTAGGGTTGGCATCATTGGATGGGGTGTATGAGATGCAAGGTCACATAAAATTCTGGAGATGGAGAACTGCTACAGTATCACCAAGTTACAGGGGTCCCTCAGAGACCCGAGAGCCTCCACTGACTGAAAGGATATCAGAAGAGAGTCGTGGTGAATTGACCTCCTTCCTATATACAGTAATTTTTTCCATTAGAGGAGGCCTCCAAAGAGAAGTTGTTACTTAGAGCTAACAGGCGGTGATCAGGCCAGTGAGTACCAGGAGGTGGAGCTGCAGCCACAGAAAGCCCTTCACTGCACGCCCCAGCTTCAGGTCCATTCTCTCCAGCCATACTTCAGGGTTTCTACACACCCGAATTTCTGCATAAGCAAAGCTGCCAGGAGTGCAATTAGGAATACTCATTGTAGCGTATGTGATTCATCTGAAAGGACAGGGCTCACATTCTCATCTTTTTGTTCTAAGCAGACGTAGAAACAACTTATCCCCATACTCCATACTTCTGTCAGCATGGTTATATTACAAATTTTAGGACAACAACAATCCCAGGATACTAACACAAAGCAAAGTCCCTTTTCTGAGGAGCTGAGAAGCAGCTGAAGACAATATCCTTCACTCTTCTCCCTACAGGACACAGCTGGATTTATTGACTTCTATAAATCATACGTGACTGAAATCCCTGGAGCTACACTAGGTTAGAGAAGAGGAAACTGGCCTTCGAGCCTTAAGGGGGTTTTGGAGGGACTGCTTTTACCTAGGGAGCTGTGAAAATTAACCGAGGCAACTCGTTTAAATGGCAGCTGAACTAGCTCATACCCTGGAGTCACTGGTGTTGCAGGGTCTGGAGATGGTACGAAGTTCTTTCAGACAGGCAAGTTCTGTGCAGGCCAGGAGGACTTCACCAGACTGAGTTGGCTCAAAGGTGGCAGATGAACTTTAATATAGTTAAATCCAGCACAATGCACCTAGGAAAAAATGATCTGTATCAGACTTGGAATTGAGAGTTACAACTTGGGAAAGAGATCTTTGAGCCATTGCTGCTGCTTCTCTGAAATCATCTGCTCAGTATGCAATGGCAAGCAGAAGTCAATAAAATGTTGGAACTCATAAGAAAGCTATTAGGAACAGGACAGAGGGTGTAATGTTGCTGCTACATAAAAAACTGTTGCCTTCTTATAGTAGAGTTAAAGGGCAAAAAAATGGCCGAGGTGTTGAAGCTGCTGCCTTACTAAGACAGAAAATACTGGGCCCCTGCTCTGGAAGTGAAGGAGGCGATGAAGGGATGTAATCAAGATTTAGAAAATGATGAATGCACTGGTTAAACCAAACCTATAACTGTTGTTCCTCATTACCTGGTATGGGATCTGGGGACCACTGCAGGCAGCTAGCAAAAGATCAGTATAAAAGAGAGAAAAGAAAATGCTTGCTTACATAGTGGGTAGTGAATCTCTAGAGCTTGCTGCCGCAGGAGCTTGTGGAGGCAGACAATACTAGCATGTTCAAAAGGAAATTAGACAAATTAATGAGTCTGTATGCTAAAAGGATGAGGCAGGAATGTACCCTCTAGTATCCCTAATCCCACAGTCACGGATGCTGTGTGCTAGGAGAAAGGGGGGCACATAACAACGAGCTTCACATTTTCTTCCTAAAGAGCATCTCTGCTTGCCACCGTTGGAAACAGAGCAGCGGGCTACACGGCTCACTGGCGTGGCCCATGGGCCATCTCTGCGACTTGTGACTTCTTCTAAATGGCAAGGTTCCGTGGCAGGATACAGCCTCACCTGGAGACTCAGCCCTTGCTCCATCGCTGAAACGCTGGGTTCATCCTCAGGCTGAGGCCTGACACCAGCTGACAGTTTAAAATCAAGCCAGCCAAATCAATATTTTTAGGAAAAGATACAACTTGTATGTCCTAGCATAAACAGAGCTGCTTGATTTGGTACAAATGAATAACAGTGTTGGCTCTTGGTCCTTCACAAGGCAGTAGAATAACAAGAGGTAAAATCAGGTCATGCTCTTATACACAGTTTTGGGAACAGTAAATGGAGGCAATACAAGATGCCCGAGTCAGCTGAGAAAGTTCTCCCTTACCCTTTAGGTACTGTTCTTCAGACTTCCCTCAAACAAGTTTTTCAGCAGTGACAAGCTGAAAGCTAATTGTCAAAGCTAAGTATAGGTACAAGATTATTGAAAAAGAAGATTCACGAAATTTTCTTGTTATCTCCCAGATATTTTCTGTCCTGTTTTTTTCTCCCCCAGTTCATTACCTTTTCTTCTACAATTCTGCGAGGGCTGGGCTGCCTGCATGCACAGGCTCATGCACACCCACACACCCACGTGCACACGCTCTTCCTCATCCCACCTGTGGTTTTCATCATCTAATTGCCAGTCTCCCGTAGCATCCTGGTTCAGCCATTCCCTCTGCTCCATTTTCTTTTTTTTGATACAGTCCCAGTTTCCTCTGTGTAGTGTTTTCAGTCCCAGTATGCCTTGCTGGTATTTCATCCCTGCCTTGTCTCATATTCCTTGTCTAATTTTTTAATATTCCCGGCTGTCGGCCACAACCAAATCATCACTTGTGCAAGGCAGAAGACAGGGTTGTAGTCATCCGAGTGACTTGAGCAGTGGGACTTCAGGTCACCAAGGAGTTACACCTTGCTGGTGGGCATGCCACTAGCACCAAGTGTTTTGTGAGGGGCCTTGGAGGCCATCAGGGACCTGCCTTTCCCTTAGCAAAACACGCAGCTGCTTAGTAATATAGCTATAGGATTGTTTTCTCACTATAGGCAAAGCAGTGCAGTTTCTCCCAGTTGTTCTTTTAAAAAGGATTGAATGACTTCTGGTGAAACCTTTCCCAGATAGTTTGGCTGAAAATTAAGCAATCAGCATGGAGAATTTCAGCCTAATTAATTTAAAATCTGGCAAATCATAAGCAATTGAAAAAGCCTTTCAAAGGAAATAGTTACGCTTCCTTAATGATAGGCAACGCTTCCAGCTGTAGCCATAGCATCTTTAACCCTTCACACCAAACAAGTCCTCTTGACACCAAAGGAACGCTGCCTTTTTTGGAAAAAATTTCAGCTGTGTGATCATCACTGAAAAATGTTTGTATTGTTATGACCAAATTTTCTCAGCTGCAATCTAAATGGCATTTTCCTGAAGTAAATGAGAATGTGGTTTGCTTTTCAGACTGTCTGAGTGAGAGAAGTATTTGCCCCTGTTGAAGTTCCCCCCCGTCCCTGAGTGTGAGTACCACTTCCCTGGAGGTCTGAAGCTGAGGACCTCCTCTCCTGCTGCCGTAGGGCAGCTCTCTTGGCTTGTCCAGCTGGGCCAGCTCACATCAGCTGAGCATCCAACCTGGTTTTAACTGAAGTTCTTTCTTTTTTAGCCTTTATACTTTGGGGCTTTTTACCCAGCAGCCACTATGAGGGTGAGGGACAACTCTGATGATGAGGGCAATGTCTCTCCCAGATAGACACGAGTATATGGGGGCAGGTGGAGGGAACAGACTTCCAGCACCAGTGTTTCAGAGAGATTCACAATGACACGCTTCCCTCAGAGAGTATCTTCTCTTCAAATACGCATTACAGGGTAGCAAGTAGCGATGGGATTCAGATAACTCCGGGTGTTCAGCACAGAGGCTGCCCAGCTTCCTGGATTGTCTTTACCAGGAGACGAGGCAGACCTGGAAAGCTTTCCATTTTCCAGCCTGCTGGCTTTAGCGATAACGTCATGTAAATCCAAAGGGAAACAAGTGACCTTCTAGCTCATGCTATTGTGCTGGTAACACACATAAACAAAGCCTGTAGCTAGAGGGGGAAGAATTTCACTGAAAACCTTTTTACCTTTTTGTATAACACTCTGGTGATAAAAGCTCTCCCGTGAGTGACTGGTGTGTTTGTCCTCCTTTCACAGAATCACACAATGGTAGGGGCTGGAAGGGACCTCTCGGGATCATCTAGTCCAACCCCCCTGCCAAAGCAGGGTCACCTACAGCAGGCTGCACAGGACCTTGTCCAGGTGAGTTTTGACAATCTCCAGAGAACGAGACTCCACAATTTCCCTGGGCAACCTGTTCCAGCACTCTGTCACCCTCAGAGTGAAGAAGTTCTTCCTCATGTTCAGATGGAGCTTCCTGTGCTTCAATTTGTGCCCATTGCCCCTTGTCCTGTCGCTGGGCACCACTGAAAAGAGTCTGGCCCCCTCCTCCTGACACCCACCCTTGAGATATTTAGAAGCATTTATAAGATCCCCTCGCAGCCTTCTCTTCTTCAGCCTAAACAAGCCCAGCTCCCTCAGCCTCTCCTCATAGGACAGATGCTCCAGTCCCCTCACCATCTTCGTAGCCCTCCGCTGGACTCTTTCCAGTAGCTCTTCATCTTTCTTGAATGGGGAGCCCAGAACTCGACACAGTACTCCAGATGGGGCCTCACTAGGGCAGAGTAGAGTGGAAGGAGAACCTCCCTCGACCTGCTGGCCACACTCTTCTGTATGCACCCCAGAATGCCATTGGCCTTCTTGGCAGCCAGGGCACACTGCTGGCTCATGGTCAACCTGTCGTCCACCAGCACACCCAGGTCCCTCTCCACAGAGCTGCTTCGCAGCAGGTCAGCCTTGAGCCTGTACTGATGCATGGGGTTGTTCCTCCCCATGTGCAGGACCCTACACTTGCCCTTGTTGAACTTCATGAGGTTCCTCTGCGCCCAGCTCTCCAGCCTGTCAAGGTCTCGCTGAATGGCAGCACAGCCTTCCGGTGTATCAGCCGCTTCTCCCAGTTTTCACCTAAGGGATTTATACTCACCTCTCCCACTGTCAAAAGAGATCCTGAAACACCACACTCTCATCAAGGGTGAGACGGCTCGCAAACACACACACTCACACACCCCCCCGCACACTGACATTGTACCGTAATGAATAAAGGGGGTGTTGCATTCACATGGCGACAGCCATCAATAAGCTTCAGGTGATGCCTGTTTTCCCGTCATGTCCTTGTCTTCCACTACCAAACAGCTACAGGATATCCCTGACAGGCTACAGGTTAAAATTTTAATAGCTGTAGAACATGGTCAAATTCTTGGACTACGACATCATTACTAGCGCCCATAGCCACTGTCAGCCTGGATGAATTTCGCCTCTTCTCGCAGCACAGGGTGCGCTGCAGCCTGTCCCGACGCAGTCTCAGGAGAGCATTTCTGGGTGTCCCCAGCCTGGCTGCTCCTCTCCCACCGATGCTGCTGCACGGCCCATCCCAGCCCGCTGGCCCCACGGAGGGCACCTGTCCCGAAGGGAGCCGGCAGCTCTCTCCACGGACGCGGGCAGGGTGTACTGAGCAGCACATCCAGCAGAAAGGGGAAAAAAGGATTTAAAATATTTCCTAGCTTTAGCATTTGAAACATATTGACTTTTCCAGTGCAATAGCGTGCCCCTTGTGGCTTACTCTGCAGCTCAGTCCAGCTCTCCCCTTTGATGTTTTGCCCACAGTATCATAAACTTCACCACAGAAAAGAAAAACAGCTCATCTCTTTGAGAGCCACGAACAAATGAAGTGGGAATGTGAACTGAAGCTGTACCACGGTTTCTGCAGCAGAGATTCTTTTATGTGGAGTGGCCTAAAGGAATACTGTAACATTCAACCAAACAGAATGATGGTCAGCCTTGCTGGAATTTGCCTGGGTAGAAATTGTATTTATGAGCAGTTTTGGTAAATTACTATGTTTTGGTAAGGGCAGCAAAGGGAAAAATACCTTCTTCAGAGCTAGACGTCTTAGTGCTTTCTTCTCTTCAGACTCCTGGTTTCAGCTATTTCAGTATCAAAGAAACCAAACTGAAATATGAAAAATGTGACTTCTGGGAAATAATCAGCTGTGGGGAGAGCAGAAGTCAGGTTTGAGAACTGTAATTGGAAAACAGTAATTTCTCTAAGACTCACTAAAATGTATGGCCAAATCCCCGGTGCCCCTTAAGTTAAAAGGGAAATGTTCTGTCTAATCTATCCTGAACACTGGGAGATTTTTTCCTCTCACTGTATTCATTTCTGTTTGTGTCATTCCTGGAAAGGGACTTCTTTTTTCGGTATCTTCTAATTTTGTTGTGGGGATTGTGGATTTTGGCAAAGTGCCAAAGTTCGAAGACTTTCAACACTGAAAGTTTCTAAGAAAGAAATTATGTCAGATAGACTCTGTTACCTCATATGACACTTGGCCGGAGATTTACTGCTGCTTTTTTTCTAGGACACTGGAAGAAAGCTACACTGTTGTTAGGAGAGCAGAGAGTAGTTCATCTTTCAAGTAGTCCTTCACAGGTTTTATCCACAGAGGATCAGAAAACTTTACCAAAGAAAATGTAGTGCGTCAGCAGTAGCAACATGCCACGTGAGTTAATTTGGGGGCATATTTTTAAACGTATGTATGTGACGTGAAAGCCTAAAAATTGCTTGAAGGACCAGCTCCTCAGAGGCCTGAATTATGACCGCTGTGCATGTTGCCGTGCCTAAATATGGATGCTCAGGACCCAAACTGGTTTCCTGACTGGATTCAGAGTGAGAGGGCAAGTAAGGTGTCGGGGTTCACAGGAGAGAGAGGTGCTCCCCAGTGCGTGGCCAGGAGACACTCCTGCGCTTACAGCTAATCATTGTAAAGGTGCCATGTGACAAAATACACTGGAAAAGGGTCCAAGAGTTGAGGAAGCACACATCAAATAACTAAAAAGCGACACTGCCACTTGTGCTTCTCCTTCTGTTCCTAATCTGCACGGCCCTGCGCAGTATTTCACCTATGCGCTATGCTCACCGTAGGGCTCTGCTTCGTCTTCATCACAGCTCCGTTTGCAAGCAAGGGCAGCGCACATCTAACCATGCCCAGGGCAGTGGTCCCCATGCTCTCACCAACACCCAACAGTGATGCTGAGGTGCAGCACAGTAGGCAATGCCCTATTTTGCTCTCCCTGTTGGCGTCTGTTATAGCTCTTGAATTTCATGTGGTTTTGCGCAATACTGGAAGACCTGGACATGAGACCAGCACTAAATGAGATTAATTCTTCCCTCAGGCCGTTGAGGAGCTCACTGGAGGAGAATTACATCACGGTGTGGGACAAGGTGTGGGATGTATCCGCAGACAGCCCTTAGGGGGAACAATTCTTTCAAGGTAAACACCCCCCACCTCAGAGGCTACCTGCAGTGAGGTGTGAGACTTGGTGCGAGAAGTCCTGCACTATCAAGCAGGGCACGAGCTATTTATTCACCTTCTCCCACCAATAAAGAAATGCTGTCCTACATACTGAGCTTATGCCTGCCCTGTCGCTCTGCAGATGGACTCTTTGTTGACTCGGTAGGAAGCAGACCATGAAATCCCAAAGGACTATCTCGGAGGATGCCTGCACGCTGTCTGCCAGCCACAGGACCTCACGGGGATGAGAAGAAGCTCCCTCCACAGAGTGTGCCACACTCTATCCCCTGACACCTCGTTGCTCTTTTGCAGAGTATTCAGTGATGACCCCAGTAGCGATCCTTTTGTGATTTTCAGTTGAGCAAAATTCCCATTGTACAGTCAGCCTTTAGACATTTCAGGGAAATATTTTTATTAGTAGGGACAGAAATTAGGCATGCAAATCCATTCATTAACATGCTCTGGCTTTTCCAAAGCATCTCCCCATCCAGGTTAATCAGAAGCCATGAGAGGGAAAGGGGGCTAGAAAAGTGCATTTCCACAAGGAGTCTCTTCATCATTTTTCTGCTCTAAGGCTCAGCATTTATATGATGTAAACCCATGCATATCACATTGCACTGGAATGCCCAAAAGACATTTTTGATGATCACTTGGACTCTGTGATGCTCCAAGGCACTAAATGTCCCAGAATAAAAAGCAGAACTGGGATGCCAATGGCAAAGGCTCCGGCACAGGCACCTCGGGAAGGCTACAGGTGTGCCTTTCCGACGAGTCCTCCCAATGAAGTGCTGAGTACAAGTCTGCTTGGCTAGCAGGCGTGAAATTTCACCACAGAAATGTATACAGGCATAAACTGCAAGCCTCTGGCAAGTCATTTCTGTACAATTTCCCTGCCAAGTGCTCATGCTGGGGCTTACACCGACGGCTCTGCACACAAGTCAGAACAAAACCAGCTCCCAGTTCCAACATTAGTCCATCCCCACATGGCTTTTGCTGAAATCACCTTATGTGTCATGGCTCCTTAGTATTAAGCACAGTCGTTACAGCTGAGAAGACCTAAGATTTATCGAGGCCACAAGCTAAAACCCCAGAGCAGGTTTACACACACCAAGCCAGCTCCCCGCGGGAGCGGTGACTCCCCCGACACATCGTCACAGCACATGTGGGTGCCACCTTTCCCGGGTGGATCTGACACCTGGGACTGGGAGAGGTTCAGGATTTGCCATCTGGTCAAAAAACAGAGCAGAGGGCCAGTCAGGAAGGTGCCAGATAACCTGCGTCCTACAGGGGTGGTGTGGCAGAGGACTTCCAAGCCAAGTGACAGCAAGACACAGTGTCCAATAACTACAGATGAAGTCCTTGGCATTTGCTAACGTCTTTAGAAGACGCAGTGAAGAAAATCATCTGGAGAAGCAGATTTATGGCAAGTGGCTATCATTTACAGTTTATTTTTCGGTAAGATTTCATCCTCCATCCTGTTCATTTTCCTAAACAGTTTAAGCCATTTTTTTTTTCCAGTCTGACTGCTTAGCCAAGATTTGGAGCCACAAAGGGTCATTTTCCTTAGGATGAGAGACTGTTAATAAGAGTCAAGTATGCACTCAGGGAAAAATGTATTTATAAAAAATTGGTTTTTTTTAAAAAAAGCTCATTTTCACTAAACTCACAACTGAAATAAATAGCAGCACCCAACTACCCCCCACAAAAATCTGCCCCCCAGCAAGCTCTCAGCTCAGAAGCCCACACCTCTGCCTCTCTCCTCCTCTCCCTGCCTTTACTTTCAATGTCCCCGTGAGTGGCTGCCGGTCTCCAGCATGCCAGCTACATTTCTACTGCCTCAAAAATGCAACATCTCAGAAAGTTTCTCTGACACATGCAAGGTGCAGCTCTCAATCTCCCACACTGGTGGTTATCATCACGGGGTCCTGCTTGTGTTCACTCTGCCCTGCCTTTTGCAGTGTCACTCAAGGTGGACCCAGCACTGTGTGTGCATTTCTTTCAGGGGGATGCTGCACCTACTGTCAACCCTGAGCATACTGGGGAGAGCTAAGTCTACTGGCCCCCCTGCGAGAGAATCTTGGGACTTCTGTCAAGAAGCCTGGGAAGTGCTATTTGATCCCTAGAGTCAGTTTATGGATGCATGTTGTGTCTTGCCTCCAGACTGATCATTTTTGAAAACAATCACAGGTTGGTAGGATTTTCAACATCTTCATTAATGGCCTACTGGGATGAGGGGACAGAGTGCACCTTTGGCAAATTTGCAGATGATGCAAAACTGGAAGGAGTGACTGATGTCCCACAGGGTCATGCTGCCATCCACAGGGACCTGGACAAGCTGCAGAGTTGGGCAGACAGGAACTTCTTGGGGATCAACAAAGGGTAATGCAAGGTCCTGCCCTTGGGGAGGAATAACCCCAGGCACCAGTACACTCTGGTGGCCAACTGGCTTTGCAGAAAAGGCCCTGGGGATCCTGGTGGACACCAGGCTGACCATGAATGCACCATCATTGGAAGTGTTCAAGGTCAAGTTGCATGGAGCTTTGAGCAACTTGATCTAGTGAAAGGTATCCCTGCTCATGGCAGGAGGGTTAGACTGGACGATCTTAAAAGCTACCTTCCAACCCAAACCATTCTATGGTTCTGTCATCCTATGAGCCAACAAAGAGCCCTTGCAGCAAAGAGGCCACCAGCCTACTGGGCTGCTCTGGGCAGAGCACTGCCAGCATGTCAAGGGAGGTGATCCTTCCCCGACATGCTGGCAGGTGATCCTTCCCCTCTGCTCAGCCCTGGTGAGACACATCTTGGTACTCTTTCCAGTGCTGGGCTCTCCAGTACGAGAGAGACATGAGCATGCTAAAGTGAGTCCCAGTGAGGGGACGTGAAGATGATTAAGGGCTTGTGGCATTTGACACACAGGGAGAACCTGAGAAAGCTGGGACTGTTTAGCCAGGAGAAGAGAAAACTCAGGAGGATTCACTGATGTGTATAAATATCTGACAGGGAAAGTGAAAAAGACAGAGCCATGCTCTTCTCAGCAGTGCCCTGTGACAGGACAAGAGGCAATGGACACAATTTGAAATACAGGACTTCCATTTAAACATAAAATCCCCCACTTTTTTACTGAGTGTGGTCAAACACTCAAGCAGGTTCCCCAGAGAGGCTGTGGAGTCTCTTCCACCCTTGGAGATATCCAACTCAACTAGATACAGGTCTGAGCATCCTGCTCCAGTTGACCATGCTTTGAGCAGGGTGGTTGGACCAAAGATCCATAGTTCCTTCCAACCTCAGCTATTCCATGACGCTATGACTTTGGCAACACAGGCAAAGCAAACCTCAACAGTGGAAAGGCTTAAATGAGACTTAACTTACACTTACATGGACTTCCTTCAGGCATCTAAACAGCAGACCATGTTGTTTTGTCAACTCAGGTGATCCTCTAGCAGAAAATCATCTTCTTAACAGCAGGACCCATGTAGCACTGTCTCAAGGTAGGCCCAACAGGATGGGGAGCCATTGCTCAGTGCTACAACACAGAAATTTCAGACTTGCTGAAGAAACCACAAGCCACAGAAATACAGAGCTGTTGAGTACGGAAGGCACCTCCTGAGATTGTCTAAAGAATCCCTTTTCTCTGCACACATGTAGCCAGTTTGACATGCTAGATGTACCATATATGTGCTGCCACAGGCAGTGAGACTTGTCTCACTCACTCATCACAGCAAGATCCTTCCATGCAGCTTTGGGTCTGGGTGCTAATGGAAATCTCCCACCCATATGTCCTACTGTTGTCCTCAGAGTGCTTTGCAAGTCATATTCGTTTCAACTGATACATCTTTCTCTGAGTATTTTTGGGGATTCTTTCTCTTAATCTTTTCAAATCTCTACCATGGAGGGGTTTTCCTCTCTTTTTTTGTCAAGTTAGGATTGTATATCACCAATAATACTATTTGTCTCTCCTGGTCTTTGATCAGATGGCTTTTCTTCAGGTGTAAGCATTTAATCTCTTGCAGTAACTCCAAAGTACTCAGAGGCTTTGTGTTAGATGTCCAATAAAGAAGTGAAATTTAACCAAAGAAAAACACTGATCCACATTTTCTGTATTCCTGACATCCAGCGAGTAAGGGCACAGAAATGTTTAACCTGTTTCTTTAATCATATGAAGCCTGATCCAGTTCTCTCTGACGAACGTCATAGTCTTTCCACTGACTTCCACATGTCTGGAGCACATACACAGTGTATGTAGTGTATCTCCACCACATCAGTAACTCATGGAATTTTCTCTTAACCTTTAAAGAATATATAGTACATTTTACATATGCATATACACACACATATATAAAAAGAGTATGATTTTACTGCCATGGCTAGGCATAAAAGTAATCGTTAGGAAGTCTTACCTTGTACATTGTGCCTACTCCAATACTGAAGTCTACAGCAAAATCCAAATCTGTAGAAATGAAGGGAAGCCATTATTACTTTTTCTATGAAAATACTATTTTTATTAAAAGCAGAAGGTAAGCTGAAGGCACCAATCCTCTTTAAAATAAATTGGGTTTTAGCATCAATAGTGGAAATATATACACTGTGGCTGGGATATGTCTAGCACCTCTCCCATCTTTTCTGGCTGTCCATAAATAAGAAGTTTAAGGCCAATGACTATAATCAATGAATGATCTTAATGTTCTGCTCTCAAATTGTTTCCATTTCACAGGAAGTTCAAGTTTCCTTCAGTAAGTGGTTTATACTTTCCCATGCATTCTTACATTCTAGTCAAATCTATTTTATATGGATTAAACCTTAGTTTATTTATTGGGGAAGAACAGGAATAGCAGAGAATAAAATAGTTAGCATCTCCTTTTCTCCTGCCATTTTGAACAGCGTATGTGCATCACTGCTTTCAGTTTCTTGGGTAGATAGTGCTAATTTCTGAAACAACAGCCTTACACGGGTTTAGACCATCTGAAATGCAAGTCTAAGATGAGAAGTGATGGCAAACCTTTGCAACCGCAGAGTTCCCTACTGCTTTCCGTGGAGCTCTGGAAGGGGCAGCAAATCCCTGTGCAAGCATCAGATCCCAGAACTGGATCCTCGATTGTTCCTGGCAGGGGGAATTCACCAGCTGGCATCTCAAACTGTGGAAGTGTGGCACATTTTCCTGCTCTTCGATAGTGTCAAAACCTGGAACCTCAAGGACTGAAAAATACAATGGGAAAAATAAGACAGGTCAACTGCTCCTAATGAGTCTGGTTTACTACGTGTAAAGAAAAACATCACCTATTTTACAAAACCACGTAGTTATTTTTCTGAGAAGAAATTTTCTCAACAAATTAAACACCTTCTGCTTTACAAGGAACACAAACCTCTGTTGACTGTAAATACGGGATAACCTGCTGAAACACTGAAGGAGATAAAAACCTAAGCATTCCTGCTGGAGTGAACTCTAGAAATTGAAGAGCTGGAATTTTCCACATTCATTTTATTAAAATTTGTCCATTATCCATAATGAGTCCTTTATCACTGATTTACTTCAAACACTTGCTGGCATTTTGGTACCGGCTCTAGGAAATTCCTCCGCTTATGCTTGCCATTTTCTTTCCACTGGTCTAGAGGAAGGTTTGTTAACAGTCTCCTTGCCTACTTTTATAATCATTCACCATGTATCACAAATATTTAATACTTCATCCTGGATTCTGGTTAAGTGCTCAGTACACAAACTCCAAGCTGTAACCCAGATGCTTGACAGTGCTGGAAGAGGAGACAAATTGCTCCCACCTATGGGTCCAGGGATTTAGAGCTGAGGTACGATGGGTGGTGGAGCTGTTACCAACTGTCCCTGAGGTCCTGCCCTGGAGGAAGGATCTGCTGAATGGTCAGAGCCGGCAAAAGCTGCTGGGAAAGGCAGCTATGGAGAAGAGCTTAAATTCATGTATCGCACAGGTCCCCTGGCCATGGACTTGTTGTGGAGGAAACAGGAAGATGGAACGAGTTACCGGAAAGTCTTTAAGAAATGCAGCAGCTGGAATACTTACTTGAGATATATATAAAATTTATATGTATTTTATATATATATATAAAAAAGAAAAACCAAGACTGTAGAAGCCTACTTCCAGCATCTTAAACAAGGGAATTCCCAATAATAATGCATCTGTTTTTACCCAGGATGTCTGGGAGACTGGAAAGTCTATTCAGCATTCCACATCATCCGAATGCTGTCTCACTGCTGTCCCCAAGCAGGGAGGTGATCTTACCTGCACAAAGCACATCACTTCAGGTTTTGTTCCTGGAAAACAGACGAGGGATATGGGTGAAGCAAAGCCATGCTTGGCTTGCTTACCCTAAACCTGGAGAAGATGAGACTTCAGGGCAAAAAAAAGGAGTATTCTTGGCATCCACTTCTGGGAATTTTCTTTAAAATTCCTCCCATTTTTTGTGACTTGGTCTAGGCCAAGAATAAGAAAGAAAGAAATGTGCTCCTTGGGAGTATTTCAGTAATACCTAGCGATAACTTGTCTCTGGCAGAGATTATTTCAGCAGGATCCAGAGAGGATTTAAAATCCAAACAGAGACAGGAAAGCAGCCCAGCACTCCATTTGGATTGGTGGCAGAATTAATTCAAGTGTCTCGGCAGCACCAGAGAGCTCTCGCCAAATATCTCTAAGATGCCATTTTAACTTGGAATTGTATTGTGGCTGCTCCTTTTGAGAGCCTGCAGGGACTTAAAGGGACGTAAGCTACAGAGACACTTTCCTGTAGTGTGTCTCCAAATCTCAGTAGTACACAACGAATGAGGAGAGAGCCAGGGAGGCATAACCAGTCCTCTCAGTCCTCTCAGCTCCTTGTTTGCTGAAAAAAGATCTGTGGCAGTACGTGCAGTCTTGACACTGCTTCCAGGGTTTTAGCCACGAAGGTAAGTCAGTGTGACAGCAGAATAAGGTTGCTATGTACACATAAAAGCTCGAGGAAATGGCTCCTGTTATGGGATGCTCAGGGAGAGTGAAGTTATGGGCCATCTTGTAGCCTATGCCTAGAGACAGAACCTGGCCTTGCCGCGTTTTCTGTCTTCATCTTTTCAGAATCTGGCTCCTATTTCTGTGTCCGGTCTGAGAACATACCAGGTAATGCATTTTGCAATTCCACCACCTGCGCTGTGAAAGGACAGGCGTAGGCGTGGGTGCGCGTGTGGATTTCTGCAGGTACGGCGGGAGGCGTGCTGTCGCTTCTGACGTTTTGCGCCCAGCGCTGGCAGAACTCCTCCCAGCTACAGCTCGTGTAATCAGAGGCGTGAAAAACTGAGTCTTTAATTAAGAAAGCACTGAAAACACAGGTCTCTAGATCGGATGCTTATCAGGTACATGCCACACTCCCACTACCAGCACAATCATGTTACTAATCTATTTGCAGAACTTGATTTATGGAGATTAATAAAACAGCCAAATTATGTCAACTTATGGCAAAACCCATGTATTTTTCTTTCAGTTCAGATTCCAAAAGGTTATTTTCTTTCTCATAAGGCTATTTTTAATGGCAGATCATATGTGTACTTTACCCAGCCCTGCACAGAATGCCGGGAGAGCTGAAAGCACTGCGATTATGTGACCCACCAAAAGGTCAAGCAAAAAATATATATGGTGCTCACTGATATTTATTAGACATTTCTGAACCTGGACAAAGCCAGGGTATCACAGTGATTACTCTTCTTTCTTTGCACTTTGTGCAGAAATCCTTGTTTCCCACTCTATCTGTATCTTCATATCTGCCTCAATGTTAGCTGGAAGATCCCGGTGTCATCTGCTAGCAAACCAAATTCTGTTAAAACTCTGCAAATATTAAACACCATGAATCTTGGCTGTCTATATTCTCACTGTTTCTTCTACCATTTCCATAAACATTAAGCACTTCAGGTTGTGAGTAGCCACAGACCTCTTGGTTACATCTTTTCTGTTTTACAAGTCATAAGGCTGGGCTTTAGGCCAAACTCAACACCCATCCACATCATTTGCCCTCAGGAGTATTGCAGAGTCCTTTCTGAGACAATTAATTTGATTCTTTTAAGTGGGACAATCCCTGGCTGTTTGCTCTGCTTTCAGGTATATTGAAGGTAATGGGCATCAGGCTTTGGCGCACCCTTCCTCTATGCTTTTCCCCCTGTGGTGATACCACATGGCTGACAGCAGACAGAAAAGTCACCTACTGAAGACAGTAAGCGGGGAAATCTTTCTTAGGATATCGCCTGATCCAGCACTGAGATACATAGATTGCTGAAGCCTCTGTTCAGGTTTCCTGTGTCTCATAAATCCAGATTAAATCAAAAGCAGTATATATAGATATAAATATATATACCCATTAGTTATATCTATTATAGATAAATATTATAATATTAGATCTATATAATATTATATCTATATAGTGCTGCATCCAGCTCTGGAGCCCCCAGCACAGCAAAGACATGGACCTGTTGGAGCAGATCCAGAGGAGGACCACAAAAATGACCAGAGGGGTGGAACACCTCTCCTATGAGGAAAGGCTGAGAGAGCTGGGCTGGTTCAGCCTGCAGCAGAGAAGGCTCCAGGGAGACCTTGTAGCAGCCTTCCAGTGCCTTCCAGGGGCCTACAAGAAAGCTGCAGAGGGACTTTTTACCAGGGCATGTAGTGATAGGACAAGGGGTAGTGGCTTCAAGCTGAAAGAGGGCAGATTTAGACTAGATATAAGGAAGAAATTCTTTACAATGACAGTGGTGAGGCACTGGCACAGCTTTCCCAGAGAAGTTGTGTCTGCCCCCTCCTCCCTGGAAGTGTTCAAGGCCAGGTTGGATGGGGCTTTGAGCAAACTCGTCTAGTGGAAGGTGTCTCTGTCCGTGGCAGTGGGGTTGGAACTAGATGATCTTTAAGGTCCTTTCCAACCCAAAGCATTCTGTGATTCTATGATTCTCTATATATACACATAAATACATATGAATTTGCAGGTCTTGGAAGCACAGTGGGATATAGGCTTGTTTCTAGACTGGGTCGCTTAGGTTTAATGTTAGTGCAGGCATGAGAGGAACTCTTCTAAAATATCCTTCATCTGACCTTTTGGACCAAGGATGATGTTACCAGAAAATCCATTTATAACAGACATTGGGAAGGGGAGGGACTCTAAGCTCTGTAATGTGTGTTAATTAAATATTCCAGAACACTTTCCGGTAGCAACAAAACAAGAACTGTGATGGCACCTGTGCATTTATTATTTTATCTGAATATGTACATTTCTTTTGCTAGTCAAAGTAGTCATTTTGCTAAATTCATCTGGTTCCGCTATCACTTTCCTCTACGCAGTTAGACTTTGCTCCTGAAAATGGTTTAATCTTGGGCTCTTCATCCCCAGAAGGAAGAAAGAGAGGTTCTGCAATCTGACAGCAACCACAAACTAGAGCCAGTGCCTGGTTCTGCTACTTGAAGAAGTTTTAAAACATAAGGAGAATGTAACTGTGTGCCCAAAACAGATTAATAAATGCCCAGTGAAAAGACAGGAGCAAAGAAAGCTTGACCAGGGATACGACTGGGACCTTGCTACCTATGGGCAGAATAAGGGCTCAGTGATTGCAAAACTGCTGTTCCAGAAAGCTTATTTTAATTACTGGTTTCACATGGCTCTTGTCACTGACGAGGCTTGAAAGAAAGGACAGTTAAAGAGAAAACAACAAGATGCATTTCATGTTATGGTCAAGTGGTTTTGTATTTTGGTGAGTAATATTTTCTTCCCAGATCCAGGAATTAATTACTAAATATACTTACATTCTGAATTTCAGAGTCTAAGAACCCCAGACTCCTCTAAACCAATGAAATCTGCTTGCCTGGAGACTTAAAACTTTCTATTTGAAAAGCTGGATTTTTCAGACCAAAACTCGAAAAATTTGTATGCTCATATTAATCCATCATGTGTATCACACTGCAAATTTAAGCATGAACCTGTCTCTGAAAAGACTGAAGAAATTCTTTTAGTAGTTCTCCATATTATAATAGTTTTCCACGTTTCTGCTTCCCGTCCTGCCAGAAGGATTGGCTAAGAAACTGTGTGTACAGCAGTCCTCAGAAAAATACAGTAGCTAGCTATAAACCTCCAGGAGCTGAACAGTTTGAACATCTAAACTTCTCTATATTATTCAAATTTCAACGCGATTTTCATTCCAATTTCTTTCTCACTTTGATCTTCTGTATCTGATCCCACTGAAGTGACTTTGAAAGATACCACGTAGACATTTTTGACACATGGGCGTGATAGAAGAAAGAGGAATGCAAGCCTATTGTCTTATGGAGGAAGAAGTACTGATTTAATTTTTATTTTTTTATTCCATCAAATAGCTAGAGGGGGATAGACACAATTCATCAGCACTTGATTTAAATTGCTGTATCTTCATTTTCTATGTGAACCAGTCCATGCTTATTCCTGCAGGTATGCAGACAGCATACTTATCACCAAATGCTTCAGAAATATGTGGGCGTAGTCAACATCTGCGATTGCTTTTGCTGAATGCTTTGGGTTGTCTCAATCTTCTCATAATAGAGGCAAAGATAAACACCTTTTGCTATGTATGTCAGGCAAGAAATGCACAGTTATAATAAATTCAATTTATACTTGTTTCATCTTTTCCATTTTAAAAAGCCTAAATAAATATTAACTGTTGAATCCCACCAGTGTTCCCCTGAAGAAAGAAAGTAGATAGCTTTACCTCCATTGCAAAGACTGGAAGACTGAGGCAGAAATATATCATATCACAAAACATACCCCGAACTGAGAATTCATACATCTGTACCACTTTATCCTGAATACTCAGCAGAGTGGATAAAATGGACCTGTATTTTCCAGGAATGCCATAATGACTCTTCATAGAGATATATCGGCATTTTTTATGCAGAGCAAATAGAACGGAATAAAAGTACATCAGGGCTCATGACCACACATATTCACACTTCTGAACAGTAAAAGTATTGTCCACTGCTTCTGAAGTCCATATCAACTCTCTCTTATGCAGCCAGTTTGCAGTTCTGATTAAAACACCCCGCAGTCCATTTTTGTTTACAACTTGGCACGGAGATATTCTTTGCTCTATTTGTGACCTACCCACAGAGTGCTATTTCAACTAGTTTGGCCTGGATGATACTTTACCCAACAAAGAATAAAGCCTTAGAACAAGGTTATGCCCAGCCTGGAGCTACTCCTTATGTCTCACTTTTTAGAACATTACTGACATTGATACAGAAGCAAGAGGTTGATTATTTTGTCCTCCACACCACTGTACGATATTGCTCAATATTCTTTGAGACATGGACTTCTAAGAAACATGTTGCGTAGGACAGGGGAGACCTTTGCGTGCCCTCCCGTTGCATGCCCCAGCTCTTCTGTGGTTTGTACATCTCTGCCGGTGCCTCTGATCAGGGCACCGCTCTGAACTGGATACGCTGAATAATTTACCAGGCAGGGGAGTGCCGTCTGTTCCAGCTGCTGTACAACTAATTATGAACAGATGACACGCACAGGTGCTCAGCTACCAGCAGCAGAGGTTTTTTAAGTAGAGGGAAGGATCTGTGAACTCACAAATTCATACAGGCCAGAAGGGAGTGTTACAATTGCGGTCTACCCCAGGCTCGTGTATGCTGCAGACTTTCTCCAGACATTATTCACATTGTGCCTAAGCGCTGAGAGAGCAAGTAAAGGTGGAAATAACCCTTTTGCCCCCCTATCCTTATTTGGCTGAGGCCCACCATCTCCAGAGGACTCAAGGAACAACTAAGAGTGAGAGGTGTCCCTGGGTCTCCACGAATTCTTCTGCTCCACTCGGGAATGGGCTTGAGCTGGGATTTTGCTTGGATCCCAGGGAAAACTGAAGATGTTGTACCCATAGCCAGATTACACACAGATTATATATATACATATATATATATATATATATATATATATATCTCCTGTGGTGCAGGACTAGCCCCAAACCCTCATCACCTCTCTTTGCAGTTTCCTGGCTTTTGTCACCTTCCCCTAACACTCATCCACTTCTATAGTGGCTTCACTCCAGAGGCAGAAACACTGAACTGAGACAAACAACTGAATTCATTCAACATTTCCTTCTTGTCACATATTTTTCCTTAGAAATGAAACTAATAGGCAGTGTGGGAGGGGAGGTCTATCTCCCACCTAAATTCCTGGGTGGTTTGCTAACCTTGAGTCAGATATACTGAGACCCATTACATTTCCCCCCAGAAGGAGACAAAAACCCCAAAAATTTTGAAGTCTGATGCTACAAATATGGCCAGAGTGAGATTTTGAAACTCTGTCAGCTTCATTTCAAGCAGTTAAGATCTAGTGTTCTTGTAGTTCAAAGGTAAACTTCACGGTGAACATCCTTAAATTAATTTGAATATGAGTTTAGACATACAGTTACACACACCTATTTTTAAGGACAAGGATATTGATCTTGGCAAGGCAATAAATTCCAGTAATATCTCGTGGCAGAATAAAGCCAAGACAATTCAAACCCGTTTATTTTTTGTCTTCACAAGATTTTGCCAAAACCCATCATTTTGTTGGCCACATAATTCTGATTTATATTCAACAAGAGTAGTAAAAAGCTTTTACAGAGGAGACATCCAGAGTGACATTTTCCTATAAATCACACTGATTTTTACTGCCACAAGATCCCGCGGCTCGACTTCAAATACAACTGTGCTGTAAACTGCGTGGATGAAGCTGCATTCCTTCTGAATGAGAACCATGTTTCCCTTTCTCAGTGAGTGACTCCACATTCCTATCAGTCTCTAGCAGATAATAACAATATCCAAACAAAGGCAGTTTTCAGACCTGGTAGAGCAGCGATGGGAAAACATATTCGAAGCTGGTGTCACTCTATACAATATCATTCCTTAAAAAAAAAAAAAAAATAAAAGGAGCTAGACAAGGTGCATACTGGATAGTAAGTTCTTTTTCTCATGTTTCTGATGATGTAGTTTTGGGGGGTAAATTTTCCTGCTGGTGCAGTATGGAAGACTATAACTAGAACCAGAGCAATATTTACCAGCTGACCTGGAACATAGTACTCCTGAGATTGATTTACTCACGTAATCCTCAGGGCACTTTCATCAGGTAAAGGGAATTGGGAAATACCTATATTCACTTCTTAACCTAACAAAGGAAAATCCATCAAACACTGTTGCAATTGAAGTAACACTAACCTGTTGCATACTGTTAGGCATTTATTTCCCAAGAAGGGCTGACATTTCCCTTCCACAGCCCTTTCATTTCGTTGTTTCGGAACCATCCCCACCAAAGCCAGGTGCATGGAGCTGGGTCAAGAGTGCAGTGTTCTGATCTGACTCCAGATTAGGTTTAGGCAAAGGTCCATTTGCTAAACCTAGGATATGCTCCTGCTGTGCCAAAATCTCACTGAGAGATGTGGTGAGCCTGCAGCCATATCCAAAACAGAATCTGAAAATGATTTTATTGCAGTCCATCAAGTAACCTTTACTTCCTAACTCTATACATGTCACCTGAGCTCAGGTGACAAGGGTTCCTGCTCCTAGGTTATATTTTTCTGAGGACCCCAACTCACTTCTGAGGCCATATGTTCAATGTGCCCGTGACTCCCTTCTGTGCCAGGACAAGACCCGGGTACGCGTGTCCATCCCCCCAACCCACTTCCAGGGTGAGAAAGCCAAAGTGCCCACGGTGGAAGAGAGTCAGGAGGTTCACTCTGCCTCCGCGCCAGGAGTCCAGGACTGCATGGACGGCAGCCTCGCTCCAGAGCTGTAGGCAAACGCAGTTTTACCACTGGTGTCCCCCTACTTGCTTTTTTCCCCCCCAAAGGCACAGCTTCTGGGACAGCTGGCTTCACAGGATCATCTGCTAACCGGTATGGCCAAGGAAAAATTGAATCTAAAAGACACAAATATAAGAAAGGAGTGAATAAACACATTTTCTAATGACAATTCAAAAGCCACTTACATGTTTGATGGTGTGTGGATCACGTTTATTTATAGTTTAAGTCTAAAGGATGGCAGTCCTGAATCTCTGCTTCACAGTGCACTCTTCATCCCAGCCTCTCTCCAGCACATAGTGCCAGATGGAAATGGGAATTGTGTGAGAATGCAAGCTCAGGATCCTCCGAAAACCTCTGTGTGAATGGAAGAAGGGTCAGATTTAAATCTTTAGTTGTGCACAATTTTGGGGTGGGGAGGAAATGCGTTTGTAGCAGAGTGCTAATAAAAATCTAACAGCTGTAAACTGCTGGTATGTGTAGAAAGCTGTCCTTCTACAGCTCTTTAAAAAGAAGAGCCACTTTCCCTGCTCATGCAAAGATTATCATTGCTATATATAAGCAGAGATAGGGGGCTTTTTATGATTTGCACATCAGTATGAAATAATATTCCCATTTCCCTTTTCAAAGAACTTCTTTTCCACTTCTATGAATATAAATGCATAAAAATCAGGAAAATCCTGCAGGCTAAACCGGCCTTGTGGGGGCCAAGAAAAGAAACCTCTCTGCTGTGAGTGGGTTGGCAGCATGGCCAGAGGAAAACAGCGCAGCTGCCTCAGTCACCGGTGGGGCACACAGCAAGCTTTCCACGCAGCCCTTCTGTTTCTAGTTTGCTTTGAAAAAATAGCAATTTACAAAATATCAATTACGATAGTTGTGGAGGAATGCGAAAAGGTTCAGGTTTAGCTTGCGTAGAGCTGCAGAGGAGTGGTTGCTTCTCACCCCTCAGACTAGCGACACACTGTTTTCGTACAGCTTTTCTCCCTCCTGGCTCTTCAGGAGGCCAGATCAGTAGAAAATGATCATAGAATCATTAGGAGGAAAAGACTTCTAAGATCAAGTCCAGCCATCAGCCCAGCACTACCATGCCTACTATGCTCCTCTGCAGCTCAGAAAGACAACAAAATCAGTGGACTTGACTGCATTGCCTTTACCTCCCCTTAGTAAAGTCAGCCCTCCCTGAGGGTCCTTATGTAACCCAGAGGGCCAAATTAGGATGGTTTCAGACAGTGTGGCAGGGCTCAGCGCTGCGACAGAGCCCCGTGGTGTCCCCAGCCCCTTCGCTCATGGGTGAAATTCTGGGCTCCTTCAAGTCCTGTTGATTTCAGAGGGGGTTTTCTTTCCTTGGCTCCCTGTCCCACAAGACCCATCGCAAGCTGCTTGCCCTTTCCTGCTGGGAGTTTGGGATCTGCCCTCACTCCTACAGCTTTTTGAAGGCGAATCTCCTCCCCTCCCTCAGGCTGGGGCAAGCAAGTCCTGGCAGCCCATGCCAAGGCACCGCAGCAAGCCAGAGGCAATTGCATGGAGTCAGCCAATGTAATTAGCCACCTTACATAGTGGTTTTGGTTTTTTTCTGGCATTGAAACACTGAGAAGTAAAGAATGACTCTGAAATAAGCACGTTTTGGGGGCACAGCACCTAAAAAATGGACAAAGTCGGACTACTTTTATTTAGAAACAATCATGATAGTGTTACTTCTACTCATTTTTTCTTAACATCCTCAAGTAGTTCTGATTAAATAAGTCTTGTTCAAAGTAATTTTCTTTCCTTCTACCCTACACTACCTGTAAGACAGCAAAAGCCAGGCCAGCATTAGGATACTGAACATTGAGTTCAGGCAACAGAATAAAGATTCTATTCCCTGACAGACATTCTGCAAGCAAAGCAATATTGTATGGCTATAGCTCTGTCTCCCATTCTCAAGGTTAGCTGACACAGAGCAAGCCTTACATTTGGATCAGAGGGCAGGTTAATAAAAATTGAAAATGGATGTTTGCAGTGCCACTGGTAGACCGAAATTTTATCACACAGGTCTGGGGGAAAAAACAGTGTGGGTGTCAGAACTGGAAAAGAAACATCAGTGTGCGAATGAAAGGAAATCATTACTCTAGAATTAAAAGTCTGTGGTGCCCTACCTGGGACCTGATTTGCATTATGGAAGTTTCAGAGGGTGACCTCATGAGCTGCTCTTCTACAGTGGGGAACATGAAGACAGAAACCATTTTCTGAGTCTGAGATATATTACTGAGATCCAGTTTTGGGGCGCCCAACACAAGAAAGACGTTGGCAAACTGGAGCGAGTTCAGCTGAGAGCCACCACGATGGGTAAGGCAGGAGCACCTGTCCTTGCGGAGGGGCTGAGGGAGCTGGGCTGGTGCAGTCTGGAGATGGGAGGCTTTGGGGGGACCTAACAGCAGCCCCCAGCCAGTGCCCACGAGGAGATGATCACAAACATCGGAGGCCAGGCTCTTCACAGCTGTGCCTGGTGGGTGGGTGAGAGGCTCTGGGCATACGCTGAAGGAGGAGAGGTTCAGACCTCTGAATTTTTTCCCCAAGGGCAGCCAGGCGCTGGAGCAGATGACCCAGAGGCTGTGCAGTCTCTATCCTTGGAGAGGTTCAACCCCAACTGGGCTTGCTCAAAGCCTGCAGCAATCTGGTCTGACCTCAGAGCTGACCCTGCTTTGAGCAGGAGGTTAGGATGGAGACCTGAGTCCTGAGTTCCCTTCCAGCATGAGTTTTCCTATGATCCTATGATTTATTACATTGTTCCCTAACTATATATTTGAGAGAGCAGATAACAGTTTTGCCTAATCTTTTTAAACTCTATTTCCAGAAACAAATTTCACCTACTCTCTCCAGAAAATTCCTTTCTCTGACTGCTGAAATGTGCTGATAAGTGTGTCATTTATTATGGTGATGTTTATGCTTTGGCACCACTTTCACAAAACCCATTCAGAAGCCATTTCATATCAAAGTGGGCAATCATACCACAGTCATTTCAAATGGAAACCGCAGGTCATGATGAACTGGGCTATCCTCTGACTTTTGTGAATGAGAAATGAAAATTTAAATAGTCACCACCAAGTATTTAGTCTCCACATCCAATTAAATGGCACTTCTGTTTTACAGAGTATAGCTTACTTGACTGCATTAAGAGTTTTAAACTAACTTTTCAAAGAGTAGTGGATAATTTATCACTAGAAATATCGGCAAGCACACTAATGCCAAGAAATTCTCCCAAAGCATTAAGCTGTTCTGAGTAATATTTCAATACAATTGAAGCTGCTGTTTTCATGTCCCTGAAACAGCAAAACCAGAAATATTTGCAAGCTGTTTTGACATTCTTGAACACACCATTAAGCAACAATAAAAGAGGTTGTCATAGCTGCTGTGTCATAACGGAATGAGTTTGTCTCTCTTCAAACTGGTAGTGGCATTTTGCTAGTCAGAACATCAGGAAAAAATGTTAAAATCAGAGCCAGAAAAAAAAAAAAAGACTCACAAGACAGTATAAATCATCTTTTGTTTTATCTGAGTTCAAGATTTATTCCCTTTTTCTTTCAATCTTTTAATCAATCTTTGAAATAAAAAGCAGGGAAATGAAATGTAAACTAACCAAGACTAGTCACATAACTAAGAGAAAATTATTTTAGTTATTATTTCTCTGTCTTGTACATCTTGTCAAGAGAAAGCTGGTAAAGCAAAGTTTGCTTTCGGTACTTTGCAACTGAGTTTGCATCCTATACATTACCTGCCCATGTTTTCAGACCCCACCAGAAGGCCCTCGTGCATTGGCCACTATGGTCTTAAATTGCAGGTAGCTTGTGCCCCTGTTTCTTTATGCATTATGTATATATAGACATTAAATACTCAGAACTAAAATATAAACATATAGCAGGGAGTGATTTTGATTAAATTATTGATGTAATGTTGTTTAGCACTGGACTTCTCACTGGAATTTGATAAATGGTGAATTGTAATAAAAAAAAATTAATCCCAAGAACAAGATTATGTCTGATATTAATAAGCAGTGATATGGAAGCAACTGAAAATATGCATCCTTAGCATCTTCAATTACACATATCTTCAACATTAAGAATCTTCTTTCACGGTCATGATTTCTGTTATCGTAGTTCTATAACCAATGTGGAGCAAAATTTTTTTGCAGAGGTTACTATGCACTGAAGGTAATACCCTTCCAGAAATAGGTTTCTCAGGAAAACAACATCTTCTACTCATAATATTAATGCAATAACATTAGAATGGTATCAGCAGCAGCACACCTATAAGCATAGCTATTGCTACAGAGATGTCTGGCCAACAGGGCAGAAAAAGATACAAGATTAATCTTTTGGTTATATCAGAAGACAGGTTCTAAGGCATGAAATATAAAACAAGTGAGAATATCCAACCTTAGAAATTGAGTTTGAGGCACTAAGCTTTTAAAGTTGTTGGTTACGTATAATGTATAATGTATGCATGCGCAGAGTTGTACAAACACAGAAGAAATTGTCCCTATCTTACCCCTTACAGCTTGTGGACGGACCATAAGAAGCAGTGAGCTGAAATGTCCTTTGAATTCAGTTAGTGTATTGATGGGATCAGAATTCTTATAAATATGCCCTCAAATAGGCATTGGCCATGCCATCTATCACAATACAGGGAATAGGCAAGACACAGCATGAAATCCTTCAGAAGAACACACTGTCTTTGCTTTCATCCAACATTGAATAAGATCTGCAGCATTTACCATATTCAGGGTGAAGTTATTCAACAGCCAACTTTTGGGCCAAAACTGAGGAGAGAAGAAGGGACTGCAAAAGTTGAGAGCACAGGTCGGTGCTCTGAGCGAGAGGCAGACACAGTGATTGCCGGTTCGACAACTGGAGGCTTGGTCCTTGAAGGCAACATCACATCCTCTTGAGAACTTGTCAACAAATACAAGATTTTGTAATTTCATCTTACGCTTCCAAGTACCTCTGCCACTGAACACAGCCATTTGTGGACAAATATCAGTTGTTTATATCTCAGTCACAAGAATAAATCTCCCTGTCTCAAGTCTCTTTCTTTTGCTGGACTCTCACTGCAGTGATGTTACAGATTCTCTCTCCATTGTCTTTCATGCCTTGGGCTTTAAAGGTCTTAGAGAAATACGCAACAATCTAATACTTATCCTCATTTGATTTCCCTGTATTTCCCATTTACTTTCGATTTTATTTCTGCACTTAACCTGCCACAACTGTTTAAGAATTTATTGAGGTGAATGAGAAGTTCTTTCTCTGGTTACAACTTCAAAAATACGATCAAGTTGTAAGGAAGGCAGTGTCTGAGCAAAAGGAGGAAAGGGCTGAGGAGGTAAACACCTATTATGGGTTGCTTCTAAAGATCACCACTGACTGCAGTTTCCCAGATTTCATCAGGCAATCTGTCCCAAAGCTTCACAATCCTTTCTGTTAAAAAGTTCATACCAATGTTTAGACAGAACCTTTCTTGCCGTGATTTAAGGTGATCATTTCTTGCCCTATTCACTAGAGATACTACCTTAGTCTTTGGAACTAACTCTTACATACTTGGAAGACCATTAACCTACCTCCACTCTTAGCCTTGTTTGTCTTTGGTTAAAGAATCCCAGACAAGTCATCTTATTCTCATACATCTTTGTTTATAGCCCTCTGATATATCCTTGCTGCTCTGAACCAGTTATCTACACGTTTCTTCAACAGCAGTGCCCAACGCCAGATGCTGTATGCCCCTTGCCTAACAGAGTACCAGGATTATTATATTTTGGAGGCCACATCCTTGTTTACAGATGGCAAAATGAGGTTTGCCTTCTTTCCAACTTCATGACATTTTTGGGTCATGTTCATTTTGAACCTCTGTTCCGTTTTTAAAGATCAGCCACCTATACAGCTCTTCTTATCCTGGATTAATGCAATTGGTTACATCAGTGATGCAACTGGTGATGATCTACACCGATTCCACTGACTTTCAGATCACCATTTTGATGATTTCTCAAATTTTTCACAATTTCTTTGAATCTTTATCCTGTCCTCCAGCATTCCTGAAGTTTCTTCCAGCTGTTTATCTTTGCAAAGCTTAATATTACAGTGCTTTGCTCCGTCACTCAAGTCATTTATTCCAGTATTAAAGATTTTTGATACCTTCTCTTTGGGTTCCAAATCTGTCCTCTATGCAGGCATAACAGTTTCAGCAAGATTATATATTCCTAATTTGCTTGTCATTACTACAATTCAAATTGTCTCAGCATTAACCTATGCTATCTTTTGCTTCACTCATCTAGAATGACTTCTTCATTGTAGAATGAAATTTGATGAGCTTGATATGAACCCTCCTTGAAAAAACACATTGCTCATCCTCTTCTTGTCTTCCAAATGCCTACGGATGATTTCTTTATCTATTTGTTCTAGAACTTTTTAGCTCAACTAGAATATCCCAGTTCTTTACTTTCCAAGATAACTGCTGTATTTGCTGTTTTCATATATTCCAGTATTAAACTTGATCTTCACAGATTGTCAAAGATCACTGCTAATTTTTTCCAAGCTTACTTCAGCAAGCTATTTAGGCACCCATGGATGAGTTTTGTCAAGTTCACATTATTTCAAAGCATCCAGTCCACCTAAGGATTCTCTAACTTGTTTCAAATTTGTTCTAGACTGAGGCCTTACGCAGTACTGAATTATTTACCTGCTGATATTTTAAATTATAACAGATGCAGAAAACACTTGAATCTTCTTGGTATCATCTTTTGCTAGCTCTCCTTCTGTCTAATGAACAGCAAACTGGAAATGTCATTGCTCTTCCTGTTAGTATTGGTGTGTACATTTAAAATGAATATTAATGTATAATATTAAATTACAAATGTATAATATAATATTAATAATAATAGCTTTTAATAGATTGTCTTCTTGTTACTCTGCTGTCCCTAGCCAAGCATACTGGGTTTTGCATTTAGGCCAGTGCTATTAATTTATATCCAACCCTAGTTCCCATTTCATAGAAGCGTAGAATATTTTGGGTTGGAAGGCACCTTTAAAGGTCATCTAGTCCACGTCCCCTGTGTGCTTCCTGCTAGAGTTAGATGTCAGTGAAAGAGCTAAACATATCACCAGACCCTTTTTAAAATTTTTACCCTTTCTTCATTTTCGGACAGTTTGTGCTTATGCCTTTAGAGCATTTTCTTGGAAGATCTGCTGTACCTCCTTAACTCCATTTACCACTTATATCTTTATGAGATCTTACCTACAGATTCTGAGTTTATTGATTCCTGCTCTCAGGGAGCTTCTCCTTTTCCTAAGAACGGGGAACTCACCAGGTCCTTGCCATGGTTGTTGCTTTCCTCCTTCACATTCATAGCCAGCTCCTCCCCTTTTGATTAGAATCAAACCCAGAGCAACATCTCCTGTGGATGATTTAATTCTTTTCTGTCATGAGAACCTACTTATTTAAACAGTTGTTAACTGTGGGTATTGTACTGTCAAAGTTCTACTCCTTTCCATAGAACTGCTAGTAGGAAAGTCTTTTTTCAACTGACAGAGGTAAAATTAGATAAATTGTACAGGCAGGTGCCAAAATAGTTTTAAATGCAACTTGCAGTGGAGTTTCTGAAAGGGATTATTTAGCAGAAAAAGAGGCACAATTTCATCCCTGCCTTTTTTTATGGTCCTGTTCTAAAAGTTTCTATAAAAATACTATAATCTAGTTCTTCAGGACTGAGAAAGCAGTTTATATCTGCACTGTATGTCTTTCAGAGGCCTTTTAAATGCTTTGGCAATTGGAGCCATCATTACAGATTGGAAGTCTGTTGAAAAGATACCTTAGAGACTTTTGGCTTTACTTTGCATTCTTACAGAAAGAAATCATTCTGAAGAAAAAAGGGAAAGATAATAAAAATAACTTTACTGTCCTGCTGAGACTCACTTTACCTGTATTTCCTCTGACCAGGTATCCTATTGGAAAAGCATTGCAATGGATTCCTGGACTCCAATGATATCTCTTGAGTAGCAAGTGGATTTTGGCATTTTATTGTCAAAGTCTTGCTTTTTTCTGTTGCCATTTTCCAACAATGTCATTGTAGAATGGTCTCTTGCTCTGAAGAATTGGTCATCCAAAGGTCCATGAAGGGCTTTCTCATTGGATTGATTTCATTCCGCTGGGAAAAACAAGGAGTTGGTGCTGGGTTTACATGGAAGCTCCAGCAGCTTGAAAGGTGGATTGATCCAGTGCTCAACTCCTTCCAGCTCCAGAGCTATCTTGCAGAGATCTGTGCAGCCCTGTAAGCTACGGTGTGATACACCTCTATACCACCATCACCTCCAGAGGGAAAAAGAGTAATTCCTTCATTTCTTACACAAAGTTGCTGCATAACTTGCCTCTAAACCACTGTCTACCTTTGTCTTCATGTTCTGCCTAATTTGCTGTCTGATATTACCCTGGGACATCTGTCAGCATCACTCATCACTGATTCCTGGGACATCTGTCAGCATCACTCCTCACTGATGCCCAACTGCTTTCACCTAGAGCAGAGGCTCTTGCAGTTTTGGAAGGCCATCAGTTTGGACTTCAGCCAATATTGTATAGTGACTAACCTGAAAAGCAAGACAGTGTAGCAACTTTGAAAAAAGTCTTCTGTGGTCCACATAAGAGTTGAGAAACTTCCAGTTTCCTAGGCCATGCTCTGGGACTATCCTCAGGAGGAATAATATTGTCCACAAGTTGTAGAACTTTTTATTTGTAAGATTTGAGTTGCTTTATGTTGGTGAGAATAATCATTAGTATGAGAGATGGAGGAGCTCAGGGTGCCAAGTTTTTAAGTGGTTTGCTCAGGATCACAGGAAGTCTGGTAAAGTCAGGATTTTCCCCTTGGTCTAATAGTTGTGCTCCACACATGTGCCTCCTACCTTCTGTTATTTAATACCCTAGAGAACAAGCCTGCCCCAAATCTGCTGATTTTAATGGATTTTTTTTCTTTTAACATCAACAGGTATTGGATAAGACTCAGAGTCGGAGTGGAGATAGGGCTGCTACAAAACAGAAAAAGGAGAAAGACAAAGACTTCAGGAAAGCAATATTTTTGAATTAAATATGAAATGACTGAAATGTCAGGAAAGAGAAAAGAAAACATGAACAGAGGTCATGAAGTTAATCGAAGAATTACAAAATGACTGAATTCTGAGAAGTAAAAAAAAACCTAATGAAGAGATTTATAGATTTTATTATGTTAAAGCAGTTAATTAAGAAACATGGTTACAGAGTATGAACTATACTCCCCACGGCTGGTGGGGAGAGAGGCTGATTTTTCTGCAGGTCAGCAAATGTGCTGGGCTTGCCCTCTGTCAGATAAGAAAGAACCTCAAAGCCCAATCCAGTCATTATTCATAAATGTTCTGGGATGTTTTTGTTTTAATTCTATGACCTTCCTTTGGAAACTGGACTAAGTTTTACAAAATATGTAGATCTCTATTTTGCTGACTTTTATATGGAAAACTCAGGCAGCTGCATCCCAAGATTTGGCATCTCCATCTCTTTCTCTCATCTACACTTTAGTGGTTTGGCTCACCCAGAAGCAAGTCAGCCAGCCGAGGGACATGCTCGATGGAGGCCTGTGCTGGAGTTGGTTTTCATGCTGACTCCAGGAAAGGAGTTCCCAGCCTCACCCAAGTATTTGCACATAAGCAAAACAACTAGCTTAATTCTCCTTGCTGCCCTTCTTTTTGTCCTCCCTTATTTTTAACCTCCTATTCCTTACTTTCCTCCTCCTCTAGGCTCTAGCATCTCATCCTTTTGTTTTCAGAAGCGCCTGTCTCTCCCTATTATGCAGAGATCTCCCTGTTAATGGGGGTGACCAAGGTGTTAAGCTCCAAGGTTGGGCTAAATCAGGATCTATTGGCTGAGGCACTCACACGGAAATTGGGCACAGGACCAGTACTGACTTCATTGGGAGCAGCGTTAAATCCATGGGGCAGCTATAGAGGATTTCCATATCTAAAATTTTCCAGCAGCTTTGAAACTTAGAGTGAGATTTGGATATCCAAAACATTCACAGTAAGATATAATAATACTTTATCCATTCTTCCCCCATGAAAATACTTTAGTAGAAGTACTCTGAGAAAAGTGTCTATTTGGGTAAAGTTAAAATCTGAAAAGTAGAAAGAACAAAATAGGTTGTGAAAAATCTTGGTTAATTTTGAAACCTAGAACGTGAGGACCTCAAAACCACTGGTCTTTCCTGGTATTCCGGGTTTTGGAAATCATATGGGAAAAATGAGAAACTAATATAATTAAAAAGAAAAATATTTTCCCCAATAACTGCATGCGACAGGAGCAATTTCAGCATGGTATATTCATATTTTTGCTGTTGGGATGGTTAAAAACTGGCAGTTGTTATAAAACAGGATACTTAAAAGCTAGTTCAGTTTTAAGTCAATACAGCTTCATCAAGATTCTGCGACATGAAAAGCAGGTTCTTCAATTTTGCAGAAAGATTTTGTCTTGTATGAAATCAAGCACTGTTGTTTTATAAAGCTATAAAAATATTCGAGCCATCACACCCTTTGTGTGAGAAAAAAGCGTATTTTTACTTGGAGAAAAAAAAAACCCAGTGTTTTTGGGCTCTACTCAATGCAGAATCAAAAAGTGAGCTGACAGAATAGAACTAAGACACTGATCACATAATTGCATAACATTATCATATAAAAATTCTGCAAACAAATGAATATTTATGGGAAATTCTGTCTCTTGTTCCTGGAATTGCTAGGTAGCTGGGCAGCCAGGGCACTAGCACCTCCGGGACAGTGAAAACACTCAGGTGAATCTAGTTTCAGATCACTGCATACATTTAAAGAAAGCCACGCAACATCCATGTCTGCTAGATTTGGGGAGGTGGACACAAGTTACCAAGGCTTCTGCCCTAAAACCTAGCCCTAATTTACCACCCCACACCTTGACTTTCATCACATTATAGCAAAGCCAAGCAAAATAAGATATCATCTGAAGTACAAGAGATATCAGAGTACACTTCGAAGTAGATTTGTGACACCTAACTCAGTCTAAGGAGGGCTTTTATTCAACAAATTATATGAACCTTACATACTAACCTTGTATTGCATTGAGTATATATTAGGACTAGAATTCTGTGTCCTCCAGTATCTTATCTTTGTCTCCAAATGCAAGTTCACCTTGTTTCGGTCAGGTAACAAGGCATCTTTATTAACAAAAAGCATCTTCTCAGTATAGTGAATTGCTGAAATCTAGGCAGGCAGTTTTAGGCTTTGCCTGCACTGCTTTACTCCCTGACTGCCTTGTCTGCTCTAATTGTTTCTTCAAGCTTGCTTTCTAGATGATAAAGACCAAGAAAGCCAAGAGGGATTATATTCAGCAAAATATGATAGTAAGAAAAATCTCCCTGAGGAGATCAAGTGATGTTATAGCAGGTTAACGCTTCAGCTGGTGGGTTGCTTATATGAACCTTGGATCTCTGAAGCCTAGTGGAGCTTGTCAGCTTTCCACCCGCATCTCAGTACAGAAACATCTGCATGAAATAAATAGCATTGGGCTTACTCACTATGAACACACAGCGATGAACACTCACACACCTCCTTTCTCATGTCCATGGCTGAAAGTGGAGCTGAAGTGTGAAACAGATTAAGCAAGCCACTGGTTCTGAGCCACTCTGGGGAGCTGGTTTTCAATCCTTCCACAAGACTAACTCCTTACTAGTTGATGATGAGATGTTTCTCATTCATATTTAACATGTTCTAAGCTGTTTTAATACCTCGGTTTTAAAGATTTTAATAGTTTGTATTAAAAGACAAGAATGCACAGAAAATTTACAAAAGAAGCTTCTTCCCCTTCCTTTATTATTACTAAAAGTCATAATCTGAATGTTCTTGAATAATCACTGTATCAGAGAGAGTACAGAGTTTTCACTGCTACTCAACCCATACACTTAGCTCCTTCACTGCCTCCAACAGCTGTGATCCTTGGTCTCTGTTCTGATACTGCTAGGCACGATACCATTTATTATAACAGTATCTGTGATGTGGTTATGTGTTCGGTAGATGCTGAACCAGCGGTTTGTCTACATTGCAAAATGATATATTCCTTCATAATCATTACAATCAGCTAAGCAAGACCATCAGACATGACCAAAACTTAGTTTTTAATTGTATCTGCTTATCATACTTAAACCAGTTAATGCTTGTGTTTTTCTATTAAACATTAACAGTCTAAAAACGACTACACATTTTTCTTCCAAACTGCTGCTCCATTAAGTCTTTTACAAGTAATCTGTTTAATTGTCAGTAGAATCCTTATTTACTAGAGAATACATTTTAGTTATTAATTGGATTGTTAATTTTAAAATGTAAGCTTTACATAATCTAGGCTACTGGTTTTTATACCACCTGGCACTACCTTTCCACTTACTCGCTGGAACTAGTGCTATCTCTTCAGCAAATGTGTTAGAGCCTAGTTTGACCATTTTTGACAAAGTTTTCAGAAAAAGTATCATCTTCTTAAAATGCTGTCAGTTTCTTTCTGTTCACAAGACAGGCTTTAAAAGTTTCATTTAGACTTTCTATTAAAAACGGACACTCTTATGTGTATACTAAAAGTCCTGAATTACATTAACAGATGATGTAATCAGATTACTCAGATGAAAATATTGTAAGTCAAAAAAAATGAATCAGAGTAGAAAAGCAAGAAATCATTACACAGGGAAGCGACCATATAGTTTTCTCTAAAAGAAGAAAAGAAAATAGATCATCTACACAACAAAGACCTCGCATTTCTTTAAAACAAGCCAATATTGCTGACACAATGTTTGAATGAACAATATTTGGATGGTGCAGTACACAATTTTTTTATCTTACACTATGAAACCTGGAGTGATAAATGCATCAGTTTAAGAATGCCTTGCAGATAATATTTAGCATGATCGTAGGTACTATAACTTCTGCTTTCAGTTTACAGTAATATTTATTAAAAACATAATATAATTATTAATTAATAATTGTCGTATGTACCCTATTGGTGAATTACTTCTGTCAAGCACAAAATTTTAAAATTTGCTTTACTGAACTTTCTAAGATGCTAGTATTAGCCTCCAGTTTCATCATGACTATTTTGGAGCTTAGGTTTGAATGCCATCACAGCCGATTAAAAAGTTGCCTTATTCTTTTTATTCAACATATGTCTCTTTTTCTGCCTGTATTTCTATAACTTCTCTTTTCCTTTCTCCTGGTTTGTCCCTGACCTCCTTTTATTTCTGTTTCCAGTTTATAAAAATTTTCCTCTCTTCTTGGCAAGAGGAACAAACTTGCGGCCTAGAGACTTCAGGACCTACTTCTGTAGCCATGGATTTCACATACCTAGCCTGCTGTGTGCGCAGCATTTCAACTGAAGAGCTGTACTGAAGCAAATATTTCTGGAAATTTTTATGAACTGAAAGAGCTTTACAGGCATGTGTAATTGCCTGGCGTTGGTACTGAAGGATGAATGGGCGTCGGTAGGCAGGACACACCACCGGCCTCTGCCAGCCTTGTTAACACCTACATGAGCTGCTGCAGAGATTAAAAAGCAGAGCGATCAGATGCACAGAAACGGATCAGGGCACAGCTCTTCTTTACTGTCCTCCCTTCCTCTCCCCTCCTCTTTTCTTCAGACTGCCGCACAGGAAAATTCAGTTGTGCACAGATGGAAAGCAGCCTGGAAGAAGGTGGCTTTTCCTCTCATTAAACAAACACAGGAATGGCTATTTGTTGACCAAATGTTTCAGTCTTCGTCACTAGGCAGAGGTTTCTTAACTCCGGGTCAGCAGTGTTCACAGCATGCCGGTGCTAGACTACAGTAATCACGCAACTACACTTGCTCCACATGAAGACTTCACATACTGAAGCCCGAGTATCAGCTGTGAACATACCCTGTTCTCTGCTGCATTCAACTACAATTCCCTCCTGTTTTCATCCTTCACTTTTCACCCTTGCAGCTCCTGTAATATTTTGGCTTTCTTCTGGATTTATGTTTGTTGAAGAACCATCGTTCACCAAAGTCAGTAGATACCAAGGACAAACAGTATCATCCATTAGCGGATCTGAAGTTCCACATTTTTCTAAGAGTAAGGAAATCTGCATTCAGATCACTGTAGCGATAACTACATCCCTACGGATCAAGTTCGGAATTACTATTTCATTGTGGCTGTGGGATGGTACAGAAAGCTGTTGCTGACAATCTGGTTTGACAGATTGGGTGGGATTTTCCATTCTTGGATCTTGTGACTCCATCTACACTTTGGAGTCCTGAATTTCTTCCAACAAAACTGCCACAGGATGTCCAGTACAGTACATGTCATGGGTCTAAGATCTTCAATCCAGTCTCGCCTAGTACAGATGTACGAAGTCATCAGATTAGTGTCTTGCTAATATTTATTTGGAGATTTCCTCCTTTTTTTGCCTGCAATCTAGATTTATTCATAATCTGGCCATAAAAAGCCCATCACCGAAACTCAGAATGGGATTCCTGTTCTGCAGTTTTCTAAGCGTGGTTTTCACACCACCATAAAAGTTCTAGCTGCTTTGTATATTACATGAATAGTCATGAGACTTTTTCAATGTGGCAGAAAGATATGATTATAGTGCAAATGTCCATGAAATCAAATGTGTATGAATACTAATGCAGGATGCTCCAGCTCTCTGTAAATTTTCTTGTCAATACTTCACACAAATGTTCAAAAATCGTGAAACAGGAGGTAACGTGTCAGTAATGAAAATTCATGCACATCATTTTCTGCAATATCAGGAATGCTTTTCAATCTCTTTCAGCAGCTGTGCTGACTCTCAGTAGATAATGGCTGGTGACACTTCCAGCACACCACAAAATTTGCCATATGCAGTAACACTTTACAAGACCTCACATTCATATTTGCTTAACATTTGCTTTTATTTATAGCTATCTGTTAACAAACTCATTCAGCAAATGGGATGATGTTCGATTTCTAACTGGATTTGGGGCCTAGATCTGGCGAAGTGACTTAGAGGAATTCATGTATGTGCTGGTTTTGGCTGGGATAGAGTTTATTTTTTTCATAGTAGCTAGTATAGGGCTATGTTCTAAATACCTGCCTGTCGATGGGAAGAAGTGAGTGAATTCATTGTTTTGTTTTATTTGCCTGTGTGGCTTTTGCTTTACCTATTAAACTGTGTTTATCTCAACTTTCTCACTTTTACCCTTCCAATTCTCTCCCCCATCCCACTGGGGGGAATGAGTGAGCTGTTGTGTGGTCCTCAGCTGCCAGCCAGGATTAAACCACAATGATGTGCAATGGGACATGTGCATCTCTAAAAAATGTTGAGGTTGTAGTGTTCCAAAACAGATGGATTTGTGTGTCTAGCACTAAGTCTGTTATAAGATACCAATTTCTTTCAAGGCTAGAAATTGCTAAATTCTCCCAAGACCCAGCATTATGTGCCAGACCAGGTGGCTACACCTGTACAGCCCTTTCACCTTGGTAAGTTCCCTCCAGTACTCTCTCCAGCTTTGGCAGAAGCAGCAGTCTGAAGTTAGAAACACTGCCCTGGATCTTCTTGTCTCACCACCTCTAGAACTGAAGTTAGAAAATAACCAGCTGGGTTGAAATTGTTCTCCATCCTCTTTGCAGCTGCTCCCCAGCTGTACCAGCTGCAGTGGTGTCTGGTCCATGCTGCGAGGTCGAGCCCTGCCCAGGAACTGAGCTTCCCACCCAGGAGCTCCTGCATGCCTACCAAACCTCTTCTTTCAAGAGAAGACTAAAAAGTAATCCCAAATTTTACCCATGGACTTCTGGATCTTCTATCCATTCCTCAAAATCAGTAATGTTTACAGAGCAATTGACTGTCCTGCTAACCACGGTGAATATTTGCACTGAGTTTATTTCGAATTTAGAAATATATGTATCAGCAAGTACATACATCCCAAGGAAAAAGCACTTGGAAAAAAAAAGTTTTTTGAATTCATATCCAGCTTCCGTTTCCACAAACGGGAAAACAGAAGGAGACTGTCTTGGAAGCTTTTAGAGGAACCAAAGAAAGGAAAATGGGAAAAGGGAATGAACTGTGTTAAAACAGTCTCTATAAACAAGCCCCTGACTCTGATTTAGAAAAAATGGCATGCTGGTCTTAAGAGACTTTTTCTGCTCTATGAATTTCAGTAGGAAAACCTAGATAAAATTTAGAGAGACACAGAAAAAAGCCTGAATGGATCGTTTACAAGGAATATTCAAAGTACTAAATTATTTGAGCTTGGCTAAACAATGACACAATAACATTTTCAGTCCACGAGTATTTTTAAACTTTATTTTTAAATGTTGTTTTTACAATGAGGCAGCTTATAAGTGAAGCGACTATGTGGACCACTCCTTTTAATACAGTATCTCCCTGGCAACCAGACCAGCAAAAACAGAAGGGGAGATCAGATGACCAATTGCTTCTTCCATCTCTCATGTCTTTGATTTCCTTGCTAGATGGCTGATAAAGCGCTCGGACTCTGTGACTCCTCTGGCCAGGCGAAGCTCAACTCAGTATGTTTCCTTTGGCGAGAATCAGCAGATGCAGTTAGATGGTATGCTGTGCTGATATCATATGGCTGTCTAAAGGAGAAAAAATCTCTTTGGAGTGCCAGCAGTAAAGGCTTGGCTATCACAAGATGACCAAAATTTCCCTGTTTCCTTAGGAGTAATTTTAAGCCCTAACTTACGGAAACAGCAAGGAGATTTTTGGGAAGATCAGATGATTGGTCCAGGAACTATGGCTGGGAACAGTTCCCTGGAAGGGCGTCCAGCTTGCCAGCCCAAGATGTGTTACTCGGGGACAACGCAGGAACTCAGAACTGACGATGGAGAAAATGCAGATGTATTACTGACTGAGATTAACGACAGATGCTCAAAGTTATGTGTCTGAACAGAAATGTATGGTCTTCAAAATTATTCCAGCTAGAAGAAGGGACACCTCATGCCAGGTATGTCCCTGATACAACCCTCTTTATGTGTACTCAATGTCCCTGCCCTCCTCACTCTGCGACGGGATGGCTGTCAGGATGTCTATGAGCAAAAGCTAGTTTTAACATTAAAAACTGTAAATGGTAAGAATTGCTTCTGAGACTGCCTCTACACCTGTGGCACAAAGCAACAACAGAGATTATAGACAGCACTCATGCTAAGAGGGTCCAATTTAGTTGTACTTCATTTCTTTTCCTTGCCTCACACTCTCAGGAGTTTACAGTTTCTAATCCAGAGCTTTCTCAATTTAAAATCTCTTGAACTGCTTATTCCCAGGCCACACTGTAAGCTTTTGTTTATTCTCCCAAGCTTTTTCTTTTTCAGTTATGGCCGGAAAAGAATATGACAAAAGCATATTGGAAAATGAGATGAAAACTATAAAATATGTTTTCATTCCTTATGGACAGATTATTCAGCACTTGGCAGAGACCATCGAGGATATGGGAAACAGGCACAAAGGACAGCCCTAAATCATGCCATTTGGTAACAACACTTGCTCGGAAACTTCACAAACTGTCAGTTAGCTGAATCAGTAACTCATTAACCATACCGCTTGCTCTCGGACATGCCCTGAAGAATAGCTGTTCTTCAGAGAGGAAAAAAAGCTGGGGAAACCCCAATCTGCTGAAGTAACTTTCTGATTGCAGAACACCCATTTTACCACCACCAAGTTCTTCAAACTGCCAGCTTCTTCTTCCAGCCCTTACTCACACAGGTATTCTTATTCTCAAAAGTAATCTGAGAGGCAACCATTTAGTAGCTGTTTCATCCAGGAAGATCAAAGAAAACCCAAAATGTTCCACATGGCTTGTCCATGTGCCTCTCTTACTGAAGCTTTTGAAATAGAAGTTAGGTGACATGTTCCTCAAGGACCTTATTGGCCCTCTGCACCAAAGTCACAGAATCACAGAATGGTAGGGGTTGGAAGGGACCTCTGGGGATCATCTAGTCCAACCCCCCTGCCAAAGCAGGGTCACCTACAGCAGGCTGCACAGGACCTTGTCCAGGAGGGTCTTGTATATCTCCAGAGAAGGAGACACCACAACCCCTCTGGGCAACCTGTTCCAGTGCTCCATCACCCTCAGAATGAAGAAGTTCTTCCTCATGTTCAGATGGAACTTCCTATGCTTCGGTTTGTTCCCATTGCCTCTTGTCCTGTCACTGGTCACCACTGAAAAGAGTCTGGCCCCAACTTCTTGACACTCACCCTTAAGATATTTATAGGCATTTATGAGGTCCCCTCTCAGCCTTTTCTAAAACGAGTTTCACTCAGTGAATAAAGAAAGGAAAACTTCCCCACTCTGCCTATCCATTATCATCTCATACAGTAAAAAGGACCCAACTCAGATGCTCAGTAATGTCAGTCTGGTAATTTCAGGTACAAACTATAATTACACATTTAGGGTTAATAAAATTTAAAATCAAATTAAATAAGCAAAAAACCCTAACTCATTTCTTTTGAGAGCAAATATTAATGACCCTTTTGTGGCACAAGTCTCATCCCTTTGCTTCCCAACGCAGCAGAAGTCAGTCCTACAGAACATGGATACATGTTACTGCGTATACACAGCTACTGCCGCCCTGAACAGGAGCAGGCATCCACACCAAATCCCAGGGCGTGCAACACTTACCTTCACATTTCTTGTATAAAAACATCATCTTGGTGGTCTGCAGCAGCCATCCTGCCCTCTGTAAAACAGTAGTTATGTTTTATGGCCATAGGGGTACAGAGAATCCCAGGGGGTGAAAAATTCAAAGCTAGTTAGTGTGTAGGGGTAGCTGCTCTAAAGAATGACAGTCCTAAGTAGCATGGACATGAGTTGTTCCTACCCTACTGTTCTTACTAATCTTAACAGTATGGATACCATGTTGGTGCTTCTTCGCTGTCTTTTCTAAAAATCTCAGCCCACAGGAAACCACAGCAAACACTTCCACCTGCACTCTTCTGACTACAAAGCGCAAATGTTCTTGCTGCCCACCATAGCTTTTTAGACATTAGAACCAATTACACAGAGAAAATAGTAATAGAAGCTTGCTTAGAAACCTATAATTCCTCTGTTAATGTTCCTCAAAATAACAAACCCATATCTAGCAACTTCACCTGGTGACTTGTGCTGTAAGTATTCCAGCAGGCCCTGTAGCTGAAATCGGCCTGAAGGAATGAAATCGGTAGAACTCGTTTGGTGGAACATGCAGATTGGAGCGAACTGGAACATCTCATTAATTTCTTTTGAGTCAAAAGTAATGATGCAGCTTCCCATCGCCACATAATTCATTTTGCTATATTCTAAATGATGTTTCCATTTTAAATTAAATGCTGTTTCATTCCAACATTTTCTTCTATTGTATGTAAAAATATTGTTTTTTTAAACCCTCTAAAATATTTTGCTTCCAACAGATTTTTTCCAAATTTCTCATTTGCTAAAACTGCTCTCTTTTGGATGACACAGGAGGCATATCTCAAAAAAAATAAAATCCAAATCACTGTCACTTGCACAACTCTTAATTATCACAAAACTGACAGTATCATTGCATAGACTTAATAGAATTTTAAAACATGTACAAAATAAAAAGCACAGGAACTCATCTATTGGCAAAAGGATAATTAATTTTTAATCTCAACTCAAAAACATAACCATGATTAAGTTCTGATAGTATTGCCATTAAAAATAATTACACCTTACATTCTACTTAAAATAATGACACAGTTATCAATGTTAATCATTGACCAAACCAGTTACTTTCCTGGAATATCCATCTTTCAGCTGAAGCAGAATGCCTTCTGAAGAGAGCGGTCACTGGGTTCAGAGCATGCACTAGTGGGGAAAATTGACTGGCCTGGTTTACTCGGCAAGGGCATACATGACCATATCGATCTCCAGTGGCAAGCAATATTTTTATCACCCCTATCGTGACATATGCAACAGGATTACCAGTAAGCTGTTTCAGCATGAACAGATCTTTTCAGAAACAGATTGTCTTAGTCATGGTGAACTACTATTGCACCTTTGACGATTCTCAAGCGGACTAGCCTTTTTGGGTTCAGGAACAGGTTGGATGAGGCTTTGAGCAACCTGGTCTAGTGGAAGGTGTTCCTGCCCATGGCAGGGGAGTTGGAACGAGATGATCGATAAGGTCCCTTCCAACCCAAACCATTCTATTGATTCTATGATTCTATGACCATTTTCCTTCTCAGAATCTTTCTAGTGGGGTACTCAGGGTATCTTCTGGGTATTGATGCTATCCACTTCATCCTGGTGAGAAGGATATATATATCAAAATATAGAACCTCTTCTATGAACACCACTCTGCTGCCTGATGGGATCAGGCACCCTACTATGAATAGCAAACACTGAGTCTTGATCCAAAGCTGCCGGGACTATTCGCAAAGTTGCATAGACCTTCACAGGAAACAATCTTCTCATCTTTTCTCAATACCTTAATGAAAAATAAAACAGTTCATTAACACTGACATCAGACATAATGTCGCCAGCATCTGAGTCTCATATTTGTAGTTCAGGTACTATTTTCAAGATTAATCACACTGTTCATCAATATTAAAGCCCTAAACGTTCAGGATGAACTCAGAAGCCCAGTTAAATGTTTGTGTCTGGATTAGCTCTTCTTGTAGCATCTAGGGAAGTCAAGGAGGCAGAAGGCTAAACCTCATGAAGCTAAACAGCAACCTCAGAACTCCACAGTACTTATAGACTAGTCACGTAAGCAGAGACAAATGCAGGAGAGTCCACCTGAACCTTGGACAGATCTCTTCTGAACCACAATGACTGTGGGACATACCTCAGAACATGCTGTAGTCAGGGAGGGTGGATGTGAATGGCTCAGGCTAGGTGAGAATGACCACCAGGGTGACCCTAAATATTAGTTTAGGTACCCAGTCATCCAAGGGAGCACCACAATTCACACCTCACAAGTTGTCTTCCATCATCTCTACCATCTCAGACAGATAGGACTGTTTAGTTATAGCCATTTCATCTCTGGCTGAAGAACCTCTTACGCTGCTACTGTATGTTGAGGGAGGAAGCAATGCAGTTTGCTACCAAGTCTGACGGCTTGCTATTAATATGTCAATGTGTATGGAAAGCTGATAATATCACTGATACAATGAGTTTACTGGGGTGTTTATATAATTTTTATTTGTTCTATATTTAGGTCATGTGCAACATTAACAGCCCTAAAAGATATCAGGAATTTACAGCTGTCATCTAGGCTGAGAAAGACTAGCTAAAAATACAAAATGACAATATTTTCAAGAAAAATATTGTGATTTGTGAGGTAGACTACCAGAGAAGGCATACATTTATGAGACAGTGCAGGGCAAGGGATAAATCATCCACCTTACACTTGTATTGGTAAGAAATGGTAGGACAAAAGAGCAGAAAGAGAAGTATGTGGTATTTATGACAATTTTACTCTGTAAAGATTGCATCACTTCCCATACACAAAGAATGGAAGAGAATTCTGTGGGGGTGCTTTTTGTGAAGCAATGGCCTTCACAGGAGGCTGGCTTTAAACAGAAGAATGTTGCCATGAATGCTTGCATTTTTGTAGTGCTTGATACGTACCTACACACCTCTGGATAGCAATAGTATCAGCAAATAGAAACTCTCTAAAAGACAGTTTTATTTGTAATCTCTGCTTCTAGTCTTTTAGAATCATAGAATCATTAAGGTTGGAAAACACCTCTAAGATCATCAAGTCCAACCATCAGCCCAACACCACCATGCCTGCTAAACAATATCCCGAAGTGCCACATCTACAAGTTTTTTAAATGCCTCCAGGGATGAGGACTCCACCACAGAATCACAGAATCACAGAATCGCAGAATGGTAGGGGTTGGAAGGGACCTCTGTGGGTAATCTAGTCCAACCCCCCTGCCGAAGCAGGGTCACCTACAGCAGGCTGCACAGGACCTTGTCCAGGCGGGTCTTGAATATGTCCAGAGAAGGAGACTCCACAACCTCCCTGGGCAGCCTGTTCCAGTGCTCCGTCACCCTCAGAGGGAAGAAGTTCTTCCTCATGTTCAGACGGAACTTCCTGTGCCTCAGTTTGTGCCCATTGCCCCTTGTCCTGTCACTGGGCACCACTGAAAAGAGCTTGGCCCCACCTCCCTGGGTAGCCTGTTCCAATGCCTGACCACTCTTTCAGTAAAGAAATTTTTCCTAATATCCAATCTAAACCTCCCCTGACGCAACTTGAGGCCACTGCCTCTCATCCTATCGCTAGTTACTTGGGAGAAGAGACCAACACCTGCCTCACTATAACCTCCTTTCAGGTAGCTGTAAAGAGCAATAAGGTCCCCCCTCAGCCTCCTCTTCTCCAAGCTAAACAGCCCCAGCTCCCTCAGCCACTCCTCATAAGACTTGTTCTCTAGACCCCTCACCAGCCTCATTGCCCTTCTCTGGACACCCTCCAGCACCTCAATGTCCTTCTTGTAGTGAGGGGCCCAAAACTGAACACAGTACTCCAGGTGTGGCCTCACCATTGCCGAGTACAGGGGCACGATCACCTCCCTACTCCTGCTGGCCACACTGTTCCTGCTGGAAGCCAGGATTCCGTTGACCTTCTTGGCCACCTGGTCACACTGCTGGCTCATGTTCAGCTGGCTGTTGACCAACACCCCAAGATCCTTTTCCGCCGGGCAGCTTTCCAGGCGCTCCTCCCCAAGCCTGCAGCATTGGATGGGGTTGCTGTGACCGAAGTGCAGGACCTGGCACTTGGCCTTGTTGAAACTCATACAGTTGGCCTCAGCCCATCGATCCAGCCTGTCCACACCCCTCTGCAGAGACTTCCTACCCTCAAGCAGGTCAACATTTCTGCTCAACTTGGTGTCATCTGCAAACTTACTGAGGTAGCACTCCATCTCCTCAGTTTAGGTAGAGCTTTGGTGGTAAAACATACATAACCCTTCTGGTGGTGTGGAATTAAACAGGATGGGTTAAAGTGACACATTTAGGCCTAAGTTGCTAGCTCTGCACAGGTGAAGATCTAAATAAAGATCATGTCCAGACAGCCATGCCAGAGATTTAGCCCAAGGCAGACTTCTGGAAATCCAGAGTGAGAAATCTTTGACTGTAAAGGCTGATATTGGCCCATGTAGGAGCTCATACCAGCTGCTGCACAAAGTACAAAGCTGCATCCCTTCCAAAAAGAAAAGGTATCTGAAAAGCACTTGGTGTCCTGACAGTGCTTAAGTGCAGCATGAGAAACGTTACCTGGCTTCCTTACGCATTCACAGCAACTCGAAGCTGAATTTTAAAGCTAAGATTTGAGAACACTTCAGTGTTTGTTCTCCTGCACAGCCCCTAGTTAGCCTTTTATATACCTATACAGGTTATGTCCCTAATGGTCAGAAATTACAGATTACTGACGTGTTTTCCTCTTACTGGCTACCATGCAACACTTTCCTTGCCTGTGACCCTGGTGCAGGAAAGCCCTTAAGAATGTTCTTAATCCTGGGACTCTGCTGCTAGACTCTGTCCCTGAACTCACCCCTCTTGACGCTGTTCTCTGACTGTGTCTTCCTGCAGAGTGAAGAGCAGAGGTTAATTTCTTTACATGTTAGGAGGGATTACTCTTTGCAACAGCTAGAGCCAAAGCGGCGACCCAAACAGTAACTCACTTAAATACAGTTCTTTAAAAAAAGCAAACCCAGAGAAACTAAAATATTTATTTGTACCTACTAATTTTATATTATGAATAAATGCCATTCATTGTCATCTGAGCCAGAAGGTAACTCCTCCACCTGATCATTATTTTACTCTGTGTGGAGTAACAATGGGTACTTTCATATGATAAGAAAAGTATGTTACCCTTTAAAAAGGTGTAAAACAAGTACAGACAAAAAGATTCACTGTTAAGAAGATGAAGTAGCGTCCTAGAACTGGTAGTTCCAATGGATTCCAAACTATGCATGCTTTGGAGGGACTGAAATGCCTAGGAAAAGGTATTTGGCCCTATTGCACTAAACTGCTGCATCACCTCACTTCCGTAACTGGTATTTGATAAATAAACAGGGACTTAACAAATTTATTAAATGCATGTAAACCAGTTATTTTTTCCAAATTAAGTATGCTAGTAAATATTCTCTTTGTGTCTTTGATTCTCTCTGCAATTTTATGTGATGAAACCTTTTGTGTAGACGAGAAGATTGTTCAGAGTGGTGTGAAGCAATCTCATTGAAAGGGAATGTAACTCTCAGTGGCTCTGAACGATTACTGGCATTGAAAACCTCATCAGATTCACATACGGAGGGACAGGCAAAAACAGATCTTGTATGTGTCCCTCTGGCTGACAGTCCTGCTCCTGGGAAAACTACAGGAGCAGCCTTCCTTGTCTTTAGCAAATCTTAACACCTGGCCAAGAGCATTGGTCATTCTGTTCACAAGCAAGGTACTGTAAAAAGTGACTGTGCACTGACTGCCTAAATAACAGGCAAGGGGCAAAGAAGCAAGCGGGGAAAAAGAAAAAAGGAGATAAGGAAAGTGAAATGACCTGGAAGGCAGTGGATGACTGAAACAACCTCAAGCCCATGCCCAAGCTGCTAATAAGATTTGAACAACCCAAGGTTCCCCTTGCCTGGTTTTGCTGTTTGTGAATGAGAAAACAAAGGGCCAATATGTGACCAGAGATAACGTGTTTCTGCACTGGTGAAGCCTGCTTTGGCTAGAATGACAGGCTGCTCCAGAAACCCCGCTGTTGCCACTCAGTATCAAGAAAGGAATGGTGACTTTGATCCAAAACAAAACTCTCATCCAGTGATTTCTGGTTTTGTGCTGAGTATTGCTTTGGCTTAGAGCTACAGCAGCCTTGTAAATTCATAAGCACCACTTGTGTCATGTCTTAAGCTGAAAAGGCATCTTGTTTTCACTAGTCTGTCTACAGCTTTTGTTTATTTTTCAAATATTTTCTCTTTAACAAGCCACAACAGAATCCAGTGTGTATTATCTGCCCCAGACAACCGGGTCTAGAGAATATCTGTATCCTAGCAAGACCCGAGAAAGCCTGCCTTGGGCAGAAGGCAACTCCTGACAATTAAAACCCGTTAACAGATTTAGTCTCCCTTACAGAATCACACAGAATCACAGACTGGTAGGGGTTGGAAGAGGCCTCTGTGGGTCATCTAGTCCAACCCTCCTGCCAAAGCAGGGTCACCTACAGCAGGCTGCACAGGACCTTGTCCAGGCGGGTCTTGAATATCTCCAGAGAAAGAGACTCCACAACCTCCCTGGGCAGCCTGTTCCAGTGCTCCATCACCCTCACAGGGAAGAAGTTCTTCCTCATATTCAGACGGAACTTCCTCTGCTTCAGTTTGTGCCCATTGCCCCTTGTCCTGTCACTGGGCACCACTGAAAAGAGTCTGGTCCCATCCTCCTGACACCTACCCTTCAGATATTTATAGGCATGTATTAGGTCCCCTCTCAGCTTTCTCTTCTTCAGGCTAAACAAGCCCAGCTCCCTCAGCCTTTCCTCGTAGGAGAGATGCTCCAGTCCCCTCACCATCCTCGTAGCCCTCCGCTGGACTCTCTGCAGTAGCTCCTCATCTTTCTTGAAGTGGGGAGCCCAGAAGTGGACACACTACTCCAGACGGGGCCTCACCAGGGCAGAGTAGAGGGGAAGGAGAACCTCCCTCAACCTGCTGGCCACACTCTTCTGTATGCACCCCAGGATGACATTGGCCTTCTTGGCAACCAGGGCACACCTCTGGCTCATCGTCAACTTGTCATCCACCAAACACTTGCCCTAAATCGGTCCTGCACACACTAAAATAACTGCACAGTGCAGAGCGCTGCAGTTACTTCTCCAAAGCATTCCTGAGGCCTGGCACGCTGGCTCTGCACCTCCTGCGGCTGCAGACGCCATGCCAGCACTGGGGAACCCGTCGCCATTTCCAGTCACGGCGTGGCACAGAGCACGTCTCCCAACAGCCGCCACGCTCGCACCCCTCCGGTAACGAGCGGACTTGGGGCTGAGGAGTTTCCTGAGGCGCACAAGTCAGCCCCACGACCCCTTCTCTTCGCGGGGTCCATCTGTGGCCTCCACAATGCCCGCAGAGCTCGAGCGGCCGCACGCCGGGGTCAGACGCGGTGCAGTCCTGAGGGCAGCTGGCGCCTGGGGCAGCCGGGCTCCAGCGCCAGCCCTGCCCAGCCCCGCGGGCCCTGCCCGGGACGCCTCCGGGGAGAGGGCTCCCGCCTGCGCCGCCCGGAGCCGGGCAGGGCAGCGGGGCAGCGGCCCGGCGCCGCCGGGACAGGTGGCGGGAGGAGCGGGGGAGCGGAGCGCCCGGCCCGGCTCCAGCTCCCCGCCTCCGGCCGGCGCTGCCCGCCGCGGGGCGGGCGGGGGGGACGGGGGACGGGGGGTGGCGGAGGGGGGGTCCCCAACGGCCTCTATATAAGCGGCCGCAATGGCTCTGCCGGCAGAGCCGAGCGGCGCGGCGGGGCGGCGGCGGCCGGGACCATGGCGACGGGCGGCGGGCAGGGCCTGCCCTCCCTGCTGCTCCTCCTCCTCCTCCTCCGGCTCTGCGAGGCAAGTGCGGGGCGCCCGGCCCTGCCGGCGGGCAGGGGGGGAGCCGGCGGCAGGGCCGGCGCCGTGACCCGGCCCTCGGGGCCCGCTTTCTCCCCGCAGGCGAGCGGCCGGGAGCCGGCGTGTCCCCGTCCCTGCGCCGGGCGCTGCCCGGCCGAGCCTCCGCGCTGCGCCCCGGGGGTGCCCGCAGTGCTGGACGGCTGCTCCTGCTGCCTGGTGTGCGCCCGGCAGCGCGGCGAGAGCTGCTCCCCGCTGCTGCCCTGCGACGAGAGCGGCGGCCTCTACTGCGACCGCGGCCCCGAGGACGGCGGCGGGGCCGCCGGCATCTGCATGGGTAGGTGGCGGCGGGCCGGGGGCACCGGGGAGAGCCGAGCCGGGCCGGGCCGGGCCGGGCTGGGCCCCGCCGCCGCGCCCGCTGCAGGGTGTCGCGGTCCCGCTCTGCTCCCGGGGGGCGGCGGGGAGGGGGCCCGGTGCCCTCCGTCCGGGTGAAGAGCGTTCGCGTCTCTCCCTAGCGCTGGAGGGAGACAACTGCGTGTTCGACGGGATGATCTACCGCAGCGGGGAGACCTTCCAGCCCAGCTGCAAGTACCAGTGCACCTGCCGAGACGGGCAGATCGGCTGCCTGCCCCGCTGCAACCTGGACCTGCTACTCCCCGGGCCCGACTGCCCCTTCCCCAGGAAGATCGAAGTCCCTGGAGAGTGCTGTGAGAAGTGGATCTGTGACCCGAAAGACGAAGTGATTTTGGGAGGTTTCGCTATGGCCGGTGAGGAATCGAAAATTCATTATCTCAGGCGTTGTGAGGAGGAGGAGGTGATATCATACTGGAAATACCTGTGGGGCTGCCAAATCTGAGACACGTTGCTTTCCCTGGTCGTTTTTTTCTGGTCTTTTTTCTCCCCTAGAGTCACCAGTAAGTATACCAGTGGTTAAGAATAAAGGCAGAGCTCGATAGGTGAAAGAAAGATATTCGGAAGATGAATGCGCATAGCAGTTTTAAAAGGTAGTTAACTGGAGTTAGCTTCCAGTTCTGAAATTGCTGTTTATCTGGTACAGCGTAGTTCTGTGAGTGGAATAGGCCAGGGGCAAGCTCATAATCCTCCAGACATACCCCCCCCCCCCCCCAAAATCAAAGTTCCAGTCTCACTAGTTGCTCTGCAAGGATATGTTACATCATAAATAGGATTCTGACAGCTTTGTCTGCAAGAGGCTTTTTTTTCCACTTAAATTCCCCAGCTATTGCAAGTGGTCAGCATGGTAGCTAAAATGCTGACAGATTCCTGCCTGTTTGTGCTAGAGCTCTCATCATTTTTGTTGGCATCAAAAGCATTACAAAGTGCTTGGAGGAGCAGTGGTTATAAACACAGTCAGTGGATCTGAAAAAAATCCCATTCCAAAACACAGAACTCATAAAGTGCTTTCATAGCATACATAGCATTCCCCTCCCCTTCCCCCCCCCCCCATTTTCTTGTTTTCTTATTGGATTATGTCTGCATCCCCTTTAAATTAGACTATTAGTTCAACGTGAATTTTCACAAGCGACTTCTACTGAGAGCTGAGGGCACTGCGTTCTCTTCCAGTCACTGCTCTTTGTGGTCTTAAGCAGTTAGTTATGCTGAAACTCAGCTAATCCGTTTGAAAAACAAGTAAGGAAGGATCCAGGGAGAAAAGCTCTAATAACTTCTTGAAGTGCTATGAAGTGTCAGTTGTAAGGCAAGTAAGATACAAGCAAAAAGCTTGACACCTTTCTACTGTTTTTCCTTTTCTTTGATTTGTTCGACAGTGAAGGCTAATCCATAAAATGCCTGTGGATGGATTATCTGCATTCTTTCTAGCAATGGCCATCCCTCTTGGGAGGCCACCTTTCTGGAGCTTTACCACGAAAAAGGCAAAAATGCTGTTGTAGAGGAGCTGAAGAGCAAGAGCTGTGACGGACGGCTCAGTCGTGGTGCCTCATTCTGTTTACTCCTGTGATAATGGCTGAGCCAGACTGTACAGTTAGCAATATTTGCATAATCCATCTTAACACTGCCATGAGGGCAGGATGATGATCAGAGTTGGCTGCGGCTTTGAGTAGCTGGGATAACTCCTGGAAATTACTTCCTCGCTCCCTCCCTCTCTCCCTCCCTCCCTCCCCACCATCACCCTGGCTATAATCTGTCAATAATTGACAAGAGCAGGTGACTTTATGACTCTCTGTGTAAAGGACTTTACTTCCATGCTGTTTATGAGTTTAGATAAATCATTCAGCCTCTCTCAAATCATATCTAATGTAAATATTTTTTATGACGTAGCCTTAGAACAGATTTGTGATGTATTTCTATTGAAAAGAATGAGGAGCAAGGAGTTATTAGAGTTCTAAACTGGTTAAAAAATTGGCAATAATTCTTCCAGCTGCGGACTTGAATGAACTGAATCTAAATGCTTTGCTGATTACACTGATACACACCTTTCTGTTATTTTTAGATGTACGGAGTTGCCATACAGAGCTCCTAAAAAGGCAGCTTTTAAACTTCCCAAATCCTGTCAAAAGTGTGGATTTGGACCTTTTTTTGTCTCATGTGCTTCTTCCCAGATGTGGTAGAGTTCAGTTAGGACTGGGTTTTCACCTGAGTTTTTCTTGTGATAATGTTCGGTGGGGTTTTGTCTCCAGCCTACAGACAAGAGGCCACGCTCGGGATCGATGTGTCGGATTCAAGTGCCAATTGTATTGAGCAGACAACAGAATGGAGTGCTTGTTCCAGAAGCTGTGGAATGGGCTTTTCCACCCGTGTTACCAACAGAAATCAACGGTGTGAGATGGTGAAGCAGACGCGGCTTTGCATGATAAGACCTTGTGAAAATGAAGAATCATCTGATAAGGTATGCTACAGGGAGTGGCACGGGAGCAGGGTTTCTCCAGCTGTAATTCCGAGGTTACAATATTATGTTCTGGAGTACTCCAGATGCAAGTGTATGTAAATACACCTTTTAGTGTAGGTGCAGCAAGCCTGGTGTTTTTGGAAAGCATTAGACTTGTCATGTTTGCTCAGCAACTTTGTGCTGCACCTCCAGCAGGTTGAGGGAGATGATGCTTCACTCTGGTGAGACCCCACCTGGAGTCCTGTGTCCAGCTCTGGAGCCTTCAGCACAGGAAAGACATGGACCTGTTGGAATGTATCTGGAGGAGGGACACAAAAATGGTCAGGGGGCTGGAGCACCTCTGCTGTGAGGAAAGGCTGAGAGAATTAGGGCTGTTCAGCTTGGAGAAAACAAGGCTCTGAGGAGACCTTACTGCAGCCTTCCAGCACTTGAAGGGGGCAGATAAGAAAGATGGGCGCGGATGGACTTTTTAGCAGGGCCTGTATTGATAGGACAAGGACTCACAGAATCAGAATCATCAAGGTTGGAAAAGACCTCCAAGATCATGAAGTCCAGCCATCAACCCAACACCAGCATGCCTGCTAAACCATGTCCTGAAGTGCCACATCTACACTTTTTTTGAACCCTTCCAGGGGTGGTGACTCAACCACCTCCCTGGGCAGCCTGTTCCAATGCCTGACCACTCTTTCAGTAAAGAAATTTTTCCTAACAGCCAATCTGAAACTCCCCTGACGCAACTTGAGGCCATTGCCTCTCATCCTATCACTAGTTACTTGGGAGAAGAGACCAACACCCGCCTCACTACAACCTCCTTGCAGGTAGTTGTAGAAAGCAATAAGGTCTCCCTTCAGCCTCCTCTTCTCCAGACTAAACAGCCCCAGCTCCCTCAGCTGCTCCTAAGCTGCTACGTAAGACTTGATCTCTAGATCCTTCACCAGCCTCGTTGCCCTTCTCTGGACACCCTCCAGCACCTCAATGTCCTTCTTGTAGTGAGGGGCCCAAAACCGAACACAATACTCAAGGTGCAGCCTCACCAGTGCCGAGTACAGGGGCACGATCACCTCCCTACTCCTGCTGGCCACACTATTCCTACTAGAAGCCAGGATGCTGTTGGTCTTCTTGGCCACCTGGGCACAATGCTGGCTCACGTTTGGCTGTTGACCAGCACTCCAAGGTTCTTTTCTGCTGGACAGCTTTCCAACCACTCTTCCCCAAGAAATAAGGCAGAAATTTTTTACGATGAGGGTGATGAAACACTGGGCCAGGGTGCCCAGAGAGGTGGTAGATGCCCCATCCCTGGAAACATTCAAGGTTAAGTTGGACAGAGCTCTGAGCAACCGGACTGAGTTGAAGATGTCCCTGCTCATTGTAGGGAGGTTGGACTACATGAAATTTGAAGGTCTCTTCCAACGCAAACCATTCTAATATTCCATGATTCTATGATGATTTGAGCCATTCCAAACTGATCAGATGTATTCCACGTGCAGACTATTTTGACAGCTCATGCAGTCTTAACTTCTCACACAAATGCAGTTGTACTACCTGTATGTATACTTCAGAGCTCCTCCAATCGTACAGAATGGATATGTCAGATTTCTGGTCTGTTGAGCATCTGGAACTGCAGAGAAATGTGTGAAATCCTGCAAAATCTGCTTGAGTAAATTAAACCTTTTCTTAATCCTTACGATGCTTTTTCCAAAAGCAGATCCAGCACTGACACTTCAGGTGCAATAAATGTGTGTCTAAGGGAGATGACATTTTTGCTGCTTCTACACATTATACAAGTGTTACTGTCAGGGAGAAGAACATAGCTAGGTGAGAGGACCATCACTTTCTGTAATGTTCTGAGTGTTGGAAACCATTGTTAAGGCCTTTGCTGAATACTCTGTGCACTTTTAAATGCTGTGTTTTGAAAAGGATATGAAACATTTAGGAAGAGTTGGGGAGACTTACAAGAATGAGCAGAGGTCTAGAAAGCATGTTCTGCTAGGGAAAAATTGACTGAACTGAACTTACTCCAAACGCAAGAGAATGGAGATGTGTTCTCATAAGTGTGTTCAGAAATTGCAGCCCGTTCGGAGTCCATGGAGGATACAACAAGAAGTGGTGAGTTTAGGCTGCATAAAAATGAAGACGTGAGTGAAAACCTTCCAAGCAGTAACAGTGAATCGTTAGGACTGTCTGGGGCAGATGTGGAGTCTCTGTCACCAAACACTCCCAAGGACAAATTAGAAAACCGTTAAGAATAACATGGATAAAGCCTTGGAGCTCAAGAAGGAGCAGTGACTTTTGAGGTTCGTTTTAGCCCTCTGGTTTTTTTTTGCTGAGTCTTGTCCTGTAACTTGTTTGTTTGATTTCCTGATTCTCTGATGGAACTGCATTAGCCTGAGAAGTTTCCCAGCAGAGTATAGTTTCATGGTGAATGTTGGTTTGGCTTGTCTCAGGTGACAAGAATGGACTTTAATTATTTGTCATTTGTCACTGGCCTAATAACACGCTGGTGTGAAAAAGCAGATCTTGAAGGAGTTACCGGTAAGTAACTATTGAACCAGCTGCAGAATTTTACTGGTGTAGAACAGGCAAAGATGACAAATTTACGTTTTCAGAGTAGACCTATAGTCTTGCATGTCAATTTTTAATTGCTTTCTGTCATATGCAATAATACATCTAACAGCTGTTCGTTTTTCTCTTAGAAAGGGAAGAAATGTATCCGAACAAAGAAGTCCCTGAAAGCGGTTCGCTTTGAATACAAGAACTGCAGCAGTGTGCAGACATACAAACCTCGTTACTGTGGGCTCTGCAGTGACGGCCGATGCTGTACCCCACACAACACCAAAACCATCCAGGTTGAGTTCCGCTGCCCTCAGGGCAAAGTCCTAAAAAAGCCAATGATGTTGATCAACACCTGTGTCTGTCATAATAACTGTCCTCAGAGTAACAATGCTTTCTTCCAGCCATTAGATCCGACGTCTAGTGAAGCAAAAATATGAAAAGCATAAATTAGGTAGCACAAAAGGTATAAATAGTTTATACAAAACTTGACCCACAATCAGGTGAATGTAACAAATGTATATGTAAAATATCTACCATGTTTTTCAGAACAGTCTAGGCGCTTCTTTTTTTCCTGTAGTTTATTAAATACCTCATTTTACATTTTCCCACTCCAAATGTCTTATATTCACTTGAAGGAAATTTTGTGCCTAGGACAGAGCCTTCTTTTTTTCTTGACGGTGGCATAAAGATTGCAAAGCGAACAGCTAGACTTTCTCCTTGAGTTAAGGGGATCATGCCACAAGCTCTTTAAGAATAAATGGATTCCTTGGGGAATGCATGATACCATATCACATAAGCTTCCAGGTTCTTAACTTCACTTTGCATAAGGCATATAAACACTTAAGCAGTGTTCTTTTTCCATTCTAATAAAACTCTGTTTCTGATGACAGTAAAAATCTTACTGATGAAAGTGTTGCATTCTTGTGTCATATAAAATACCTGCTGTCTGTACCTCCGACTTTCTGTGAGGATTAAGTTTGCACGTAGCCCCAGAAATGGCATAAGTAAGATCTCATATCCTGAAGCATAGCAGATGGATAGCTGACAGCAATTAAATTTCTCTTTGGTAACTTCACTAGCAGACTAATCCAAAACCCATTGAAATCAGCATCTTAGGAGGACTTGGTTCTAACCAATGTGTCTGTAGGTACAACTATTTGGATGCAAAAATAAAATTTCTGTAAATTCCTCTAAAGCATGAACTGTATCATAAGGTGCTTCATTTCTTAGAAAGGTGTGTATGTAAATAGAAACTGTATATATTGTAATATAACTTTACTAAGTAAATAAACTTTATGTGATTCAAAATATTTTTTCCTAGAGTTGTTTTTCTTAAACTACCAACTTTCAACAGCTAAAAGCAATGAGAAGAGGAAAGGTCTGCAGACTTCTAAGATGAAAAGACCCCATCTTGTGATGTTCTTGGTGTACCTCATTGTAATCACTGCCCTAACAGATGTGCAGTGTCTTGGTGCAGGAAAGAATGATTAGTTTGTCAGGCACACATCAAAAGGGAGGTTACTTTTGGAGTAAGTTAGCCGAGGAGATAGGATAATGTAAATAAAGTTAGGTTTGGGTGCAGTGTGCCCTGAAACATGGTGGTGGGGTAGAATAATTATGTGATCTAGAGTTTGGGTTTGGGTCTGAAGTACTAATGAAGTATTTAATTTTGTCTTGCGGCATTTCTGCCTCATAATAGTAGCCCATGACCCTGCTTGTGCTAGATATTGTATGGTAATTTCCCCAAGGAATATAGAGCCCGAGGGTGGCAGTTTGACATACCTTAAATCACATATGTTAACAGGATTGTGCAAACGGGTCATAAGAGCAGTTGTGCAGACGTTCAGCTGCCTAGACTGGGCCCAAGCTTAGCTCAGTGCGTGTCTCTCCCTGTTGGAGATACCAGAGTACTACTCAGGCCACAACTATAACCATGTGGTAGGAAACAGCTGTCTCTGGAGAAAGAGGCAGAAGGCCAAATGTGAACATGTTTGGCCTAGTGTCCTCCATCTCTGGAGGAGCTACCAACCTCCAATCTGGCAATTCCTGAGATGATACACATAGGGTGGAATTCAGCTCCATATTAAGACTCCTGAATTTTGTGTCTACATATAGCCATCTAAATGCCTGTTTTAGCCAATGGAGGCAAAAATCAAGTTAACTGTGAGCAAGCATCAACCGCTGAAGTTTTTTAATAACTTCTAAGTCATCCTTGAACGTATGAGGCTCTGGTGCTAAAACCTATATTGGTTCAGTTAAGGTTAGGCAGATCTTGGGTCCTCTTGCATGGCTTTCCCCACTAATTGTGCCAACAATAAATTTCTTTGTAGTCATTGCTGCTGTTACCTGAGGAGACTGACGACACGGACTCTGATATCCAAATTGAAGACCCTATATTTATCAGAAAGCTGACTTGCAAAGCTGTCCACGCACTCCAACCCCAATGCTTATTGGTTAACATACATTGTTCACGTGCCTATTCTAAACATTCAATTGGCTGGCTTAGCCAATCATTTCTCCTTCGTTTGCTCCGGGCGTTCTGCCAAAGTCCTCTGTTGCAAGCGATAAAGTCCTTATTTTAGTCTTGTTCAGAAACTCTCAAGGACATCATGACCTTTGTTAATATAGTATGTTCCCACAATTCCCCCTTTTTTGTTTTCAATGACCAAGGCACGTAGTTGTTGATATTGTCGTTGAATCGTTCTCTGAACACACTGCAAGAAACAAGGCAGTACCATAACAACAATCAAAATCATAATTCCTTCAAAATCCTCACCTCCATGTCCCCGAGCTAACAATAAGAAATCTATGACTGCTCTATTGTGAAACATTGCGTGCCTCACTAAATTTACATCTATTGCTAATTCTGATATTAAAGCTGACATTAAATTCACTTACTTTGCCACCCAACATGACAACCTATCCATACTACCTAAAGCTTTACCTACACCTACATGTGGAGAAGACATAGCTACCAATACTCTCGTTGCTTCACCCCAATTATCTACTTCTAAGTTCTTAAAATGCCAGTGACAGTCACATACTCCATAAGATCTCTAAAATCATTCACTGCCTTTCCAATAAGACATGTTCTAAATGGATCTCCAGGTGTGGCTGATGACAAACACAATGAGTCTTGCCCTATTAGATTTGCAAAAGGCACCCATAAGTTTTGCTTTGTTTGGATGGTCCATGGTCCTGCTGCCGTTGTCGTGATGATCACTGCTCCAAAGATGATCCATCCAACAACATTCCCTGTTCTACCGCCGGTTTTACCCATTCTGCCGGGACTCACGTAGGTCCACTATCTGCAATGACACAAGCGTAGCCTCTTCCCCATGTTACTACTTGGAACGGTTCTTCCCGTTTTCCTTGCTTGTTTTTCACTAACACTTTAAGTTGCTCTTTATATGTTGACATTCCTGTTGACATAGCTTGCATATGTTTCACAATAGGAGGAATAACATCTTCCCCTGCTAATCGTAAAAAGTTCATCACATATTGTACTTTCATTAATCTGTTTACTGGTGTCTCCCCAGATTCCCTCTGTTTTTGTTTCTGCAAATAATGTTGTAATGTTTGGTGTGTACGTTCTATAATTGCCTGGCCTGTCAGAGCGTGTGAAATGCCAGTAACATGTTGTACTCCCCATTTTCTAAAGAATTGTCCTGTTGATTGTGAAACATATGCCGGGCCATTATCTGTTTTTTATCTTTTGAGAGATGCCTAACGTCCCAAAAGCATGTCTAAAATGATTGTGTACATGTTGAGATGTTTCACCACTCAATGCTGTCATACAAACCGCCGTTGAGTACATATCAAGAGATACATGTACATATTTTAATTTTCCAAATTCTGGGATGTGCGTCACTTAATACCACAAAGTCACCTTTAGCCAGCGGCAGGTAAACAGTATCAGGATCACGTCCTGTCAATTGCTAACAACGATTCCAGTCTTGTGCTATTAAGGACACTATCATGCCTACCTTTGTGGTTAATGTTTTCATGGGCGTATGAGACAAAAAGATCCATTCCAGAGTCTTCAACTCCTGCACGTTAAACACACCACTGAACTAAAAGAGCATAAGGCTGAAAAAAAATCTAAACCATAAATTATATATGAATTTGTTGGTAAATTGACATTACTTCTGGAGGTAAAGGCAATTGAAATTTTATCCAAAACTTTTTGTAAGACAGTTTTCGCTTCTGGCATCAATCTTCCGGAAAATAACAAATCTGAGTCCCTTTTAACAAAGTAAATAGAGGGGACAACTCTTCAGTCGTGATGCCAATATTTCCACCTTTCAACAGAGTGAACAACACCATCTAGAAAGGCCATCTGAACCCTGGAAAGATAATAATAAAGTCCAGCTGTTTGTCCACAGGGAGTTCTACTGCAGTAATTAAATTATACACACTTTTTCCAACCAAGGCCTTGAATGTCAGGAAGATGGTTCTCGCCGCACCGCTTCTGGGTTGGGCCCGTCTGGGCGGACACGACAGGGGCGGTGTGGGGGGAGGCCGTGCCGCGCTGCCGGTTGCCGAGCGGGGTGAGCCCGCCGGCAGAAGGGGCGGTGTGCGGGGGGCTGTGTGCCCCTCCAGGTGTAAGGTTCGCTGACCTGTCTGGTGTGGCGGCTGCTGGCGCTGCGCGCTGTGCTGTGTCGGAGGGCTTGCACGGCTTTATGCTGGAATTCACCCTGCTCTGATCTCAGGTCGGGTACGCCAGTTGCTGTAGAGCGACTCTGTTGTACACTTTCGAGGTGCCCGGTTTTGCACCTCCAGTTTCCCTGCTGCTGATTAATGGGATTGCCATCCTTATCAGAGCGTGATCGACACTGATTGGCATAATAACGTCCTTTGCGGCAGTGGGGGCACATTCCTGGCATACGACCTCCTTGAGGTCTGCTCTGCCACCTTGCTTGACCTTTATTACATTGATAACTCAAATGTCCTTGCTGGCCACAGGTATAACACCTTCTTGATTCTAAGGGCTTCATCGCGGCTGCAAAATCTCCCGCTAACATTGTAGCTTGTTGTCCCAAAGTTCCTACACGGCTGGCTGCTTCTACCATTTCTACTAAGGTGGCATTTCGTGGTAGGACGATCAATATCTTTTTATAATCCGCGTTTGCATTTTCTAAGGCCAATTTTATTAATAATGATTCTCTGGCTTCCAGATGTTCAATTTGCTTTTCTACCGCATCGCGCAGCCTGTCTATAAAAGTCATAAAAGTTTCAGAAACCCCTTGTCTGATAGAGGTAAATGAAATTGGTTGTTTGCCGGCTTCAGGCAAGGTTAAAAATGCCTGTAAAGCCATCCGAGCTGACTCTCTTAAAACCTACAGCAATATTCTTGATTGCAATTCAGGGTCCGCAAATCGTCCTGCACCAATATAATGATCCACACCAACTCCTAACAAGGAATCTCCTTGTTGGCATCCCAGATTCTCCACTGCCTTTATTTCGCAATACTCAACAATAATAGCTTTTGTGTTGGTGTTAAAATCAACGAAGCCAATTGCTGACAATCATATGGAGTATCTAATTGTCCACACAGCACATTCTCCAATAACGTTTGTGAGAATGGAGATTGTAATCCATTCTGCACAAAAGCCTTCCTTAGTTCCTTTATCAATTGCCAGTCAAAAGCTTGATATTGAGGCAGCTGGTTTGGTCTAAAAGTAACTGGAAATGCCACATCTATCTTCTATCCATCCTTTAAGCCATCCATTCTTATTTTTCTCCACCTCTCCTTAATAGACTCCCTTTTCTTGCGTCCCATTTTTCCAGTCCTTTGAATTGATTCCTGTTCACTGGTGCTATCACTATCCGTTTTTCATAAAAAGCACTTAATATGTTTCTTTCTCGATCTTAATGATTTGCTACTTTGTCGTTAAACCACAGTCTCACCTTCAGATTCTTTATTGGATTGCGACTCCTTGTGGTCATCATCGCTATTATCTGTCTGAGTGCCTGCTGACACAGGGCTTCTTGCAGATGTCTGTGTAGGCAGATCATCATAAACAACCCCTGGCAAGCGTTCCTCAGATGGTACATTTGTATCAAAAAAATTTTTCTGAATGGCACTGGCTACTTTCTTCTCTGCTCGTGCATCTTTTAACGCTTCATAAACCAAATGCCAGGTTGTTAAAACTCGACTCGCATTCTCATCTCCCCTTGAAGCATGTTCAAAAAGTAATTCTCCTGCCTCCTTCCAAGTTAAAATATCAAAAACACACGGTGATTCCGCAGGCCCTCCTTTACTTCTGAGCCAGGCTAACAACATCTCTAAAGTCCGTTCTTCATATTTAATCCCTCTCTTCCTTAAAATTTGCTTAAACATCTTAACAGTCCCTCTCTCGTCAGCTGACATACTCACTCCCATCGCGTTTCTTGGCTGCTCACCTGATCCTGATTACGGTGTTAATGGAAAAGCTGTCTGTATAGCCCCGGGGTCTTGGTCCACTCGGTCCAGCCGGCAAGACGATCATTCAGCTGAGACGTCTCCTCCCGGACGCTGCTACTCTGGAGCACACTTTATCGATCCCTGAATCCATCCCTGGGTTCTGGATAGCATCCTAAACTCGTTCTGGATCACGTCGGGGTCACCATTTGAGAAGACTGATGACACGGACTCCGATATCCAAATTGAAGACCCTATATTTATCAGAAAGCTACATTTTATCCCCTTGCAAAGCTGTCCACGTGCTCCAACCCCAATGCTTATTGGTTAACATATATTGTTCACGTGCCTATTCTAAACATTCAATTGGCTGGCTTAGCCAATCATTTCTCCTTCGTTTGCTCCGGGCGTTCTGCCAAAGTCCTCTGTTGCAAGCGATAAAGTCCTTATTTTAGTCTTGTTCAGAAACTCTCAAGGATATCATGACCTTCCTTAATATAGTATGTTCCCACAGTTACCAACACATCCCTGCCCACTTTATGCTGTTAAAACAGCTGGAACAAGACTAGTCTTGTGCCTCATCAGGCCCAAGCTCGTGCATACGTGCACCCTCACTGCCTTGCACTGGTTAATTCTTAATCATAGAATCACAGAATGGTTTTGGGTCGGAAGGGACCTTTAAAGCTCATCTAGCCCAACTCCCCTACAATGATCAGAGACATCTTCAACTCAATCACGTTTCTCAGAGCCCCATCCAACCTGACCTTGAATGGTTCCAGGGATGGAGCATCTACCACCTCTCTGGGCAACATGTGCCAGTGTTTCGCCACCCTCACTGTAAAAAATTTCTTCCTTTTCTCATAGGAGAGGTGTTCCATCCCTCTGATCGTTTTTGTGGCCCTTCTCTGGACTTGCTCCAACAGGTCCATCTCTCTCTAACGCAGAGAGTTTATAAAGTTCTTCCTGGTTTTGCAGCCCAGCAACCCTATGTGCTAGGAAATGCCGAGTGATGGCAAGCACGAGGCCAGGACACCTCTGTGTGGCTGAGGAGTGGTTAAGGAGCAGGTCAGAATCTAGGAGAGAGGGAAGAAGGATTATTTAAGACTACTTTCACCCCACATCTCTATCTGCCTCCCCTGAGAATCAGGCTGGTTTTTGCAATGCTTTTCTCATATAATGCAAGCTATTGAGTATTTCTCAGGGTCATTTAGCAAATTGCATGCATCTTGATTTGCAAGAGACACATCAACTACCAAGCAATGCAGCATTGGACTGTCTGGACAAATATGAACAGTCTTCAGATTAATAAAACTCAGCCAATCCTGAGCCAGGTGTGATTACAGAGGAGTGCAGTTGATCACTGATTTCCTAAGAAGCAAAATGGTTCCCTCAGTCACTCTATTTTGAGAGTTTGTCTACTCCTTTCACACCCAAAGTCATTTATACTTGTGCATTAGCTTGTCATTGTTGCATTGCTTCTCCTTTATCCTTCTGCTTTCCCTTCATGTTATCTAGATTTTCACGATTCCTCATGTCGTCCTTTTATTGAGTCTCGCAAGCAAAGCACAGGCAAGAGGGGGAAGCTCTTCCGTAGGTAGCATCCTCTTTGCAGGAAGTTTGAAGAGCTTATCTGGGATATGAACCCACAACCCCTTGTACATTAAAATCATCCACTACTCATAAGTTTGTGTTTTTTCCCCTCCAAAGACATGAGTTTAATTCTGAAATCTTCAGAAAGACATAAACCCAGCTTACTGCTGAGACACATCTTGTGGCTCATCCATCACTTCCTTCAAAAAGAGGACTATGTGCACGGTGGCATACGAGTTCAATTCGAAGTTGAGTAACTCCTCTTGTCTACAGACATTTCCCCAGCACTTTAAACTATGGTGTCCACTTCAGTGCATCCAGTGCCAAAATGCACCCAGTAACCTTCCTTAGTGCTGTTCTAAGGGATCTCCACATCTTGAACCCATTTTGTGAGAAGGAGGTTGCATTGTTATGAGCACTACAACCTTCATGAAAGAAAAGTGCAACAGTGTTCAAATCCTTCCTAGCTGTTTTTATTAACATCGGAACTGTTGCAATCTCAATGTCTTCTTACAATGCTGTAGCATTTCAGCAGGAAAAATAGGTTTTGGAAAAGAACACAAATATTTGCTCTGGAAAAAAGGAGCCAAAGTTCTCCACTGTCTTTCAGCCTATATGCGTAATACCAACTCAGAGGTATTTTACCTCAACTCAGTCAGTGGAGCTTTTCATCTGGCATCGGTTTAGTTATATTCATTTAGGTTTGTTTTATTTTAATATGGACAATTACTAGCTTAGACTTTGGGCCAATTTCAACATGTTCCTGCAAAAGTTCATGACACCAATTTAATTAAAACATAGCAGTGTTGTGTCAAACCTGTGATATTTTTGTAAGTAAACTCTAGTGATAAAATCCTGAACTTTCCTGTTTTAGGGCTGTGATTTTCCTAAACAAGCAAACTTAAATTATTCATATTGAGCAAAATTAAATTATGCAAATGTCAGCAATTCATTTTCATATCTTCCAGGATTCCCATCTGAGTATTTCAGGGAATATTACTTGACATTCAATGTATGATTCTATACAGCAATATGTACTGGGCATGATATGTTGACGGAACAAGCACAAAATATGCTGGCTGACTTGTTTATCCCATACTCTCTGAACAAATTTGCTTTTCCTTTGCTAGTACTAGTCAAGGGCTGTCCCAAAAATAAGCTGATTAGAAACCTTTTTAAAAATTTGTTTATTCATTTAATTCAACAGCTTTTCGTGTTAGCAACTGGTAGGCTAAGTGCACTTTCAGTAGGTGATGCTGATGATAGCCAGTGTTACGTCCTGCAGCACATACACCCAGTAGCGGTGTTTGTAGCTACTTTCAGGACTGTTTCATGTCTAGGACTTCATTACAGCAACGTGCTTCCTGCATTTAATTCGCTCTGAATATATCCAATGCAGCAGTCAAAGACATATTGCAAATATGTCTTTTTTTTTGCCTTCACTGACTATGCAAGGAGCCCAGCTGTCAGCCTCATCAACTGGATGCATGACACTAGAGTGAAATCTCACAATGAGTAGATTTCTACAATTGATTTCAGTAAGATCATAGAATCATAGAATCATCAAGGTTGGAAAAGACCTCCAAGATCGCCAAGTCCAACCATCAACCCAACACAACCACATCTGATAAACCACGTTGTGAAGTGCCACTTCTACATGTTTCCTGAACACCTACAGGGATGGTGACTCCACCACCTCCCTGGGCAGCTTGTTCCGATGCTTCACAACTCTTTCAGTAAAGGAATTTATCCTAATATCCAATCTGAACCTCCCCTGACACAACTTGAGGCCATTGCCTCTCGTCCTATTGCTAGATACTTGGGAGAAGAGACCAACACCTGCCTCACTACAACCTCCTTGCAGGTAGTTGTAGAGAGCAATAAGGTCCCCCCTCAGCCTCCTCTTCTCCAAGCTAAACAGCCCCAGCTCCCTCAGCCACTCCTCATAAGACTTGTTCTCTAGACCCCTCACCAGCCTCATTGCCCTTCTCTGGACGCGCTCCAGCACCTCCATGTCCTTCTTGTAGTGAGGGGCCCAAAACTGAACACAGTACTCGAAGTGCGGCCTCACCAGTGCCAAGTACAGGGGCACGATCACCTCCCTACTCCTGCTGGCCACACTGTTCCTGCTAGAAGCCAGGATGCCATTGTGCCACCTGGGCACACTGCTGGCTCATGTTTAGCCGGCTGTTGACCAGCACCCCAAGGTCCTTTTCTGCCGGGCAGCTTTCCAGCCACTCCTCCCCAAGCCTGCAGAGTTGCATGGGGTTGTTGTGACCGAAGTGCGGGACCCAGCATTTTGCCTTGTTGAACCTCATGCATTTGACCTCAGCCCATTGATCCAGTCTGTCCAGATCCCTCTGCAGAGCCTTCCTATCCTTGAGCAGATCAACACTCCCGCCCAACGTGGTGTCATCTGCAAACTTACTGAGGGAGCACTCAATCCCCTCATCCAGATCATTGTTAAAGATGTTAAACAAGACCAGGTCCAAAACTGCGCCCTGGGGAACACAACTCATGACTGGCCACCAACAGGATCATGGCTTCACCTTTTCTGTTTTCCAGTATAATCCCAGAAGCAGTACAATATAAAGTCCAGGAAAAGCAGTATATCTCTAATTTTTCTTTCTAGTTCAAGCTATGATTTGTCTTCACTCTATTTTTTTTTATTTATAGGTGTGTGGGGAGATGGACGGGAAGGAATTTAGTTATTATTTCTAGTCCTAATATCAATATCTTATGACAAGTCTAATCTTCACGAATAGGATTTGATTTCTCTCCTCTGACAATTTACTTCACTGAAAGTTATTTTTATTCTTAATTTCTGAAGTAGTAATAAAATGATTTTTTTCTACCAAAGCCCTCTGCATTAACAGAAGTTTCAAAAAGCCATTCTAGTTATGTCACAGAATCACAGAATGGTCGGGGTTGGAAGGGACCTCTGTGGGTCATCTAGTCCAACCCTCCTGCCGAAGCAGGGTCACCTACAGCAGGCTGCACAGGACCTTGTCCAGGCGGGTCTTGAATATCTCCAGAGAAGGAGATTCTACAACCTACCTGGGCAGCCTCTTCCAGTGCTCCGTCACCCTCAGAGGGAAGAAGTTCTTCCTCATGTTCAGACGGAACTTCCTCTGCTTCAGTTTGTGCCCATTGCCCCTTGTCCTGTCGCTGGGCACTATTGAGAAGAGCTTGGCCCCATCCTCCTGACACCCACCCTTCAGATATTTGTAAGCATTTATAAGGTCCCCTCTCAGCCTTCTCTTCTTCAGGCTGAACAAGCCCAGTTCCCTCAACCTCTCCTCGTAGGGGAGATGTTCCAGTCCCCTCATCATCCTTGTAGCCCTCCGCTGGACTCTCTCCAGTAGCTCCTCATCTTTCTTGAACTGGGAAGCCCAGAACTGGACACAATACTCCAGATGAATCCTCACCAGGGCAGTGTAGAGGGGAAGGAGAACCTCCCTCGACCTGCTGGCCACACTCCTCTTAATGCACCCCAGGATTCCATTGGCCTTCTTGGCAGCCAGGGCACACTGCTGGCTCATGGTTAACCTGTCGTCCACCAGGACACCCAGGTCCCTCTCCGCAGATCTGCTCTCCAGCAGGTCCACCCCTAGCCTGTACTGATGCATGGGGTTGTTCCTCCCCAGGTGCAGGACCCTGTATTTGCCTTTGTTGAACGTCATCAGGTTCCTCTCTGCCCAGCTTTCCAACCTGTCCAGGTCACGCTGAGTGGCAGCACAGCCTGCTGGTGAATCAGCTACTCCTCCCAGTTTGGTGTCATCAGCAAACTTGCTGAGGGTACATTCTAACTCTTCATCCAGGTCATTGATGAAGAACTTAAACAAGGCTGGGCCCAGTACTGACCCCTGAGGAACACCACTAGTTACCAGCCTCCAACTAGACTCAGCGCCGCTGATGACAGCCCTCTGACTTCTGCCTTTCAGCCAGTTCTCAATCCATCTCACTGACCACTCATCCAGCCCACACTTCCTGAGCTTCCCTAGGAGGATGTTATGGGAGACAGTGTCGAAAGTCTTGCTGAAGGTCAAGGTAGACAACATCCACGTCTCTCCCTTCCTCTACCCAGCCAGTCATGTCATCGTAGAAAGCTATCAGATTGGTCAGACATGATTTCCCCTTGGTGAATCCATGCTGACTACTCCTGATAACCTTCTTTTCCTCCACTTTCTTGTTGATGACCTCCAGGATAAGCTGCTCCATCACCTTTCCTGGGATGGAGGTGAGGCTGACCGGCCTGTAGTTCCCTGGGTCCTCCTTCTTGCCCTTTTTGAAGATTGGCATGACACTGGCCTTTCTCCAGTCCTTTGGCACCTCTCCTGTCCTCCAGGACCTCTCAAAGATGATGGAGAGTGGCTCAGCAATGACATCCGCCAGCTCCCTCAGCACTCGTGGGTGCATTCCATCGGGGCCCATGGATTTGTGGATGTCCAGATTGCTTAAGAGATCCCTCACACAGTCCTCCTCGACCAAGGGAAAGTCATCCTCTCTGTAGGCTTCTTCTCTTACCTCCGTGGCCTGGGATTACTGAGGGCCTGCCTTGGCACGGCAGACTGAAGCAAAGAAGGCATTCAGAAGCTCTGCCTTCTCTGCATCCTCCGTCACCAGGACACCCGCCTCATTCAGCAGCGGCCCCGCATTTTCCCTAGCCTTCCTTTTGCTGCTGATGTAGTTGAAGAAGCCCTTCTTGTTGTTTCTGACATCCCTTGCCAGCTTCAATTCCAGGTGGGCTTTGGCCTTCCTCGTCGCATCCCTGCACGCCCTGAACACATTCCTGTACTCTTCCCAAGTGGCCTGCCCCTCTTTCCACATTCCATGGACCTTTCTCTTCTGCCTGATCTCTGCTAGAAGCTCCTTGTTCAACCATGCAGGTCTCCTGCCTCCTTTGCTCGATTTCTTTCTCAGGGGGATGCACCGCTCCTGAGCATGGAGGAAGTGACGTTTAAAGAGCGACCAGCACTCTTGGACCTCCCTGCCTTCAAAAGCCCTGGCCCACGGGATTCGTCCCAGTAGCTCCTTGAAGAGGCCAAAGTTAGCCCTCCTGAGGTCCAAGGTTTTGATCCTGCTTATCGCCCTGCTTCCTCCACACAGGATCCTGAACTCGACCATTTCATGGTCACTGCAGCTGAGTCTACCTCCGACCTTCACATCCTCCACCAGTCCCTCCTTGTTTGTTAATACAAGGTCCAACAGAGCGCCTTTCCTTGTTGGTTCCTCCACCACTTGCATCAGAAAGTTATCATTGATGCTCTGTAAGAACCTCCTGGATTGCGCCTGCTTAGCTGTATGTCTGCCATATAAATTTTGTAATACGAGCTCTCTAGCACAGGCATCAAATTCAGTGTCACCCGTGGGAAAATTCTGCTCTGATTTCCCATTACCCATCCCAGTTTGTCCATTACACAGCTATGACCCCCTGTTCTATGACCTGAAGATACTACATTGGTATCAGTCAAGAGACCTACCATGCAGCTGTGAGAGGAACGGTTTACATGTGAATATCTAGTTAATGTGTTTTATATTGGTTTAAATCCCTGCAGTTAACACTGTGCAAATGTTAACTAAGTGCGCAAACTCAGAGGTAACAGCCTGTTCCTTTATGGCTAAACACATCTTTAAAATCTCCTGTTCTCTCCACGGGCTATAGAGGGAGTCCAGACGATTGACCGCCTGCCAGTGAGCTTGCTGGAGTAACATGAAATTAATCTCACACTAACCCTCTCCACCCAGAGAAACAGTAGGACACAGCCATTGCTCGTCTGTTGATTTGACGGAGGGAGCTGGGGCTGTTTGGCCTGGAGAAGAGGAGGCTGAGGGGGCACCTTATCGCTCTGTACAACTACCTGGAAGGAGGTTGTAATGAGGTGGGTGTTGGTCTCTTCTCCCAAGTAACTAGCGATAGGACGAGAGGGAATGGCCTCAAGTTGCATCAGGGAAGATTCAGACTGGAGATTAGGAAAAATTTCTTTACTGAAAAAGTGGTCAGGGATTGGCCCAGGGAGGTGGCAGAGTCCCCATACCTGGAGGTGTTTAGAAAACGTGTAGGTGTGACACTATGGGATATGGTTTAGCGGGCATGGTGGTGTTGGGTGGATGGCTGGACTTGATGATCTTAGAGGTCTTTTCCAACCCATGATTCTGTGATTCTATGATTCCGTGACTCTATGATTTGTAGATCAGCAAACAGAAAAAAATACTCATTTATATCCCAAGAAGTAGATTTATCTGCCCTAGACATGCAAATGGTCACATTAAAATAATGAAGAAAAGTGCCCCACTGACCTAAAATGCTTCAGTGTTCATGGATGTTAAGCTGGTTGTTGTTATTCTCAAAGTCAGAATAAAATATTGCCCCCAGGTTTCTCTTCTTCTTTAGGCTCTCATTCTATTGGCATGCACTGAGTCCATTTCCCACCATCTTCCATATTTTTTCCATGCTTTCCTCCACAAAATGCTCTTTTTATCCCAGTTCTCAAAGCCCACTCCTTGTTATTCACGTCTACAGTGCCCTCAAGTGGTAAATTAAAATGCATATCCCATTGCCAGAGGCCTTCCCTATGCACCCTGTGTACCCTGTGCACCCCGTCCCGTCTCTCTTTCTCCCTGAGGCTTGCTGCCCTCAGGGTACATGTTATGTCCATTGTGGTTGTCAAAACATTTGCTTGGAGCTAATCAGAGCATTCTGAAGCATATCTAAATTTAATTTTGCTGAAGGCAAAGGATAAAGGGTATTTTAAAGGCTACAATAAAGGATATTCTAAAGAGGAAAAGATGTGTTAAGGGGGGAGATTCGCTCTCCTGCACTGCTGGGTCTGGCTCATCAGAAACCCGGACTCAGCACCTCATCTCACTAGATGCAGAGAAATTCAGAAAGGAAGAATCTATGCATTAGGCCAAACCAAGACTTGAGCCTGCACATAACTGAGGACTGTGCTCTGATAATCAGGACAAAAAAAGCACATTAGCCCCTGTGGAAGGATTGCTAGTTTTGGTTGTTTTGTCTTTCCCCCTCCCCTCTGTTTTTAATTAAAAAATTGCACTGCAATAGAAAGCTGGGGTTTTGTGCAAAAAAGAAGCAAATCACAGAAATCCTTGCACAGATTGAGGCAGAACCAAATCATCTGAATTGCCTTTGTAAATAACTACAGCCGTTGGAATGCTTGAAGAGTTGTACCCTTGCCACCTTGCAAAAACTGTGTCTTCAGGCTGTAACCTGTTTAGGCTGCCTGCGTCAGAAACAAAATGCACCTCTTTGGGGAAAAAACCTGGACTTTCAACATTTTGAAGGTATATACTTTTAGCACTGCAGCTAACGTTCTCGCTCTGTGAGGTATGAGTTTGTGATTGTACATTAAACCCCGTCATTCCAGGGCCATGCTGAGGACTGCCTTTGCCACGACCGCATGGCTTGGAGGGAGGAAGGATGAGCCCATTGCTTGGGGCCAGCACTAGAAGCAAACCAAACCACGGAGCAGGGAACACCTGGTGGCTACGGGCCATTTTGTCCTGAAAATGGTGATTTGGGGCCTGCTCCGGAATGGAGGGATGCATCCGGGAGGATCAGGCCAACTGGTGTTAGCTGTGACAACTGTCACTGGTTGTGGGGACATTGACGGTGAGGTAGGGCAGGAGCCTGGACAGCTGTCCCATTTTTAATTGTGTTCAAATTATTATTAGCATTCTGGCAGGCCCCAGGCCAACTGAGGCCCTTGTTTCCTTCATGTAGATGTACCACACAGAGAGGAAGTTTCTCATCCCAGAGACTTTCCAGTTAAGTGGGAAAAACATGAAGGATGAAGGAAAGGCCCTTTTCTCTGGTTAGCACACGAGGCACTAAAAGCTCAGGCTGTATGAGCAGCTTCCTCCCCACCACACACAATTTGTGGTAAAACCAGGAAAGAAGCCCATTTCTCTTACATCACCAACTACAGCCTGAACCACAAAGGCTGTCCTCCTCCCCTTAGCTTTATCCTTTCAAGTCCATCCTGCACTTCAGAGGATCATGTTGCGGGGGAAATGAACAATATGCTTTTTTCAGAGAACCAGAGGGGTCTCAGGCACCACGAAAGACCTTTACAGGCTAGCAGGACAACCAGCTCAGGGTAAATGATGGTCTTGGGAATGGTGGCTGTTCGCTTCATCATGAGGACACTACTCTCTGCGTATGATACAGACGTACTTATGACAGTTTTACTTCATTTGATTGCTAACCACCGTGTTTTGGGTTAAATGTTGCCTGCTGGAATACGGTTTTGCATGTCTCTTCCTAGAGATATTTGTGGAGGAAATGCTCATCTCTCACTTGCACTGATCAGTAGTCAATGTGGTTGCTGAATCTTTCCTCTTCCAGGCTGTAGCAAACATCAGTATGAAAAAACCCACAAAGCCTAGGGAACAGTATTTGCAGCCCCTGCAGAGCAGCACAACCATGACTCTGGAGAGTGGCAAGGAAGACCAGGAGCCCCAGAGCTGGGGAGTGAGTCCCTGCCCTGCTCCCCGGTCACTTGGCATGCAAGAAAGAAGAGGAGAGAAGTTTCTGCTGCAACCTTTAGGCCTGCCTGAAGTGGGAGGGGAGAGGCAAGGGCAAGAGCATAGGTCTGAGAGACAGAAAAATCCTCAAGTCAGTTGCAGCTATTACGCCGTTCCATGAGGTATTTCAGCTCTTTTATTTAAGCTGACTTGGGTTTTTTGGTTCCTGGACAGAGTTGATATGTTCTTGCCTTAATTCACATTTGTTCAACATTTTAAAGCCCCCAAACCCGCCCCCCCCCCCCCAAAAAAAAAAAAAAAAAATCTGTTGAAATGCAAGTGCTGAGCTTTACCCAGCTTTTCAGTATTTCCACGAAAAGAGGTTTTTCAGATTTACCACGAGGGGGAGGCAGCTGAAAAATTATCAGACACCCACTCTTAGAACTCGTTTTTTTGTGAAAAACACAGGGACATCTGCAAAAAGAGTTCAAGCACATCTGTCTTCAGGCTTAGGGAAAAAGTTAATCTTTTCACAGCTGTTAACAATTCATATCCTTTTAAGTAAGGTTTATTTTTTTAAATCTTATTAATTGCATTTAGAATAAAATTCAGCATTTCCCAGAGGAAAGAAATCTGCTAACAGAAACAATGCTCTTACTTCTATATATGGAGTGAAATAACAGAAATAATTTCTCCAGAATCTAAATCAACCAGCAAATGCTTGCTGCATGTTTAGTATGAAGCAGATCAAAGAAAAAAATCTTTCTAAATTTCAGTTGTGTTCTACTACACATTGAATCAAAACCCACATACTTGTACTAAAAAGGCAGCTGTTTTCTCTTTCTGATAGAATATTCTACACACCCCAAATCTGTTCCCCAATCTAATTTATTTGCAGTGTATCTGGAACAGAATTTTTAAGGATGTCAGTCCCAAAACCTAAGAACATGAAAAATATTAGCTCGACAACTAAGGTCACCAAAAACCTTCCAAGGCCCACAGCACCAGCAGACAAGGCAGAGAAAAGAGTCAGATGAGACAGAGAGATGTCAGCTGCCTTCCCCATGGTCACCAGCACATCAGTGGCAGATCCAAAAATACGAGGCACTAGCAAGGTATCTCTTGGACATCTTTTCTTTTATAAGTGATGAAAATAAAAGGAGGTTTCTCTCTCAGCCTGTTTCTCTAACGACTGTACTTCAATAAGCCACGGAGCATTCAAAGTCCAAGGTCAACATGAGTGTAGAGCTATGAAAAGCAGCTGGGGAACCCTTTGGGAACACTAATTATGAACGTATGAGAAATGGTCTTCTCCCCTGTGTGAGACACCAGTCTATCAAAGATTGGTATTCAATAGCAAGCCTGCAGAATAGGCCACCTTTGAAAGCTATAATGAATAACCTCGAAAGAAACCCTTATAAAATCTTAAACATGCACAAGATACTAGCCAAGGTCTTAATAAAATACACAAGCCCCACACGCAAAAAAACAGACAAAACAAACAGAAACCTATGGCAACTCCAAACATAACAAGATGGACCTCATAAGGAGGAATTAACAGTAAATCTCTCAATAACTTGCCTTTCGTGGCCAGAGGTCTGCTATCTCCCCAGGGTACGGAGCACAGAGAAACCAAATTAAACTGTGGTTATCTGATGTCTCTGGTGAGATTCACTTCGTCCCACGTCAGAGCTCAGTGGGTAACTGAAGCCCAGGACTGGGAGTCAGAAAGTCTGCGCTCAGTTCCCAGCTCTGCCACAGGCTTGCTGTGTAGCACCGGTCTCCTTACTCAGCCTTTGTTTGCCTCAGTTTCCAAGACTTAAATATTCAGGGATTGCAACAGTGCTGTAGTGCAGGATGATGCTGTAAAGCCCAGAGCAGGGCTGCTCGCACGCCCGCCAGGCCAAGGGGGGTAACCACTGTCAAAAGTGCTAGTTTCTAGATGCTCACCATCACATATTTTTGAGGATTTTCTTAGGATTCCTGACAGGGAAACACAGCTTTCAGACCAGGCTCATTCTGTGGATGGTGGATTAAATGATTGATGGAAGATCTGACACTTCTTGACTGCAGGAGTTGGATGTGCCTGCACACTCAGTGGCATGTCAAGGGGAGAATGCAAGTGGCTCCCCATCCCGGGAGCCCGAGGCCGTTTTGCAACAGGGTCAGTGCGGGCTGTGCTCCCTCGGTACCCCGCTGAGCTGCCGGACCCTGTTTTCCACCTATTAGTGACCATGAGTTGCTCAAGCCACAGCTGCAGGAGCAGCCTGCTGAACTGTAGACAACCAGGACTGGATCATGTGGCAGCTACGATGAAGAACAACTGCGTAACCTTTGTCATATGTCACCACTGAAAAGGTATCTTCACCCCTGCAGCTACGTGACACAGTCCAGACAATGAGCATTTTGTGCCCCCTGTGATCAGTGCAGTTTACAGATGGTGTCTCACAGCCTAGGGTAAACCCCATTTCATAGAAAACAAATCTTGGAAGGAATTCTCAGACCCTAGTGCAGATCTGTAATGTTGCTTGGCAAGGTCTCGTCCCATTAGGCGCAGTCATTTCCCATATTACCACAAAATGAAAATGCTGCATCCAGCCTGATTTCTGATGGAGGTATACATAACGACACAGAGAAGAATTTGCAGGAAGCCTGTGGGAAGAGAGGCCTGCACCCAAGGGAGAAGGACACGCAGATGGCTTGTAGGAACATGGGACAACAGTGAGCTAGATCCTGGCACAACACTGGGACTTATCCTGATAGAACTTTCCTTCAAATCACGTGGAGGAAAGTTAACAGAGCCTCTCCAATGCACAGAAAATTAGGCAATCAGCCTGCAAAAATGACTGCCACAGAAGGAAGTATCTGTATCAAAAATTAAATCCATTTTAAAAGAGAACAATTGACATTATCACAATTTCAAGCCCTCCAATCTAGGAATGCCACCGATAAAGCTGCCTGTGTGAGGTGTGATTCGAACAGGTTCCTGCATCAGTCTCACCCTTATTTTCTTTAAGAGCTGAATCTTGATGTTACAATCCCCACAGCAGAAAGTAACCAGGAACTCACATTTTACCTGAGACCTGTGGTCAAAACAGCTACCGTGAAAGCATAGAGCACCCCTCTGAAGATACTGGGTATACTGGGTACAGCAGCTGTAGGAGGCTCCATGATGACAAACCACCACACGTGAGCAGAGATAACATGGGCCAAGGCAGTAGGAGCTGGTTTTCGCCTGCAGACAGAAAGGCAAGTAAGCTGTATGAGCCAAACAATGCTAGAGCCATGCTATCTCTGAAATAAGGTGAAATCAGCCAGGCTGGAGGTGGAATGGCTGTAGTGGAGATGTCCTTCTTGACTGCAGGCCAAATATGGGAAAGGTCAGTGGACACCACAGCCACTTTGAGTGATCATAGAAACACCATCCTGATTCCTCTGGGCATTTTCTCTTGGCTAGATCCACATTTTGTATCTCCAAGGACTTCAATTCCTAATAACCCTTAAAGGAAGGGTTAAAGGAAGTGAGCGAGTATCTCGTTTACAACGTTCTCCTCATCATCCTCAACACGGGACTCATGCACAGACTTTACCTGGTTCAAAGCACGCCTAGTTTCTACAGCTTTGAGACATATGTTCTCTCATGGAAGTATGAGTTGAGGATTGAATTCGTCCCTTTGGAAAAATGAATTAACTAACTCCAGACAGTTTTATAGCATTTAAATGGCCAAAATTACTGCAATGATCGACAATCATTAAAATATGAAGTGGTTATATCAATTGGTTAATGGCCTCAAGTTGTGTCAGGGAGGGTTTAGACTGGATATTAGGAAAAATTTCTTTACTGATGGAGTTGTAAAGCACTGCAACAGGCTGCCCACAGAACAGGTGGAGTCACCATCACTGGAAGTGTTCAAAAAACGTGTATCTACACTGGCACTTCAGGATATGGTTTTGTAGGCATGGTGGAGATGGGTCGGTCGTTGCACTTGATGATCTCAGAGGTCTTCTCCAACCTTAATGATTCTACAATTTTGATTCTACGATTTCTATGATTGTAATCTGATGGCTTGTGTCACAGGAAGTGCTTTCTTTTATTTATAACATAAGTCACATCTTGGCTCCTATGATCCCTCCCAGTATCTAACTACCCTCTGGCTTTTTTTGGCATGAGCTATTCATAGGCCCTGCCTGGGGCCTTTGCTTTCACAAAGTCATTTTGAGATGTTTTTGTGTTTCAGATGAAGATGCCATTTACACTTCTAGGAGTACAACAGGACAACATAAGACAAGAATAGGAGGCTGGGAAGCTAGAAGTGATAGAAATGTATTAATAAGCTATCCAGGTCATCACCCAGCAGAAAGGATCCCAAGGACCACAGGAGTCTTCACAAATTGTCCCGTATGCATACTGGAGCTCTGCACAGAGGACGCTTACCGTAAATGACTTTGGCAGCTGAGATACACGTAGTGAGGACCAGTCCTCCAGCCTTTGGGGCTCTCTCTGTTGTGTGCCATTTGCAGGTCTGTTTTCCACTGTTCGATTTCATGTTTTTGAAGTTGTTTGATATTTGCATCCAGAAAATCATTACAAGAGAATTGTATCAAGATGTGTTTTTTAATACACTTTATTTTCCCAGGCAGTCCTTCTATCCACCTCCCAAGTCCCAGAATCATACCACATACATAAATAAGAAACAGGGTTGTGAAATCACCTCCAACATGATGTAGCCCAGGCCCAGCCTCTAAAGACTGCATTGTTCAGTCTGTCCTACAGCAAAAGGAAATGTAAAAAAACCTGATTCGTGATGCCCACAGAGTGCTGTGGGTAGCGAGCCAGCCTGAGCACAACCCTCTCGCTGCATCTTACAATGTCTCTGCAGAGCAGTACTGTTTTGAGCTTGAGAGCTGTAGGGCTTGAGAGCTCTGAATAAAAGCCAATTGTAAAAACATCATTTTTTTCTTCATAGAAAAAGACAGTGTTTTAAATTCAGTAAAGATAACAGCATGAAAAAAAACACCCAACAAATTCTGTGTTCTTTTAAATTACATCTGTAAGATTTAGCCAAAATAAAGTTCCACGGCATCTCACCAACTGCAATGAAGTTGGCACCAGAAGAGAAGTGCCTCTAACATGACCAGGTTGTAGACACTTCTAAACTTTGAACCATTTTAACTCTGAGTTTTACTGTTTCAGTTCTGAATTTTACTGTTTCAATCAAACAGCAGTATCAGACAGCACACACAAAGCCTGTGCTTACCTGAAACAAAATTCTAAGACCCACAGAAAATGCTTGCTGAGTAAGAGAGAGATGAAAATCTCAGCATTAACTTTCTCCAGGTATTTCTCAAATGTTTGTATCACCACTTGGAAACCAACCTAATTACCTGTGCCTTGCATGACGGTGCTTGTACTTATAGCTGTGATGCAATATAGATCATGATAAACTATAATAATAATAGATCAAATGTGGAATTAACCTCCACATGAACACCTGGAGCTCTTGCAGCTGGGATAGCACTTGTGCCTAACCAACAACAACAGAAACCATCCGATCTCTGGGAGTTTGAATGTTGCAAAGCCATTCAGATCCAGCAAGAAAACCACTGTGTTTTGGCCAACACTTCAGCTTCTTGGCTAACCAAAGAGGATTCTGGTTTGGGCCAAATTAAAGCAGGGTAGTGGTCTGCATGGGGAGTCCATGTAAATTGATTTTTATGCTGCCTTGCTTTGCCATCCCCAAATGCTAGCATTGTTAGGACATGCCACGCTTTTTATCACAGTAAGGTGCAGATGCTCCGTGTGTCTGGCCCCAGCTTACAGCAGCATGGGGTGTGCCAGTGAGCCTGGTTGATGGCTCGGAGGCAGCAGCCCTGACCAGCTGTTCCTAGGGGGGTTTGGATGAACCTGGGTTCCTGAAACAGGGTGAAACTTTATCGTACATAATGCAAAGCTGTGCGATTTGGGAATTAAGAAGAGTATTTGACAGAAAACTTCTGGTTTGAGAACATCAGAGGAGGAGAATAACTGACATGTATCCGAGCTGCCACGGTGAGGCAGCCAGGGATGTACAGAATGTAACTGATATTCCAGAATTTACCTAGAACAGGTAAAGGATTTTTTGGGAGCAAGAGTATTTGCTATGCATTTTTTCTTAAATAGCCATTTTCAGTAAAGGTGAATTTAAGATAGCGGAGCTAGGAAGGAAAGAGGGGAACGCTTGCCTTACAAGACACTATTAGAAGAGTCTGGGTTAGCCTGAAGCAAAAAGTAGTGGAGAAAAACTATGATTACTCTTTATAAACACAGAAAAGTAGACCAAAAACAGAGAAGAGAAAGAGCTAATAAAGTAAACTAAACAAGCAAAGAACATGAAAGAACACATGGGGACAGAGAAAAAGTTTAGGCTGGATATTTAAAAAGGGCTCCTAATGGAGAAAGTCGGCAGCATATTCCAGTAGGAAGGGAAAAAGCACAAAACACAACTCATTTCTAGGATAGTGCTTGTTAAATTCATTTGAACCATCTGTTTTACTGCAGTGGCAAAGAGCTTGAGTTTGGGGTTGGATTACTTTACAGACCTAGACATGAGACAGTGCTGGCTACACATAGTTTACCAGAGGAAGCAGCTGGGCACTTCATTGACACCTGAATTTTACTGGGATGCCAAAATTGGTCTTTTGTGCTTCCTAACCAGTTCAGAGGTTCAGGCTGAGGCACCAGCTTTGCTCTGGGACCTCCAGCCAGCAGTCTCAGCCACCCATACACAAATGACTGCAATTCTGCTTTCCTTCAGGTGACAATGGCAGGGAGCTGCTGCTCTCCTGTGTGTTATATCTTAGCAGTGCAACCATTTGCCTGGGAAGCAGGATGCACGGACCTGGTGGGAACTCACCCTGACCCATGTTCGACTGGGGATAAGTACCGCGTGACTCAGCAAGACAGCGACAGCTAGAGGAGGTCAGAAGCCTGTGGGCAGAAGGAACTGTAGGTCCTGTCCCTGCTCCCAGGAGTCTCTCTGTAATGTTACCAGACATTGGATTAGACATGAAAACAGCTCTGGGAGCAGAGAGGAGAAGCCAGGCCACTTCCTTCCCAGCTAAATGCCCTCTGCCCTGAACTAAAAGGTCATATTTGTGTTCTTCCTCTCCTCTGATGCATCCTGAATTCTTCTTTGCAGTTTCCCCAAGAGCAATGTAGCTTGCTTAGTCCAGGATAGTCCAGAGCTGGTGACTAAGAGGCTGCTGTTTGAGGGGAGCCATGGTTTTGAAGGATGGACAACTGCTGTAACCACCAAGGTATGGGAAGGGAACCAGCCTTTGCTGGAGGTATAGCCTTAGGCTATTCCTATTTGCTAGCTGACAAATCTGTAAACAGCTTTCTTTAAGAGCTGTAACACTCTAGCCAGAGCTTATACAGAATAAACAAACTTTATGAACAGATTCTTTCCTTTGCCTAATGTTAAATATCCAGCCTAAACTGAGGTACTTTCCCTTTTAGAGAATTTCCCAGTTTTTAACCTAAGGAAGCAATAAAAGGACCAACAGAACTTCCCAAAGAAAATAAGGTTCGTCTCCTTATTTACTCATCTCAGCTTAACCTCTGGGAACAGACTGCAATGACTGTCTCTCCAAAGCCTCTCTGCTATTCAGCTCTACGCCCACATCTGCCCAACTCCCACTTCAGTGAATGAAATGTGAAAAACACCCCTCTTGTTTTCCTCCCAAAATACTGCAGGTTTTTGGGCAAATACTTCTGATACGTGACTACAGGAACACATATGAAATTATGAGCTAAATAAATCATAAAATGGGAAGACCAGAAGGCTAAGAATTATTTGTCAGTACTTCATGATATTTTTATTTTTAAAACAACAAAGCAGAGCAGGCAACGCAACTCCTAACACATGAAAGGAGATGGCATACTGTAACATTTAACTTCAAACAATGTAACACAAATACTCTGTTGATCTGCACGATTGTCTAAGCCAGCATTTCCAAACTTTTAGGATAATGGGACCACCATTAATGCTAAGACACTCTTGTGGACCACCATGTACCCTATATCATCAAACTTTTAATTGAAAACACGGCTGAAAGCTGCTCAGTTTTGTTCTGCAGCCCAGCTGTGGACCACTTACTATAAGCTCGTGGACCACCAGTGGTCTGCAAACCATAATTTGGTAACTATTGGTCCAAGTGACTCAAGACTAGAAACGTGCCAGGAAAAGCAACGGTGGGGTACTAATGTCATTACAAAGCTATTACACATAACTAACCATATGGATACAGAGCTCTTCATACCACCCGCAGCTTTCCATGTGGGAATGCAATTCCAGATCCTGATTGTCTTTTTGCTAATGCCTCCCATACAGTGCATTTTTTGCAGCACATCCTGGGACTTGTTTATATGCATGAGCTTTGTGCCACAGCCAGTAGCTACAATTAAGGCATAATTATAAGTGGTAGGGCAGGGAGGAAAACTTGGCTACCAGTAAATTTCACAACCGATGGTTCTGCTACATCTAATAAAATAGTTTAATTGGGCTCCTTCTTGTTTGCCTCATTCTTTAACTAGTTATAGGCCTGAGCTGCTTTTTCAAAGTCCCTGAGTCTTGTGGGTCTATATTTTAAGGCTGGGTTCTCCTCCTCACATAGAGGAGGTGGAGCAGTGCAAACCAGAGATCTCTAGCCACAAATGACTACTTCAAGTCTTACCCAAATACAGTTTTCTTACATGTTTTGGGCATTCTTGAATTCTTGGTTTCTTTTTAGGTCCATGCAAACTCTAAATACACATTGATCTTTGAATAGCAGATACTTGTTTAATCTGCTGTAATATACATGTACACACACATACACACATACATAGAGGTTTTATCTACAGGACACAGTGGGGTGCTGTGCAGAAATGTCTTAACTATCTCTTCTAAATGACCTTGTTGAGGACTGCAAAGCATTGCGCAGAGCCGTGCTCAGAAGCCTGGAGGACCTTAGAGGCCAGCCTTTTCCTTTCTGGTGTCGGTGGATACCACAAGGCAGAGAAGCCCAAGTTGTCTCTAAACAAACTTACTTGGATACTACAAATAGTGTAGCCACAATTCCATGGAGCAGTGTAGGTGTACTGTAAGTGACATATTCTTTCCTGCTAACACAGTTTCAGGCTTCTATTGTGCCTTTGGAAAGGAAAATACGCATTCAGTCCTTACTTTCTTGTGGAGAGGTAAATAAGCACCATGAAGTTGTGAAATCCCCAGGGAACAACAGGCTTAGATTATGCAAAGTCCAAGGAGGCATGCAAGGAGGATTTCAAGCTGCCAGAAGGGATGAGTGGGCCTCTCTGGAGCTCCTTGACCATCCCTAAGGTGAACCCTTGCAAATGCATTTAAAAGCTCAGAAGACATTTTATGTAAAATTCATCTTTGGCACTTTCTGATTTGGACTTGGTAAGGCTCTTTGGACAGTATTTATGGCTGCTTGGGAAGCAAATGGCACGTTATCACTTGGATACAGAAAGGTTGGGTCAGTTGCTCTAATTGCACAGCAAATCAGTGTCAGGGCCAAAAACCAATGCGAGGAGTGCTGATTATATGTTCTGTTCTCTTGACCCTACGCCTGTATCCCAGTGCTGCAAAAAGCATCTTTCACTTAGGCAAACACAGAAGAGGAAGGGAGCAAGAGAGAAGTGAGGTTAAAAACTCTGGAAAAGAGATTGCAGAGAGGAAGACATTGCATACCACCCCTAAAAAGCTATTTGTCACATAGAAACAGCAGCAGTTCTCCCAGGCCAAGCCTGTGGAGACACATTTATCTCTTGTGCAACATTAGTGAAGGAAAGAGGCAAAGTTATTTCAAGAATGGACTTCAGCCAGTAAACCAACTCATTTTTGTTTGGTTATAAGAGAAACTTGCCTTATTCTTCTTTATCCCTCACCTTTTTTCAGGAAAAAAATGAAATTAGAGCTGGGCAAAGCTGTACTCTGGGAAAAAATGTATCAGCAGCACACGGCTTCATGAGATGGAAGAGCCATGGAGACTAGTTTTTTTATACAAGGAAGATCATGTAGATATACTTGGTCTACACAAACACCATGCTGATGCTAGTGTTTGCATTGTCCACGGCACCCCACCACAATGTGCTGTTCCAACGCCACTCAGCCGCTGTGACTGAGAAATGAATGGGACATTTAATGAAACGATCCTAAGTCCCTCTGGGAAAAAAAGATAACTTCTCTTCTTTTGTCTCCAGTGCAAGCACATGTTGAACCTAACGATGCTCAGAGGCATGCACAAGCCCCGCTTCCCATGCTGGGAGCCAGCCTGAAGTAAGCTGCTGGTGCGGACGTGGAGCTGCATTAGGACATGTGGCACGATGCAGGGATGCGTGCTCACTGCTCGCCAGCTCCCGCACACTGGGCTGGCACACCACCAGCCTGGAGCCGAAGGCAAGGCAGCTCAGCTTCCAAGGAGGCAACAGCTCTGTGTCCTTCTGCAGCTTTGTGGCTCTCTGAGAGGAGATAGCCAGCTCTGCTCTTCCTGGCAGGAGTATACATGTGTACATGTGAACTAGCATTTATACTTTTCTTTTTTTTCATGTTTTTTACAGACAGCATTTGGAATCTGGGAGCTTATGGGTCTGAAATATCCCAAAGTCTGTTTTTCTCATGATATTTCAGATCCTGCTTGGAGGAAGCATGGCAAGAAGACCAGACCTAATCTCATCTAATTTCATCCTGGAAGTTCCTTGAGGAGTTTGAAAAGCCTGTGAAAAACCAAAAACAAACTGAGAAAGAAAAGAGAAGAAATCCACAGACAAAGAAATGCAGCTTTATTTGAGTTTCCCCTAAACACATGTTTCTCAACTGCACATCACTGCTCACTGAGACGATGTTTCCTCAGATGTCTTATGACTCAGAGAGCTACATAAACTTTGTTTGCCATTTGTTAGGGTACTAAGTGGTGCGCATTTAGTTAATCTCTATCCCTTTGCATTCTTCTCCTTATTTACTTTTCCCAACTGCCTGATCAGTAACTCCTTCCATCTCTGACTATGACCATCACGACCTTTCAGGATAACGAGACTTACAAACTAGTTTTTTGCTCTGTGACTTTATCTCCTTGTTTCAGAGCAGTTTTTTGGAGGCAAGTGTTTGCTTTATTTTCCAGAAGAAAGTAGAAGTTTCCCTCCCATTTCAAATGACAAAAGTCAAGTAAAAGGTACTGATATTGTTCTTGACAGCAGAAAGCAAATGATCGCACTGTTGTTTTCATCCTTCCACTAAGCCTATTATCGCTACCCACTTTCTAATGTAAAATTCTTGTATTCCACCAGTGCATTTAATGGGCATATCTGAAGCTGCATTATTAATGCATTAGAAAATCATATGCCCATAAATCAGCAGTGGCATCATTCAGTCACAGCATATCTGGAGGTTCAGCTGCTGAAAAAGTGACTACTTAATTGGAGACAAATTAAGGAATGGTCAGAAAACACAGATATTTTCACAGAAAAAAAATGATTTTTTTTTCTTCCAACCCATCCCAGCAGCTGATTTAATATACTGTGGGGTCTCCCCACACTTACTCCCACGTGAACAGTGTCTCTGAGGCTTACCACAAATTTTCACAGTAGTTTTCTCTTAAATTAGTTTTAATTCAGAAAAAACCAAATTATTTCAGAAGAAGAAAGGGATTGAATTCCCAGGGTGCAGCTAGTTTTCACTCCACTGGGGAGATACCAAAGAACTCTTCTTTTTGAAGTCTCTCTGTGGAATTTTCCTGTCCCCATCAGTACAGACAGGGTCTTCAGATACACCTCCTGCCCCTAGTCTCCTCGTAGAAGTCCTTCTAGGCAGAGAGTCTCCTGGGCCTTAAATCCAAAATCCCAGTTTGAATAACTCCTTGGGTCAGCAGCTTTCCTGCTTGGTGGGGGAGTTGCTCAGGCTCTGCCACTTGTCACCTCAGAGCTCTGCTTGCTCAACATCAAGTCACCAAACTCCTACATAACTCCAGGGATTGTTCAGCCTGGAGAAGAGAAGGCTCCTGGGAGACTTTAGAGCAGCCTTCCAGGGGCCTACAAGAAAGCTGGATAGTGACTTTTGACAAAGGCATGTAGCAATAGGACAAGGGGTAGTGACTTCAAGCTGAAAGAGGGTAGATTTAGATTAGATAGAAGGAAGAATTTCTTTACTCTGAGGGTGGTGAGACCCTGGCACAGCTTGCCAAGAGAAGCTGTGGCTGCCCCCTCCCTGGTAGTGTTCAAGGCCGGGTAGGCCGGGGCTTTGAGCAACCTGGTCTGGTGGAAGGTGTCTCTGCCTGTGGCAAGGGCTGTTGGAACCAGATGATCTTTAAGGTCCTTTCCAACCCAAACCATTCGATGATTCCATGATTCTGTGATAAACCCTATTGGGAACCAAAAATCCCAGTCACCTGGCTGCACAGCTCTTTCAGAGGCCCTGTCAGCAGAGACACCCGAGCTCTGACACACACCAGCAGCATTAGCTAGGATCAGGCCTTTCACTCAATGCAGCTGTAGCCGCTTTTTCTGAAGAAGCAGCTGGAGCATGGGCTGCAACCACAACTCACCTTCTCAGGAGCAGTCAGCATGGATTCACCAAGGGGAAATCATGCCTGACCAATCTGATAGCTTTCTACGATGACATGACTGGCTGGGTAGACGAAGGGAGAGCTGTGGATGTTATCTACCTTGACTTCAGCAAGGCTTTCGACACAGTCTCCCATGATATCCTCCTGGGGAAGCTGAGGAAGTGTGGGCTGGATGAGTGGTCGGTGAAGTGGATAGAGAACTGGCTGAATGGCAGAACTCAGAGGGTTGTCATCAGCGGCGCTGAGTCTAGTTGGAGGCTGGTGACAAGTGGTGTCCCTCAGGGGTCAGTACTGGGCCCAGTCTTGTTTAACTTCTTCATCAACGACCTGGATGAAGAGTTAGAATGTACCCTCAGCAAGTTTGCTGACGACACCAAACTGGGAGGTGTGGTAGATACACCAGCAGGCTGTGCTGCCATTCAGCGTGACCTGGATAGGCTGGAGAGCTGGGCAGAGAGGAACCTGATGAGGTTCAACAAGGGCAAGTGCAGGGTCCTGCACCTGGGGAGGAACAACCTCATGCACCAGTACAGGCTTGGGGTGGACCTGCTGGAGAGCAGCTCTGCGGAGAGGGACCTGGGTGTCCTGGTGGACGACAGGTTAACTATGAGCCAGCAGTGTGCCCTGGCTGCCAAGAAGGCCAATGGGATCCTGGGGTGCATCAAGAAGAGTGTGGCCAGCAGGACAAGGGAGGTTCTCCTTCCCCTCTACACTACCCTGGTGAGGCCTCATCTGGAGTACTGTGTCCAGTTCTGGGCTCCCCAGTTCAAGAAGGATGAAGAGCTACTGGAGAGAGTCCAGCGGAGGGCTACAAGGATGGTGAGGGGACTGGAGCATCTCCACTACGAGGAGAGGTTGAGGGAACTGGGCTTGTTCAGCCTGAAGAAGAGAAGGCTGCGAGGGGACCTTATAAATGCCTACAAATATCTGAAGGGTGGGTGTCAGGAGGATGGGGCCAAGCTCTTTTCAGTGGTGCCCAGTGACAGGACAAGGGGTAATGGGCACAAACTGAGGCACAGGAAGTTCCGTCTGAACATGAGGAGGAACTTCTTCTCTCTGAGGGTGACGGAGCACTGGAACAGGCTGCCCAGGGAGGTTGTGGAGTCTCCTTCTCTGGAGATATTCAAGACCCGCCTGGACAAGATCCTGTGCAGCCTGCTGTAGGTGACCCTGCTTCGGCGGGGGGGTTGGACTAGATGACCCACAGAGGTCCCTTCCAACCCCTACTATTCTGTGATTCTGTGATTCTGTGATTCTTCTCTGTCTAGAGGACAGGGCATGTGTCCAGGAACTGGGACCCGAGGCTGGAGACCTTCCTCAACCTGAAGTGATGCAGACCCAGAGCTCCCACTAAAAAACGGTCACCCTGACGTCAGCCTAAAAATTAAGCCAACTTCCTGAGGTCAACTCTGTTCACCCCAAGCATGCTAGGTTTGAATGGACAGAAAGACCAACTTTGCAAGTCTCATCTGAGGGCACAGGCCTCATCTAGCATCAGACCCAGAATGGTGCTCTGCTCTTCTAAGTCTGGCTCAAGGCTGCTCCCCTCTCCACACATTGTGTGGACTGGGCTCCTGGGGTGGTTTGGTTTCTCCCTCCACTGACGAGGGAGCTTGAACACCCATCTGGGTTGTCCTCGTCAGTCTCGGGCAAGTTACTTGCTGTAACCTCAGTGGGTGTGCTGAGAGTCACACATGAGGTCTGTGGAGGAGCAGAAGGCTGAATGTGGGGTGCAGTGTGGTCATCTGCACCACTCATCTGTCCTGATTCCCCTGAGACATACCCAAAGTCCTCGCACCCACACTCCTGTGAGGAATGACGGCCCGAAGAGGTACAAACGTCTGTGACCAGAGACCAGACCAGAACATATTATCATACATTGTGATGTATGGCCAGCTATAACATGCTGTATGGGCCAGGCACATGGCTCAGATAAGTGAGACATCATAAGTCTTTATTTAACTGACTCGGAGCTGAGGGCAGTCTGTTCTTTGCAGGATCTGAACCAGTGACTTAAAAGAGAAAGGCTCTTTTTCCCATACTAAACCTACTAGTTTTTCCCATCCATGAGTTTTCCTACTGGCTTCAAATCAACTGCTGCTTCAAAAACCCCACATTTTGTTTGAATATTTTGAGGTTTAGAGAGGAGAGTCGTGGCTAAATATACTAAAAAATAAAAGCCTAAAACAATTAATTGCTGAGAAATAGCAGTACGCTTCAGTTTATGTTTTTCTAATAAAAAAAGAAGGAAGCCCGAGGAGGATGGAATCATAACAATGCACTTCAGTCTTTCCATTTCTCTTATGAAAATAATTTAGGGTAAATATGAAAAAACAGTCTGATATTAGAATAATTAAAGAGAATTGGTGTAAACTGTAATGTGCAGCTATATTAAAGCCAAGAAGTGTCTAGTCCAAGGAATTTTTTGACATCTGGAAATCAGTATTCTTTCCCAATTATTAAAAAAATAGTAAATAATTACATGAAACAGCATTTTTAAAGAGTCAGTCTGAAACCTTAAGATATTTCTTTTCAACAAAATCACCTTGCTTCATTTGATTAATAATGGCATACCACATTTTGAAAACATGGTTGCAATGTTAAAGCAGTCTTTTTTGAACTAAAAAGTAAAACATTCCCTTCCAAGAAGGTCAAGCAATACATTTCAATCTTTATCTAACTGGCTCAATTCGTATTTCCCCAAAGCAAAACTTTTTCAAGATGGTCATGTTCTTGGGGACCACTTTATTTTGAAATTTGGAAAAATGGAAAAGTCTTTTGCTGGGAAGGTTTCAACCCTTTCTCTTGATTCGCCTAAGGCAGACTGAGGCAAACCACCCATGCAAAAGAGCCAAGCAAATCTACCAACATTAAAACACCTTGCCGCATGTACTGCTCAGGCCTTGCTTACACTTACATGTACATGAAATTGTGTAAACGTCCTTCAACCCACGTGTCCAGGAGACACATTGCAGCTGAATGACCACCTTGGGGACTCGACAGCAAAGCCATGGGCAGCAGCTCCAGGGCAGCTTGCCCCCAGGTTGTTCCCATGGTCTTGCATTTGTCCTCACCTTGCGTCTCACCTCAGGCCTGTGGCAGTGCAAGGCAGCAGGGGAGGACCTTGGACACCACCGAGGACCCATCCCTCCATGCCTTCTCCAGAAATAGCAGTGGTGGCTTGCCTTTCCAGGCCAGGCAGAAGAGTTCAGCAGCTCCTGCTACTGCCAGGGTGGCTTGGTGGCCAGTCAGGGGCTCAAAAGCCAAGATTCAGCCCCTGCAGCTGCTGTGGTTAAACCATCTTCTTAATTATACAGGAAAATGTGCTTGAAACCACAATTTACATTGGTTCAGCTCACCCCTGCCTGAAACCAGAGTAAACTGGGATAGAGGAAATCACAGCTCGTAGCAGATTTTGCCTATCTGCACCAGCCTTATCAGGACACGGGGATGTTTGGTGACTGGGAACCAAAAGCTTTTTCTGAAACAGAGACAGTTGTAACTGAGATGTTTCTTAAACCACACAGATTTTTTTTCACATCTCCCTTAATCATGGTTCGCATTAGCTGTTGCTTATTTAAGGCACTCTTTAAGAAGCTACTGCCACCGATATTTGTGTTTAGCAAGCACTGAAGATTTCCCTTGCATGTGCTTGAATGATTATTTATAGATTATTACTAATCATAGGCAGCTATGTCCAGAATCTCCAAATCAAGAACGAAGTCTGAGACAGATCAACTTGCAACTATTACAACAATTGCCCTTGCTGTGTTATGATGTTTAAACCAAACAAATTCATCTTTGCAAATGTAGGAGAGATTGCTTCAGCAGCTGTGCTTTTAAAGACATCGTGGACTTCTTACTGCAAGCAGACTGAAAATTACTTTCATCATACGGTTTGGAAAAAATAGCCAAACCTCAGGGATTACTAATCATTGGTAAATAAACCGAAGTCAGCATTCTGGGGAAGGAGTAAACAGTAGCAGTGCTTGAGACCCAACATGGTGACCCAGGCCATGATAGTGATCAATGCCTTCCCCGAGGAGGAAAAATTAGAGAGTGTGGAATTAGAGACGCTATTCAGTTTAAAATGAATAGAGCCTTAAGCAAAACAGAAGGGAACAACCTTGTCAGGATGTTAAAGGGCTTTTTGTTCACCCTGTACCATACCTCCTTTCATTGTGCAAGACTGTTATCATCTTTCATTAGTGGCCCTTTTGGCATAAAATTTAGCTCCCATGAAACATTCAGATTTTTATGGATTAAATTAGGACCATTAAATTAAAATCCTGGATGCCTGGCAATGAAATATGGATGAGGAGAGAAACTTAGAAGCACACAAGAAATAATCGAATCACTTGGCAGAAAGAGTAAGCAAATAATTTGTGGCTGGATAAATGTTATGTTGTGTTAGCCTTCAGGAACATCCAGGGACATAAACCCAAGAAGGGCATAGGAGAGCCAATTTAAATTCTCTTTTAACTCAGAGGCAACCACACAGAGCTCTAGAATGGAGTCTCATCTTTGCATTAAAAACATGTCAATTTATTTTGCTGAAATATTCACTACATCTGGAACCGAAGCAGCCACCACTACTAAGGTGGGGAATGACTATTGCTTCCTCTCACTGCAGGAATCCTGCAGGTTTACCTGCAGTGGGAACCAGCATCAGAAGGAGCACAGGGGACATCCCGGAGTGGTCTGCCCATACCACGAGGGATGGTGTATGTGTCTGGAGAGAGGCACCGTTACAGAGGAGGTACAGACCTCCTCAAGTGAAAGAGGGAACTGAACATGGGTCCTCGGAACCTCTACAGCTGTCTCCACCACCAGTTCATCGGGACAGGCTCCCATGCTGACCCCTTTCCTGCTTCATGTGGGGTCCATCCTTCCAGATCATGCTTTCTGTGGTTCCTCTTTGTGACAGATGCTCAAAATGGGGGTGGGGAGAAGATTCAGCCCCCAAATCAAACCAGGTTAGTGGATTAAAGAATAGCGATAATAATCAGTTTGATGAGTCTCATGGCAGGCCCTGCTCTCCTGCAGCAAAGGGCTGTGCAACACTGGAGCTCTCTTATGAAAAGCAGCATGTCACAAATTCACAATTCCTCTTCTACTTTGTCCACAATAAGGCAAGGAGAAATATTAATATGGCTTTTATCACAGATCTTCCACTCTTCTCTCAATGCTCCTTACCAGCAATGGAAAAAAGGCAGGCAGAAGCATATTTCTTACCCACTTGATCATGGTAGAGAGCATCAAGCAACACCTTCAGCTTGAGAAAGAAGAAGGGGAATCCCCAAGGACAAGCAGGAAAATACAATATGAAGGACTAGAGAGCACAAAGTTCATACAGGAATGGACATGTGGCAACACCTACAGAAACTCTTCTGTAAGAAATATGGCAGCCAACTCGAGGTAGTACTAGCGTTAGACTTGTCTTGACAGTTACAAAGGCAGGAATCGGGGAGGCTGGTTTACGTTAATTGCCTGCAACCAAAATGAAATCCAAACCAGCAATTCTATACACTTAGTGCTTTCAAGAAGTCAAATTACACAAAGCTGAAAACAATTATGAGCCAAATCATTTCAGAGAAAGAATTTAAACAGGAAAAATGTGAGTGATAATTGGGAACTATTTAAACACAATTTACTAAGTGCCCCAAAAGGCACATTCTCACATTGCACACAAGAGGTCAAGTGGAGTTAAAAACAAAAGCAAAACAAAACAAAAGCACAAGCTGGCTTAGAGAGGAAATTAAATCAGCTTTTGTAAAATCCTCCACAAATAATCCCCCTCCACCATTCCCCAGCAACAAAACATTAAACAAACCAAAACCACATACATCATAATGAAGAAGGAAGGAACTGCTGATAACAACTGTGTATCAGACACCAGTAAAGGTAGATGACAGGAACGGGAAGCAATGGGATACAAAGAGAGGTGTATGGCCATCGGAATGCCAGTGGGAAGGGTCTTTTTTTCCTAAGTATATCAGAGGAAAAAGGCCTCCAAAGAGTAGTAATTATTCCCTGTTAGATGGTAAGAGTGGAAGATCTATGGATCATAGTTCTAGGATTCTTTTCTTTTTCTTTTTTTTTTTCCCCCATTTGGAGGAAAATAAATTCATAGTTCTGTACTGTGCTAATTAGGGTGCTGATGAAATGCAATAATGAAAAAGCATATGAAAATTAGACCTAAATCTGTCACTTCCAATCAAAAGTCTCACTCAGGATTTAAGTTTTTAAATGGAGATTTTCAGTTTGTTAGAGTATCAAGAAACATACAGGAAAGCAAGGAAGTTGAAGTTTGGCCAATCTTCAGAGGAGATGACCAAGGGCAACTGAAGGAATTACAGATTTATCTGCCTGGCACTGAGTACTGGCAAAAAACCAGAATAGCTGTGACGTGGCTGAGTTAGTTAAGAACTGGGAGGGAAGGGGAGACAAGAAACGCAGTTGGTGGCAATAGGTACATGAGAAATCAGCCTTGTCAAACACACACCTTCTTCTTGCTGAGGTTACAAATGTTGTTGATAAAGGTCATAATGTTGTTACTGTGCACTTAAATCTCCATAAGGAAATTTTTATTCAGAACTGAAGAACGAGGGGAAAGTAATGCAACAGGAATAGTGTGGCCAGAAGGAATAGGGAGGTGATCGTGCCCCTGTACTTGGCACTGGTGAGGCCGCAGCTCAAGTACTGTGTTCAGTTTTGGGCCCCTCGCTGCAAGAAGGACATGGAGGTGCTGGAGCGTGTCCAGAGAAGGGCAATGAGGCTGGTGAGGGGTCTGGAGAACAAGTCTTATGAGGAGCAGCTGAGGGAGCTGGGACTGTTTAGTCTGGAGAAGAGGAGGCTGAGGGGGGACCTTATTGCTTTCTACAACTACCTGAAAGGAGGTTGTAGTGAGGCAGGTGTTGGTCTCTTCTCCCAGGTGACTAGTGATAGGACGAGAGGCAATGGCCTCAAGTTGCGTCAGGGGAGGTTCGGATTGGATATCAGAAAAAATTTCTTTACTGAAAGAGTGGTCAGGCATTGGAACAAGCTGCCCAGGGAGGTGGTTGAGTCACCAAGCCTGGAGGTGCTGAAAAAACGTGTAGATGTGGCACTTCAGGACATGGTTTAGCAGGCGTTGGGTTGACGTTTGGACTTGATGATCATGGACGTCTTTTCTAACCTTAATGATTCTATGAATATGTTCAGAAATGCCTAGTGGAAGGAGCACTGTTCCGTGCCGCTGAGGCAGCTGGGTCCAGGGAACTGTGCATGGCAGGGAAGGTAAAGATGGTATTTTTCTGGCTACATGCACATCCCTATCCCACCAGAGAACCCCAGTCAGGCATACAGTGCCCCTGGGGTCTTGGAGGAAAAGGCCACATCCCCCAGCTGTGCAGGCAGATGGAGATGTTCTGCAGGAGGTCCCTCTCCCATGCTGCAGATTTGTCCACCTTTACACATCATACCCACAGCAGCACAGACCATGTGCTTAGTTACAAAGCTGGTCTCTGAGCAACTAGAGAGCCCAAAAAGCAATCTAAGTATGACCTACCCAAGGCCATATGTGTTAAACACTGAACCCAAGCCTCTGAATTGCATGCCAATGCCTGGTCCCCACAGCCAGTAGCAGTGGATCGGGCTGAGGTGGACAGCAGGAGTGGGGCCAGCACAATGTGTCCTTCACCCTCCATGTCCAGCTCCCACAGTCTCCGATTTAGCGGGGCCTGGGACCTTGCACAGGCACAGGATCTCTTGGGTTCATTTAGCCTCTAATGCAGCCTGACACCCCACCCTTGAAAGATTATTGACGTCAGTGCTAGTTCTCGCTGGAAACATGTTCATCTGCCCTAGAAGAGGCATCCTCAAAGAGACTGCAAAGTTCAGACTCCTATGCTAACTTGATCCATGGCATTTACAATGACTTCCAAGAAGTCAGGCCATGAGAACAGTGGTTTTAAATTGCTGTGGCAGATGGTATGTGTTTTGCTCACAGCTGGTTGTATGTGAATATGTTACGTTCTTTTGAAAGGATTTGGCTGAGCAACAGAGAGAAACGCTACCAGTTTGCCCCGTCCTGGCTGCTGCGCTGCGGGTCAGGCAGAGCCGTCCGAGGGGAAGGGAGGTGGCACCTTCCCTGAAAATCCCGGGAAGGGGAGAAAACTGTCAGGCGGGAGGATGCTGTGAGCAGAGGGAATGTCCCTGGTTTGGCAAACGGGGAGCCTAGAATATGGGACATGCAGGGAGGTGCTTCTCCCAGAGGCCCGAAGTGGACTGGGAGGGCTGGATGCAACTGGAGAAGGCAGGACGAGGTGTCAGGACTAAGCCCAGGCTTGAAGGAAAGGACCTGTCTGTAAGAACACAATAAGCAGGAGTGAGATTTGTTTACAAACCTTCTCAATTTAATTACGAGCTTCCTTGAAGCTTTCTTGTCATAATTTCTCTTCCAGTAAAGCCTGGCCATGGAGTTCACAAGCTCCTCCAGTGTCTCGGCGTGCTCACTCTCGGGAAAAGGCACAGACCCTCCGGAGAGTGCTGGGTATCACCTGCTCTTCTCACAGCCAACACCACCCAGAGCCAAGGTACAAACGCAGACTGAGGGTTTTGCATTGAATATTGCCCAAAAGAGGGGGGGAAAAAAAAAAAAAAAAGTATTGCCTAGTTCTATGAGAAGCCTTAAAATAATATTTTTGTTGCCCACCCTCCTCAGGAAAAATAAAAAAAAGAGATGAACAACCGAAGGAGTATGAAGCTACTTGCTGGCTAGAAAAGGAAGAAATGCGACCACAGACACATTTCTGCAAAACAGGGCTTTGCTGCTTGTTTCTGCCACATCTAAGGAAAGCCCAGAGAGGAAAGTGCTACTGCAATACGACCAGTACGTTGGACTTGATGATCTTAAAGGTCTTTTCCAACCTAAATAACTCTATGAATCTGTGATTCTGTGACCCCGCGATGCCAGGCTGAGGCTGCGGCTGCATCTGACTGGAGTCCCTGCCCTGGCTCTCCACCGCAGAAATGCCCTCGGGCGATCTGGCCAGGAGCTGTGGATTTCATACAGGTTGGATGCGATGTAGCTTTTTTTCATTTGTGTATGAGATGGGATTCCTAAACTCTGGCACAAGTACCTATAGAAATAAATTGCAAACACATATGCAAGCATTGAGGCTTGATCCACCTCCTCCTTGTCTTGGTGCCCAGCTGGTCTGGGAACCAGGGCTGCTCCCGCCACTGCCATCCCAGCAGGGACCCTCAGAGGGCAGTGGGGCAAGCTTCTCAGAGGGGCACGCAAGCCCTGGAAGCAAGGGGGACTGGAAACACAGCCCTATTTCTACATATTTCTACACAGAAATAGAGACTGGAGAAAAAGCTCACCCAGCTTTTCTTTGCAACCGCTGTGTTGCTTCAAGGAGTGGTGCTGCTGGTGGGGACCACTGTGGGGGCTTCCCTCATCTCTTGGGATTTTCTTCCCTTCTTAGATAATTTGATGGCCAGTCTCTTCTGTGAGCTCTCTCATCTCACCCTCTTACCTTGCCAAGGAGGCTGCAACAGCATTTCCCGGAGAAAGATAATGAAATGGGGGAGAAAAGTAGTTGGGCATCTCTTTGGAAACTGTTCAGACATGCTCCCAGATTTAAGTCTTGTTTAGGCATACAATCATCTCTCACTCTAGCAGTTATCTCAAGGAAAGTTGTTCAATAAAAATTTACTACCTTAAATTATGCCCTACATTGCTTAAGGAAATTCTAGCTGGGAGACTTGCTCTACTGAAAAGTTTAGAAAAAACTAATGATTTTTGTGTTCTGAATTAATCTTTTAACCTGAGAAAAAAATTGGACTTGATTTGAGCCTCTCCACTAAGGAAACAGTCCCATGAGCTGCTGCTTGATTTTTCATGTTTTGAAGTCATCTTGTTTTCTTAACACATTAGCTTTACTGATATATTTGAACAGATTTAAGACAACAGGTCAAAACCAGACTGAGCTGTATACGCAAAACAGGTTAATTGGTATATGAAAAGATGCCAGCTTGATATTTATATCTGTGGTCTAGATGCTACTTAACATTTTGCAACTTTAATATCTGTTACACATGTATTTTATCTTTTATCTCATTGTAAATAGAGATTTTCACTCAACATTTAAAGATTATTTAAAAATTATTTTGAGTGTTAAATGCTTATAAATCTTCCATGCTTCAACATTTAAAGGTTCATCTATACTGAGAAGAAATCAGTTGACATGAATGTACCACTTAAAAATACAGGAGAAAAACAGATTTTGAAAGGCATTTGCATGTTAGGTGAGTGTTTTTAGAGGAGTTAAAGAGATTCTCTGTTAAGCTTTGAAACTTGTGAGCTAAACTGGCACCAGCACAAACACTACAAGGTGGCCAACGGCCCATATCAAGACAGTAGTCAAAATGCCAAAATCTATTTTGACTTTTCCCCCCTCCCTCCAAACTTTGCAGAAACACTTTTTCAACTTCCTGGACAACCTCAGGCCAAGGCACTTTGTCTAACCAAAATGAAAGGCAATTTTTACATTGTTCAATAATCTATAATATCAAACATCTCATCAACAGACAAAGATTGCTTTATTTGTTTGTTTTTAGTGAAAGCTCACTACCTCGTGTGCCGTGAAATACTAAGCTCACTGCACACTGATCAACCTTTTAATCATTGTTGTTTTGCAAGCACTCTTAGACGCACGTAATTATTTTCTCATTTCCTTTCATATGCTATTTTGCATGATCAATGAATAGCAGAACTTACTGCAGTTCAGCATACTTAAAGAACAAGAAAATAAACAAACAAGAAGCCCCCTAAACCCATACATGTTGGAATATACTCAGACTAATGGAGCAAACAATTACTATTCCAGCTTGCACAAGTTATACAGAAATGCAATGGGCAAGTAAATTTATACATATAGACAGACATAATACTCACTTATAAAGATTAAGGTTGTTTTCAACCATACATTACCATTTCTGGAAAATCAATTACATTATTTTTAGTACAGGTTAGGAACTGGAGTAATGATTGAGTGATTTGCCAAGGACATGGTTAGACAGACTTGGAAAACTGGAAGCAGTGATTGCTTTCCAAAGGGAACGCGTATCACAGTCACAGCTGGTATCACTATGAAGAAGAGTTGAGTCCTATAATTCATGGTGTATATTTTAATACAAAGCCTCCTATTACCACGGTAGCAGGAATTATCCTTCAGCAGCCTTTAGTTAAGTCTGGGACCTACACTGGGTCTGCAGCAGGACATAGCATTTTACACTTATAAAGCGCAGTGTAGCACTTGTCTAATTCTCACAATGCTCTAGCAAATGTACGCCGGATTATTACTCTGCTTTGCAGAGGGGAAGGCAGACACAGCAAGCAAGCCAAAAGATATGAAAGGATTTGCAGTTTATAAATATTTTTTTCTGATACCCCAATCTACTTGTCCCCCAAAGTAAAACCCAACGCAGAAAAACACTTTACAGCTTTAAACACACGCTCAAGTGCCCTCAACAATCAAAGGGATTTAAGTATACAGATGCGAGCTAAGCACACTTACGTATCCTGCTGGATTACACATGAACACAGATGTGATTTGATACGACTGATCGAATCCACAGTCCAGTAACAGGCGTGTGTTTGAAGCCAAGGCACTCTGTCGCGTGGTACAACACACCCATTGTACAAGCCCCCAGTACTTCGCTCAGGAGCTGTTCTGCAAAGGGGCAGGTGTCTATGCAAAAGAGCTAAGAGTAGAGACGCTGAGAAGAGTTTTCTCCTTTGCTAGCATCCTGCTTTGTCTAGAAAACCACAACTTTTTAATTTCAGTTTAATCAGAGCTACCATAAAGCCACATTTCCTGCAGCGTCTCTGCATTTTTCCAGGAAGCTTCCACATTGAAGACTTGGTTACTGCTGCCTCTCAGTCATGGCTTTCAGAGACTTTGGATCCAGCTTTGATCTGAGCAGATGGTAGATGTGCCATGCTCATCCTGTGCACCTGATCTGGGGCCCGGGGATGCACTGGGGTGCTGCACTGATGGCTTCGGCATGTTTAGATCGTCCAGGAGTCCTGGGTGTGCCATAGACAGTGTGTCCCTCACTGCACCCATCTTCCCAATTCCCAGGCTAAATTATAGGAAACTTCCCCGGAAATAAACAGGATCTGAGGATCGACGTCACCAGTTCTTCTTCTTAGCTTAACCAGCCTTCGAGACTCCAGAGTTTTGAATCACTAGCCAGGCTAGAAAGAAAGGACTGTTATTTAACACGATTCAATCTATTTTGCTGTAACAGTCAGTGTTCATCTATCCCCAAAATAAATTATGTTGTGTGGGATGAAATATTCGTCTTTCCTAGAAAGCTCTGGAGCACTGAAATTCCTTTTGGTTGGAAAGGAACTTCTTGGATCTGTTTTACACTTTCAGATTTACTAATTTGTACAGCTTGGGTAACCAGGAGAATCCCAAGGTTTAACCACATGTATGACCCAATGTAAAACTAATCTTCATGTTCCCTCAATAAGTGTGGTTAATAAATGGCTTGGCAATGTGCTACCTGGGTAGGGAGGACAAAAAAAAAATTCACAGTGGAGAGTTGTGATGTAAAGATAATTCAGCGTAAGACCAGGGTGAAAGACAGAAAGAGATTAAGCACCTTTCAGAGAGAAATACTGCTCTTTACATTGCAAATAGAGGGTACCAAAGCAAATACAGATGAATCAGATAATAACAGGAGCTTTTTCATTCAAATGTTAAGCACATTTTTAAGAAGAGATCCTGCATACGCTGAGGCTTGAAGTGCTGCAAAAAAGGCTTCTCCTGTTCTTTCAGCCTTGCAAATATACCCACTGAAAAGGTAAAAAACTGAAGAGAAAAAAATGCCATTGCCTAAAAGTGGCTTGGGAGGGTTCAATGAGAGGATCTTCAGCTGGAAGCAAGGCGTGAAACAGCAAATGTTTGGTTGCAGGGAAAAGGTCCCAAGAAGGAGGCCTGTGGGACGGGGGAACAGACTGCTGGTGAGGTGGTTAAACACCAGCCCTCGGGTCATTTGAAGTGAAGCCAGAACACACTGCAGGGAACACCTGCACAGGCAAGGGTAAGATCACTTAACAGGGATTTTTCCGTGAATAGTGTCTCGTACAGCGTAAGAGGCTGATATCGATCCTATCAGACCCACCTCTCCTCACAGCTGATGGTTTTCTTTCAGAAAACTGGCATGTAGAGGACACAGAAAAGTGTAAAGATACCAAAACTTACTGGAGTCTTTGCGTCTTCTGCTTCCTCCTGACCAGCACAGGGCTGTGAGCCACTAGTTTCTGCATGTTAATCTGCAAAGGTCCTCTCCTAAGGAGAGCACTGGGTGGGGCATCGCTCCTATTTGTGACACCTGTTGGACCCAGATTTTTCAGACCTTCATCCAAAGGTTATATAGGTTGAAATAGGACCATGGAGATGAAGGTTCTTAAAGGGAGGTGATCACGCAAATGGCGTGATCACATTGCCGATCTAGAAATAGTTGGCACTCCAGAGATGAGTGTATTTTCCACACCCAGAGCATTCCCAGCAGTTGCATCAAACACTGACACATACCTGGACTTCGGCAGCTCCTGAAATGCTCTTCTGAACAGAGAGTTCAGCAAAGTCACGGCCTTACTTTCAGGGCTTATGAGCAAGCAAGGAATTCTACTGGAGTCAATGGAAATGGCCAGCACCATTAAAAAAAACAAGTCATGGGGCTAACTGAGCAAATAGGTAACTGCCTTAAAACACTGTAAAATAATTACCTCAGCACATACAAAGTCTTCACGCTTTGGAGTGAAGTTCTCTTAAGCAAGAGGTAGTTAGAACCATAGACTCATAGAAGGGTTTGGGTTGGAAGAGACCTTCAAAGGTCATCTGGTCCAACCTCCCTGCAATGGGCAGGGACGTAGCTAGTTAGAAGAAAGCGTAGCAAAAAAAAGTTGCTTAACTCCACCCCACTGCAGCTAAGGCCATACTCTTTGATACATGGCTATGCTCTACAAACATAATCACTTTTACTTCTCGTTAGCAGCAGTCGAGGTTTACTTTGTTAACACCTGACAGCCCCCTCGCTGAGCCCCCAGCAGCTGCTCCTGAGAGCAGCCCCAGGATGAAGTGCCAGGAGATGCTGGGCTGAGCTGAGAGCGCGCAGAAGTGTAAGGTGGGTAAGGCCATACCGTTGGGTAGCAATGCGGCGTTTGACAGGCTCAGCTGCCTAGCAGCACTACACCACGAGCCTGCACCAACGTGGGTAATTGCGTTAGTTTAAACCACTAGTAAAGGTGATGTAAAATAATCAGGCTGCTTTGTGTCTGAAGCAGACAAAGGCTGTGAAGGCTCGTCTTTCCTAATTCCAGCTGTCCCACATGCATGTATCTACAGTCCCCACTAGGTCAGCTCAGTCCCTCCACCACTAATTGCCACTCTTTTTAATTTTCTAACTAGGGTTATCCTGTGTTGCTTCCCAACATATTTCTAAGTAAAATAAGCCATGTGAGCAGATCTCGAGCAGATCTCGAGCTGTTCCGTGAAATAATCTGTGCTCCAACTGTAGTGGGTTAGTGGGGAGCAATTCTGCAGGCACTGAGGAAACAATAACCCTTGCAGAAGGAAGAGGCAACAATTTCTTCAGCCAACTCAGTGCAGCTGAAAGAGTTCGTGCTCAGAGCCCAGGAACATCACATGATCCACTTCTGCAATGCCAAGAAATTTAACCTTCTGCTGGAGGTGGTGACTTGTTAAACCATTCCAGAAAGTCCCACAAGAATATATCCTTAGGCAAAAACCAACACTAAATTATGTGGGGATGGACTAAGTAGCTGCTGGAGAATGATTATCTTTGTGCAACCTTTGTTTGCTGGTGTACATCTAGTTATGAGAACGGGAAATACAATCATCTCTACGACATCCATATTGTAAAACTAGAATTTAGCAAAGGTAGCCAGGGCATAAAATAGAGGCATGTAGTCCCAAAAATCTAAATCCATAAAATAAATACAAAAATTAAACAAGCTTCTTTTCCAGGAATCAGTTGCAACAGTTTCTTTTCTTATTCAGAAGTGCTTGCAGCTTAAAAAACAACAAAAAATATCTTTTGGAAAGGAGTGGGTGGATTATTTAAATACCAGAGAGGAAGGCAAGCTTGTTAAGATAAGAATGATGTTGACACAAAAGGGATAAGAAGATATAATCTGACCATGAACACATTTAGGCTTGTCATATTTTATCATTACAGTTCTTGATCTAGCATCCAGTTCAGGGAGTGAGGCCAACAGCTTAACTCCACCCAGAGTTACATCTTCTTGCAGTTCTTACTAGCAGTTTCCTAGACCAGTTGCCTTCAGTGTCAAGTTGGGATGCAGTGGTCTAAAAAAGTCTCACTTCTGAAACTATTTGTGCACTCTTTTGAGGGAAATTCAGAAGTGCAGACTCTAAGACTGTGGAGTTTTGGACACTGCTTTCTCTGACAGGTAATGCTTATGCTATAAGCAAAGCTCCAAAGTCTGCCCCATCCCAGGCTAGCCTCGTGACACCTACTCGATTCAGACTTCATGCTAAAATTTTGTGGGGGGTTTTCCCTCCTCCTTCGTATCTTAAAATGTTGTAAGAGTCATACAGGCTAGAAGCTTCAAACATTTTTCAAACGCTTGTGGTATGTGCTGTATTATGTTACAAATGACAAGCCTTGGAGTATTTACTGTCACCAATACCCATCTGCCTTTACATATTCCAGGGCAGAGGAGGTACTGGGAAGAACTGAGGATTTCAGCCCTTCTCTGCCAGTCACTCTGTGTAGTGAATCCGACCATTTCCAATGGACCATCCTGGGATCTGTGACGTAGACCACAAACAGCCACAATGTCACGGGTGTTAGCACAACTGTGAGGCTGTTCCCCTCTTTAGTTGTACAGCAGGGAAGAACATACAGCATCAGCGTCATTGAAAGCAAAAGCAAAGGGGCTATTACTTTTCTTACCCTTCCACATTTTCATCTCACCCTTTCCTAATCCCTCATAAACCTGCTCCAGATACCTGACAGTTTTCCTTCTTGTGTAGCATGAAACACTGTTAAAAAGCAATCAATTGCCCATGTGGAAACAGAGTTTTCCTGGAGGGCTGGACAAAGACGATAAAATTAACTCCCTGAGGAACCATAAAACCTTTTCTCCAGTTTCGGCACAACACGAAAATTAAGCACACCAAAGTGTTGTCTATAATATACTTCTATATTTCTCCAACTTGGAAGACAAGGAGGCAACAGATATGGAATATATCTTAATTACATTATTTAATGCACAACTGAAAGGTCCTTAGACAGACTGGTGGAGAGAATGTGACTAGATCAGAGCAGAGCAGAAGCCTATGGAGGATGGTGGACAGGGAGGAGGAGGCAAAAAATATGAAGTAACAGGCAGATTGTCAGGCAATCCCACAGCCTTGGAAAGGAGATGTGAACAGCATCAGATAGGGGCCAAAGGGAATAAGATGCAATAAGGTCATCCCCCAAAGACCCAGGAAACCATCTAAGCTTCTTTTCTTTTTTTTTTTTCTTTTTTTTTTTTTTCAGTTTATTGAAGCTTTTCTCAAAGAATATTCCAAGGATAAAGTTTAAAACCCGATAGACTACATCAGATTTGGGGTAACAGCCATAAGACCAGCTCATGATTTTGACCACAGGAGGGCTCCCAGGTTTCATGAATGCCTATGGAAACCTTTTGAGGAAGGCGAGAAATAAATCATGAGGCATGGAAGGTGAAAACCATGGAATTGCATTCTTAGCTCAGACTGGATGCCTACTAGGCCAGCTGAGCATGCTTCATATAATGATTTTCATTTTCAACAAAAGAGAGAAACAAAATGAACTATTTTTCTGCAAACTTCCTTCTCTGTATCGCCATAAAAAGGATCATTATTAAAGTGTCAAGTGTTCGATCCCTGAGGCATCAATGTTTCTTCTGGTGTAACCAGGAAGAAGAACTTTTGAAATTAAAGGGGTTTTTGCTAGTGAAAAATGTTTGAGGATTCAGCTTTTCTTACATGGGAAAGGACTGTCAACACCTGACCAGCTTGCAGCCCACGCATATGAGATACTGGCTGCCAGAAGGTAACACATCATCTGTGACCTGCTTCCTGCTGTCTTTTTCTCCAGACTCTGCAGATGCAGCCGGTAAGTGGACTACAGATGGTAAGTTCAGCCAGGGGCCCTTGGGCACAGGGAAGCAATGGTGGTCAAGGCAGATGAGCATCTGATGGAGTTAGGTGTGTAGGGACAACTTTTCGTGTGGTCGCACGATGGAGGAGGAAGAGGAGGCTGCAGTTGCTGTCATCCCAGAACACCATGCCCACGCACTCCAAACCAACAGCCAGACAGAAACATAGCAGAGACTAAAAGTACGAATGACAATGTGCATCAGGAAGAGAGCAGGTGAAACTACAGCCATCACCAACATCCAAGGGACTTTGTTGGATGAAAAGGGGCAGATGAGCGGAGGAGATGCTCTGCCACGATTCCCACTGAAGTCAGTGCCAAGACAGAACCTGACCTCTGATGTGTCTGGATTGGGTCTGAACTTTCCACTCCCAGAGGAGGAAATACTGACATTATTAATAGCTAATTTTCTCAGTTCTTAGTAAAGGTCTAGTCGGTCATGGACTGTGTGGCAAATTTCTGGTTGATTCATCAGATCTTTGACGTCCTACCCTCAATGACATTAAATGCCTCCATACAAAGCCATGCACAATATTATTATCTGTAAATAAAGGTCACCACAAATACACTGAAGAGGGTTTTTACCTGCAAAAGCTGGCCCTGGGGTTCTAACTGTGTTAGAGAAGAAACTGGGGATACATCAGGATCTTCCACGCCCTCTCTTCTGCAGGAGGAGCGTGTAAGACCTGACAGAGCTGAGAGCTGGTGGCAGTGCGTGCTGTAGAGATATCCATGTCCACAGAAATTGCGCTGGCTTTGGCTAACACTAGAGCTATTTGCAGATGATGAACAGATCAAAGCTGGAATAAAACAGGGCTGCCAGAAAAAAAAAAAAGAAAAAATTAGCTGTGATAAGGAGACAAGAGAGGAAGTTTCCCACTTCAGAAGACAGAAGAGGCTCAACAGGTTGAAGTTCCAGGAGATGCTGCCAGAAGGGAGTCGAGACTGGAGAAGATTTATTTGACAGGTTTATGAAATCCCTGTTTCCCCTGCATCCAGCCTTTTCCAATGGACCAGTCCTTCACATACAACAGATGAAATAGCTCTCTACTTTCTGCACACAGCCAGGAAACAGAAAACTTCTCAGGAAAATATTCCCTGAAAGGGATATAATCCTTTTCCTTTGAGGGTTTATGATGATAAATAATCCCACCTCTTCTCTAGCAAACTCCCATTTTCAGGGTCAATCAGTTACAGCTGTGCTAACCCACAGTTGCTAACTTTGCCTGCTGATCTCTCCATGGTGAAACCTGCAGATGAAACCAGGGTGACCTCCAGCTGCCTTTCCCTACCACAACTTATAAAACAGCAGGTAAAGTAAGGCTCCAGAGTACCTGTGCTCATGCCACGGGTGCTATAGCAGGGCAGCGATTTTTCTTTGTGAGGGCAGGTCTGAATAGGTTACATCTCCAACTTTTGACTTGTAAGGGCAAAGAAACCTGTGGTTTTGTTTACTGCGGTTGACTGCGGCAATGCTGCTTTTTATGTCAACATACATTTTAGTAAATGTTAGCTTGTACTCTGTAGTGATGGGCTGTTTGCAGTAGCCTTGGGAATACTGCTCTTATCTTGTATTTACACAACAAGTGCAAAGAAAGGAGATTAGGTATTTCTCCACAGTGTTTAAAAATGCCTTTTTTTCTCCTGTCTTTAACAAGGGCTGAACTTTAAACATTTCAAACACATATGATTCCACTTGGAAGACGTACAGTTGACGCGGTACTGATCGTTTGCTGGCAGGTCTATCCTGATCAGAGTGTACTTGTATCGCCATGTCCACGGTGTGTATCTCAGGTCAAGTGCAACCGTTGTCTGGGACTTCAGCAAGGGCAATGGAAACCAGAGTCACAAAACCTAGCTGGACTGGGACTACAGACAGGACAGACAGACGAGTAGTGTGGCATCCCTCTGGAGACAGGAGGACTCTGGTAAAGAACCAGGCCTATCACAAGCATTTTGATGGATGGGACTGATAGAAAACTAATTCAGCATGGTCGACTGTCCCCAAAGGAAGGGAGTTTTTTTCTATGGTCCTGTATTGAAATTTTACTTCAGCCATGCGATTCTGAATCTTCTGCTCTACAAAACTCACCCTGTGCCCTCCCACCAGTGGTAGGACTACCAGAAGTGATTTAAAAATGATTCAGTACTATACCCAACACAGGAGTGCTGTGGCCAGCTTTACTGGGCTTACTGTACACATGTAGTTGAATGTATTATTCCACCTCTCTCAGCCACAGTTTCAGCCGTGCCTGTGCTAACAGCCGCCCCCCAGGAAGGCTCTGAAGTTTCATTTGTCCCTCTGTGCCAAAACAGCAGAAAAACCCCCACTGCCGTAAGAGTAAAACATGTTTGAAGAGCACCATCCGGGAGCAAAGGGGAGGTTTCCACCTGCAGCACGCACACACTGTCCTGCTCCAGGAAAGCCTGGTTTCCTCCCATCTCTCTCGCAGGGCAGAACAAGTGCATTTGCCCTCTTGTGGGCAGGGGGCTTGCAGTTCTTTTGAAAAAATAAAAAAATAAAATAAAAAAAAGGAATTTTCTCATGCTGCTTAGCACAACGAGCAATATCTCCTCCGTCTCCTGCAGAGAGCAGCTGAGGTAAGCTGCACAGCTCTACAATGCAAATTTAAAGCTAAACATGTCTGAGGCAGACATGAGACTGAAGGGAAGGATGGCTGGAACACCAGCTCCAGCTGCTACAAATTTGTTTCCTTTGGGTCAAAACCTGTGCTCAGTCCTCACTGTACAGGTCCCAAAACTTCTGGAGTTCGTGTTCTGCTCCTGCAACACCTTTAAGAGGGGAACTCCCTCAACTTTCCTGAGAAGTTTTCTGCTTCCTGGCTGTGTGCAGAAAGTACGGAGCCATTTCATCTGTTGCACGTGACGGATTGATCTATCAGAAGAAGCCAGATGCAGGGGAAACAGGGACTTCATAAATGTGTCAAATAAATCTTCTCTAGCCCCGGTTCCTTTCTGGCAGCATCTCCTGGACCTTCAACTTGTTGAGCCTCTTCTGTCTCCTGAAGTGGGAAACTTCCTCTCTTACCCCTTAATCACTGCTTTTGTTTTCTGGCCTCTCCTGCAAGAATTGTGTGTTTTCATTTGTTAAAATCTTCACACAACACGTTGACCAACTGTTTGCACATAAAGCACTGAGAAGCTGGGGACTGTGGCAGGATTATTTTGGAGCAGCCTCCAGGGACACAGCAAGATTGGCCAGATTAAACATGGGTATTTTAATGTCATTACACATTTCCCTGTGAATAGGAAACCCTCACAAGACAGCACAGACCTGACAATTACATTTTTTAACTTTCTTGTTCATCTGGAGCTGAAAGTACTGATAACACAATACAAACTGATCTGCTCTTACCAAAACAGAGCCAGTGTCCAAGCGGGTGCAGAAACTGTTGCACACTGCAGCTAACCACCATCAAGGGCCTAAAGGCTGGAAATGAGGAACAGGGAAGCAGCAGCCAATACCCATCTAATCAAGCTGTAAGCTGACCAGGACAGAAAATGATCAGTGGTAATTAAGTGCGTCACTGCTGCCAGTATAGGATGGTGCCTCGTGCTATAATTTTACCGTCATAACCATGCCGTTGTTCAGGTTACTTCACCTGCTTTCAGTGCTTATCTAGTCAGGATTTTGTTCGGGTATGTGACTGTGAAAAAGGGGTTAAAAAAAGTAAGTTTCCTGTAGCAGGGATATTCCAGTTGCATAACTACCTCTGGAGGACTTTTCCCGGAGCAAAAGGACTTTGTTAGGTGTGCAGTACAACTACATCTTTTGTTGCCTTGACAATTGCTCAACTGAACTGCCTCTAACTCATTAAACATGCCTCAAATTTACATCACCAGTTGCAAACAGTAATTACCAAACCCTCCAAACTGGTGTTTGCTCGACAGAAAAATTCAGCACTTGTTCTCCTCAGTGGACCTCTTGCAGAAGCCAAGTAATATCAAGAAAAGAAAACATGTAACAGAAGCAATATTTTCATATTTGCAAAATGGTCTAACAGGAATGGAAAGCAGAGGGGTTCCTTCCTACACACTGCCGTAAGCTAACATTCACCCTGATGAATACCACAGGGAAATTACAAGTTTCCTTTAAAATGTCGGTTGTTCCTGCAGAGCTCATGTTGCTTAGAGGGGTTTACAAGGCTTTAGCTTTGCACTGGAGCTTTTGTGTTGATAAGGCATCTTTCAACGGAAAAAACCCCATGCAATTCACAGAAGTCACCACAAACATTTCCCAGCATAGCTACTTCTGCCAGCATGGTAAAATAAAACAGCGATACCATGCAGCAGCGCAGGGCTAAGGGCTGAAGAGAAGTACCTAGAACAGAAGTAAGTTACTAGTACTTGTTCTCACAGTAAGCAACTGAGTAAAAAGATCACATTTTCCTACAAACTAATCATAATTCTTTAGTGAAACTGAGATAGTTAAATCGTCTCTCCCAACGATCATCACTAACTGTATTTCAAAACCAAACCTCCCTGAACACAAGAAGAAGAGTATCTTTCAGAACTTAAATGTTCCTCTGGTACAAATGTCATGTTATTTTGGGAGAAAATAAAAGAATTACATCACTTGTTAGATTTAATCAAAAAACGCAAACAAACAAAGCAACAGATGAACGTCAAAGCAACACAGTAGTGGTGGTCTTTGGTTTAGTTTATGGACAACTGCATTATATCATTACTAAGGCTGCTGGTGGAGAAATTAGGTCTTAACTGAAAACCGTTTTAAATCCAGAGGAAATACCTTTTTGTAGCACATGTAAGAACATAAAGTTTATCATGGCAGGAAGCCCTGCCAAAAGCTTACAGAAAAATGTTTCTGTGCTACCAGACAACCACAAGAGACAATTTTTAAGTTGCAAGAATAGGATGTTTCCCAGAGCTTTGTGCAGTTATTAGAATTTCCATCCTAACATCTTTGGGGGATTTTAAAGCATTCATGTTTTGTGCTCTTCTAATTTAAACAGAATTTGGCACCCAGAATAGTAAAATTTTATCTACTGGTCACAAGAACTTCATCATCAGTGTTAATGTGATTAATTCCGGTTTACTACTTTCTCTTAGATGGATGCTACAGGGATACAAATTGCTAAAATTGTGCTGGATTAATTTTATTTGGCAGACCTGGCTATTTGTCTGTGCACATGTCTGAGATGCTTTCCAGACCTTCCCGCTTCCTTTCAGCATTTGCAACCCTCGAGGAGAAAATAGACACAAACCGCTTTGGTAGAGAGAGGGAACTCTGTAACCCCAAACGATGGCTTTGTAATAGTGCCACTAGTGGGTTTGGCCTCAAGAAGCATTCTAAAAAATAATTTTACTTTTACATAATTCAACTACAGAAACGCTAATGCTCCATACCATATGCCTTCTATAAAAGCTGTCCAAGCCAGATCAGGCCATTATGTAGATACCTGTATACAGCAGTGTCTCTTCCACAGGCTTAGGACTGTGCCATCAGTGCCACTCATAGGGGCTTGCCAGGGTTATGAGACTGTGACTGCACAGACATAGCCAACAGATGTGACCCACTTGTCCAGGTAGGTGATGGGTGTAAATCATGGGCACTGTATGGGGTTCACAGTACCAGAAGTTATATAAGCACACTCAGGCCAAGGGGCTTCCTTTCAGAATGAAGGCTGACATACAGCTTCAGACTGTCTCAGATTTGGACAAAACTCTGCAAATTCTAGCCATTAGAACAAGATGATGAAAATCAGATTTTCTCCTCCCACGTCAAAGCGCACTGCTGGGTGTTTAGCAATGTCACCTCCATCAACAACTGCCTTAGCTTCTGTCAAAGCAAAACACGATGGCACAGGTATTCCCAGGAACCAGAAAAAGCGATGGGACACAGCCTGACAGGTGATAGCAGATGTTGTCACCTCACATCACCCCATGGCTCCAGAGCCAAGTGGCCTCAAGCGTGGGGTACCCCTGGTAGCTTATAACACCAACCAACCTCCTCTCCCAGCTCTGCCCCTATGGCAAAATCTAACCAGTAATGACTACTGTGGGTGTCTGTTTTATGGTCTCGCTGCTGAGTAGCAGGGCAGGGCAGCCAGGCTCCTGGCACTCCTCTTACCGACAAACCTAAGCTCTTGAAAAGGGCTCTGCCCTGTGAATAACAGAGAGCTGGCAGCACTCAGCTGCCCGCAAGTCCCTCTGAACATCCCTGTGAAAGGAAATCAAAACACATTAAAAAAACTGAATGTGTGGTTTATTATATTTAAGATGCTATTTGTCTATAGGGTTTAAATATGTCTGTCACATAGTTAACAGTAAATGAATGTAATTTTACATGTTCAGTATTTTGATACACAGTACAGGACTACAAGTGTGGTAAAGCAGCATGGGAAATTAATATTTCCTTGATGCACGTATCAAATCCTGCAGCACCACTTAAAAGCTTGGAGTAAGGACTCAAGCTGCAGTATTACAAGCGCTACTAAATAAACCAAAAGACATACCTATATTAAACATTAGAGAAACAAAACAAATGACACAAGGGTTTAATATTTAAGACTTGATACAGGATTAAAATACTAATATTTTTAATGTCCTGGTTTCAAATTAATAAATATAAAAACAATATAAAAATATACACCAGTTGATAAAAGGATGCACTGAGTAAGGTTAGAAAGCTAAATTTCACTTTCAAATGTATGCAGGTATGTCTTTAGGGAGAGGATTTCTGTGTAGCTGCGACTGGTCTTTCGGAAGAAGTCCAAGCTTGTGAGCTGCTCAATGTCACGTACACGCGCAGTGTGCATCTTAAGCAGATCTTCAACCCACTTTGATTCATCCTCCAAGCTCTGAAACATAAAAAACCACAAGTTTTATAACATGCCATGTCAAAAACCAACTCCAAAAGCAAATGCAACTTTTCTACACATTGGGTCCATTTGAAGAATCTCCATGCTTTATTCAAGAATGACTAAGCTAACCAAGTTCCAGGAAAACAGATACGAAACTTAACAGGCAAGAGGATTCCTACAGTTTTATTTTGGGACCCATTTTAGGATGGGGTTGAGACAACAACCATAGTAATCTAGGAAAAGCTGGCCCCATGTTGCAGGTGTTCCAGAAGAACAGCCATATGCTTTTAGAAGATCCATTGGTCACCACATATTTTTTTGTCTCACAGAAAGAGCTCCACATTAATCAGTTGCATATTACTGAAGCCCAAACTCTAGGCTGTTTAGCTGTGAACCCTACCGCTACACATTATTCTCATCTGACCAGCACCTCATTTAATACGGTATTATTTTAATCTTTCGACTATACTGTTAGGAGAACATTACAATTCATTATACAGTTGGGATTACTGTTTATGCTGGTACCTGTAAAATCCTGTTATTAGAACGTACATATTACTCACAGATAGAAAAAATACTTTCACTAAACATTTTCAATATGAAAACAAAACAGTTTTGTGAATATGAAAACAAAACAGTTGCTGGCTGTTTGAGTGCGTTAACCAGCCCAGCGACATGTCCCATGAGCACTGCAGCCAGCCCCGGGGACTGCACGGCAGGGAACAGACGTGGGAAAAGGACAGAGCAAACAGGACTTTCCCCCTTTGTCCTCTCCAGCTGGTACATCTACACCGCTGCTGGGGAAGCAAGTTAGGAATGGAGGGTTCTGCCTCCGGGCATTGGGCCTCCGTGTTCGTGACCAGGAAATCTTGCTGATAAAGATCTATCGCTGGGCTTACTCCTGAAAATGAGCCCTTTTGTGACCCTCTTAACAAGATCCTCCTACAGAGTGATTCTCTGACCAATCAAGACTAAGCTGCAGCGATGCCAAAGCCTACCCAACCCAGCAGATGTGCCACAGACCACGCAGTGGGTCACCCTGCAAAGGTCAGGAGGGCGAGCATGATCGTTTGCACAGAGAGGACATCAAGTACCAGCTAGGTCACAGCCAGCTGCTCTAAAGCAAATGTCTGTGACCCAGTCAGCACTTGTCTGTTTGGAAGCTTTTCAGCTCCAAACCAAATCTCCTCTCTGTGTCACTAGCAACCTGAGGCCCGAAACCAGGTCTGGAACATGAAAAGAAAGACACAGATTAAGCGGGAAGAGCATGGAGCATGCCCTGCTCGCTCCTCTTCGCCTGCGGTGCCGTGCTCCAGGAACGGCGCCTGGCAGCACGCGGCTGCAGGAAGCCCACTGCTCAGCCTTCAGCCTGGCCATCAGGTTGCTGGTCTGCAAACGGGCCTCAGCAGCATTACTGCTGCAAACGCAATCGCTATGACATTTTTGTTGCCTTCAAGCCTTCCTTCCGAGCAGGAAATCTGAGTTTTACAGAGCTCTAAGAGAAGTCCCATTGCTACAAAGCTCACTTTTTTGAGTACAAGGAGGACTCCTAAATGTTTGCAGAAGATCTGCAATTTGAATAAATCGCCGGACTGTGAGGCTCTAAACCAAGTCCAGCAAGACAGCATTTGCATGGCCCCAGAAAATCAATCTAGGTTTAAGTTTTTCCATTCCACAGCTGGCCCATGAAATCTCAGGTCCAGCAGCAAGGATTTTAAACAGTGATCAGCTAACATAGTATTGTATTACTGCAGAGTAACAAATTAAGTGTATACATTTAAAATGATAGCTTTCTCCATCTGTGCTGGCTAGTTTCACCCCAGCAGTACAGTGAGTCTTAGAAGAAAAAATAACAATTGAAAACATGGAGGTCAACAGAAATTGGCAATCAATTAGGAAGCTAACTTAAAATCCACTGGAAAATGTACCAGATATTCTGGACAAAAGAATCTCTCTGGATATCAAATTATTACCTGGAAAGCTGAACAAGATCAAAGCGTGGACAGGTGGGTGAGGAACTCGCTTATTAGAAGAGAAATTTAAAGGTTTTGCTGAAAGGGAAAATAATGGCCTGGAGGAAGTTTCTAGTAGGGCACCTTCAGCTTTGGTCTTGGAACAGATTTTGTGTAATATTTTTATACAGGTGTTATGTGCCAAGGTCTTTAGTGTACTAGTGGGAAAAAAAAAAAAAACACACCACCAAAAAAACCACAAAAAAATCCCAACCAACAATTGGGAGATCCTGTCAATGCAGAGGACAACTGGAATAGCATACTGCAGATGCAGATGGGGGAGTCCCTAGTATGATATTGGGTTATCCACATTGACAGCAAAAATTTCTGCTAAGCTGGGAACTTCTCAGGTGAAACAGCAGATAGAGGAGAAGGACCTGGGTGTACTGGTTGTGTGTGATTGTGAGCCACCATTATAACACAGCCATGGCAAAAGCAAATCCTAGATAGTGTCAGAGGAGTTTTGTCCAGTGGAAGGAAAATAATTTTTCATTTTGAGGTCCCAGCTGGAGTACTTTATCTCACTCATGTTCCAGGAAAGAAAGAAAGAAAAAAATCAGACTGGAGCAGATGCATAGGAAAGCTACTAAAATGTTCATCCTCTCTTACAAGAGGAGCAAAGAAGATCCTGCGTCTCCCATAAACAGAGAGAAGAATATGCTTTGAGAATCGACATAAATCATCACTAGAGAAAATCCCAAAGAAGCCCGGTGAAGGGGTATTTAAGCCATAGAGAAATGTTGACACGAGAATAAATGGGCATAACCTCACCATGAATAAACACAGTTTGGAAATGGAACAAATTCAAATAAGAAGAGTAGTGGTGTTCTCCAACGGCCGTGTGAAGAGAGAGAAAGTGTGTGCAACGGGAGCAGTTGGGGGAAAGCTAGTATTTCTTCAGATCTTAAAAGAAAGCTGTGGAGACGTTAGGGAAAAATTTTTATCTCATGCATTTCATCCATGAAGTATGTGAGGTTTTACACAATCACTTCTTTGAACAAATAAGATGGAACACCACGTGCAAAAGTAAGACTGACATTGTATTTGAATGGCAAAATTTTGCCTAACTAATTTCATTCAAAAGCTACATTTAAGTATTTTGAGTGGTTCTTTGCTATGTAAAAAGCATAGACCGACAATTTGTTAATGACTTTGTAGCAGCACTGAAGTTCCTCCCAGAACTGTAAATACATACACCATAAGTAGCATGACCTACAGAGAAAAGAAGCCTGGGTTGGAATATAAGAAATCAGAGTAAGAGAGGCCATTATTCTAAATAGCTCATAAAAAACATTTCAGCAGTTTAAAAGCACCATGACATACAATATAGGGAGGAAAAAAAAAATTATTTAATCGTAAAATTACATATGGGCAGAGGTACAAGGACAGAGGCACTAATAACCACCAGATTAGTAACTTCCAGATCACTAACTGGATCTTGATTCGGAGGAAAGCAGTCCAGAGAAAAACCACAACGAAATATATGTAGGACTTTCCGAGACTTCTGGTGAAAGACATCTCTGCCCAAAGCAGTTAAGAGTCTAAACAGGGGAAGCCAGACCTGCTCAAGAGAGAGGGATACAGCTCCAAAAGCGTGGTTTTGAAAAGAGGGACCTGAAAGCAGGCGATGTTTGATGAATGAGAAAGAGACAGTGTTCCAGGTGAATTGTGTACAGAGTTGGAATGACTATTTCTGCCTGTAGCTGGAATAGGAGTTTTAACTTTTTGTGCCAATACAAAATTCATAACATTAATGCGTTCATTCAGGAAACGATCTCCTGGCAGTCTATAGTGAAGCGTCTGTGTGCAAGAATCCACACAGCTGTGTAATGGGAGAACAAGTTCAGGCGGAAGGACAAGTCTAAATACAGCTGCCTGGGAGGACTGCTGTCCGTGCCGAGCACCGGAGCCCATGGGGACATGACTGCTCTCCTGCCACACGATCCGCTGCCCAGCGTGTGTTACTTTCTGGGTGCTGACCAGACCAAAGCCTTTGCCCTTCACCAAGAGTCATACACTATAGGATCTCGCATGTGAAAGGAGGACAGGAAAGGAACCAGGAGGGTGTCTGGTCACCGATCATAATGAGAATCCAAACTTCTCCCTTGAATCAAGACACGTACTGGAAATAGCAAGAGCTGGCACTCGGCCCCTGGCGGGTTTTAGCATATAGTTTTAATACTGTGTGGGTTGGATGTAATCATGCTGTCTGATGCACCCAGACTGCCATAACAGACAGACTATATTGTACCTGCATATGGAAACAGAGCTCAATAAAAACATCAGGCTGGCTGCCAGCACAATACATCTACGCACACAGCCTCCCCCCAATCTGCTCTGAGGTTACAGTGATAGTGTCTGCCAAAACGTAGAAGCTGACAGGTTGTTTACTGCCAACCTACTGTATCTCAGCTCTTTCAGACAATTTTAGATGCAATAATAGTTCCATATTTTCTCTGATACCATGGAAGAGTGCTTTTGTCTAATGAGTTGAACATGACACTTAACAGAGTCCTACCCTGTGCTTTCATTCAGGACATCAGTGAGCACTAGTATCTAACTGTAATGAGGCTTCACGTCCCAGGGATAGATTTACCACGGGGCTACAGCAGTGCAGCAGAACTTACATTGCAGCTCTCATCATTGTCAGGCCGGTGGGGAAGGATGTACGAGAGAACAGAGAGCGGTCCATCACACTTGTCGGCTGGCTGAGTGAAATCTAAGCAGCTGGTTATGATGGCATAGTAATGAGTAGGAACGGGGATGGCACTGCCTTCCACAAACCTGGGGGAATAAAGCAATCATTTATCCACAAACGATAAAGCTGTTTGGAAGAAGGTTACACAAACAGCATGGTCTTTCCTCCCCTACATGTGAGGACACACGTACGTTGTGGAGATGTGTTTGATTCCTGGACAGTGTCTGAAAATGAGCATTCAATTAGTTCCTGTTTTGATACTGCGTTACAGAAATACCACACACCAGTGCTGAAAGGCTTCTTCAGTTCAAGGACACAGAGAGAAAGCATTACTGAATTAACGAAAGGCTTCAGTATCTAACTCAATACCACTGCTATGGTTTGCTCTGGTATCCAGTTGTCAACTCTTTAGTTCTGGAGAATTTTAGAGAAAATAGATTATTTGAAACATAATTCAGCTTCATTTCAAGGATGAATGAACACTTAATTTCAAAGTCAAGGTGAACAGTTACCTGCTGAATTGCCATTTCCTTATTTTTACCACTGTCCTACCTGCAGAGGCATTCAGTCTTGAACAATAATTTTTAAAAGAGCTAGAAAATTATATCTCCTCCCAAAAATCAAATAATGTGCAGCGAATTAGTTGTTTAAGATAAAGCCACCATTAAGAGAAGCAACAGCAAACCAACATAAAAACAAACTCTTACTGTTTTATTTTGTCAGGTGTGTCATGTAAACCATCATAATCATAGTCAAAGATTGGTCCACTTATAACATTGACTCCATTTCGTTCAGTGGCGTATCTCTTCACCAAAACCCTTTGGAAATAGTTCCATACCTCTGTGGGGAAAAAACAGCAGTAAAAAAAAAAACACATCAAAATTTGGATAAGCCAAAACATGTCAAGATTACAAACAATTATTTTCTTTCCTGAAAGTAAAAGTCCAGTGGACATCATTCACACGATGGCAGGGGAAATCAAAGACTAAGTATTACAGATTTACTGCAGCTTCATTCAGTTTGGTCAATAAAGCCTATTCAGACTTCTTTGTTCTCTGTTGACTTTTTTTCCCCAACCAGTGATAAAGGAAATGCACGGTACTGCTCCCAGGCTGGCATTGCCATAGACAGTGCACAGAGAGCTTGCTATTCCTTCACCAAGCAGCAGAAACAGCTATTCACATGCTTTTGATGTCCCTGTAAACAGTTACTTTGTCTTTCTTATCTAGTTACAGGGAATGGTACTGTGTTTTTTTCATTCTAGAAAGGAAACAGCACTGTGATTAAAAGCAAAACCCAAACATTTTAAAAGAAAGGGAAATACCAAGGTCATATTCTTCCAGTTAAATTCTCCTTGGATACAAAATGTCCAACTTTTAAATTAGGTACCGTCAAGGACGACCAAATTATGGCATGGCATCTCATTAAAGCAACTTTTGGGAAGAGCATGACACTTATTCTCCCACCACGCCCTCCTCAACCTTAAAAAGTTAAGATGCTTGCAGAGACGGGAAACACACTGGAATCTCCAGTTACATCATTCTTTTCCTTCTTTTTCCCTTTTTATCTTAACACTAACAGAAGCTCGTGTAACCAAAACATCCCAGACTTATATAAGTTTAACTTTTGTCTTGCCAGCTCAGACTGTTAAGCCCACGGTTCCCCGGCGAGCGCTGACGGCAACACCAGCCGCAGCGAGTTCCCCAGCACACCTGGACCCAAGACTGCTCGGTGCCACATGAACTCCCTGCTCGGGCTGATGCAGAGGGCCCCACAAGCAATGGTCTAACAAAAACCTCAGCTGCGGTAACCACTTGGCAGTACCACTCCTCCAGCTGCTCGCTCCTCCGATGCATCAGCCTTAACAATAAAAACAGCCCAACAAGGAAAGCTTTTTTTTTTTTCCTGTCCCCCTTGAGTTTTCCAGCTGAATCGGTTCCCCAGTTGGGATCCCACTGGAGCCTCACAGACAGCAACGCCAGTGCCATGGGGAGCCAGCCCAGGGCCATCATCTCGCAGTTCCAGCAAAGTGGCAGCTGCTTAAGCCAGACTCACTACAGAAAAGCTGGATACAGAATTATCATCTGGGGGGATGGGATGGGACACAGAATTAAAAAAACAAAGCAGAGAAGGGGGCCTCTGCAGCCAGCACTGCCACCAGAGCCAGCACACCGTAAAACTGCCACTTTGCATTTGCCCTGTTGTGGAAAAAGCTCTGTATACTGAGCTGATAATCAGCTCTCTACACAACCCGCACACATACAGTGGTTTGTAACTCCCCAGGAATGATTAATTCCAGCATTTGTTCTCAGGGAATGCTCCATCCACTTGTGACGAAGAGTGAGGCCACTAGAGAAAATAAGCTGCTGGTGGTGGGTTGTTCTCTGTGATTAGCATCTCAGCTAATTTGCTTAGACTAACATTAGCATAAAGAGCATTTTTATGAAGTGATTTGAGAGTGGGAAATCCCAAATAATTTTGCGCTCTGTAATCAGTTAAGTGCCTTCACTCAAATTTCCAGCAAACATCACCACTTGATCCTACTCAGAGGTTTTCCAGTTAAAGACACTCTTTTCTGGTTAAAAAGAAAAAGCTTCCCATAGGCTTTGATGTCGATCCAAACCTCTCTGGCTTAAAATCTGAATTGGAAATCTCACAAGAACAGGCTCTTGAGATTCTTCCAAGGTTTCACGGTTCCTGCCAAGCCAAAAATGCCACCAGAATAGTCTGATGGTTTTCCTACCTCTTGGCAAAACTAGAGAGAACAGGGATGTGCAGACAAAAGAAATGTTAATATTATATTCCTGCAGTGCTGAAAGTTTCAGCCAGGTTTAAGTCATTCCTCATTTTCCATAAATTGGTTTCCTCTTCCTTTTTTTTATAGGTAATAAATATGTTTGGTCTCCCTCTAAGGGCATGAGTAGAAATTCAGAAATAATCACTTGTCCCTGAACTACAACAACATGCTAAGCACATACTCCCAGGCTCGTGTTGAGAAGGAAAAACCTGTTCCCTAAGAATGTTCTGCACTAACTTGGGCTACAGACAAGAAAACCTGAATGGTCTTGCACAAACTGAATTACTGTGGCATGAAGCAAAACTGCTGAATAACAGCATGTCTATGCTCTTATCTTAGCCCAGCACCAAGGAAAATAAACGTTTCTTAAAGCTTGAGCCTTTCTCGTGGTATTTTGCCCACCCACCTATACAGATGCCCACATCTATTATCTGCTGGCTACAGATAACTGAACAGTATGTTCTAAACTTCTCCCATCAATTCATTCTATAGTCCAACACACATATCATTAAAAAAAAAAAAGCATTGGTAAAGAAAAATAAAGCTGTGGAAAGGGCACTTACTTTTGAAGGCAGGATATATTGGAATGACATTTGTTATTAGAAAAGCGTCATATTTTGCTTCTGCAGAGGAACTTAATTCTGTCAGCAATAAACCAGAGAAATATTAATACGGTGAAATATCAGATTCAAGGAACACAAAAATATTTTTAAAGTATCTTCAGAGATCAACCAAAGGAATACTGTCATCTCAACAGCAAGCTGAATGCTATATTCAGAAGTGTACATAATATGGATAAAATTTTCCTTTAATGTGACAGCTGGACATCAAAGGTAAGGATTTTATCTTAGCTTCAACTGTCAACCAGTTCAAAACATTTTTATAGCTCGTATATGTTGGCAGTCTTAAAAGTCAGAGAGCTGCTCTGCAGGCTTTCACAAAAGAGGCACACAATTTCCAGGGAGGGGAGTGCAGGATTATCATCTAGTTGTAAGCAAGCCTCTGCACCAGTAATTCCATACCAGAAATCCACCAGAAAATATTTCTGCCACTGAGTGAGGAAGGCAGAGCAATGAATTTCACAGCTGTGAGACAGTTGTGTCCCTTGAATGTTTATTGATCCCAGAAGATCACTGCTCCAAGACTGAACCAATGTAACTGCAACAGGAGAATCCAGAACACTCCTTTACACAGGCTTTCTACTGGCACTGTTTCTATAGGATTGTAGAAATTTTTACAGTATACAAGAGTCTAATATGGATTTATAAATTAAATATATGTTTATTTTTCTGCTGTTTGCATTCAAAATTAAAAATTCTGACTAGATTCCCAGTTCATATATGCTGGTATCTATCCACTGGCTTTAAAGGGCTTGCTTTTGAATATTGTCTTCTAGCTTGTACTCCTGCTCTGTGCAATTCTTTATTCACCTTTATTTTTATTAACTAAACTGGGACACTTCACTTCTGGTGCATGAAGCTGGGCACCCGTTTGGAGCATCTCACAGAGTTAAGGGACCACAGCCGTGATGGCAACCTGTGACACTGGGCCCTCAGTCCTCAGCAAGCGCAGCAAGAATAATGTATCCATCCCATTAAACCCCATATGTGACACTGGTGCAGAAGCAGCTCCTCTGAGGAGAAGACATCACGGAGAAAGAAACCACTCCGGAGCGGGCGGAAATTAAACCATTGCTACCTATATTCTTTCCCAACAGTCTCATAAAAACCCTTTTGTCTGTTTATATCTGATGGGAGTTTCTCTTCGTACCTAAGGTTTTCCCTAAAAAAAAAAAAAAAAGAAAATTACAAAATCTCTAGGTATTAAAAAGCTCTCTGAACTTACGAGGAGGGAAGAGGAAGCCATAGGAGAGCTGTCTGTCGCCTCTGTAGGCTGCGCAGCTCTGGCTGTTGCCTGGAGAAATGCGGAGGTCAGGCCTCACACAGCTGGCCAGGTGTTCCGGGACACCCGACACCTCTGCCTGCATTGAGGAACATGCACAGAAATGACCGGAAAGGTAATTCCAGCATTTATAGCCAAAAGAAACAATTTCATGTAGTCAATAGGTTACATGGAAGGCCTTGTGTGGAGTAAAATAAACCACCCAGCTGTACAACCAAGTCCTGCTCCTGTACCCGTGCAGAGCCCCTCCTTCAGGCAGCAGAATTCACCATGGGAAATAATTCAAATGAAGTCACTGATTATGCCATCACGATAAAACAAAGCCCCATCAAGCAAAACTTACAAACAAAATGAAAACAGGAACAGAGAGATATACAGCCCTTCTGCCATAAAACTTTCTTTCCCTAAAGGAAAAAAAGGGATTTTGGCTTTTTTTTCATTGGTATTTGACGTAGTTTGTGGTGGGAAACTCTACTTGGGGAAGGGGAATTTTAGGACTTCAAGAATAAAGGTACCAAACAGATTTCCCCAGGATTTTTTAAGCACTTTCCAAGAGCAAAGACAGCACTGACCTGTTTGGAAATAGTGTAGGAGGTCCAGAGGGGCATCAGGAATGTTTCGCTGTAGCCACTTTCAAAGTCATGGTGATGCAAGATATTGTACTTTGTGCGGTACAGTACTGCGGGGCGCCCATATAGGAGATGCTTCTCTACAGATCAGAACAAATTACACTTACATTTATTACTGAAAGCCTTAAAGATGAAAAAAAAGGAGTTTGCCTACCAACATACGCTGATTTTGCAGTGATCCTTAGTGGGATACTGATCCTGAATAACTGCTGAGGAAATCTTGTAACAGAAAGAGCAGCCGTTCTTCAATAGTTTGGTTGGGATCCCCGTTTCCAGGCTCACAGTGCACTTTGAGGTTAAAAGTCCCTTCCGCACTTGAAAGCTTGTTGGGGTCACAGCATGGAGAGAGGGTGTTTCTCCAAACACAGGAGACTCCACAAGGATCTCTGTGTCCATGTTTCAGTGAAATCTCATTATCACATGAGGTGATAAGCACTTCTTTTGTAGCTTTAAATCAGCCCCTGTGCTATCACTCCCGCCACTCTTCTCCAGACTTTCTCTCCTTCCTGTTTTTGCTAAAGTCCCTCACAAAAGGGAGGCAAAAGTGCTCACTCACTAAAAGAGTATTTTTTCCTCAGTTGGTTGATACAGATCATGTTCTGAAGACTGATGTGCTATTTTCTGTCAGCAATATCCAAGAATACGAAACAAACAAAAAACCCCTTTTCCTAACTTTGTCTACAAAAAGACATTTCCAACTCTGCAAAACTTGCTTTTCTTCTATCTGCATGTTATGGTTAAATATCACCAGATACCTCTGACAAGCTATCTTATAAAAAGACAAAAACATCATTCAAAGAGGTAGAAGAAAAATAAATTTCCTGGCTAATCTTGTGTTGTGCTGCATGGTTCATTGATTTTGATAACCATTTGGCAAAGAGGCTTAGCTTGCTTTCGGAAATCAAAACACAGAAACAAGGAAAGCGGCCTAACATTGTTCACAGATAGGCTTTTAACCTGAAAGAAAAGGGCATGTTTTATTAGGGTTTGAGTTCAAATAGAGGATATTTTTATAGGACACAAGAAAGAAAAGTAGGAAAATCCTTGTCTAAGGACAAAGATGATAAACTTGGTTTATTCAAGAGGAACTGAAGTCATCTTTTTCTCCTGCATGTCAACAACAACATCAGCGAAGTATGCACGGTGCAGCATGCGGGAGAAGGGAATTATCAACTAAATGCAGGAAGATCCGTGAGGAGGTGCTACAGCCTGTCATAAACTACATCAAAATAACTTGCACGTGGCAGAACTGCTTGTTGTTTAAATAAGGGACCCTTCATTCCATCTAACAGACAACTTACAAATGAAATTGGTTTAAAAGCTTATATCTTAAAATAATAAAAAATACTATTTTTTATACTACTGAAGCGAAGAAGCATCACAACTTTAAACCAAAGTAAAGATGTTGACATATCTAGGAGTACAATGGTGAGGGTGTTTGCCACAGTAGGGAGTAGCTCTTCACTAATTGGAAAAATCAGTTTAACAAGATGAAAGATGCAGAAAGGCAATTTAACTCACAAAAAAAAAAAAAAGGAATCATTTCAGCTCTAGAAACTGAAGGATAGGCTGCATTGCCTGTTCATGACAGAAAAGCTGAAGAAGTAGCTTCACAAGGGAATTAAAAAAAATCCCAACTACTTAGTCATCTAAGCAATACGATTTGAAACATCTCAGAAGTCAACGTCTAAACTCAAAGCTTCAGAATTTGCCGATTTGGACAACTGTTGTGGTGAGGGGAATGCTGTGAATTGTTATGCTGAACCGGATCACGACTGTGAGAAGCAAAGCTCTTCTTTGGTGCACCTTTCAGGCTGTGTTGCTGCTCAGAAAAGCAGTTCCCCTCCCCTCTGGTCCTGCTGTTACACTTTAACCTGGATCACATGTGGTCTATTTTTTTTATCCCATTAATAGCTTGTGGTTGAATGGAGTACTGCCTCATGCACCCTCTCCTTTGCTCATCTCTCTGCCTCCACAGCAGAGATTAAACCTCCTAAAGGTGATGGAAAGGAAGAGCTAAAACTCATATCACTGAGCAATACTTTAGTCCTGATTATAACAAAGATAGTGTGCACTCCCTCATGTGAGCAGCACAATCTCGCCCACATATCGCATGTCTGTCTATGTGCTATTTTGAGAGTTATTTAAAAAGACTGTTTACTACACATTAACTAAACAAAAACAGAAGTTTCTCTGGTATCAATGACACAAAGTAACTTGCAAAAGAAAACAAAAATCACTTTTTTTCACTGAGGCAGCAGGCTCTTACCTTCTGTTCCCTTGACATGAAAGCGCTTGTTGAGTTCATCCAACTTGTTCTTCTCAAGAATAGAAAAAAAGAACAAAATTAGAATCACTGGAGCATTCTGACATCTCGTTCTACTAGGCATCCAGCAAAACAAAACTAGTGCTATGAAACACTGACGATTTTTTTGTTTCCTGTTTTACAAAAAAAGCCGTAATGGTTCCAAAAGGGCACAAACACTTCACAGGAAGGATCTGGAGAATTCTTATAGATCAAACCCTTTCAAAATAGGTAAAATGGCTACAGCTTTACTAGGCAACTACTGCTAACAGTGGAAACATAGAATCTAGCCCATCAGCAGATCCTAAACACCTACCTTATCATCACATGTACATCCGATGTCAAAATCTGATGCAGAAGGTAGAGCGACAGGATAGAGTGGCTTAGCAACTTCATCTGGCACAGTTGGTTTATAAACATTGGCTCTCAGCAGGTGATTTAAACTTCCATGGGTGCCATTATTGGGAGCAGGCTTTAATCCAAGCAGATCTATGAAACCACCAAAGGCAAATGAACGTTAGATTCCAAACGTATTCAGCAGCATCTCTGCTGAGCTAAGACATTGATTTGCAACACTGTTTACACCCACAACATATTAATGAATGTTTTTAATGTAATAAAAATACTAGCCTTTTTCCAAATTATAAAATTGCAGATGCTGCCTGACTAGTATGATAGACTTTATGACAAGAAGGTTAGTTTGCATCAAGACATTGGAAAACTGTTATTACTACTCCTGCAGCTTCCAGTGCAAACCTATGGTCAATGTGCTCACCTTACACCAACCATCCGGAACACAGTGTTATTAGTCAACTGCTTTATAGATAAGAGATAATTATCTTTTTGGTATTCCATGTTTGGAAAAAAAAACAACAAAGTAAATTACACCTTTGGCTTGAAAGTTTTATTGCCCTGGAAAATCCATATTAAAGAAAAGATCCTAATGAATACCTGTATACATCATCAGATTGTTCTTCATGGCTACAGTATGAGTTCAGGAAACGTAGTCATGCCAGGAGATGCCATAGAAACCTAAGTGATGCCCCTGCGCTGCTCCATGAGGCATGCAGGTACAGAGGAAGCCTCTGAACAGAAACCTTCTTCCCAGTCTGGTGAGCTGTGGACACCACGTTCTGTAGTGGTGCATGTTTGATCTCTGCATGCTGCACGCAGCAAAACTAAGGTAATTGCCCTTATTGGCCAGCTGCTAGACTAGAACAAACTGAGGCACCTGAGAAATGCCTTCAGCCCTCTTGGCCAAAAGGCAGCTTCTTGGAAAGGGGGCACTGGAGAAAGGATGCTGGGAGGGAGTCAGGGCATGAGCTGATGGGTGCCTGAATGAAACCCTATTAGCTAAAACAGAGTACAATTCCTAAGCAAATAGCTTACCACACATGACGTTGTAAAGTTCAATATTTTCGAAAGGAGGTACTTTGGTCTTGTATTTGAATGTAGGGCCGTAACCTATAAAGACAGTCTTGAGGGAAAGAAAAGAAAAGAGACAAGAATACAAAAGAGCATTAAAAGGCAGGGTTTTTTTCAGTGAATATTTACATTTCAGACACCTTTAATTTATTCTGCCTTCAGTGACCCTTCCGCAAAGGTTACTGCATTGCTGATACCTGCATGCTGTTAATCTTGTTGTCATAGCCATGGTCTCCATGGAAGAAGCATTTTCCCGTTGGCTTCTTGTAAACGTCCACAGCTTTCCTAAATTGACAGAGTATTAGAAAATTTCCTCAGAGGTGTAGGTACAGTGGTTGACATAAAAACATACTTTGGGGGTAGAAGGGATAAGGTTACAAGGCAGTGCATTGCTTATCTTTCTTGAAAAACAGCAGTGGGGACTGCAGGCTCATCCAGCAACCCCAGGGTTTCTACCTCTGCTCCCACTATAAGAGGGTGCAATCCTAAGAGCCAGCTCCTACTCACTGATAACAACCTTAGTATCTATTTACTTATTTTCTCAGACTTGCTCATATCTCATCATCTCCTACAGATTGGAGGGATTTTGGACCATACTTTTCCAATCCTCAAAAGGCCAACAGAGGCTTCTAAGAAAGCACTTCTGTGATGTTATAAAGCTGCAAATATCATACAGTGCTGTAAAGCGCTTTCACCTGTTTGCCTTCCACCCAATAAATAAAAATGGGGAGCAGAAACAAAGCTGGAAGCAAAAGAGAAATATTGTAATGAAGATAAATAGCTGAAAAAACAAGTGTTGCATCATGGGAATGCTAATTATCAGCTTGTTAACGAGTACTTTTTTACAAAATGTGTGGAAAATAAGTACTGTGTCACAGGAATTATAATTACAATCTTGTTCCAGAGTACTTTTTTTACAGTTTTATGAGGGCCATGTGCAGGCAACACATGCAGTGAGCCAGATTATCCTACAAGTTAATTTCTTCATCTGCAATAAAATGATGCTCAGCCAAAGTTTGATTTTGGCCTTGTAAATTACTAGAGTTGCAGCAATCAGGTCTGTAACTACCACTTTCCTGGCTGTGAATATACAATGAATTAAGTTACATTAGCAAATGAGTTACTGGTGAATGAGATTTCAGAAGATGCAAAGAGCAAATAAGCCAAAGAAAGTCTGATGTAATTAATGAGAAATTACTAAATGTAAGTAAACTTGGGCCATCCCATTAGTTCCAGTAAAATTCTTAAAACTAAAACCTTTATAGGCCTAAAACTCAGAGTGTGATTCTTTGAAATGTACATAAACCCTAGCCACAGAAATTGTACGGGGCAACCAGCCAGCCAGCTGGCGGAGTTACGCAAGGAAGCAATTGGGGTTTCTCATTCACTGCTTCAGCAGAGTGATCCTTGCATAATTCACGGAAAGATAAGCACAGATGTCAAAAGGCACTTACAACACACCGTGGGTTTGCCTGGCAGCTGTATGGGCAAAAAACCCTACCGTAATTTAAAGCTTGTAACAGACTACTGTGAGCCAAAAGCTGTGTCATCTTCCAAGAACCACTGAGTCAGATTTATGCATAAAGACCCAGCCATTCTCATACTGCAATTCACAACACGTCAAAAGATAAAAGCAAGAAAAATAATATATATTAAAACAGAAAGGAGTGCACCATTCATAAACAAAGGCTACTCCTCTCCTGTTCACTCTATACATATATGTGCCAACTTGGTTTCCTTGCTCAATCTTTAGCTAAGAGTATTAAAAATTGCTCACGTTCTATAACTGAAAATTCAGACGCATATGTCACCCTGTCACCTTCCACATGTTCTCAGGCATTCACTCACTCTGCCAATATCTCCATTTTCTTTCTATTCACCCATTGCATCTACTCAGCCTCTTGTTCCCTAACACCCCCTGGTCACATATGCCCCCCCTATACCTGAGATCATCAGTCAAAAAACACACAGCTGCTTGAGGAAATGAGTCTGGGTTTCTGCCCTCTATCCAGGTATTGATTTTGCCAAACTTTAAAACAATTTTGTGTTCTGAGCCACATACCCCTGCACCAAATGTGACTGAACCTCACCAGGAGTTTAAAACTCCTGTTGCTCATGGAGTACAGGAGCAGGATGCTGACAGAGAGGGAAGCCCAAGGTGTCTTGTTTCCTCAGAAAAAAAGGCTGAAAATCAGGATGGAAGCAAAAGCAAGAGTTTACCTCGCCACATGCCATTTGCGATCCACCAGTAAATGGACATCCTCAATTCTTCGGTTGTAAGCGTAGTGCAAGCGTTTCGGCAGGTGCTGTTTCAAGTAAGGCTTGAAGTGCTGATCTGGCTTTCTACACTGAAAAATAAATGGTTACAAACGACACTGCTGTCAGTTAGCTTAGACGCGCATAAAACCTTGAACTACAGAAATCAAGCTGTTAAGGTCATTACTGATGATGTCTACAAAACAAAGTGTACACCTAGAGTATGTGGTCCAGCCCTTTCTGTGCAGCATTTACGTAAGACCAGGGCCCAGGGAGTCATTCAAAGATGTATTTGGAAAGCTTCATTCTCATGACAGTCTTTTTGAAAGCATCATGCAAAACATCACAATTACTTAGCTCACAGATGAAGAATTTTATTCTAACTGGACCAAAGCTTAAGTTTCAGAGGAAAGCTGAATGCTCAAAATACATCTCATCTGCAGATATACTTAAAGCTGTCTGGTTAGAAAATTTTATGTATTTTTTTCTAATCAGCTTTTATTTTAAACACTTTTTTCCCATTAAAAGCAAGGTTATGGTTGAAGGCTATCAAATGAACTTTTTCAGTGACTTCAAAGTGCTAGTAAAATATTTACCCTAGAAGATTACTTTCCATTTCTGAAGGAACGAATAAATAGACTCCATTCAGGGAGTCAAGGCAGTCAGGGAGACTCTGGTTTTGCACTGCCCAAAAAGGTTATAAAAGCTACTACAGCAGCAAACAGTGGAATTTATGACAAACATTAATCTGTACTCATGAAGGGCACCATTTAACACTCTTTATTCATGTTAATGGTTGGTTTTCCTGCCTAAAGAGTGAGGAGAGAATGCTGAATAATGCCTGAAATTAGCATGTGATGTGAGCGGTGCAGTATACAGAGATACCTCCCAGTCCTAAATACTTACTGTAAGGTTGGCAACAATCACTTTAGGATCATCTGTAAAGCAAAGAAAAAAAAAGATAAAAGTATAAAAGATTAACAATTTGCAGAAGAAAACACAAGGTAACAATATAGTTTTACAGAAGCGTTCTTCCTAAAAGTTGGCTGATCTTTACTAAAAGTACACTATATGTCAGATGAGCTATCCTGAAGATGAACTAAAACTGTATACTATTTACTTAGTGATATTTTAGTTGCTTAGGTAATGTTGCTCACTGTTTTGTGATTTGGGCCTTAGCTTAATATTTATTCTGTTTTCTGAAAACATGCAATTTCAAGTCTTTTGACTGCTTTCCTTTAAAATAAAAAATCATCCCCAAATACAAAGACCTTCCTTGAAAAATTTTGAAAGCACATTTGAATGCAACAATGCACATCTGTAGATGCCGTAAGATAAATAAGTAACATTTTTTTTCTCTTTTAACATTTCACATATTTCATAGGCTAGTACAGAGTAAGTGAAAAACCACAGAAAAATATTCTGGATAGGTATTTGGACTATTAAAGGGACGTGCAAGATGTAGAAAGTCAAAACCCAACAACAGTCCACACCAACTCTGTCTTCTTCCAGAGCTGGGGGAGGGGAGGGGAAATAATTTTTCAGTCCTGAGAAAAAAAATAGGCTAAGAGAAAATCTTAGAAAGTGAAAATCTCTTGCTTAATTATTATTGTGTTTGTTGCTTAAGGTACGATCTTGCTGAGCTTGAGATGAGCTCCACTTAATCTCAAAACACAAGCTACAGGCTTACCCACTGCGAAGGTGTGTGTGCAGCCCTTAAGGCAGTGTTATCAATAGGAAAACGGAGGGGGAATAACAAAGCTGGTAATTTCCCACTTAAGAGAGCAAAAGGAATACGTTTCTTCGGTTTATGTTCAAACTGCTAATATAGAAGCAGTCACAAATATTCCAGCTAGAAAGCTGTGGACAGAGGCCAAAAGAGGAAAATGGTATGGCTGAAACACCAGTAGTATGACTCGGAAGTGACTCAGACTACCTGGTCTTTTTGGAAGATATTGCCATTCGTCCTCCAAAGAAAACTAATTTTTCTCAGCAATTTGGGAATTCAAGGATTGAAAAAACTTTAAAAAAAGATCTCAGAACTGAAATGTAAGTTTTCAGTAGACTGCAAAGTGTAAGAATTCAGTCTTTATGCTAGTCCAGTAACTGTTACCAACACATGCACTGTTTTTAATGGATCTTTACACACTCATCCCATATTCCTAGAGCATAAATACCCAGGTAAATTAGTCTATAGTACAATAAATGCATACATAAATCAGTATCTAAGAAAGTTTTTCCACATTCTTGTGGAATTCTGCTATTATTCTGAAAATCGTTAATCTTCAAAGCTCAATTTTTTGTGAAATCTGTCCTCAACCAAAGCATATCTGCAGTGTTATGAGGGGGGTCAGTTGGCTGCCCACCTGTCTGATCTTCCCCTCTACCAGAAGTTGTCACCCTTGTAGCATACGTTGCCAAAAAACATAGGTACTTATGGTTAGTTTATGAGTTTCACAGTTTGCATGGTAGCTTAAACTGCTGGCAAAGCCAGGTTTGCCCTGGTACGCTGAGCCAGAGCAGCTACACTCGTGGCACAAGCCCCGTCCTGGTACTGCTGCCCTGGAGGGGATAGTCCTCAGCAGAACAGCAGTGGGGCAGCCGGGTCTGTAATGCTTTAAATCACAGAGTTAGCTTCCCCAGAGGACTCCTGCCTGAGCCCTGAGTGCTCTCATCAAAGATCAGCTGACCTCAAACACCAAGTTGGCACGAATTTCTAGCAGCATGGTGCAAAAAATCATCCAGTTTTACTGTCAACATTGGCCCTGAATGCATGGTCTAAATCTTCCTTATATCGTTCAACATCCCCAGCCTGTTGCTGTTTAGCAACCCATGCTGCTTCTTGTCTGTGCCAAAAGTATGAAGAAGCTACTGAATTAAAATGTAACAGTTCATTTTTTTTCCATTAGCTCAGAAAATGTACCAGACACTTTTTTTATATCCAATCCATGCAGTGCTCAGATCCCCCAAGTCCTGTTTTTGTTGACAGAGGAGAGAAGCGCATGAGTAAACTCACAATGACACGTAAGCTGGAGTGTGAAACTGGCTTCGAGGGCTCCCACTTCTCCTCACTATAAAATGGTGGGTTTTGCCCCAGAACATTTCAGCTGTCACCTGACACAGCTCTATCACTGTGGGGTCTGTGAACTACAGACTGGGAAGGGGGTGAGCAGCTGGTCTCCAGTGGGCTTCCCTCTGACTGTCCCGCTAACACACTGCGAACTTACACCCTTTGGACAACATCCACCCAAGGAAGGGATAGAGTCTAAGTTCTCAGGACATGAGGGGTACATTTATAATGACTTACATTTTAGGTTATTGCTAGATCTAGGACGAATTCGTCCTAAAGATCCAGGCAGCAAAATGATATCTTCCACATTAGTCAGATAGTTGCTTAAAAATTCAGTTCTTTCACAAGTAGTGTCTTCCATCCCTGCAGAAGGAAAATGCAAAATTAATCCAGCTTGAAAATAAATATGTTTTCCAAAACAGCAAAAAAAGAGACCCCGAACAGCCTATGTATTCTTTTCTTTTGAATGACTAATCTTATTCTTGTTCTTCCCAGTCATCTAATTCCAACACCAGACTGGTAGGAGCCAAACTAGGGATGATTTTAGCACTTGCCTGTACGAGAGAAATGTCAGTCTCAGTGTTGTAGAAACCATCACCGCATATACCATGTGCGCACTGACACATCTCCAAACTAAGCTTATGGAAAATCAAAGTCTGTTTCTAGTTCAGAGTACTACTTCGGGATTATTTGTTTTAAACAAAGGATTTTAAGAGAAGTCGCCCACAAAAGGTATTGTTTGTTGGTGGTCTGTTCTAAGGCAGCTGCACATAAACAATTCTCTGCTACAGCCGTTTGTGGCAGGGAGGAATGTATTGCCAGTCACAGGCAGTTCTCAGCCCCAGACTGCCTCCCCTGGAAATCCTTCCTGCCCCTTACCCTTCTCTCCCCGCAGCCAGAGAGGAAGCATATGCAGTTTTATTGTTAATGTAACAGTTCTTGTGAGAATTTCATAAACGAAGATCTAAACAGAACAGGACCTTTGGTAACGTTGCTAAAAAGTTATGCAAAAGCAGGTTTTTCTCAAATACGGTCACATTTTTCTTTCATAAATCTTTTTGTCTTTGCTAGTATTTACTATTTATTCTATTGTAAAGTTTCTTTTGATGCCCTTAAAGAATCAGACCTACCAAATAATATCTCAGCTTTTGCGTGACTCCCCTTCCAACCCTGAAATATCTTTTTACTGTTTTCCTCCTTCCTCCATTATTTTGATGACATTTTCCATCCTAGCTGGACACAGTCTATTAGAGGTATTCCAGTCTTTCTCTTAGTAGGATAACTTGACCCACTAATTGCCATGGAAATGTCTCACCTTAAAGTCCTGCTCCTCTCCTCATGAAAAGAACAGTGTTACTAAAATTTTTCCTTCCATAAAAACTGCCAAAAACATTACTCTAGGCACATTATAGGCTTCCAACAGATGCAAGAAGATCTGCACTTGAATGTGATATCACACAATGGTACGGGTTGGAAGGGACCTCTGGGGTTCACCTAGTCCGAACCCCTTGCCAAAGCAGGGTCACCTCGAGCAGGCTGCACAGGACCTCTTCCAGGTCGGTTTTGAATATCTCCAGAGAAGAACATATCAAAAATACCAAGCTCTGAAAAACTCTAAGTGGAGACATAAATACCCAGATCTCTTATGAAAGAGAAGTGTCCTCCAATGACAATTATCCGGCAAGCTGAGTGGCCAGTCCACACCAACTGGCTGGTTCTGGGGATTTGAACTACCAGAAAAAATTATCACAAAAATATCTTAAATGGAACTTTCATTTAAGCCACCTATTATATGTACAGCTACATTGCTCAAGCATTTATATACCGATAAATAATATTGTTTATTTTACCATGATCACCAACAAATATGACATTGACACATCGATGTAGTTTCAACTGTTTCAGTCCATCCATTAGTTGTCCTACTGTCTTGTCAATCTCTCTCAGGGGATTCACCATCATCTGTATAAATAAGCAGAAAGGAAAATAGTTACTTCTGTCATTGCAATGTTCCCCCTTCTTCTACAAATGGAGGTCCTTTGGCAAAACTCCGACAGGATAACCATCCAGGTCAAGAGGCAAAGCCTTGGCAGAGCTGTTACACCTACAATTACCGTACCATTTCCTTTCCTATATCCACACTGTGATTTCATCATGAGAAAGCCCTGCTGAGACGCTGACACGTGACAGTAAAAGATCTTTACGGCTGATCCTAGGCCTCCCATGGACGTGTGTACATTTGGCAAAACAAAGTACAGATATTAGAAAAATGCACGTGACTTTGGGTTTCAGTTTACTACTTACAGATAAGTAGCAGTAATTTCAAAAGGCTATTTTATGTCAACGGTTTAGTAAAAACATGAACATGAAATATGCCAAGTCACTTAATGAAATTCACTTCAAAGGACATCTGATACTAGGATGAGAACATGCAAGCCAGTTGAGTAGCATATGGGGCTTGGAGGGAGCGTTCTCCAGCTTTGACGTCAAGAGTTTCCAACACCTCAAATGACAGTTTTGGCAAAATTGTCAGCAGGCCCCAGAAGACATGGATACAGTACTGTGATTTCTTCATTTAAGTTTCCTTTTCATTAAGAAACAAACCAGAAAACACCAAGACATGTTCACAGGATTGTGTTTTCAGGTATAAGAAAATGAAACATTTTTTACCAGATGGCACAGAGAAGTGAAATGTTTTAAAGTAAGATTTTAGGCAGAGGACTCAGATTTTGTTTTGGTTTTGAGAAGAAAACATTTCTTGTCACTATATGCCAACTTCCTCCTTGCTTGTCTGTTTGATTTGGCTGGTCCAAGTATCCGCAACAAAACATCCTTCCAGTGACAAACAGAATGCTAACAAAATTTGGATAAGAAAACCCTGGATTTTGGCAGAATTTTCTGAGAAGAAAAAATAAACATCACATTAGTGTGACCCAGAAAGCGATGGTTGAGAAATTCCCCCTCTGCCTGAGTCATTATGGGATGGATGTTAAACGAGTCTGATAGGTTATAAGATGAGAGAGGAAATGTCATCTCCCATGTGGCACTATAAATACACAGAGAAGTGGCTCATGAGAGACGGAATCACGGTGGGGAACAGGAGGAACAATTTCTTCGACATATGGAAGTAGTTCAGGCAAAGGGTGAAATTTTGCAATACTTTAATTCAGAAAAGCCTAAGTAGTCAATTTAGTTAAAACTTTGAAACATTTTGACTTTAGAAGAAAAGAAAAATGTCTGTTTCAGCATTCTTTCACTCTCAAATACAAAGAATTTCTTCAACAAATGGAAATCCCATTTTTATGAAACTCCATTTGTATAACATCAATCATATAAGGATTTATTTGGAATCCAAAGCTTATTGAAGGAAGCTGGAAATCCAGATGGATTTCCCATTAATGTTTACTTTTGTCAGCAGGCTTGAGGCTTCTTTAAAAAAATAAAAAAAAACAACAAAAAACAAAACACCCACAAACCACCCACAATACTTCCAGAAATTTCAAGGATTCGTGAGTTATGGTAATTTTTTTAGCTACCGTCTTCAGCAATTTAATCTGTAAACCTTCAGAGATATTTCTGAAACTGTAAGAAAGTCAGTATAAAGGAAGAATTCTGTTTGTAAAAGCAACAAAAAACTCACACAGAAACCCACCAAAAAACATCTTAAACTGTGCAGTTTTCACAAGTTGACTGTGTTCAAACAGCTCTTAGAAAGACCCTCACCAGTATTTCTTCATCTCTTTGTATTCTGTCTCTCTTCAATTTCTAAATTCAGCTATCTTTTATTAATCTATACGATGCTCAAGTTTTTCCGCAAATGGTCTTTGCAGTCTAAGGTTGGCTGTCGGTGGCATATTTTTTGTGTGGGCATGCTGCTCTTACAGCTCATGTTCTTTCCCAGATGCAACTTCCAAAGAGTTACTGGTAAACAAACAAAACTCTTGCATATACCTTTCTTCACCTAATATGTTGATATCAAGACTTCAGAAGGCTGTACTGAAACATTTTGTCTTTCTAGATATATGGATCTCTAAGGTGGTATTACAGTAGAGAGTTGGTACTATGGCGAAAACATTGGCTATGGGATCTGAGACATAGAGACCACAATTGGATTCTCTCCCAAGTTTTCCCTTAGAAGAAGCTTGATTAGAAGGAAGAAAGAATTTCACTTGATCCTTTTTTTTAAAAAAAGTTTGGATGACCTGTTCATCCAGAGAAAGAAAGCAAAAAAAAAAAAGCGAGTCACATAAGTTCACATCAGTAGGAATGTTACAAGCTATCTACAAGCTTCATGGCAGAAGTGTATAACCTGGAATGGCAAATTAATGCGTAATAGCAATATCATCCATGGCAGTTATCAGTTCTCCTCTCAAGTAAATCTGTGTTAAGAGTTCTCTGGAAAATCCCTGTTTTCTTATAGCTGGTAATTTTTTGCATGTCCTTGTCTGCCATGTCTTTACACTCAAAGAATCGGTCTCAGAATAACTGTTTTGAGTTGAATCATGCAACAAGTCAAAAAACACCCCAACAAAAAAGCTATTGAGAAATATGTTTATAGCCTCTTGTAGGATGTAGTGAAGTGTCGAGGTTTTTGTTTAAAGCCTAAAGAAGAAATACTTACATTGTTTATTTGAAGAGTTTTTCAATTATTTAGTTAAATTTTTGAAACGAAAATAAAATTGAAGTGGTGTATAACTCCTCCCAGTGTGTTAGCTAGTGCCAGGTGGAGAAACACAGTACCCTAAGGAATACCCTTTTCCTCCACTTGCATCTTTTCCTAATAAAGCAATTTCTATTTAACATTTTTCTTGTGAAAACACACTTATGCACCAATTCTATTACTAATACAGCATTCAGAAATCATGTAATCAAGAATCCCTTACCCTCCGAAGTCAGAAACTGGCTTTAAAATATATTTTTAAAGCTCTTTCCCTTTTAGATTTTATGAGTAGCATTTTCAGCACTTTTCCATAACCACGATGACTAGACACAGAATCTCAGATAATCACCAGACTCCCACAAGCTGGGGAGTTAAGGAGGCTACGACATGTTGCAGAATTTGTAATATCTCAGAAGCGTTAGCAAAACTGGTAGTGTCTTCCCGGGGATTTATTTGACATTGTCTCCAGCTGATGGCTGGATTAAAAAATATAAAGTGATTACAAAGACGACTTTCCCTAATGCAAACAGAGTCTGAAACCAGAAAAACATAGCTCCCAGAAGACTTGGTATGGTTTGGCTGCTTTCCTTTGGGTCCTTCAGTACATTTATAGAAGTTTTGTATGCAAAATCCCAACCTGAAGCACGGAGTGAACTCCCAAGTTGAAAAAAAAAATAAAGCTAGAGTAGTGCCTAAAAAGTAGCACTTCCACCATAAAATTTTGGAACACGTGTAAACTTACTTTCTTCCGACGAGCTTCCGCAGCATATTGATCCACTCTACGTACTTTTCTTCTTCTTTTCTTTGGAGCTGCAACTGGTCTTTCCTGTCTCCTCTTAGGAGCAAGTTTTCTCTTAGGTCTCTTGGGCGGAGTAAGAGGGGAGCCATAACTACTCTCCTGTACTGGCGGGGAGAGATGTCTGGACTCAGAAAAAAAGCCTGTCTCGACTCACATCAGATAGTAAAGCTAACTGTGCCAGATAATTCTGAAGCATAAATACCGTGGCCTTTTCAAAAATTTTGGCATATGGACAATTTAGGATCTGTCTCTCTAAGGAGGAATTCACCAAATTGTACTGAAAGCAGAAGAGCAGTTACAAGAGCGGACAGCATAAAAGCAAATGAAATTGGTGTTTCAGAAGATAGATGGGGCTTCTGGTTTTAAAAATGTATAGTTCTGTGGGTTATTTACTGATAAATATTAATCCATTAATATTATCAAAATTTAAGTAAACAATTTCAATTTCGGTAAAATTCATTTCATATAATCTAATAAGTGTCTCGGATACAGTGCTGGTGGAAATGCAACATCTCACTTGGGTGATGGTTCAGGTATGACTGCTAGAGCCAATCCAGTCTAAATGGCTTTCTGCAAGGTTTCACACACACACTTATTGGCTGAATCGGTGGCACCAAGTACCCTCATGAGTAGCATCAGCAGGTGCCACCACTGTGTGCCAGGCCATGCACCCCACTGAAATCCCCAGCACCCCACTAGCCACCATTTGGGCTCTGGAGGTCGGCAGGACAAAGCTACAAAGGTGAGGCTCAGTTTGCATGGAGCTTGTATCCATCAAATCAGCTAGTTAGGGCATACTACGGCAGTGTGGCAGAAAGCTGCGCTGCTACCTGCCTTATCACCAGCTTTATGGGCAATTTGAGAATGTCATTTCCCACCACTTCCAGTGTGGCATCTTATTGGGTAATGTTATTGTTCATAAAGACATAAATGCCTTGGATGGACTTGTAGAAGGGAAAAAATATTAATATATAACTGGAAAAAAACTACTATCTCATTAATCAACTTGCTCGTCATTTTAAATTGTACCACTCTCACTGACTTTAATACACAGGCTCTTGGCACTGCTTGGGATTGCGTGAGAAGTGCTGATAGATGAAGCCTACCGGGAGGTAGTAACTACAATACGCTGTGTATAACGGAGCACGCTGAGCGGGCTTGAGAAGAGTCAGGGATTTATGACACTATTGAACTCCTGTGTACTTAGACAGCTTCTCACATTTGTTCAGATACCGAGCTATGTAAACAGGGAAGGGAAGGAAGGGGATGTTACCATCTGCCATGCTGTTTCAGTGCTTCCAAGGCAAGCAGCTGGAAAGGAGATTCTAGTCCAGTCTCATTCGTCTCTCTCCAGAAAGGCATTTTAATAAAGCAGCACCAGAGTTTTCTGTTTTTAAAACGCTTCAAGCTTTGTGCAGTCCTGATGAGAGGAGCGGCAGGAAAAGGCAGGATTCTCGTTTTACTGTCTCTGAATCGGCTCAGACAGAGCTCCACAATGCCAGAAACACGCGAGTGCAGGAGACCCAGGTCTGAACACTGAAAATGGCCGTCTCAAGACAGCATGTTAGAGGAGCAGCAGGAACGGCTTAGCAGTGCCAGATTTCGATGTGTTTTAGAGCTCTTATGGTAGTATATTTCTAGAAAATTTTATTTTCAAAAAAAAAAGTTAGCTAGGAGAAAAAAAAAAGCCAAGTTCTTATTAACCAGCCATATCTTAGTCTTGCTTGAGAAGAGTCAGAACAGAGTTATGGAGGAGGGAAACGAATTCCTCCCCACTTACAGAAGGGAACTGTAACATCACAAGGGTAACTAGCCAGCCAAAGCTCTGCTTCTTGACCCGGACGGACCAACCTACCAGAGTTCAACTGCAGAAGCACAGAGGGAAAGAAAAAAAAAATGCAGAAGTAAATCAAAAGCAAGCACATATTTGATAACTCCCATAACTACTCCGGGAAACATAATGGAACCCACTGAAATACTTCCTAACAAGTTTGTTCGTGTCTCACAAAAAAAACCCCAAATCCAAAGACAAAAAAAAAACCACCCCAAACCTAGACAACAAACTCATTTACACTGAAATTCACACAGTTAGAGGACATACAAAGTTACTCTAGTGTACACTGGCCATAATCCATATTCCACTTATATCAACAACACTGGCAATTCACCAATAAAGTTTCAGGGCATCTGAGTCCCTTTATTTCTAGCTTTTAAGATGCCCTGCACATAGGCTGTTGTGCATGTCCTTTGAAGCTCTAAGTGCCATCTGATGAAGACTGGAAGCTGAAAATTATCATGAAAGGATGTCATCAGACCTTCAAGATTATACATTTAAAATACATTTAGAACATTATTTGGTATAATCATCTCTAGTAAATATTCACTTTAATGGACATTTGTAAGATTTGGAGCTTTCAAGGTATGAAACTATTCCTCAAGCTACTAAGTGCAGCAAGAAAAACTCAGCATAAAATCTTCACTCTTCAAAAGAAGGATTAAGAAGCCCATCTTAAATATAACATAGAATTTTTAAGAGCTTGTTTCCAACCGTTATTGTTTGGCTGATCTGCCTTTGCGTGAAGAAAAATGAAGCTGTCAGTACTACTCCAACTGCCTCACTGCTGTCAGCTGTGTACAAGAAAAGAATGATTTCAGCGGGTGGTCCTGCTGCTCTTGGTATCAACAAACCAGCTGAAAGTGATTCCTTTGAGGATTTTCTTCCCAGCTGATTTATGTAAATTTCATAGCTCCTAAAAATTATATTGAAAACAGTATCAAGAGAAACAATATAAAATACTTCCTAGCTTTTCCATCCTGAATCCAGGCCCCTAGCAAGTCTCAGTACATGTATACTTCCACAGCTGTAGTCATTTATTAAATTTCCATTCACAAAGTTATGGCCACTGTTCGAACTGCAAACCCATGTATGCTCATGTGCTAACTTATCTGTTCTCTATTTGCTAAAAATCAGTTTTTTGCTCTTCTTGTGTTTAACACGACTGGCATAAATCTATTTATTTGTAAAACTTTCATAAGCAATTAATTCACACTTCTAAGGAGCCTAAGCTTTGCCTTGCAACTAGCGGTCAACCTTCAGATAACCATCCAGTAGAACCCTGAAACATCAAGAGCCTTTGGGCACTTTTTGCTCTTGTAATGGCTTTTCCTATGATGATAAAATTAAGCTTCACTTTCTAGATACCTACAACTAACCTGAAACTAGATTACCACACTGGATGCTAAACTGGTTTAGACTGTTTAAAGACTACAATTTAAAGAACAAATTCAATGCCATCATCTTCATATTCTCCATTAAGTCCATGGAAAGGGCCCCACAACTCTGTTCGGAAGGAAGTGGTTGTCTACAGATAAATAAAATTTAAGTTGTCAGTCATAAGCCACATATAATATTTTGTAACACTTAAGTAAGAGGAACTATAAAGCATTATTGGGTAATATATCCTTGAATCAGAGAGTTCTCATTACTGATATCTCGCTTGACTGAGACAGACATCTCTCTTGTTCTGAGCCAAATGACAACATGGAGACATATCAATGCCTGTCAGTTTAGCAAGAGCATTGGCAGATTTTAACCACTGTTTATATATAAAAAGGCCTATTTCTTCCTATCCAGCTTGGTGTTTCACTGCTGGTTTGGAATAATTCCTCACATCTGCTGCTCTGGGACTATGGCTCAAACTGCTCCATCAGGGATGCTACCAACAGCAAGTTCACAACCACTGCAAACTTATTTAAACAGCTCAAATAACTCAAGCATATTAAAAAAGATTAATGCTGTCTTCTCCCATGAATAATAGCTATCAGATGTATATCAAACAAGTAAGAAACTACTGCTGGGTAACCCGGCTTCTCAGAGAGATTTGTATTATCTTCCAAAGGGTACATATCTGATACACTCCATAGTTTTCAATGATTTGCAAACATTTGTTCATCCTTTAAAACGCATGTATAAAACCTCCAAAAGTCTTATGATGGCAATCTGCAGTCATATATTTGCACTGAAACTAGGGGACTTTTCCCAGACGTCAGAGATCATTGGAGATGCCAGTTCCCAGTCACACGAAGTAGTGGGATATTCAAGTGCAGAATATACTTTCCGTCCCCACAAACCCCAGACAAGTGCATAGTCTTCAAGTTCCTGTCACCTGGACAGTATTGGCAGGGAAGCAGTACTCATCAGTCCTTGCCAGCTACCCAAAGCTCAAACAAGGGGTTAAACTACTGTAGTGTTTTGCACATATTTTTTCATTAAAGTACCTTATGGTGTTTCAAAACTTTTTCCAAACTCAGCAGTCTGGTCCTGAGGGAACAGTACAGGCAAACTTTCTGAACCCCTGTAAGGACTATATAAAACTAGAAATAGCAGCTTTTTAGAGTTCATGATGGACTGGAATTATTTCTTTGGCTACTGTACACTGTCAGCTTTAAAAAAAACCAACTTTTTCTTCTCTGCATTTTTCCTCCATATTTTCTGCTTTATATTTTTATTACTTTTAAGAAGGATAAACTGTCAGAGGAAAGTTAAATGATGCTGTTACATTCAAATAGACTCCTGTCTTTGCCAAATAAATCATCCATTTGCATTATCATATCACACATAGAAATAGCCTCCTGAAAGGCACGGGCAGTTCCTTCTGTCAGAAGTGAATCTCCCATGATCAATCCTTTAGACAATAACTTTGCTTTCTCTGGCAGAGGGGATAGCATACTGAAGAAATGGGTGAAAAAAAGTTGCTAAAAATGTTACTCGTGAGCAGTGGCAATTATTAAAAAAATGTATTTGAGACACTTGCTATTTCTGCAGAAGAAAATCTGTACTAACCTCTGAGTTGAAAGGACCATATCTGTGGCCAGCAGCATCTGGTTGTTCAGAGTAGAAAGCATAAACATACGGCCTGAAAGAAAGAAAGGTCTTGTTCAGGATAGCTTTCCTTTGACAACAACAAAAAACCCCAGACCTGTTAGGTCAAGTCAAACCAAGACAACTTTCCAACACGAGTTGACTTTATGGAAAAAGGACTGTTTCTCAGTCATATGTTTCCATGGTACAATTAAGCAATTAGTTGTTCTACAGTTTTATTAAATCCAAGAACACATGCAGGGAGGCACATGGGGTACCATCTGAGGACACACATTCCTCCTAAGTCTTGTAGGAGAGATCGCAACAGCAGCTCGCCTGAGCTTTGCAGCCAGCAGCTTGTGGGAACTTGTGTACTAAAAAATATTCATCATTAAAATCTTAACATTTTCCAAGTCCTCGGGGTCCAGTCCTGCAATTGCCATTGCCTGGCAGGTTGTTAAACCTTACTAGACTCAGTAGGATAAGAACAATCCAAGTTAATCCATGTAACTAAATGCTTCTTGATAAGAAATAAATTCATACCATACATTTATTGTGAAGAATCAAAATGCTGACGGTTAACAGCCGAGATAAAGAAACCCAACCCACAAAAAACAAATCCTAAACAAATCCTTAAATCAGTGACAGCATGTAACACACAAAATACATTTTTAGAATTAAATTTCCCCTTGCTCTTCCAGCTACTTTTAAGGAGAAGACAAGCTCGTAGTTATCCTACAGCAGATGAGAACAAGTGAATTACCTTTCATTGTCTGGAAGGGTTAGCCACTGCAGTATTGTTAATATTCTGCGCTCATGGGGGATGACACTGGACCACAAAATAAAAAAATATACCTCGTTATCATAGAATACAAAAAGCATCAACAAAGCCTTACAATGAACTGATTCTAACACAGTAAAAATCAGTCATAACAACCGCATTTGCTTTTAGGATGCTGTATCTTCTTTCTTGCTGGATATTGATTCTTATTTTGCACACAGAATAATTTCAGATCTCCTGGATGTCCACATACTCCAAAAGAAAGATGATCAAAAGTTTGTAACTGGAGTCAGAACTCAAGGCAGTAAATCTAACTATTCTAAATAGCAGTGAATAAAGATCCATTCTGGTAGCTTTAACCCAGATGAACCTTTTTGACACACAATGGTGCTGCCAGTGGATAGCTGACATGAGTAACAACCATTAAATTCCTCACATCAGTACAGATTTAAATGACCATCCTGCTCTGGTAGTCTTGAAGACACTGGGAAAGTTCCCATTGACTTAGAAGCAACCAAACTGAGGGTTAGACTGGTGTAACTCAAAACAGAGCCATCTGAAACACCAGGCCATCATCACGGTGACTTGCACAATTTTGACAGCTTCTCACTCTGCAGAACAGACTCATCCTATTCCACTGTTTGTATCCTGAGACTTCTCACTCGTCTGCTGAGGCCAAGTTCATGCTATGAGAACGACTAACCTTATAAAGAGCTCTTAAACTTCCAAATATCTCAACTCAGAAAAGCTCTGCAGGTCAGTGACCACGCAGTTATTTTAACACAATAGCATAACCAGTCCAGATTCCATTGGATCAATAGCAGCATCCCAAGACAGGAATCACATACAACCATCTTGGATCCACCACACTGAACTGAATTCAGCAGTCTATGGAAACCTCTGACAGAAAAACAGAGATGCCGACAACCATTTTGAAATCAGTTAGCTTTTAATACTTTGTAGAAGAACAGTGGTCCTCTGTCTCCAACTACACAAGAAAACTTTTGGTTGTAAAACAACTATAAAAATAAGAATTTATGCTAAAATTTGCAAACAAGGCAATATCATAAAGCAGAATAATAATCTTGGGTATTGCACAGTTTTGAAATTCTTATTATTTGTGCAATATGAAAAAAATCCATTATTTCAATAAAGTCATTTGTGACTACTGTTTTCCTAAAAGAATTTGCCTGAAAATTCTCCCAGAAGACATTCTGTGTCCCAAAATAAATCATGTAGTTTTAGGGCACATATATTTCATTCATACATAAAGTGGCTGTCTCAGTCTCTTAGCATTGTCATTCATATGACATATCTTTAGTTACCTTGCGCAACACTTTACATCCCCAGGCATGCATTGGCCAGGGTGTTTATGGTGACTATGCAGTTGTAGAGCTCAGTAATCACATTAATTTCTTTGTTTTGTAGAGTACCAGACTGGAGCTCTGTCAGATAAATGTCTAGCATGCCTGAATTGTCATCAGCTGTGTAGGTGGTACATTTTATTATTCCCTCCATATGCTATATGATATTTAGAGTAACAAAGAGCATTATTCCTAAAGGAATCACAAAAATATAGGCAAACTCCCTTAGTACTTCAGTCTTGACAGTTTGCCTATTTATTTTGCTCCTGCAGTTCTGCCACTAAAATGAAATAGAGAGATTGATCCAGATGAATTCCTCAGAACTCAGAAATGATCAAAATTTATTCATTTTCGGCTAGGAAGATATGTCTTAGTTGGGACAAGGGAAAATAATTGGGAACCATTAAACAAAAGAATAAGCAGCAAAGATCCTCGAGGCTCTTTTAGGAAAGGGAAGGAGGATATCTTAAGCAAAGGTCAGACTGGATCGTAAAATGAGTGAGTCAGGCTTTTGAGTCAGTTAGGCTGTTGATGTCAGACGACATCAGAGGACAATAAAAGAGTCTTCCACAAACACTCAGAGGACTAGGAAACATCGCTAGCAATACTAAGGAAGTAAAACAACACACAGTCAAATGAAAAAAGTAATTTTTTTTTTTACATAGTCACACATCTTTCATCCAGACAACTGCTAAAAATCAATGTATGAACTTAACGTAGCAAACAGTAGCATAAGCTTTAGTTTTCAGAAACTTCGCACAAATGAAACAAGGGAGAGTTACAGGTACAGTCTCCAAGCTACTGAATGCTTAGATTAAGGAAAATGACTTAATAAACACTTGCATTAAAGTAATTCCCAATTTTTAGTTACAAATCTCCAGAAAACAGAGGGCACTTACACAGACCAGAAGAACGTGCCAGCTTTCACCCCTTGCTTGGCTGCAGTAATCCAAATCTAATGAGGAAAATATAAGAGGATTAGAATGTGTTCAGATCTTTAATGACCCTCTGAAATCAAAAGAAAATATTTTCAAGACACATTCTTCTACCCAGAGCCTAGAAGCAAAAAATGCAGTCTTCAGCTTCTGTCCCTAATTCAACGACATGGAGTAAGAAACCTATGCAAAAATCTGTAGCAACAGATCAGCTGCTGCACTGTAGACTTTCACCCCTAATCTCTGTGTTGCTTTTAATGCAAAGCATTAAGACTCATGGTCAGGAATTTCTTCAGTACTCGATTTAATTTTCAAAAACCAGCCACGTCTAACCTGAGTCTGTTAGTGTTCACGTTTTGGAGGATACTCAGGAAAGAACATGACTTGACTTTAACTAATCAGTGTCTGTATAAATGTCCCTCTTTCCCCATATTCTGCCATCAGTAGCCAGAAAACGTGTTGGGAAAGAGTACCCAAAAATGGGTGCAGATGAGTGAGCAGTGGTATAAAGAAAGCGGGGAGGGACACCTTCCTCCAGAGCTGTTTAGAACTTTTTTGAGCTCCCCCGAAGTGGTGATTGATGGAAAGGATGGAAACAATCTCCATGAATTTTTCAAACCCTTTTTTCAGTCCTTTGAATCCCATATATTTTTCTAGCTATAAATCAGTTTGTAGCAGCAAGTTCCACAAAGTAGTCCCACAGTGCATGAGTGTATATTTCTTTTCATTTAGTTTAAACGTGCCAGATTCATGGGGGTTAGGGTACTGTTCTCATACTGTGAAAACACATAGTTAATCCTTTCTCTTCCCACTTCTATACAACATTAACACTGGAACAGGTTGCCCAGAGAAGCTGTGGATGCACCTCCCTGGAAGTGTTCAAGGCCAGGTTGGATGGAGCTCTGAGCAACCTGGTCTAGTGGAAGATGTCCCTGCTCATGGCAGCGGGGTTCGGCTAGATGACTTCTAAGAGTCCCTTCCAACCCAAACCATTCTATGATTCTATGATTCTAACATTCATGATATTCTGCCTCTATCTATTTCTTTTTGAGCAAGGCTAGCCTTGGTTTGCTTGATCTTTCTCTAATGAAAACCATACCATACCCCTGGTTATCCTCATTACTCTTCTCTCTCTCTCTCTCCCTTCACGCTTCTAGCCTATGAATATCTGTCCAAGGCAGGGGAATGAGAATGACCAAACATCAGAATGGTCCACAATCAAGAAAAGAAAACAATATGAGTTTGTAGCCCTACAGAACTAAATTTCTCTTCCAAGGAACTATCCAAATTAACTGAAAGCTCATTTCAACAGTGGTAATAGTTTAAAGGCCAGCATTATGTACACAACTAGATTATTTCTTCCCATTATTTATGCATACTCCAGTTTATGCATTTCACATGCAGCTAAGTCAAAACATAGATCCCTTACTTAATAATTGCAAAATCTTTGGTTTACTTCAAAAAAATTTTCTGAAAATACGTTCAAGGCTCCCTGCCTCACCTCACAGGCACTTATAAACTGTCATCCGGGCATGCATTATGCCTGAAGTATTCATGCATCACTCTTAACTGAAATAAATTTGGCACAGTCTGATGAAGGATCATTTGCACACTGAGGCTATAGTTAACAGCAATTAAATTTGGATATTTTTATGTTATTTACGGGTAAACTGGTCGTCTTTGCCTCTCCAATGCCCTGGAAACACCCCTTAACTTATCGCTCATCTTCCAATCTGCCAGATCTTACTGGACTCAATAGAGTTAAATTTAAATCACAGCTATAAAAGATGATTTATTTTTATTGTTTTCTACCTTTTTCGTAACATATCCTCTTTTTCAGGGCAGAATACATCCATGGTAACTCTACAGAAATGGCTGTTTATGAAATAAATGCAGCAAGAGCAGGAGCAGAATGGCCATGGATTTGAAGCCTGCTCTTCTCTGTTTTCAGGTGCTTCTCCTCAAGAGCCTGATTTCAGGGTTGGTTCATATTTTTCTGTGCTGAAGCTGCCACCAAATGGGGAGTCCCCCAAGCATCAGCCCCAGCCTGCACCAGCACTGGGGTTTGCATGGTGACGATGACCACAAGATGAGGTGGCTGCAAAGTAACTCCCCCATAAAAGAAGAAATGGCTTTGAATTTATATAAGAATTTGGTTTTGAACTGTTGAATGACAGGGATATTGTTTTCAAATGCTCACAGAATACTAGCCCTGACAGGATGGGACAGAAGGATGCAGGCAAACAGAAGGGATGAGGAAGCGTGCCTACCGTCCGCTGACCATGTCACTGAGCCCGCTTGCTGCAGTCAGAGGGGTGACCGCAACTCGAGGATGCATCCACAAGCTCATTTGTGCCCCACAATTCATCACAGGGTATATAACTTTAGCCTGGGCCCTGTGTCTAACGAAGGCAGGAGCTACTCCATATTCATTAGTGATTCATGGGCTTCCCAGGTGAAAAAGGGCCCATGCTTAAAGCAATTACATTTTTCTTTGCATTGCAGATTTATTCCTAGAGCAGAAACCCATCATAGCAGAGAGAAGAGGTCAAATACAAATTCAGCATGAGAAGTGTCAGTTCCACTGCTGTTATGCTCTTTGGTCTCGTTGTACTTGGGTAACCATTGTCCCTGCAGAGTTGCAGCAGAATTATTTTTCTTTGAAAGTGCTTGCATTCCTGCAAAATTTAAATAATTTTGCAGATATCTTTGGGAAGGTACCAACACACTAAGTCCAGGGAATTCAGTATTTGGATTTTACCATCTGTTAACTCTAGTTTGACTTCCTAGTGCTTTGGCCTGCACCGGTCCAAGTGGTCCAGCCTGCCTGGTTGGTCAAATCAGAGCAGCCACGTTCCACCCTCGGTAGCTGAAGCTGTCCTGTGCTGCTTGTGACTGCTAGTGCTACTGAAATCACCCCTGACCCTGTCTATTTTAGGCAACAATTTCAAACTTGTGCCAGAAGACGCCCTCCCTCTGGCCAAGCAAGTAAAACAGTAGTCATCTTGACAGATGAATAATTAGGCCCTATGTACATTGCCAAGGTACCCAGCATGCCTGCAAGAAGGTGGTAGCTATTTTTTATTCCTGTCAAGCATAGAGTGTGCTTCATGAGTGCCATGTGAAAACAGCACGAACACCTCTCTGAACAGGGAGTAACGCAACCAAGCAGAGATCACTCCTAGTTGCACACTGCTATGTGAGTGGTAAGGGGAGAGCAGTCCAAAGGCACCCAGACTGGCTTCAGACAGGAAAAACCAGCACCTTCCCTGCTTCCAGGTATTTCCCCTCAGGAGTGCAGCCATTGGCATTAACTGTTTGGATGAGGACATGCATCTGCTGTACTTGAAATAAGCTCAACAGCTATGACAATGGTCTGCTGAAGTCAAAGACCAGCAAATCAAAAGGCCTTTATCTGGCCACAACATCGGAGAAGTGAGTCTTCATCCTGACTTTGCCAGGCAGAGCCTGGTTCAACTCCAGGTTACAACAAAATACTACCAGACCTCCCCCCTCCTTTTTTTTCAGAGAGGGGAAGAAAAAAAAAAAGCCTTCGGTTTATTTAAAACCGAAATAAGAAAATTCAGTACTATGCAACAACATACTTAAAGCTGCTACTCATAGCAATACATTTGCAGTGATGTCTATAAGCATGCAGAGAAGCAGCAGTCATCTAGGTGGAAGAATTTCTATCTGCATTGAGCAAGCTTTAAATCAAATTTCCACTGTGTTTTAGAGTTGTGACAGTTATTGCTGATGAATCTCACAGTAGCAATCTTTACCAGAAGTGCCCTTATTTTGCCAGACCTTTTACTGGCTAGGTAAAATTAGACAACAGATTGGAGCAGCTGATAGGAGCACAGAAGTTTCCTTACTATCCTCAGCTATAGGATAGCAACTCCAGCAGAAAAGCATAGCAAACTGTTACTGCAGCCTAATCACCAGTGAACATCTCTCACTGTCTTTGAATTAAATTCATTGTCTTTCAAAGCAAACTACAAGCCGTGCATCTCCCAGGCTAACAGGAGTCTACACTGTCAGTCCCTATAGAACAGAAAAACAAGAGTTAGCTGATGCCCTCTCAACCTTGTCCATCCAAACCAAGTGAAATTAAGAATGGAATAAGGACTATTGTTCCATTTCCTTTCTGTTGGTGAGGGTCAGTCTTAAAGTTAATTAATCCTAGATGTTCCAGTACTGAGCCTGTAAATGCAACACATTATATACGCTCTATGGCTGGTCACATTTGTTCAGGTCAGTTACAAAGTTTGCTGTGTTAGGCATTGCAAGGTCAGTACTGTTTGTAAGCTTATGTAATTTATTTGCCATATGCAAATACATTGTTTTTAACTGTTAATATATTAGAATTTTATAGTCAGATGTTTAACTATGTCAGACGTGCACCCCTGGTTTGCATATGGGACAAGATTTATTGTATTGTAAGCTACATAAAGGCCATGTTTCTGAATTAATTGGCTTTAGAAGAGAGGAGGGGAATAAATATTTTAAAAAGAAAAAAATCAAAGATTAACCACTGTCTTCATACCATGCCACAGGAATTAAAGAATATCTAACTTTTCCAATGCAGAAAGACCTGTTAAATGCTAGACTCACAGATTCAACCCTAGGTACACTGGCAAGTGTCCCATGAAATAATATACATGCTTTTCTAGATGTGTATGAAACATATCCTGTAAGTTGAATTGCTGTCATTTTTATATCCTCTGTGTGGAATTACTACAATTCTTCTTCTTTATTTACGGATAAAAATAGACAGGCTAAGCAATAATATAGGTGGCAATGCCATATGGAACATGGAAGCCCCAAGTTCTCCCTTCTTCTGACTGCTAGACACGTTTGCACACAGATACTATATACAGAGTTATTCAAGACAGCTGTTGAATTGTCTTTAAACCCTGAAGAGAAAGTGGGACACCTCCTCTGATCTTCTCAGAATAAGTAAAAGCCCATAACGTTGCAAAGGTTGCCCCATATTTCTTGCGCGGTGAAAGGACCGGTGGCACCACATCTCAGGTGAGGGCTGATGGGAGGGACAGCTCTGAAGTTCAGCCCTTGGGCCAAGTTGTCCAAACATGCTCCCACTTGCAAACCAGGGAAGGAGATTCACATCAGGAGCAGAGGAACCACATACACTCACTGTGGTGGAGAGTTGGTAATGCATGAATGGGAAATCCCTTCCACTGCCAGGCAAAGGTGAGAAGGGGAAATCACAGCATTTCCAGGTAAAGAAACATGTACAAGATTGGTGCAAGCATGCAGAATTAATACCAGGGTGGTGCCAAATGTTACAATCCTGCTGCATTTGCAATTTGTCCTGTCAACAAGGTAAAATGGGGAGTAGCCGCTTCCACACTCCTTACTCTTTAATAGGACACAGATGATCTCACAGCCTTGACAACCAAGCATTGCCTTCTTGCCCAGACAGAAGATTTTGGTACAAGAAAGACTCAAGAGCCCTGTTTCTTGTTCATGGCTCAGGCTAGACCAAAAGAAATACTTATAAAAAGACAATTATAGACATGCTTCCTTCTACTCCCCCCACAAATCAAGAAAGTGATTGCAAAATGTGTTCAAGACAAAAAAGCAGATGACAGCTTTCTGCAGAGCCTGAGCTGCTCAGGTGTAACGATCCTGCCAATGTTCGGGCTGACTAGGCAAGAAAATGAAAATAAGAAGTTCTTTCTGTAATTGTTAGATAGTAAAAACAATAAAATTCCAATAAACAGGAGAGCAAAACGGTTTTACCCCAAAGATTGAAGTAGAATGTGAAATTCAGATAAAATCAGGAACATTCAACTAAGATGCGCCATGATGATGCCTAGTGTCTACACGCATACCTCGCAGGCTGTAAACACAGCTTCACACATGCTGTCACTTCTCCAGGCACTTCACTGCCCTTTTTAAGGATTATCTCAGTTACTCAAGCTGGGCCCTTTTTGAGGGTTCTATTCTCTTTAAAAGGCTAATAGCGAAAATAAATCCTCATACAATGTGCCCTAAACAACCTGCAATACTTTTACAATTAAGATATTTCTGAAGAGAGGGACATCTCTGGAGCCAAACTCAGATCCAAGCTGGGTTACCTTCTGAAGGAGCCTCTCTGTTCCCATTAACCACAGACCAGCAGTTTTATACCTGTCATCTTCTGACCTTGGGAAGGCCAGTGGATTATTTCTAAGGATCATAAACATCACTAAAAAAAAGCAATGCTTATCTGTAGTGTAAGCTTAAGATCACTACAGCAAATCAAGACATGGAAAACTACTGCTTAACACAAGCCAAAGGCAGCTGGGGCCTAATTCAGTGCTTAAAGTTACTTGGGATGAAAACAGAGTCTCAGTGTCATGAAAAATGAGCAGTAAAGTTAGTTTCTCCCTTGGGAGCATGGGCCCTGATGCTCAACATTTCTGTGAGATGCTGTAGCAATACAAGGAGTGGTTTTGCGGCTGTTTCCTATCAAACACTTTTGTTTTGAAAACAAGGTGGTTTTAAGCTTATATAATAAATCAAGGTTGCACACTAAATCAGAAGACTGGGTTTTCAGGAAGTCCCACAACCAGCTAGCGCACCTCGAAACACTTCCAAGCTAACTTTTCCCCACTTCCCCTTTTCCTAATGCTCTTAAAATTGACTAGTCATAATTCCTGGTGTAGAAACATTCAGCTACTCATCTGCCAAATCCCACTGATGTCCATGGTAATCTGGCTGTTTCCCAGCAATGTGCTGAGTATTAGAACACGTAATTAAAAGAAAAAAGAAAAAACACCAAACCCCCCACATTTTAACAAAGCCATATACAACAGGCCAGTTTCCAGGAGCAAGAAAGTATTTTAGAAATTATCAACATTAAATGACATTCTCTTCTAGGCAGTTTTAGCCATAATACAAGACTGAGGCCCTAGACACTTTTTCTGCCTTCCTGGCAAAAAAACAGTAATTCCCAGTTCTGTGCAAACCAAGTACCACTCTGAAGTTGTTTGAGTACTCCAGTTTGAGACCCTAGGCCTAGAAAGAACCAGATGAATATGTGATGTGACAGACAAAACTTCTGTGATACGTAGACCAGATTTCCCTTCCCCCTCCCTTAATTCTGTTGTCTTGTCTTTCAATACCCAACTATTTTTGGCAGTCTATGCCAATGTGACATTTAAAGAAAATTATAAAAAGGAGCTAGAAAGGGACTGTATCTAATCCATATATAGATGGAGATAATTTTTTCTCTTACCAAGTCTGCAATTCTCCTATCAAATGTGAAAATCTTCCGCCTGCAGAGAGCATCATTTATAGAAATCATAGAATCATAGAAAGTTTTGGGTCGGAAGGGACCTCTACAGGTCATCTAGTCCAACCCCCCTGCAGCGAGCAGGGACACCGCTAACTAGATCAGGTTGCTCAGAGCCCTGTCCAACCTGGTCTTGAATGTTTCCAGGGATGGGGCCTCCACTACCCTTCTGGGCAACCCGTTCCAGTGTTTCACCACCCTCATTATAAAGAATTTCTTCCTTATATCTAGCCTAAACCTACCCTGTTTTAGTTTAAAACCATTACCCCTCGTCCTGTCACTGTTGTCTCTACTAAAAAGATTGTCCCCATCTTTCCTACAGGCTCCCTTTAAGTACTGAAAGGCTGCAATCAGGTCTCCCCGCAGCCTTCTCTTCTCCAGGCTGAACAAGCCCAACTCTCTCAGCCTGTCCTCATAGGAGAGGTGCTCCAGCCCTCGGATCATTTTTGTAGCCCTCCTTTGGACCCACTCCAACAGTTCCATGTCCTTCTTGCGCTGAGGGCTCCAGAGCTGGGTGCAGCACTCCAGATGAGGTCTCACCAGAGCAGAGTAGAGGGGCAGAATCACCTCTCTCGACCTGCTGGCCATGCTTCTCTTGATGCAGCCCAGGACACGGTTGGCCCTCTGGGCTGCCAGCGCACATTGCCGGCTCATGCCCAGCCTTTCGTCTATCAGTCCCCCAAGTCCCTCTCAGCAGGGCTGCTCTCGATCCTTTCATCCCCCAGCCTGTATTGATAGCAGGGATTACCCCGACCCAGGTGTAGGACCTTGCACTTGGCCTTGTTGAACCTCATGAGGTTCACAAAGGCCCACCTCTCCAGCTTGTCCAGGTCCCTCTGGATGGCATCCCGTCCTTCTGGTGTCTCAACCGTACCACTCAGCTTGGTGTCATCTGCAAACTTGCTGAGGGTACACTCGATGTCACTGTCCATGTCATTGATGAACATATTGAACAGCACCGGTCCCAGTACGGACCCCTGAGGGACTCCACTCGTCACTGGTCTCCATCTGGACATTGAGCCGTTGACCACTACCCTTTGGCTGCGACCATCCAACCAATTCCTTATCCACTGAACGGTCCACCCATCAAATCCATGGCTCTCCAATTTAGAGAGAAGGATGTTGTGGGGGACCGTGTCAAAGGCTTTACAAAAATCCAGATAGATGACATCCATAGGTTTTCCCTTGTCCACCCTTGTGGTTACACCATCATAGAAAGCCACTAGGTTGGTGAGGCAGGACATGCCCTTGGTGAAGCCATGCTGGCTGTCTCGAATCACCTCCCTGGCCTCCATGTGCCTTAGCATATCTTCTAGAAGGATCTGTTCCATGATCTTCCCAGGCACAGAGGTGAGGCTGACAGGTCGGTAGTTCCCAGGGTCTTCCTTTCTACCCTTTTTGAAAAGGGGCACAATGTTTCCCTTTTTCAAGTCACTGGGGACTTCCCCTGACTGCCATGACTTTTCAAATATCATGGAGAATGGCTTGGCAACTACATCAGCCAGTTCCCTCACGACTCTGGGATGCAACTCATCAGGTCCCATGGACTTCTGTACGTTTAGGTTCTTCAGGAGGTCCCAAACCTGGTCTTCACTTACAGCTGGAGGGATTTTACCCTCCTGGTCTCCTTCATACCATTCATCGACTCGGGAGGGGTGAGGAGAGAGGTTGCCAGTGAAGACTGAGGCAAAAAAGTTGTTGAGTACCTCAGCTTTCTCCTCATCTGCTGTTGCCAGTTTGCCAGTCTCGCTCATGAGCGGGGGTATGCTTTCTTTGACCATCTTTTTCTGGCTGACATACCTGTAGAAGCCCTTCTTGTTATTTTTTGCATCTCTTGCCAAGTTCAGCTCCAGCTGTGCCTTGGCCTTCCTGACCCAATCCCTACACAACCGGGCAGCTTCCCCACACTCTTCCCAGGAAGCCAGTCCCGGCTTCCACTGCCTGTGCAGTTCCCTCTTCTTCCTTAGTTTGACCAGCATCTCTTGCCTCCGCCATGCCAGTCTCTTCCCTTCTCTGCCCGACTTCTTACACTTGGGGATCGAGAGCCCTTGCGCTCTCTGGAATACACCCTTAAAGACCTGACAGCTCTGTTCTGTTCCCCTGTCCCTGAGGACCGTTTCTCAGGGAGTTCCTTCTGACTATCTCCTTGAAGAGCTGGGAATTTGCCCTCCTAAAATTTAGGGTCCTGAGTATGCTCTTCGTTATTTCCATTTCCCTCAGTAGCGTTAGTTCCACCAGCGCGTGGTCACTGCAGCCCAGGCTACCTCCGATCTTGACATCCCCAATGAGCTCACTTGCATTGGTGACCACCAGGTCTAGTATTGCATCCCCTCAGGTAGGGGTGCTTATTACCTGGCTTAAGAAGTTGTCCTCAATGCATTCTAGGAACCTGCTGGGTTGCCTACAGCTTGCCGTGTTGCTTTTCCAGCAGATGTTGGGGTGGTTGAAGTCCCCCAGTAGGCCGAGAGCCTGCGAGCGCAAAGCCTCCTGGAGTTGGAGGAAGAACGCTTTGTCTATCAGCTCCTCTTGATCTGGCGGCCTGTAGTAGACACCAACCACTAGGTTCCCTTTGTTGCCTCTCTCTCCGATTCTTACCCATAAGCTTTCGACCTGCTCGTGGTTATTCTTCAGGGACAGCTCTTCACTCTGTCGTGTTTTCTTGATGTAAAGGGCAACGCACCCACCCCTCCTTCCTCGCCTGTCCCTTCTGAACAGCCTGTAGCCATCAAGAGCCACATTCCAGTTGTGGGATTCATCCCACCAAGTTTCCGTGATGGCAATCAGGTCGTAGCTTTCCAGCAGCACGATTGCTTCCAACTCCTCCTGTTTGTTTCCCATGCTGCATGCGTTTGTATAGAGGCATTTCATCTGAGCTGTTGGCCTCGTTACCTTCATAGCAGAGCACCCCTTTTTTCCCTTGAGGTGTTTCATGGGTATTTTCTTGTTGGCACCTGATACCTCAGGCGCCTCCAGCTCCCTTCCGCAAGACTTCCACATTGCTGCAGTGTCCCTCGCATGCTGCTGGGCAACGGGTTGAGGGCTCCTACTAGCCCTCAACCCGTTGCCCCGTTCTTGCAGAACTATATTCTACTTCTGCAAGAGATCTACCACCTCCTCACCCAACCACTATGGCCACTCTGTCAGGTTTGCCAAACTTACAGGCTTCCCTCATACTAAGAGTGTGGGGATTGAAATACAGCCGTTCCTCTATGCATTTGTTTCCAGTTCTCCAAAGACATTTCCAGTTTATTACATTATTTGTCTGTTTTTCCTTTTTAACACTTCTTCAGATCAGCTGCTTTATTTTATCATTCTTACTTGTGCATGCAACACTCCCCCCCATCCTCTGAGGTTTTCATCCAGCGCATGGTCATCCCCTGTTGTGTAACTCTCTTGAACACTTCTCAGCTGACATTTGTCATGACCCTTGCTTACAATCCAGAAAAAACTTTTATTCTCTGGAGCAACATAGATGTTTCTAACGGATGGATGTGGGAATTACCAATATTCTCCACTCAACATAACAGGTGATGAAGTATTTATAGACTTATATTGTATTTTAAAAATATCATAGTTTAAAAATAGAGACATTTGTACAATCCTAAATAGTTAGTCGCCCAATAACTCCCACCTAATTGTAATTAAGGTAAGATGCACAACTAAATTTGCAATGCATAATTAAACTACAGCTGCTTAACAAGTTGTCACACAAGCTGAACCACGGTGTTGTCTATGAGTTTGGTGCCTAGCTGCGGCAGGCATGGTTTGTTAGCTGTGCAGCTCTGGCTGTAGCTGAAATGGAGGAAGAGGTTACCCACTGCCACCCTTTCACTCCTCCTAGTTCTGATCCTGCTTCTTTGCTCATATCTAGGATGATAATAGCCAGGCAGGTCCCTCACCCTCTCCTCTCCACACAACCCATGCAACTTAGTAGGCATAGTGGTGTTGGGTGGATGGTTGAACTTGATGATCTTAGAGGTCTTTTCCAACCTATGATTCTACGATTCTAAAAGCTAACCCAGGTCATAGCCAGGCAAGGGAGTGACCACGCTCACTGTTACGCTGACAAATTTGACAAGAGCACAAATACCTCATTCTGGCTCAGCTACAGCCAGACTCATCTGCCTGTCAGACATCTGCCTGCAGCTCTAAACCATCTTGTCTCACATTTGTTGCAGACTAAAACCACATGCAGACAAAGAACACACACACTTGCTAAGCCTAAAACCATCCCAGTAACTTCCTTTAGTCTCTTGGGACATTTCTGTCTTACAAGATTTGAGGGATGACACTGATTACTTCAGCAAACAGCAATGACAGATTATGGTGTTCCCAAACCCCTTCTGTTTCCTCCCCCCCCCTCTATCACCTCACCTTTTTGTGGGGTTATCTGGTCAGGGAGTTTTTAAACTGTAGTTCCCTAAGCAATCGGTGTAATGAAATTTGCATGCACCTTGGCTGCTTGCACGTAAAATTTATTAATTTAAACCCACTTTCATTGGCAAAGCAAGCCACCACAGCATGCACTAATAGGGGAAAGTGCAACAGAAGCAAGGGGACCTTCTTAGCTGTAGTAACACAGAATACTTTGAAGGTGGCCATTTCCTTGCCCACAATAAGAATTCAGAGCTAAAGAAACCATGAAGTCCAGCACTAATCTGAGAGAGAGGACCTAGTTCAGCCACTGCTGCTGTGCTCAAGGCAGAAATTAATTCACAAACTTCTACAGCCTCTGCAGCAAGTCAGGTAACAGCGATCGCTTGTGAACTTCACAAATAATAATTATGAAGCTGTGCCATGCTGCTCTGACAGAACATTAATACTAAAACTGCCACAAGAACATTACTAGGACGAAAACCTGAGAAACCAATAATGAAAAGGAAACATTATGCCACAGTGACGAAAATATAGTAATTCGTGTTAAACTGCTGCCTAAGTGAGGTTTTTTTCCTAGCCACATCTAATTTATACTTATCAATGCAAGCACCTTTCCGTAATCAATGGCTTTATTATTCTGAAAAGCAAAAGCCAACTCAAAACATTACATTAAATTGATAGACGCAGGGCCAGCTGGGGGGGAGATTAGGTACAAATTGTTCACAGATGTATTTTTTTAATTATTATTATTATTGGCTATGTTCCACAGCACAGAAGGAGGGGAGGAGAGGGAGGAGGGAAGGAGGAGGAGGGAATCTGAAACTTACTGGTTGACCTCCCCACCATCTGTGATTGAATTTCTCTCGCCCTCGAAGACTGAAGCTGGCATCAAACACTGGGTCATACATCGAGTTGCCAACGATTCCATGTGATTCAGGATAGAGTCCCTTTATGTACAAGTAGATTAATTAGTAAAACCCCAATGCATGCAAATCCAGTTCTTCATAGCTATCTGCAAATACCACTAAATTATTTTTAAATAGATATCTTTGTAACTGCACACCAGAAAAGGTTGGAACTTTAAGATAAGCACATTTAAAACTGGCTATAGTAACACAAGCAGTAAGAGATGGTTGAACTGTGCTAAAAAGCACAAAAACTCCTGTTACTTGATACTTTAAAGTATTTCACACTGGTTAAAAGTTAGTTTGAGGCCATCTAAAGTAAGTAAATATCTATGAAAAGAAGATTAATTTGAACTTTCAGTTTCTCTTCATGAATTCCTTTTCTGGAAACAGTAATTCATTCTCTGCTTGCAAGAGGAACACTTAGCATTTCCATTTTGTAATGTCTTATCTTCACCAGAGCCTCTGTGAGAAAAAGTTATTTTCCAGTAAAAAAAATGAGGCAAGTCACCCAAAGCCATGGTCTTATATTGCAATCTGTCCTGCAGTAAAGGCAGTGTAAGAGGTTTCTGCTCTTCTCGCTTTCTCTTGGCCCTCTCCCATCCCAGCTATTCATTTCTCCATCCTCTCCTTTCTTTCCCACTCCATATTTGTGCGGAGGCTGCAGGAAAAAAGGAATGGGGAAAAAAAAATGCAGCTGCAGGTAGGCAGTCCCTTAGCCCAGCTTTGGGAGCACTGTCACTGTGACGCAGGAGCGCCTGCTTCCCAGGGTGGGACAGCGCGGCCGCCAGCCGTGCCACCGCAGTGGCTCGTTTTACTGCAGGGCCAACGCAGCGCCCAGACACACTCAGCAGCTGTGAATTGGAAGCCGGCTGCTAAGTCAGCCCCACTGGCTTCAGCTACTCCAGTGAAGGAACAACCGCTGGCTGTATTCTGGGTAGGATTTCAGGGGTGGTTTTTTACCCCTAGAAAAACTGTGACCTGTAATTACACAGCAGTACAAATAACTGCAAAAGCAGGCATAAGAAAGCACAGAAAAGCTGTAACACAGTGTATAATGGTGAGATACGCTTTATCTCAGAACTTCAAAATATTGAAGAAAATACTTAATGTAACTGAAGGTCAAAATGGATGGACAGCGAAGCAGTTTTATTAAATAAAAAGCCTTGCTTCCCACAACCCACATTTCTACTGCAATGCAACATTTTATCATCAAAAAGTCCTTCCCAGGAACTTACAGTAGCAAGGGTGTACAAGTTGGGGAAGGTTTTTGTAGGGTAGACAGGTCTCATGTAAGGAGAATGTGTTCCACAAGACCCTGAAAAATCAACAGGGAATGCAAACATTAGGAAGTGAAGCTCTCAGACATGGAAAAGAAAAACAGAGGAAGTCAATTGCTTTGACTCAAAATGCTGCAGAAATCGGTTAAATTTTAACTGATTTAAATGAACATTCTGCTGCTTAGAATTGTCAGGTCTTCCCATCAGACACTAATAAATCCACTCATGCACTCTTTTGTACTTCACAAGAAACAGCTGAAATAATGCAGCCAGAGGACTATAGAACCAGCTACATTTCTATGGACTGTTTGCCTTTACTTCTTCCAGAGTCCACAGTCATTAGAAGCATCTTCCTAAGTAAAACAACATGACCAAACGCAGGCTAATTTTAGGTGACAAATACCCTAAAGCTGCAGTTTCACAATGGGCTTTGGCCACAGCTCCCCAGATGGCTCCACAAAGTGAGGGCCAGCACACACACAGCAGGGAAGAAAAAAAAAAAAAGAACAAACCACCTTCCCAGGGTGTGGGCACACACACAAACTACGAGTCTACGCCGAGGAGCTCAAACACGCATTGTGCCCAGTACTCTGCAAACCCGGGTGGGTGCCCAGTCCCCTGGAGGCAAGTGCAGGGCTGCTCACCGCTGGAGCATGTACCCAGCCAGTTATCAGATGTTCACCGCAGCTCCTGCACCCACTTACCCACTTACCCTTATCTTCAACATTTCTGAATCAAGTGGGAAATTTTGTGAGCACTTCCTAAGTAGCCTATAAGAACACACGATACATAAGATGTGCTGAAGATGCATTTCTTTGCTGGCAAAACCACATGAAAGTCACCAATTCCGAGCAGCATTCCCCAAAGCAGCAGCTCTCTCCCCACTGCTGAGCGCTGCCTTAGCCAGGGTGCTTTCAAGCTACCAGTTGATGCCATCTAAACCAAAGGGGACTTCTGCCATTTCGCTTTCATGGAAATAAAGACTTGATCTTTGTTAGACCTTTCAGCCAGAGAAGCCCTGCATTTGGTGCAGCCCTTCTACCCGCCAGCTCCATGCTGACTTCTGTTGCTCAATGAACAATGAAAACAGCTGGCCTGCAAGAGATTGCCATTATTTTATTGTAAGAAAACAGATGTACTCACTCAGTTTTTCAATATTGGGCATGACCTTGCTCCCTTTCTTCATATATGATGCACGGAAACCATCAACAGAGAAGATGATCAAAGGAGGACGAACAAAGCTGAAAGCAAAAGCAGCAGGACTGTAAGGCAGCATTTACTTTTTTTTTTTTTTATTTCCACTTGCTAACTGGGACTCCAGAGAATCTAAAGTATTGTTACTGCACATGCTATATGTCTCTATTTTTTTTTTTGCTTACTTAACAGGTCAGCACAAAGTGATAATCTTCACACTCAGTAACATCTAGTGTTCACTCACAGTCGGTGAAAGGGCTGAGCTCCAACATAAAAGGCATCTTCCCTGAGCAGCTAAAAGCATATAGCCCAAAAAGGCAAGTGCTTATAGAAGGAGATGGAAAATGAAAAAAAAATAGTATTCATAAGTACCCACCCTAGCATACAATCTGTAGTTAAAAACCACATGTCTCACGACAGCTGGTCTTCTCTCTTCACAAACAAAAGTCTATGTGGCATTTTGAGTGAGCTCTGTGAGGCAGAGCTCATTCTCACGTACCAAAGATGACAGTATTTTATTATTATTTTATTACATTTTTACTTATTAGTGCTACTAGCAGTTGACCCTAAGCAGGCAGAGATGTGTCCCGGGTGGACACACCTGGGCTTTTAGTGTTAGTCACCTGCTGCAGAGGTAAGCAGCCATCACTGTCACCAGGGCAAGCAGGGGCTCCTGTCTCCTCCAGACTATCCCCCCACTCCCTAAGGGATTGGTCTAGATGACCTTTAAAGGTCCCTTCCAACCCAAACTGTTCTATGATTCAAATAGCACAGACTGAGGTGCAACCCAACACAGCACCTGAGCAGACACTCACCTTTCAGGATAATACTGAGCCAACCAGTTTCAAAAGTGCTTACTTTCTCAATATTATTCATGTGCTCAAACGAAGTCAAGCCTATATCCCATTGCAATTCAGAAATCCTTTCATTTAGGAAGAGAACATTAATGTAGAAAACTATTTTTTTTTTTAAAAAAAAAGGCCTGAACTGTGTTCACACATGGCTTAACCTAAATTTTCTTGAAATAAGAAAAACCTAAACCTTTCCACTGACTTCAAGGGAATTTGGCTGCCTTCCCTGCGCAGGTAAGTGAAGTGGGCAAACCCATCAGCAGGTGACAAAGACCAAGAGTTCAAGCCCACGTATCATACACCACTAGTCATCCAGCAGCTCAAAGCAAATGCGTTAGTTACAACATTACCAGCCTAACTGTACAAATGGTGAAGGACAGGAAAGCATCCAAGCCACGGCCCTCCAGCCTGTGTGACAGGGCCAGTGTAGAAACGTGGTGCTCAGAGGTCCAAAGCAGAGCTGGGACCGTTGGCCTTGCTGCATTTCAGTTGCAGTTGTGTGCAAAACACTTACCCTGCTGGGCATTCAGGAGCCTTTATCTCTTCACAGTCATCATCTACCCAGTGGGTTTCTCCTACCAGAGAAGTCACATTAGAGTTTAAAAAAAAAAAAAAAAAAAATCTGTGGGAACAGCTGCAAGTTTCACAGAAAATGTCAAAAAAAATGAAGTCTAGCTCCAGTTAATGGACTGCCTTGTTATATTTCCCATGAATAATGAGCAGGTCTTTTCACAAAGCTGAACAAAAGATCTGGTTATGTTCTATTCAACAAGAACATCCAAACTAGCAGTCCTAGAAGTAGCTGTTAAAGCTGGAGTTAAAAGTATCCTTTTGACCGCAGGAGACAGTGGTAATGCTTTAGGCACAGTGGTCATCTATTTTAATTTTTTTTATTTTCGATCTGTCAAAAACAGGTAGCCCTGCTTCTGGCTGTGAATTCCCACCCTCCTCCCCACCAGCTCTGATGTCTCCATGAGCTGATTCAGCTGGCCAAAGACACAAAACAAAATTCATTCCGGGGAAGAAAAACAACCCTAAATAGTTTCCAGCTGGTTTAGAGAGCTGATCAGCTCATAGATCAGGTGAGACTCAGACATGGCTAAAAAAAGCATTAATACCCTTTCAGAGCTAGATTAGTTAAAATTACTTTATGCAATCAACTATTTTCTTAAGGTTTTCACTGCTGAATGCTGACTATAGAGTGGCTTATGACTTACACTTTCACAGGTCAACTGAAAAACAAATAATTAGCTAATGAGGCTCGCTTCCTGAACCTGGCACTCTTAAAGGAACTACAGTTCAATTAAAAGAACAAAACAAAAAGCACCATAGAAAAGACCTGCAGGAAATGTGTCCTGCAGCAATGCCAACTGACCGTGACAGGAGGTGGAGCGACAATTTCCAAGAAAAAAATATAACAAAAACAACACACTATCCTCAGATAGGCAAAGGCACGAATAAAGAGGAAACACTGTTCTCACATAAGGCTTACTCCTGTCAGAGTGCCAGGGTCATTGCGATCATTTGTTATTAGCCAATTAAACAAAGATTATGTATGTTAAAGCTGGAGACATGTAAATTCCTCTGTCTTGACCCTTGTAAGAGGAGCTCGCAAACAAGGCAGGAACTGAAAACTGTACCAGTGTTTAAGTGGTCTCAGCCTTGGGTTTCTTTGGGAAGGGGAAAAACGTAACGTATGGGGACTTGCTGGAAGATACATATTTCATTTGGATTCCCAACAGCAAAACTCAAGCAAAGAAGAAAAGCCCACTTTCAGTGTAGGGATCTGGACTATTATAATATTCTGAACATATGCATTTGGCCAAAACGGTGCGAAGAAAGAATTTCAAACTGTAACCCTTCCACCAGTAATGAATGAAAAAATCAAGAACTAGCTGAGTTACAAAAGTGAGAACCTGTAGAGCTCATCACCAAGCACCAGAAGACCTGCTCCGAATGGGAGACACATTACGCAGGGCAGGACATGCTCCAAAAGATCGGGGTAGAGGATGAAACTTAAGCCTTCACAGTCCATCCACTCACCAAGCAGTGTACTGCAGGCGTGGTGTGTCTAGAAGATGGCATGGTCATCTGAAGCCCATGCCACCCATCTGCGAATTACAGCCCTTGTATTCTCCCAACTCCTCTCCTACAAGAAACAAAGCCTACAGGTGTGTTGGGCTGAGTAGTCGGAGCAGGCTTTGGCAGGGGAGGGCGGGCGGATGTCTGAGACAGAGATAACATGTCTAGGAATGCTCCATTCCTTCAGAGACCATCAGATATGCTTTCCCTGTGATGCAAACACATCTGTACACTTTTGTGTTTTGCTTTAAATTCTTCTTCATCCACCTGTGCCTCTTTTCGTTCTATCAGTATCTCCACAGGCAAAGACAACGTCCTTCTAACATCAACAGATTAGAAGTATTCACCTCGGCTAGTGCTGAAAAAATTACAAATGCAGTTCCCCATTCTTCCCCCCTCCTCAGAAAAATCAGAACAAAACCAGGAGAAGGTTCCTCCTTTAGAAAAAAAAAAAACCTCTCTACCCCCAGGGCTGCCTTCTATCGGGTTTGGAAAGATAAGAGGTAGAAAGACGTACCTTTGCAAACGACTTGGTAATTAGTACAACAATCTCCTCTACTTAAGCAGTCTTCAGAGCAGTGACAAGCACTGTCATCATTCCTGGTTTCTCCACAGCGATCTTTGGTACATTCCCAGCCCCGAGCTAAAATATTCACATGGTAAGCAAGAATGAGAGATTATAATCAGAACAAAAAGCACTCACTCAAGCCATAATGACAATACTCCAGTCGTTAAAGTTGGAGGTAAAGTTTATGGCCCCATTTTAGTGATTTCAAGACCTCTGAAGCAGGCATTTCAACCAGAAACAAAAAGAACCCTTGCGTCCTGCAAGTGCAGAGGGCTGTTCCATCCACACACAAGTGCTTCTGCTACCCTCAGGTGTTGTAATCCAGGCTTTGTACAACACGAATGCCAGAAAAAGTGTGGAAAGGAGAAGACAAGAAAGGATCTTGACAGATAAATGATGGGGCTGAAGCACAAACTAAGAATTCTGGTGTTTCTTGGGTAATCCATTCTCTTTCTCCAAACTATTCAACTCCCCAGCAGTTCAATCCATAGGAAATAAGAGAAAGTTGAAAGAGGCTATGTGGACGCAAATTGATGCATCCCTGCCTCACCCATAGTTAGATTCAGCACCAAGTGCAAAGTGATGAGAACAAGAGCTGTTCTTCAAGGAAAAGCATGGCACAGCTGCTGTAAACCACTCCAGCTCTCCTCATCTTGCAAATGAAGTTAAGCTCTAAGGGCCTGCCTAAATTAGGGTGCTCTCTCAAGGGCAGTACATTGCTACACTTTGGCCTAAGGATGTAAGCGTACGGTTTTCCATGTCCTGGCCCAACCAGCAAGAAACTTTGAAAATCACTTTAGACAACATGCACTCAGTAAAACACACATCAGAGCAATGTCTCAAAAGATCCTCTCATTCTGCAGTCATTCACACCAGGGGCAAAACAGTGCCAGCCTAAAATCCAGAAGATTTTGGCCTGGAACCAAGTATTTTTTCATACTGGATTAGCTCACCATTTTTTGGTACCAAGCTATTAAAATGATATCATTATAAACAGAGCTGAGGAAGTCAGAATTCTCAAGCATGGCACAGCCAGGGGCAATGATATTTTTAATCATTAGACTTCTCTTCTGGCTGCTTAGTAGGTGCAATTTTTTGATAATACAAGACAATTTTTAATGGCAAAAGTAGAAGGCACCTGTGTCAACTCTGACCACTGTGCAAACACTCAAGCAGATAGGTACAACTAGCAATATAAATGCACTACGCGAAGAAGCAAAACATAACTCATGGCCCTCTTTGAAGTTTTCCTTGCCTATGACTCATGAAAAAAACAAAAAGAAAACGAACCCAGTGCTGTGTTTCTATCCCCCAGGGCCCAATGAATTGAAGTCGAACGTTTTTACCAATGTGTTATATACATCCTGACATCTGGAAATTGGAGGCTGGGGCAAGGGTAACAAGCCCAGGCGGTCACCTGCACCTCTCTCCGAGCGGACCCGCGCCACTTCAACGCTTCCAGCTTCCAAGGCACCTTCACATGTAACCACAAGACGGAGCCCACAAGTGAACATGACCTGCTCCAATGTTAAGTTATCACTTGGGACAAAAAAGGACGGCTGATAAAGAATGACCAACCTCCAGCCTTTACCATGGCTCTTTCCACTGTAACCTGAAGGTCAAACTGGTGAGTATTGCTTTTAATTGAGTATCAGTAGATCTGCTTTTCATGTAGTATGAATAGTGCCCTGCTTTTTCTGCCATGGAAACCATGGCCGAAGCCCAGCAGTGAGGAGCGCTAGGTGTGCATCCCTACTGTTCCTTGCAAGGAAACATGGGCTGCATGTTGGGCTGAGCCGAGCCTGCCCAATAAGGCAAGGTGTGGTGAGGAGAGGAGACGACGCAGGTTATGGCAGGGAGCGCTGGTTTGTCAGGCAGGTCCCGATCCTTGGCAGAAGCCAGATGTCAGCAGGGCCTGGCAGTGTGGGACAGGAGACCCCTCGTACCTGTCTTTAAGCACAGCTCATCAAAGTCGAAGCAGCAGCTGTTGTAGCTCTTGCACAGGTTGTCACAGCGGCAGCCAGGAGGCTCTGCCTCTTGAAGTTCAAAGCATCTGTTTTTGCAGGAGCCAGAGGTACTGATCCAGGGGGAATCTGACAGGACTGTGTGGAACAAGAAACAGGGCAACATCTGTCAGGCTGGCAGCGGTGGGACGGGCAGCTCAGCACTGAGCCACATGGATGAGCAAAACCTCGGCTGCCTGCTCTGGGGAAGGGAAGGGACCAGGGAAAGGAGAAGGGTTGCTTGAAGAAACAAACAAAAAAAAAAATGAACAAATTCCAAAAAGGTTGCTCTTTTAGGGGATGGAAAAAAAAAAAAGAAGGAAGCAGCTTGCTCTGACGACATCCTGCAAAGAAACAGCCCTGGCTTTACCTCTGTAACAATCAAGAGATCATTAGCAGAAATGTGTTGAAGTCCCCAAGGCCCCTTTCCAGGAGCTCCAGCTATTCCTCAGAAGCAGGTCTTTGTTTTCAGGAACCAAGTGACATTTTCATGGCTGGCTGGGCAGTTTGCGTTGGGAAGGACTGCAATTAATCTACATGCTGTCAGCAAGACTTGGTTTGCTATACTGGAAGGCCCCAAATCAACATCCAGCACGAAAGAATAAGATGCTCTACAAATTAATGGAGAAGTAAAGCAAGGCTTTTTGGTGGGCTTCTGCAGCACATTAAATTATAAAAACTTAACAAATTACAGAAGTATGCAAGAAATCAATATATTTGATGTCTATAACTAAATAGAGGACTGTCAGTCTGAAAGCCATGAATAATGCATTAGTCTTCAATAATCTATTTATTAGTGAGGGTCTTTACTGTCAAAGCTGATATGTACTTCTTGGCTCTTTTTTAAAAACTCAGTATTATATACACTTTGTATATTTTATACATTTTATACATTTTTCCTACAAGAGAATCCTACAAAGCAGCTTAGACGAAGCAGGAAAAATGTGTGCTATGCTCTAGGGTTAATCCTATTTTACGAAATAAAAAAATGAATTTATGTTATTCTTCAAAAACAGAGGTGTTCCAAGGAAAATTCGCAATGCCTTTTGTTCCTTGAGAGACCTATTAAAATTAAATCTTTGAAATCGTCTTGGGGTTTGTTTTCTTTTAGACCATGGTTTGGTTTTGGTTTTGGCAAACCTCACCATGACTAGCAGTATGATTTTAAGAGGACTGATGCAATGGCACTTTTGGGAAAGAGTTGCTTTGACCTTTTCTTATATATGTTTCCCCTACTCTTACACATAGCTGAAAGTTTAGTCTCCACATAAACTGAGGGGATATCTCTTCCTAAACAAGCTGGCATTATCCCAACACTGTGAGAATGGACGGAAAAGAAGATGAAGGGGAAGTTTAGAAGTGACACTGTAGTAGCTGATGTCCCACCAACTCTCATCCCCAGCACTACTGCTCCACCTTGTCCCTCGGACTGGCACTGGCACTGGTTGGACACCAGCATAAACCACTTCAGGGAATAAACCTGGCAGCAAGACAACCCTGCAGCAAAATAACGGGTAAGAAAACCAAACCTACCATGGTTGCAGTCATGGATCCTGGCAGTGCCAAGGCACATTCCTATGACTGCTAGAACAGGCAGTAGTAGACAACTGTGTCTCTCTCTGCTTTAGTGTTTTTCTTCAGACAGGTCAGTAACGCTCAGAGCAAATAACATCATACACACAGTGAAGTTTCACTCTATAGGTACAGACCCTGCAAGCATGCTCTTAAGGAGCCAGCAATATTTTGGCCGTCTGGAGTTCCAAGGAGCTAAAGGCCGTGTATCTATGCTGGCAACACACAGATCAGTATATTCTTTGCTCACATAAATAGGCCACAAAGCTGTGTTAGAAATTAATCACATGAGAATTGTTTCAAAGCATGCTAACACTCAGATTTTCAGAGATACGAAGTCTTGTTCCTTGTTCTTAATGACAACTGATTCCTGCCAAATGCTTCTGAAAAGCGGTTACTAAAGCATCTTTCCATGTTATTTAACCTCTTCTACTACTTTCCTTTTTGGAAGCTAGGTAATATATAACCACAGATCCAGTAAGCTGCAAATCAAAAGTATTATGGACTCAAAGGTATTACATACTGGCATACACTATATATCCCTTACATTGGCATTGCCCTCTTTGTTTCAAAGGGATGAGGGGGTGATCATTTCAGAAGGTTAAAAAACACATGTCAACATGTGTTTAGGAAAGAGAAGGTGTAAACCTGGCTGCAGATTACATAAGTGACAGAGTCAACTGCAGCTCAGGGAATGTCTAGCTGTTGTAAAGAGCAGGTCATTTATCAGGAAACCACTGGAACAAATTGCCCACAGAGGCTGTGCAATCTCTGATCTTGGAGATTTTGAAGAACAGGTTAGACCAAGATCTGTCAGGAGCACTTCAGTAATAACTAACCATGTCTTGGGTTATAGAGAAGATCTACATAACTGTTCAAGGTCCCCTCTAGCTCCATCTTCTGTAACTGCAAGTAGAGTTTCCATTCCACAGAAGAAAGGTTTAGCCCAGCTACTTTGTCTGTTATTTTTTCACATCTCTTGACAACCACTTTATTACTGATGTGACAAATTATCCCAAATTACTTAGCAAATTCAAGTCACACCTCCTGAGTCAACGTAGGACACTTTCCATACAGCAACACAAGAGAGGACTTGGTTTAACTCCTCTGATCTCTGATTACATTAAGATTGCTCCTTTGTTTATCATGCTTGACCTTGCCTTTTGCAGACAGACTGTGGTTTTCAGGTCGTGCACAATGCCATGGCATGGGTACTGGTGCATGCAGAATAATTTGAAAATATATCACCAGGAACTCCATCCCTGGTTAGCATTTTCAAATTCACAGAGGCCTCTGTATAGAACAAACTTACACAATTTCAAAATCCTTTTCAAAATTCCTGCATCCCTCCACAGCTCCTGCAAGCAGACCATGCAGCAGGCAGAGGGACCTCAACATGCAGATCCTCCCCTCCTTATTTAACACAAAGCTTTTCACATCCTTTTCCATGCATTCTTTTTTTTTCCAACTAAGCTCAAAACAACCATCTAAGGATTGTCTCTTATGCGTTACGTTAGAGAGGGCAGTTACACCGGGCAATAGTGCCTTCCTGATTCAATCCAGGAGGTTATTACATTCCCATTGTAAATATGTTATATTTACATTGGAAAGTGCCATATCAAACTACTTGCTCTGATTCTATCCGACTACGTATTTTTTAAGAAAATGAAATCCATTTACTTCCAGTAGTATTTCAGACTACACAATACAGACACGTGTACACAGTCGTTACAGGAAGGAGACTACCTGGTCAGAATTTGCTATTTTGAATCCTATGGCTCCTATATGGAACAACCAAACACCTGTACAAAACATCTGGAACACCAGTTCTGCTAGATAATATTCATATTATGAACATGCATTTCTGGTTTGCAAAATGCCATTGCAATGAGTAAAATTTCAATGAAAAGGCACATGAAGTAAAAAATACATCCTAACTGTTCCAGTACAAGAAAGATGACTTCATTTATAATGACATGCTTAAAAATCCAGTGAGAAACGGTAGAAAAACTTCAGTGTTTCTCCTTCCAAAACTTAAGCTGTCATCATATCATGACCAAGGAACATGCTTCAAGAGACTACTAAGGCCATTTTCCCTGAAAGTGTTTACAAAGATATCTAGAAAGCTCATAAAGCAAATAATTTACAAAGGCAAAGTTATGAAAAAATGGTTCTCTAATGTCTTTTAGAAATTTTAAGTCAAAAAATTATTTCAATGAAATAATTTGTTGAGTACAAACATTAAACATCTCAAATGCATAAAGGCTTATATATTTCTACACTGTAAAAAGAGAACACGAGAGGCTTTTAAGACATTATGGTACTTCTTTGACACGCATTTATAAGGGATTAGGAAAAAAATCCATGTTGTTTTTGACTCATAGAGGAGTTCTATGCTAGATGAAAGCTGAAATTTGCTTACAATCATTGGCATACCTCTGCAGAAATAACAAATTGGTCTATACAGTAGTGGTTGGTAAAGAGAGTGTTTTGTCCCTCCAAAAGAATTAACTCCAAACTTGGAAATAAATAAGCCAAGGCAAAGTGAAGTTGGAAAAGAATTTATACTAATATTTTTTTCTGGATAATTCATTGCACTGGACTTCTGATGAAGTACAGCTGAAGTCACACAATTAGGAGAGCCTAAATAGATTCTTTGATCAGAGTGCTTTCAGTTTGTTAAGAAAAGCACCTCTCCAGTGTAGCTTTTTACTTTCTCCTTTAGACAGATGTGACTACAATACTTTATTCTTTGCTATCATATCCTTTTTGGGTTTTTTTACTGGAATAAAAGTAACCAAGCTGCATAAACACAGAAGTGACAAAACCCTCTGTCACTTTTCTGTCTCTCATTGTTGCAGCCTGGACTGGACTGCTTCAACACCAGGTGCTGGTCCCATCCCACCTGTAAGAAAATTCTCAACAGACTGCCTAAAGTACCCCATCTCCTGCCCTCTTGTAAGAGATCCTGTATTTCTTCCTATTTTCCTGAAATACTGAGCTAAACCTCCTGCTGTTGGAAACAGCCGGCAGCTCCCAATCCCAGCCCTGGCGGTGTTGAGCCCTGGTTGGCTCAGCAGAGCTGGCACTGAGGAGCTGCGATGGGTCTCCAGTATCAGACCTTTTGGTGCTTCAAGTAAAAATCAGCAGAGCAGCCCTGCCTTGAAGCCTAGATGGTCACCAGCAAAAGCAGAGCAACTGGCAGTCAGGTGTTGAAGACAAGAAATTAAAATCCTTCACGTCACTATTACACACATGACGCGGCAACTGCTCTACAGGTAACACACCAGAAGATAAAAGTAGAAATAAATTTGTTTTTCAAGCAATTTTTTTTACTGTTATATACAGATCAAAAGCAACAGCCGCTACCCTTTTGGTTACCCAAGACGCCTCTGCTCAGTGATCAGCAGCCCTGATTGTGGCTGTGATTAGACACCAACTCCTGTGAAAGACCCAGGAGAGAGTGACATAGATTCATTAGCAGGAATACAACAAACTCAGGCCACGGTAAACCATTTTATAACTAAAATTCACAAGCTGTCATTACAGATGTGTACTGCAAATGAAACCCTTTCACTTCAGTTGTATTAACCAGCTCTAAGTCAAGGGCCACAGGTTTCATTTCTCCTGCCAAATGAAGGAACAGAGACACAAGTCAAGCCTACTGTGTTTTTTTAATAGAAAAAAAGAGCTAGTTTTCCATTTTATATATTTTTCCACTCGGACTGTGCCTGAGCTCACAAAACCCTATACTGCCCCAGAACACAAACAACAGTCCCTTCTGTCCCTTCTGTGGCATGTTCTTGCCTTCCTCCAAAGAAAAAAGCAGGAGGCGAAAGAAAAACAGCCGACCGGGTGACAGCAGCACATCTGGGCGAACACCTGCTCCCCTCTGCCCAGCCCTCTCCGCCGTCCGATGGCTGCCGTCTGCTGTTCACAAACCAGCATGACCTCAGGAGCCACAGAAATCCCAAAAGCTTTTCTCACCAGCGCCTCTTGAAAGCATTAATCAAGTTTCTAGAAACCGCTTCAGCAGCTACCAAAATCCAACCAGCACCCTTAACCCCATCGGGGAGTTTCTCTCAGCTCTAGGAGGAAACTGTGCGAGCACAAAACATAGCAAATGCTACTCAGGAGCTGATGAGACCGGTCTCCGTGAGACTGACAGTGCTCAGTCCTAAAATAAGCTAGATTTTCCACAGTCACATGCACACAGAGCTAAAGTTTAAGTAAATAGGAGACCTATAGGTGAGTCCCAAAGGTCAACTGACTGGGGCTTGGCGAGTTATTTATTCTTCTCTATATCCTAGAGGGAAAAGGAACAAGCAAACTACTGTTTCAGAGTAGGAGTGGTTTCTAACCACAGTATATAACATAAGGGTATCGCAATGTACAATTTATATCCGTTACAGTACCTGACACCGGGCCCTCATCCCATTCTTCAGATCTCCTAAATCGATTTGTTGTAAATCCCATGCAGACATTTACTCCAAAGGCAAAAGCAAATAAAGATATAACCTGCAAAAGTAAAAGAGCAAAGTGAGCAAACTGCGAAAAGCAGGACTCTGGAGCTAAGAGCATTACAACTAGAGGGGCAGAGATGGTCCTCTGTACATTCGAGCTCCCCAGCAGTGCAGTTCCCATCACTGGAGCAGCAGCTGACAGCGTCACCGTTGGAGAGTAACACAAACCAGAAGGGGTTTATGAATAAAACATCTCTTTTCGAAGCTGAAACGCTCCTTTTTGTAGGAACTTCTTCAGGAGAGACGAGCTGCTACTCCTCCTCTAAAAGCAAACACGCTCCTCTCCTCCCCTACCTGGTGCGAGTAGACGCAGCCCTTCTCAGCCATGCTAGAGAATTCTTGAAAAGCCTGTGCGGCACCGTCGCCTTTTCTTTATAGTGAGCGCAGAGCTCTGTTTGCTCTGGGAGTCTGGGCTATTAGCTACAAGTAATCCCACCTGGTGAGGTTGACAGGCTCGTGTGATTTGTCCGGGGAGTGATTTCATCATGTTTCACTCACAAATCGCAGCTCCGAGTGCAAGAAGCTCCAGGCATCATCCCTCGCTGCGCCCTCCCCCCAAACACACACACGCACGCTTTTATGTGGTTTCCTCTGGCAAAGCAGCGCTTTCTTATGTTGCTGCGGCCAATAGCTGTTCCTGCTCATTTTATTCTCCTCGCAAAAGTAACATGGTTAAAAGAGAAACCAAATGCCTCTCCATCTGGCTCCGAGAAGAAGGGAGGGGGAACTCGCTCGGGGCTGCGAAATGAGAATGTCCCGATGCCACCCTCCGATGTCACCCAACGCTACCGGCGTCGCAGCGCGGTGGGCTCGGCGCGCGGTGGGCTCCGTGCACAGGGCCAGCACGCTGCCGCAGCTACCGGCCCCGTGACGGCCGGGTGGGCTTGGGGAGCTCGGGCGCCCGTCCCGCTCTCCAGGGGTGCTCCTGAAGTCTCTCAGTGGGTTGCGGAGCAGAGTCCCTCCAAACTGGGGATGCCTTCAGAGCAGAGGGGTATTTGTCAACACTGTTGTCCCGCGCTGCTGTGGCGGTGCAAGGCTCGGGTTGGTGGAAACGCAAGCAGTTTTATCGGCACAGCTGGAAACCGCAGACTTCCAGAAAGGAAGAGAAGTGACACGTTCCCTCTGCCCCACATTTTCCCATTTTCATCAACAACAACAGAAAGCTCGGCTCTTTGGATAAAGACTGCTATGTACAAAGCAAACGATAATGCTGAGCAGAATTACAGTTCAGATCAGTGACTTAAATATTCTTTGCCAAGGCAAATTATTTACCAGTATAGTTTGCCACTTTTTTCTCTGATGAAAGCTTCTTTCATTAAAGTGTTTACTAACAATTACACTTAAAGGGACAGAGTCAAGGTTCGTAAGCCCTTGGATGGCGTGAGCCTCCCTTGGGACCTGTCCCATATTCTATACTGGCATTAAGAAATACAGCACAGTTTTCTTTAAACTATCTTGCAATATTTAACACGCACAATTTTGAGCTTTGTTTAGGAGTACCTTTTATCTGCTGCAACATCTCTCCTTCCCCACAGTGTAGCTTTACAGGGCAGAGGCTAAAAAGCCCTCCCCTTTGCTACCCACATCTCGTAAGCCTGCCAGCCTTTGCTAGGAGCTGATCCTTTTTCATGCAGTTTCTTAACCCAAAGCAGCTCCATTGTGGAGCTGCATCTTTGCACTGCAAGCCCCAAGGGAAATGTAATCAGCCTGAGAAGACCTACACCTTCGCTGCACCAGGACACTGCATTCCTCTCCCTTGCACGGACCGGCACAGTGAAGTCAAGACCCATCTTCTAATGTTCACTTCATCACTAGCTGGGCTGAAAATGAAGTAGGTTGCAATAGGCAATATTTTTCTAGTCAAAAAACTGCACAGAGGTCTAGAGAAAAGTAATCACCAAAATTGTTACTAGCTAGTCCTATGAAATTGCCCCTGGTATATCCTGTGGTTAAACAACTTTGTCCCCAAGCACTAGGTAAGTACAGCAGTGTGTGAAAGCAGCAGAAGGGAAACCAGAGATGTCACAAATAAAATCGCTCAGCGGTGTTGTCTATGTGTCTCAGCTAATGAAGTTCATGATTACATGGGCAAAACACGGGAATTGGCAGCCACAAGCTCTCCTCCAGCCTGGGACCCTCGGGTCACCGAGTGACCCAGGCAAAACACAAATGAATTTTTCAACTCTGGTGGCCAATTTTGAGTGCCCAAGCCAACACATCCAGCCTCAGTTTCAGAGACACTCAGCCTTTGCTGGTCCTCCGTATCTTCCTCACACACAGGTGCTCAGATCTTTTGAAAGAAATTTCCTACACAAGTTAAAAATGGCCACCCAGAAAAATAAAGCAAGAAACAAAACCAAAAATACAGCATCTTGGATGACTTCTACTGATCTGAAAACACATATTTCATTTCTCCATTCATGTAACCTCTCTGGAGCTTGTAAACTGCACAATTTCACAGAAATGCACAGAAATGGAGGAGCTCGTTTTATGTTTCCTGGTCCATGCTGCAAGTATATTGTATTAATTAATCTCCTTTGTAATATCCTTTAGAACTATAGATGATGATGACTCTGAAACTGCTAATCTTTTTCAGATGTGTTATGTAAAACATATTTTCCAGTAGCTCCGAACTGACCACATACTCAAATGCACATTCATCTTTTTGTCACACAGATTCTGCCTGAAGCCACCTCACTGATGCACAAGGAACTTATTAGCATAAATAAGATCTAATGATTTTGTTCAGGCAAAATTTCACTGCTGGGATCACTGGCAATTAATTGCCATTTTACTCACCAGAATAGGAACGACTAAAGCTGAAATAATGTATTCCTGGTCCAAGAATGCAGCTGTTCAGTGCAAGTTTTAGGGCTCAAGTGAAACAAGTTAAATAAGAATTTTAACAAGATCGACAGAATATGCAATGCCGCTTCATCAGGTATTGCGCATAGGAATTGGCCTTTGACTTTTATGGCTTATATGATCATACTGATGATTATTTAACCCGGGGTGCAAAACTTGCAAGCAGCCACTAGGTGACACTTCGCATGAGAAGTTCGTACTGTGACATTTCCACGGTTACCAGCATTCCTGTTCTGCTGTTCCACAGAGCTAATGTAAGAAAGGCAATATTTACGGTCTTACATACAACTGATTTTTCTTTAGCAGTTTGTTTAAGGAGAAAAGAAAACCCAGAGAAACCAAGTATATTGACTGAGTCAGAGGTTGGGGACGGAGTGGACTCTAGAGAAAGAAGCCTTTTTAGCTACTCATCTCCACTTTGCCCTGGATGCTGGATGCAGCCACATCGGGTGACTGGGGGGCAAGGGTGACAGCCTCCAGTATGCTTGGCAGCAGCATGAAAGGCAGACAGGTGAAGAACTTCTCCAAAGTGTCTCAGAGCTCTCTCCCCCTCAAACACAGCTTCTATATATGGTTGTGGCCAAGAAAAACAGTTAGTCGGGTACACAAACTAGCAATTTCAAAGAACAAGAACCTTTCGATAAGCTATGGAAATTCAAGCAGTGTCCACATTGAATCTCCTCAGATACAGGCACTGTGACATCAAACAAGCTTCCAGCAGCAGAAGTGAATATGGGAGGATGTGGCACCTCGCTGAAAACGCCCTGAGACTTTTTAGAAAAACCAAAGAGGCATGACATAACAAGAAGAGCTGATTCCTCTGTTTGAAGGACTTTAAACCAAATATCTTTGGCACTCAGCCAGCGCAGTGGCTGACAAGCAAGATGGAGAAGGAAGGGAAGGCCAGTGCATGAGGGCAAGGACAGAAAAAGGACAGCAAAGCCCGCCGGGGTCAGTAGTCTGATGACAAACAGAGAGGCGAGAAGAGTAAGAGTCAATGCAGGATGGCAACGATCCGCAATGAGCGGTCCCTCAGCAGAGATCAGCCCAGGATCCAGGCTACAGCCACATACAGGAGCCCAGAAACGCAACTGCACAGCCTGGGTATGCAGGTAAAAATACACAAGAGTTGCTGAAGAATGAAGGACCTGCTCTGCTTGTAAGAGTACCATGGAAGACCCCAAAATAGGGCCACTGAGAAGCCCTGTTTACCTGATGGAGTCAAAACACTCCAGGAAGTGACAGATTTCAAATTGCTGGCAAGCCGGCTTGAAAACAAAAAATCATGATCTGATTATAAAGGGTAGGAGAGGACACAGATGCTTGCATGGGTGCACTAAGGGGATAGGCGGGGTATAGAGGGAAAGAAGCTATCAGCATAGACGAGGGTCAGACTGTCCCTTCCTTGGGCTTTGGGACTTGTTATGAGAGTTACAGAAGCTTCTGCAAGTTATCTTTTGTTCTTGCACACATAAAAGCTGCATTTTGTCAAGGAGGCGATTTCGCTGGTGGAGGGCACAGGACTGACTGCCGAGGAGACACACCACCATGCCCACTGCTACCCCATGAGACCAGGAAGATCCACAGACCATGCTGCGCTCATGAAAGCACATCCTCCTCTCATCCCAGTGCCTCAGAACACCACCCAACAGTACCCTGAGGCTTGACAGTCACCAGTTATCTGTCTGCTCATCACCTCCCTGAGGGGAAAGGTATGCAAACCATAGTGCTTGTTGTACTGGAGGAGCATGCTGAGGATGGTTTTCTTGGCCAGAAAGACCCATACAGGAGCGCCAGACCCTCAGGGATGATCACAGACAAATTAAAGTCTTCAAAATTGCAGTTTGCTGCACCCCAACCCCTGAGGCACCAAGTGTCATAGGCACCTGTAGGCCCATCAACATTTCTGAGCACCATACATAATGCCTGCAGGGTTCACGGGGCTGGGAGGTGAGCACTCGGATCCAGCCCAAATCTCACTGAAGACGACCAGCAAAGCACGTCGACCAGCAAAGCATATTGCATCTCTCCTCACCCTCCCAGGATGGCTACCAAACCATGTCTTTCACAAAACACAGGCGTATTGGGTGCATGCCTGTCCGAAATTGAGCCTTCATGCTCTGCCTACCCAGAGAGAGAAGACGAACCACCAGCCAAGGGAGGACCTGAGTTACAGACTCTGCTTTGCTCATGTAAAATGCTTGTATACTCCCCAGGATGAGGACTGAAACCCAGATGAGTAGCCTAATAGAAAAAAAAAGAGGGCATAACGCAGCAGAGAAATAAATTCTCCCACACCCCACATCAGATGCAACAGCTTTAGTGGCTAAATGAGGGCTGTGGGTTTGGTGAGAGCATTGTAGCTCCTGAAGCTGCCTCTCCCGCCTGTGGATGGGCCTTAGCTGAAGTGCACCCTGCAAATGCAGTCACCATTTGTGCCAGCACACAAGCAGAGCAAGGTTCGTAAGCGAGGTCACATTTTTTATCAGAACAGCTGATAGCACTGGAACAGGTTGCCCAGAGAAGTTGTGGATTCTCCTTCTCTGGAGATAGTCAAGACTCGCCTGGACAAGGTCCTGTGCAGCCTGCTGTAGGTGACCCTGCTTCGGCAGGGGGGTTGGACTAGATGACCCACAGAGGTACCCTTTCTAACCCTGAACATTCTGTGATTCTGTGATTCTGTGAAATCTTTACGTGCCTAAATGCCTGTCTCTCTTCTCCCAGCAGAACTACAGCTAACTGACCAACAGCTCCAACACAGGGTGGTGTTACACCTCTCCCTGTGAGCTGCACATACGACAGTAGCAGCATTAACACTAGTCCAACACATATACTTTCATCATCTTCAAAGGAACTAACAGTTTCCCAGCTCAGTTTCTGGACAACATTATTATTATGCAGCAGCACAAGTACTTCTCTACAATGCACCAAGTTCAGAACTATATTTCTTAACATAATCTCATAAAAATTCTAGCATGCTGCAGAATAAAAACTGTTCTGTGACGAAAAATCACTTCTTCATGGAGGATGTGAATGAGTGAAACACAGAGCCAAAGAGCCATACGTGTTTTTAACGCAGCCCACACGAGGCTAAGTAAGTCTTCAGGTCCTTTCTACTGCTTGAGATGGTGACGGGTGTCACAGGTGCCCATTAACACCTCTACATCCATCTTTGAAAAGCTGTAGGCTTCAGCAGTGTGAAAATCACCCACCTACCCCCCCGACAGTAGCCTGGAGGTCTCAAGGGCCTTGCGTGGTACCTTGCATGTGCCACACGCAATCACCATTAATTTATTTGAATTTTACAAGTGATATAATCTACTCTGTCCCACGAGAAACATAGCCCTTTAGAAACAATGAGTTAAAGCTAAAAGAGAAAAAAAAACTCAAAAACAAAGATCGGAAAGCTACTTAAAGATGCATAAAAGTAGGTTTTCTAGACTTCAAATCATATTCCTGGTTTCTCTGTGTAACTTGCCTGTACATCATTTACCACGTTCAAACCTTTCTCCGTAGCATATTAGCTTTGAATTTCCTAGGTATATAAAACTTCTTGTGGGGACTTCTACAATAACCCTGTAACATATCTCTCCTGCTTGATCACAATTACCCTCAGCCGAAACTATTTTGGCACACTTCTCATGCTCAAGGCTTGGATATAATTAAAAAATTTCCAAGTGCTAATCTCTTCCCTACAAGTAAAATGTGGATATAATTAATAGTGGTTTGCTTACTTTGAGTTTGTTTTCTTTGCCAAAAGAGAGTTTCTGTTTGTTTGTTTGAGATATCTTTTTTTTTTTTATGTTTTTGATGCTTGGATCAAGAAACAAATATTTTAGATAATATTTTTCATCTTGTTAATCTAAAAAAACCCACTGATATTTTCTAAATAGCAAAATCCTATTTGATATCAGTTTAAAGAGATATGTCACTAAGAATATTGCTCTCAACTTGCCTACAGTTGAGGCTTTGGACCTCTACGCTCTGCAGAACAAATACCTCTTCTGGGGACAAAGCAAAGTGGGGCCAGGCTGGAAACAGAGGATTCCTCCCCCAAGAAACAGGGGCATGCCTTCACGTGGGCACACTTTCCTCCAGTTTCTCTGCGTAAGGAGGCATCTCAAGACTGAAGAACTGCTGCTATAGGTCAGTTATGGTGACCTATAAGTGCCTGCACCTATGAAAGCTTTTTTTTGACACGGTAAATGAATGCATGAATATAGAACAGGCTGTGGCAGTGTCACAGTTAAGACAAAAAAAAAAAAAACAAAAAAAAAAAACCTGAGGGCCTTCTGGGGCTTGAATCTACTTTGCCTGAACCTACTTTACACCAACACAAGTCTGATTCAAGCGTGGAGCTATTTTATTTGCATAAGCACTGCAAGACTGCACCACTAAATGCAATCAGTCCAGCACAAAGAGAAGGAAATCTGCTATTAAGAATAACCCTGCAGAAATTAGGACTGCTGCTGAAGAAGAGGTGTCCTCTGAAAAAGAAAAATAACAATTACTAAAAGCTGCCTAAACTGCCTGATCTGACTCACAGAGTGGCCAGATGAACACTTACGTGAAGGAGGATGCAACAGGAACTGTACAGACTTTCGCTCAAAGAAAAATTCACGAGGACACAGGTAACACTGTCACAAAGTTAGTCCCACCTGCAGCCCCTTGTTGGGGGTACTGATTTATCTCATACTTGAAAGACACATCTTTATGACTTACACAAGCTTAAGCTATCCCCAGCTGTTGAGGGGGTGAGGTATTTGATTAACTTGGAAATCATTGGGGTTTTCTGCCCTTTTCCTTCAGAACAGAAATAAAACCAGCAAACAGAGCCCAGACACCAAGTGCCTACCAGCAGCCCTGGCAGACCGCCTAGTCCTTGCCATCCCTTCCATCCCTCTAACCCCGTCCAACCATTCCTAGAGCCACTCCATGAGTCAAAACAGGTTAAAAAAATTCCCTTCCTTTCCTAGGTTTTGCAGTTGGATGAGTTCCTCACTCTGGTCCTAGGCCCTGGAAGCGGCGTGTCTGTGAGATACAGCGAGCTGCAAACTGCTACTGCTTCTGAACCCCAAGCCGGGTGCCGTAAATAAGCAGCATCCCGCGGCCAGGGGAGCGGAGGGCAGAGCACAGACAAGCTCACCGCTTCCCCCCGGCTCGCTCCTGCTCCCAGGGGAGCAGCGTCACCCCAGCACACGCTCCGCTCTCTGCCTTTCTTATCACGCATCTGTTGCCGCCTGTTTTAATGGCCAAGCACAAAAGCATAAAACAATTGCATATTTCTTTTTAGGTCATTTTGGACAGATGGGCCACTTTCCAAGCATCACAAATTTTCCGAAGTTGAACTGTGTCACCACCACTTTAGTCGAATGCCAGCTTTCTTCTTCTGATTACAGCCAAGCGCAAAAATGACAAATGTAAGTACAAAGGGAAAAACATCCTGTTGGAACAGTACTCCCTGTTTTCTCCGGGTGAGAAAAGCGTAAGCAACATTTCAACATCAAAACAACGTGATCCATTGCTGGATTTTTTTTTAAACCCATATCATAATGCGTAACTGAATAAATTTCAAGCTCAGCAGGAATGCAATATAAAAAAATATGAAGGAAAATGCTAGAAATCAAAATGTGCAACTCTGTGCTAGCATGGGTTTGCATATGGATTATCAGAGGGTTTTTTGATGTAAATACTTTTTCACCTTTTCAGCATAAAACTTTGGAAAGGAATACAAAATCTTTTTTTTTTAATGGATTACACCAGTAGACTGTAGGGAAACTGGCCACTTAAATATTAATGGATTTCTTCAATATTTTAAAGCAAATAATCTTACTGAGTTAAGTTTTGTTTCTCTAACTCATCTTTTTTTTTCATCTAGCAACACAAGAGTTTCAGAAATAATCAGTTCCTTGGTTTAATGATTGCTGACTGCTGTAAAACAAAAGCAGCTCTGCTTTGCTCAGCCTTCACAGAAGGCTCCCCACCCCAGTAAATCTTTTTTTCACAGCAGAAAAGACTCAAGTCAGCTTGAAATTGTATTTGCTGAAGTTTCTGAGGACAGACAGCTGTTCCCGGGCATCCACAGAGAGCCTGCAAAAGCAGCTGGAGCTATTTAATTCAGCATCCTTTCACTGCCCATTGCTGCCCCTCCTCCAAGGTGCTGCAACCCAACACTTTTGAAGGCAATGTCTGATCCAACCCACGTGAAAAGGACTTGAGTAAACTACCGCTCTGGTGAAGAGGGTGGAGACACCTCCTTTTCCAGGAACAGCTTTGCCAGCTGAAGGAAAGGCCTCCAGTGCCTGCTGTCCCCACTCAGGTCCGGATATCCAACATTTCATCCGTTTGGGTGAGGAGCTGCCCAGCCCAGCTGCTTCTCCCCCTGTTCTGCTCTGCACCACACCAACCACTGGAGTTTCACTGCTTGGGTGATCTTCCTCCAGGCTGGTTCTGGGGAATACTATGATTAAATCATAGAACCATAAAGGCTGGAAAAGAACTCTGAGACCATCAAGTCCAACCATCAACCCATCACCACCATGTCTACTAAACCATGTCTTGAAGCACCATATCTACATGTTTTTTGAACACTTCCAGCGATGGTGACTCCACCACTTCCCTGGGCAGCCTGTTCCAATGCTTCACAGCTCTTTCAATAAAGAAATTTTTCTTAATATCCAATCTAAAGCTTCCCTGATGCAAATTGAGGCCATACCTTTTTAAATCACCTTTCAATCACCTTTTTATAAAATAAAAACCAAAAATCAGACTTTGAGTAAAGAAGGCAGGATGGGCAATAGAAACAGGCAGGGAGAAGCAATACCTTCAGGTGACACAGCTGAAGTCAGCAGAGGAGAAGCACCCTTACCCCTAGAGCTAATGAGGTTCCCATTGCATTGGGACAGAGCAGGAGCATCTACAAGCTTCCTCTGTGGTAGCTGAGGCCACGACAGCTGCTCTGAAAATTAATATCAGACTATAACCTCATGTTCATATCCCTGCTTGTAGGTAGCCTAAGCCTGCTGAAACATCTGCTTGATGCTGCAGATAATTCAGCATGGGTTTGGAAGGTATTGGGTTAAAAAAAACACCCTAGGAAAGCTACTGCTTTTCTTGCTGCTTCCTACTCTGACACATTATAAATAATGCCAATAAGCCAGCCCAGAGCCCCACTGTGTGAGGGCAGGTGGAAGTGCAGCCAGACTGCAGGGCAGAGGCGTGGGAGGCTTTTGGAGTGGTGGCAGCTTCAGCAAATAAACCAGGCCTGACGCTGCCAGCAGCAACTGCAAGGACAGCGCGGTAGATGAAGGGCACCCAGTATCCCACAGCTGTTACAGCCACCTCCTGCCATCCGTGGGGAATGCTGGGCTGGCTGGTCAGAGCAATGGAAGGGCAGAAAAAGACATCTTAGTATTGGGGGTGAAAAGAGACAAAACATACCAGGATAACTGAGCTTGGGAGCTTCCAAAAGGTTCCGTTTCCTTCTTCTTCCCTCTGTTGTGGGGCTTGCGGGAAGGAAACCATCCTTGTGATCTCTGCTCTGTTGTTAATGCTCTGTTTCAGTTGTACTCTACTGCACAAGTCCAATATACATTTAGGGACACCAAAAAATTAGAGCTGGTTCAGGTGCATTAAATTTATGTAGTCCAGCACAGATGACCTGAGCATGAATCGTTCTGGACTTGGCAGCCAGCTGAGATTGGGACTCTTCTGGCTGGCTCCTTTAAGAAAGGACTTAGATTGTGGCAACAAGCGATTCTTTGGTACAAACCTGTCGTTTACAAAGAATGTACAAAAAAATGCCATTTCCTTGAGCAGGGAAAGGAATCCTATTATTTTGGGTATCCAAGAGGCATTTTAGGGTTTCTTACATTTCTCCTGAGTTTAGGGCCATCAGTTCCAAGAGAATTTAACCCAATTTTACAGCAGTGATCTATTCCCTCTGTCCCACCCCAAAGGGGTGACCTTGTCTGAGGTTTGCCTGTTGTCTTCACTGCACTGCCACCTTAGCTGTGCAGCCTCAGCATGGAAAAAAAGGAAAGCAAGCGTTTACAGGTGATAGCAACTTCATTATTTACAAAGTGTTGTTTCATCAGGACATTTTCTTCTCATCCCCTCACAGTGGCCATATTTTCATCCACGGGATATTTTTGATTGTCAGCCAAAATTCTTTTTGGGGGGTGCAGAGAGCCTTTGAGGAATGCCCAAAATGACTGACAAAGCTGAAACTCTCCTGAACTGAGCCACGTGCTTCCAATGTCCACTGCTGCAGGTACCAGACCACAGCCACAAACTCATACTCCTCTTTCTCCAAAGATGGATGAACCAAGCCATATTTTCTCTTTATACAGCCTATGAAATCTTTAAGTATTGCACCCACCATCCTTCACTAATCCCGATACAGACGAGGGCCGGGGCCACCTTTGGTCTGTTCCCACCATCCCAAGCACCTCTGAGCCCGATGCTGATGTACCAAACCACAGACCGGTGCAGCAATTTGTCACAGTCCCTGCAGCTGCAGTCAGTTTCTCTGTCCCAGCTTTCGTAGCCCCGACATCGAATTTGGTGCAGGGCTCATCCCCCCGTCCCTCTGCTGCTGCCACAACACTGGTTCCTCACCACCAACCTGTCCCTGCTCCACTAACCCCCACCAGCCCCTGGCCCATTTCCCGTTCTCCTGCCATGGTCAGAAAACTTTTTCCAGCTGTCACATTCATCAGCAGCACGAGGCCCATTCAGCCAATAACACTGAAAAGGTTTTTCTGCAAGGGGAAAAATACAGTAATATGTAAGCAAATATTCTGTAGATAGTTGCCCTTTTTACCGCTATTTGTCAAGAGTGCTGGTGCTTCCCGCTGCACCAAAATCTTGTCCTGTCTCAAGGGCTGAGAATAGGGCGGTCCAGAGCTATTCTGCAGAGCTGAGCTGCTGGAGTCAAGTCACTGAAAACACAGGGCAGCAGATGGGGTGTCCCCAGGCCGTGTTCCTCCCCTCTGCTTTGTTATGCTGCTCGAAAAGTGCTGAGGAAAGTGTTCAAATCCTGTCGTAGGTTTGCACAGGGCTCTCTGTATAACCTGGATTCCCTGCGGAGCCCATTTGGAGAGGTCTTGCTTGCACTGACTGACAACTTCCGCTCAGCACGGACAGAGCAGTAAAATCACCCATTTTTCAGGTCCACACGTTTCCCCCCTTGCAAGTTATCCGTGTCTGACAAAAGAATGACCTAGTGGGATGGTTTGTGTGTGAACACAAGCATATGGACCTGCCTGGGAACATACCCAGAACCGCATGGGTTAGTCTGGGCTAAGGGCACGTGTGGCCTGGCAGCCTAGGAAGCATGTCCTGCCTTGTCCCTATCGCTGCCTGCATTACGACACTTACCAATACAGAGCCAGAAGTTTGAAATTAGGCATTAGATCAAGAAGCCTGTATGAATAAAATGGTATTACCCAGAGCAGTTCACAGAATCACAGAATGGTAGGGGTTGGAACGGTCCTCTGGGGATCATCTATTCCAACCCCCCTGCCAAAGCAGGGTCACTTAGAGCAGGCTGCAGAGGACTTCATGCAGGCGGGTTTTTAGTATCTCCAGAGAAGGAGACTCCACAACCTCCCTGGGCAGCCTGTTCCAGTGCTTCGTCACCCTCAGAGGGAAGAAGTTCTTCCTCATGTTCAGACGGAACTTCCTGTGCTTCAGTTTGTGTCCATTGACCCTTGTCCTGTCGCTGGGCACCACTGAAAAGAGTCTGGTCCCATCCTCCTGACACCCACCCTTTAGATATTTGTAGGCATTTATAAGGTCCCCTCTCAGCCTTCTCTTCTTCAGGCTGAACAAGCCCAGTTCCCTCAGCCTCTCCTCATAGGAGAGATGCTCCAGTCCCCTCATCATCCTCGTAGCCCTCTGCTGGACTCTCTCCAGTAGCTCCTCATCTTTCTTGAACTGGGGAGCCCACAACTGGACACAGTAGTCCAGATGGGGCTTCACCAGGGCAGAGTGGAGGGGGAGGAGAACATCCCTTGACCTGCTGGCCACACTCTTCTGAATGCACCCCAGAAGACCACTGGCCTTCTTGGCAGCCAGGGCACACTGCTGGCTCATGGTCAACTTGTTGTCCACCAGCACTCCCAGGTCCCTCTCCACTGAGTTCATCTGTCCCAAGTTCTTTGAGCACCACAGGGATGAGAGGAAGGACCTCAGTTGAAGGTACGATTTAACAACAAGCAGCAAGAAATAAAGAGCTGTGGAGAGAATAAAATGGGAAACGGCAGTACTGGGGATGTGAGGTAGCTGCCATGGGTGGCTGGGGGGTGTTCAGAAGAACAGCAGGAACTACTCTGGCCATGTTCCACAAACGATGTACAGCTTTCTACACCAGATGACATGGGAGGACAAAATAAGGTTATGTTCAAGGATGAATGCCCAAGAACTCCTAAAAAAAAAAAAAAAGTCAGCGAAGAGGCGCGTGATAGCAAAGCCAGAGAAATCTTCCCAAGCTAGAAGGCTTTCAGGTTAAAATATTCAAATAGCAAAAAAATACATGCAAACAGATGATCAGAGGGTGAGAGGCCAGAAATATGCAAAATTGTGCATTATTTTTGTAGATATGAGCTAAAGATTTAAGGTTTCTGGATTGGGTGTCCTTGCCCAGGCGCTGGCAGCGGGACTGCCGGGCGGCCTCTGTGAGGAGAGGCAGGGGCTGCCCGGCGCCGGACGCAGCTGGTCCCAGCCGGTTCCAGCCGGCTCCAGTGGCCCCACCGCAGAGCACGGCTGAGCCCCGCAGCCACGATGGTGGCACCTCTGGTAAAACACATTGAAGGAAGGGTGAAAACCGCTGGGCAGGTGGTGAGGAGGGAGGGAAGAAGTGTGAGAAGCAGCCCTGCAGACAGCACGGTCATGGTGAAGGAGGGGAGGAGGCGCTCCAGGCACCGGGGCAGAGATTCCCCCTCAGCCCATGGAAAATGGCTCAGTGAGGTGGGCTTATCCCGAGGGACTGCAGCCCGTGGAAATGGCCCACCGTGGGGCAAGGAGATGTGTGAGGAGGAGGGAGCAGCAGAGGGGCTGCGATGCCCTGATCACCATCCCCCATGCCACCCGGGTGGTGGGGAAGAGGTGGAGGAGGCTGGAATGAAGAAGTGAAGCTGAGCCTGGGAAAAGGCGGGGGGGGGGGGGAGGATGCTGGTTTAGTGTTTGTCTTTGCTTCTTACTATCCAAATCTATTTTAATTGGCCATAAATTGAATTCTTTTTCCCCAAGTTGAGTCTGTTTTGCCCGTGATGCTAATCGGTAAGTGATCTCCCTGTTTTTATCTCAGTCCATGAGCTTTTCCATCTTATTTTCTCCCCCTGTCCTGTTCAGCAAGGGAGCTGAGAAAGCAGCTGGGTGGGCATCTGGCAGCCAGCCAAGGTCAACCCACCACAGCTTCCTGCTAAAAATCTCTACAAGATATTATGAAATTACATAAACAAAGGAGAAAGCTTGTAGATGAAACTTTTGAGGTACTTTACAATACAAAGAGTGGAAAGAGGGCACGAAGTTTCCCACAGAAATGAAACGAGTGGCTGGACAGCAATTGTATTAGCAGAGGAGGCATCTGGATACACAATTTATCTTCCAGTCACAGATGTAAGGAAGGTCCATCTGCAATAGGAGAAAAGCTCTGTCTGGCTCAGGGCAAGAAGATGGAAGCTGAGCATACGTGCTATTGTTTGTATCTTTAATCTCTTTTTGTCCATTTTTTCACGTAGAGCACCAGCAACTGGAACTTCAGCAGGATTTAAATGGCACACAACAGCAAAATAGTTCTCCAGTGCCAGCAGAGCCCATATGTATTTATTTCTATATTTACATTTCTTTGTGTTCCAAATTGACAGTGATCCTGCCCTCTTTTACTCTAAATGCGTGGAGTGCACACAGTTTCATGGGTTTTGAGACAAAGAAAGCCTGTGAGATCATTTGGTCAAACACCCTGCAACCGTAGTCGTCATTTCACCCGGCGATGAGCCCAAGGGAGGGTGCACCCCTGCTGGGCTGGCACGGGCGGCATGGGGAGCGTGGCCATCCAGCAAGGTGCAGCAGAAGTCAAGGTTATGCGTCCCAATTTACAAGTATGTGAGAGCCAGTTTGTGCTACTGGTGTGTCAGCAATAACAGGTTTTGCTCCGTTTCCATAAATGATCCATTAATTTGGTGAAGCACCATAAATGAGCACATACAACAGCGCATGGGAATTCGGACGAGGTGATGCTAGCCCCAGCGCTGCCAGCAGCAGTCTCATTCCACCACCTTTCATTTGTCTCTCAAAAATATTCATTACCTCCACTTCCAGTTCAACTAATGTCAAAGGATTACATTTGGCGTCCTTGGGTAAAGGCTGCTATGCGAGCACTGCTATTAACGGCTGCAGCTTTCAAGAATGATGCTAACACATCTTTAGCTATCCGGCATTCAAACTCAGCTGGCATCCTTCATGAATAATTGGAAACCTCCCCACTGCAGTGTCTTTAAACTCATAGTTTAACCATCATATTACATCTTCTGAAATAAGGCAAGATTTTGTAGAATAAATATTGCTACACAAACGGACCACTGTTTTGTTTTCTTAGCATCCAATACAGGCCAGCCTGCTAGGAGGAAACATTTCTACAGCCTTGGACTGCATGAGAAGCTCTTTCTTAATCTAAAAATGTCTGTGACCATGCCTGAACAGTTCAGCAGGTCACCTGTGGACAGCCAGTGTTAGGGGCAGAGTCAGCCTCTTCTTGCTTTTAGGTACAGGCAGCCCCCTGCTACCTCTCCCTACCCAGCAGGTCCTGCCCTGCCAGCCCCCAGCCCACCTCCCCACCGCAGGGTAACACAGTCTTTCAACCCTGCTTCGCAACAGAAATGCCCTGTTTCCCATGTTTTTGAATCCGACAAGTCGGTGGCCCGCTTCGACTTGCAGAGCTCAGCGTTTCCATCACAGATGTGGTGGCAACAAGGAGCAGCCTGCACAGCACTGACGCATGCTGACAGGAGGCTTGCATAGATCAGTAGTAATTAGAAGCAAATCGCAATTAAAATCTAAGCAAATCAGAAGCAAAAGAGACTCAGAAGAGGGACCCAGTGATTCATACTTCAAAATCAGAGTAATCAAAGCCATTATGAGCCCAACCATACAGAGGGGAACTACAAGGCATGCACTGTTTTATTAACTCCTTATCAACTTGGCTGTCTAATCAGCACTTTACATTTGTGGCATAGGGAGTTGTGAAAAAAATTACAGAACCTTGAGGCATTACTGCCCTGATGAAAGAAACCCGTATATATCCTCTGGAGAACAAGGCTTAAGTAGCAGTGCCTCTAATAGGAGCCTCATTCAGACAGATAAGCTCAGGATTTTACCAGTGAAGCTCCAGACACTGGAAATTTTAATATAAATCAAAAGCTAAGTGATGTGGGAGTTTTAAAGTTACAATTACATGTTTGAATAGTATTAATATTGTAGGAGGTAAACACAAACAAAAACTAAGATACTTTTCTTGTGTCTGTGCTGGATGCCAATTTTAACATTGCTATAAGGTAAGAATATATATGAAAGGCAGTTCATATTACAAAGCTTAAGAGAGCATCTTCAGAAGGCGAAACAAGCTATAAAAGATCTACTACGATTTTTTAAATATACTTTCTTCTCTGTGCATTAAATAATAATTTCTACTTCACTTATGAATCAGAGCGCTTCCAACATCACCGCTGCATGCGCATCGGAACGGCTTCCAGCTTGCCAAATCCCAATCCAAGTTGCGCTTGGCAAAAACACACCCACGCTGCTTCATAGCCTGACTGTGCTTGTAATTATATTTATTTAAGACTACTTCAACAAGCCAGAAAAACACGCGGGGCGGAAGGGGAGGGAAGATGCGCCTACCGTACCAGCGGGTCTTTTTTCTCCATGACTGAAGCTCGACGTGGACGCTTCGCTTCGGCCTGGCGCCGGCAGCGGGTCCCGGCTGCTGCCCTTTCCCCGGGGAGGCGGCGGGCGGCCCTGGCCTGGGGCTGGCTCCCGGGGGCTGCCTGGCCGCCCTGGGCCGGGGCTCCCCGTGCCGCGGGGCTGAAGTCAGGGTGCCAGCTGCCCCGGCCGGACAATGGCTCCATTGGGAGACAGCTGGGGGACAAAGGCGCTGCTTTCAGGAACGGTTTTATATGCACGCATGTGACCTTTGCCTGAAGCCACTCTATGGAAAGCGTCCCTGGCCTGAAGCTCTGCTTTCAGACGCGGTGCTCGGAGGCGCTTGCTTAATCTGTCCTTTTTCTTCTTTTTTTTTTTTTTTTTTTGCCACAGATGCCTCAGGAGAGGTCATGTGCAGATAACAAGGTGGTGCTGAGCTCTTTCTGATCATTTAATCGAGCTATTCAGTAATGGATAGGATTATTTTCTTCACTTTTCAAAGTCCTTCACCAGAATCTAAGAACTGGAATGCTTTCATCTGCTTTTTAGCAATTTAACTACAAAACCAGAGTACCCTAACTTCCAATCCCATCTCCTGAGCCAGCCCACAAGCTGCTTCCAAGCTCTGGCCACCTTTGCTAGAGTGCGTATAGGTTTAAATCTATGCATCCAGATCACAACAGAAGAGCCTTTGGATTTTTAGTGGATTGGAGCATCTTTTTTATTTATTGTGACTGTGATTTGTAAGTATTGTGAAGGCTTCCTACTTGACTGGATATAAAACAGAAGCTGTCAATACACAGCACACATGAAACCCAACTATCGCTCTAGCTAGGCTGGAGGTGGGGGCATGAAGATGGAGTTTATCATCCTCACATTTGGATACCATAGCAAAGGCTGCAGCTGAAAGGGAGGTCCCTCAGAGCGATTCTTCGTTAGGTTGTAGGGAAAGGGAATAGCAGTGTGCCTCTTTAAAGTTTGCCAACATTTTCCTTCACAAGATCTTGATTTTCACTCATTATTGCTCTGATAAACTCACATTTGCACTGACCACCTTTGTTCTGGAAAGAGTGGGGGTTTTAATGTATTTTTAATTTAAGGTAAAATATGCCAAACATTTCTGAGATTAAACCAAAGGGTGCATACTTTGCTATAGTGATGTTAAACAAAATTCTCTGCCCTTTCTATAAACAGATCTCAGGCTTACATACCCTAGAGCAACAGATTGGATTTTGGGGGCTGGGGAAGAATGGCCTTTGTTAAGTGAATACATTCATCCATCCTTATGAAATTCCATCCACATTTGGTTAAGTTATAAATCTTTAAAAGATCTTTGTGTATGCCCTGCACTGCGTGCTACTTGCTCACACTTTTCGGATGAGCTCTCTGAAGATCATCCTTGCTGGGTGTGTTTGAGCCCCTTGCAGACCATGGGTCACACTGTAGGTTTATTTCAAGGGAAAGGAGTTTTAAGAGGTGCTCACAGTCACAGCGGGATCCAGGAGTGTGGTTGCGTCCATCCATCTATCATACACAAAATTCTCTGCCCTTTCTATAAACCAATCTCAGGCTTACACACCCTAGAGCAACCCTCTAGCGCAGCTGCACGCAGAGCCCACGTCTCTCCTGTACAAAGTGTGTGCTTGCGCATGCTGGGGAAGGGATTCCTTGTCCTGAAATAAATCCTGCCCCATCCCCCAGACAAAATCAAACCTCGTTGTGAAGTCTCCCCATGGACTCCCCATCTGTCCTCCCTGCTCCCTACAGTCCCTTCCCTCACCATCAGTCCTTCAAGAGAAGGAATGTTGAAGAGGAGGATAAAATCAAAGCTTTGAGGAGCTACTGAATAGGTGGTGAGTCCTGTATCGTGATGAAACAGGGCTGCTGTTGGAAAGAGAGGCTGGAGTACATGATAACGCACAGAGACGGACAAATTTCAGTTGTTTTATTTAGAAATCTTAAAATATGATGTCAGTATTTTTGCATGTCAGATCAAATAATTTTAGATAAAAATCCAGTTAGAGTTATAGAAGTACTAAATGTAAGTATTTTTTTTTAAATATATATTCTACAATGTCTAGAAGCAAAATATTTGAGCATCTTAACACAAGGGAGCAAAAAAAGTATGGAAGAAGAAACAAACTAGCGAACTCACAGAAGATGTCTCCACCTCATAACAGGCTGTTCCCAGCATTGTACTCCCTAATACTTGTTTGAATTCCATTTGAAAGAGCATGCCTCTTACTTCCCCTAGAAGCTAGTGTGCAGCCTGCAAGGCTGTTGGCAATTTTTTTACCCTTTCATCCTCATCTGACTTTAATATAATTTTACATTTTATTAATATCAGCTTATCAATTCTAATTATTTGTTGCCCCAGAAAACCACATCAGTTCTAGACTAGAGGGGCTTAAATTAATTGTTACAAGTGTTTGGCTGAATAAAGACATATTTACATAACAAATGCAACAATTTCTCCACATTTACAGAGTTTACATATTATCAGTGTTTGGAAACAAGTACAAGCTTCCCCATTCAGTCTCCTTTCAGCACGGTTAGCAGGAACCAGCATGATTTAGCATGATTATTCGTAGTCATCGAAATATGAAATATCATTCATATTCACCAAAAAATATTTTGGTAGGTATTTACCCCTGTTTAACACCACAACATTCTTAGTTATATGGCTATCGACTTGTTTGATTCACGCTCGGTTAGTATAAATCTTAGCAAACTCTGTCTCACTCCACACTAACTCCAGCTATTTGGCAAAACAGACGCTGCTGTCTCTGGACGTTGTGGGGAGCGGTGGGCCTTGCTTTAGATAACGCTTCGTCAGAACTGACACACACCAACCAGCACAGTTCAAGCGGGGTCAGTGGCCCCGGGGCAGCATGTGGCCAGAGGAGCCCTCAAAGCTGCAAGGGGAAGCCAGGGGCTGTCCTGAAGGGCCCAAAATGCACAGGAAGGGCTTTAGGAATGGATTTCTCCTCCTAAACACATCCTTTTTCTGCGCGTACCTCTGAAGCGGTAGACTCCTTTGAGGGGGTCCGTGCAGTGGCACCACCACTCTTTTACAGACTGTGGCCATCACCGTGTTTTATCAGACATCCCTTCGCTGAGGTGTATCCCCAGGGAGCTATGACCAGAGCTGCCGGATCTGCTTTCTGGACTCGGCTTTAGGCAGCAGCGAGGCACAAGCTGCTCAGATCAGGGCAGGGCTGGACATGCACAGGAAGAGAGCTGCTGCACTTAGGAAATTTCCAGGTGTGGCAGGCAGCCACTTCCCATTTGAAGGAGCAGCTCAGCTTGACAGACAGCGGATTGCAAGTCTTGGATAAATAATTAAAAATCCACCAAAGTCCTATTTGAATCATGCAAAACATTCACTCTAATGAAAACCAAACCGACAAGTTTCCAGATACCCTAGGTTCAGAAATTAGCGTTCAGGAATTTGATTTTCCAACAAATGCACTGAGGAGAAGACCTACTGAGGGGTATAGTTTCACGATTTCATATGTAGCCCAGGCCAGGCTGTACTGGAAGGTTAATGAAAACAATAAAAAATACTCTTTCAATGTTCAGAATTTAAGGAGATGACAGTGGGTGAGACTGAAATTCTGCAGCCGCATAGCAGAAAAGATTATATGGTCTCAGCTTTACAGCAGCTGTTCTCCTCCTCACAATCAGAAATTTGAACATCTCTTGATCTTCTGCAATCAGAGGGAGTATCTATATTCTTAAATCAGGCCACACACTGAGCACCTATATATGAATTTCCGGAGCTAACATTAAGATCCTATTTTTAAAAACTGTGTGTATAGATGCCCCTGCCTGCTAGAAATAAAGACCTTTCTAACATTATTCCTTTTAATCACTTCATCTTCTGCATTCGTTTTTAAACAGTATTGTTGCAAATACATTCCTCAGAAAATTATAGTGGCAGTTCAATACGGCAGGGGTAGTACAGCGCTAAAATTGACCGTAAGGAAGAGCTCTTCAAAAAAATCACACTGTAGATAGTCACGAATAAAAGAAGATTGTGACTTACAAGAAATATACAACCCCTCCTCCTGCTAATCTTTTCCATATTTGATGATTGAGCGTGAATTACAGCTGAAAAATATCCCGGGGGATTACTTAATATGCTGCCTAATCCAGCCATCCACCCCCTGCAAAGCACAGCCTCATGCGGTTTTGCTTCATTAGGAGTTTCTCTGCAGCTCCAATGTCCCAGCTCAGTTTCACCTCCTGCAAACAGGTCTGAGCATGAAGAAACGGCTTCTGTGGCCAGAACTGTGCAGAAGTATGTAATTCTGTACAAGCATAATTGCATGAGCTGAGCTAATGGAAAAAACATACTTTGTCCGGCTACCTTCGAGGCATGGTTGGAGTTACCCCTCCTGAAGTCTGAATGGATGATGTGGTCCTGGTATCTCTGGCTTTGCTTTGACACATTTTCCTTTTCTTAACCCTTAGTTTACAGTATTTGGGCTGGATAACAGTTTTGCTCTAACTCCAAACGTTTACCGCTTCTATTCAACAACATTTTTCCTGCCATGAAATGTTGTTTTATTTCCACTGGACTTTACCCATCAGTGGGGATGTTGTGGCATCTTTTATCCTCAGTTAATATAAAAACATACATCATAGAATCATAGAACGGTTTGAGTTGGAAGGGACCCTATAGATCATCTAGTTCCAACTTTGAATTGTCATCAGACCCAGAATTTCTGAAGATCCTCTGACAAAAGATTAATCCTCTGCTCTTAAGCTCTGCTAACCACAGTATTCCAGGCTACGAGCAGCTATAATACAGCACAGGTTTACAACCCTGCACCAGCAGGATCCACTTCTTCGAGGGTACCTGCCACGGGGAGCTTGGGACGGGCGAGAAGTGGTCATAAACTGGAGTTGTGGGTAAACCTCTACACGGAGACAAAGCGTGGATATGTGAAGAATCATAAAGATTGTAAACTAAAGCTCAGTTCTCCCTGACCAGCATGAGAAGGATCTGCATGGGCTGAAGGCTTCCTCTGAGAGAGCACGAATTTGCTGAGACAGTTTAAAGCTCATCGCTTGGGCCGTCGCGCAGGGTGCTCCAGATCCTGGATAAGGCCAGAGAAGGGCCACAGGGGAGAGCAGCGTACTGCCAGCACCAGGCAAGATTCTGCTGCTTGACTTGAGGGCTGACACCACGACTCCTCTATTTTCCATATCACTAAAACATTGCTTCCTACAACTCCTGTCCCTCTCTTCTGCTGGCTTGCTTGCCCTAAACCAATCGCTATGCCCTACCCCAAACAACATCTCTGTAATCTCACGCAGATACAGCTCCACCTCATTTTGAAGTTCCTGGTCCTGTACAGTACAGTATGTTCCTGGTCCTGTACAGTATGTCAGGTTCCACACTCTGAACAAGACGTACAAATGTCTTAAATGAAACAGTAACTCACGGATTGTAACTGGGGACCAAGTTAAAAAAATCTTTCAAGAAATTTGGCATACATATGCCCCAAAAGGGAACACCACAATTTTTAAGGCCGCTCTTACCTGCTACAGCAAACCCCGTGTTGAAAGCCAGCTGTAAATGTTTGGAGAGATATAGTACCAGGAATAAGGGATATATAGATAAAATCTTAAAAACTGATGAACCAATATGATAGCTACAAACTCCCCACAAACTGTGGCCTTTTCACCAAAGAGCAATGCACCAGATAACACCGATCTGTAGGTGAGAGTAGCCAACAAACACAGCCACAAATATGACCAACACAGCCTAGAGAACTGGGAAGTCAGGAAACTCCAGAGGATGGGGCGACGATGACTCCCAAGGGGTCCTGCTGCAGGACAGGGTTTGGATGCACAGCTGAATTTGCAGGTCACACAACAATACCAGCCTTTGAATTACGACGACCACCCACCAGCAAGGAGATGTTGGTCCAACAGCTGTGGCATGGCTTGGGTTGTTTGTGCAGCATTTTTAATTAAAGAACAGCAGGTTGTCCACCATTACTGCAGTGTCTGGCTTCCATGAAGCCCTGGATTTTCATCTTCCTGAAAATAAAGTTATAATCTGGAGAGAACATAAACATTTCAGTCTTTTGGGTGTTGGGGAAATGGGTTGATGTTTTTTTTTCAGGAAAAAAAAAGAATTTTAATTCTCATGACCTACAATTGGGGTATAAAAGTTAATTCAAGTGCATGAACAATTCATCCTTGCATTTCCAAGTATTTTGACTGAAAACCATAGAAAATCCACTGTGAAAGGAAGCACAAGCCCAACTGCAATGTGGATTAGGGCCTTCTGAGTGCTAGAATGAGCAGGTATTGATCATGGTGACAGCTGCTCCTGCACTGAAATGCACTCCGTTCTGGGGAAAAAACTGAGAGCAAACTGGCCTGTTTGGTTTTGGACGCTGCAGAGAGGAGCCGTTGTGCAGTGGAGGTTTGGGGGCTACACAAATGAGCTCTGACTGAATTTGACATACAGTTCTTTGAGACTTCAAAAATGACTCCAGTTTGTTCGCAAAGCTCAGTTTATATTCCTGCTTATAATTCGTCTTCTGCTTTTGATTCCTCACAACATCTGTGTCCTTTTTCCAGACCCCCCTGCATGGTTTTATTCACTAAAGCTTTCAGTGTTTTGTTTTTGTTCTAACGTTTTTGCCTTCTAAGTTGTTTTTATTATGATGTACACCACACTGAGTGCTCTGGCAGGCTGCGAGGGGTGTTTTCTAAGAAGAATAAATTATGGGCATTAATAAAACAAAGCACAGAGCTTTTGAACATTTGGCTTCAACGTGGAAGGATTCTCTTTCATATGAGAATCATGTTGAGGATTTATTTCCAGGGAGACTTTTTCTGTTATTAAGATCTAACAAAGCAGTATTTTACCGAAGGCTTTTTGTTTTTCTCTTGCCCGCTCTCTCACGGTTATTGCGAAGCTCTTCTGCTGTTTCTCACTTCACTGCAAGGTACCTACGTGCATATGAAAAGTACACTGTGCAGGGTGTGCTGTCCGGTTTTCAGCTGAGTGGGGGGAGGGCAGTTTTGGGGGTTTTGTTTGAGCTTCTTTTGTGGAGGGAGATTAAGGTAAGGATACGGAAACAGGGGCAAAGTAGTTCTTTAAAATAAATCCAGATCTCCCCTCCGTAAACACAGGCCAACCAAATACACAAATTATCGCAAATTGGTTGGCTGTGTTCATAACTGGGTTAGTGCTAAAAAACTAGAGCACTATAAGCATGAGTTACAACATCTATTTGGACCTCCTTGAAAAGTCTTCCTTTCAGTAGGCTCAGTCCTGCAACATAAGCAATTTAGCTCTCATGAGTAGTCCCATTGACTGAAAGCAGGGCCTGGATTTACGGGGTCACCTAAACCAACAGAAGAGTTCTGAATGCAACATTTTCCCATAAGTCACTTCCCATTATACCCTTTTGCCACCTGGACTCCATCTCCTTAAATCTGTTTTATTGGTCCCATATGCCTTTACTGAGCAAAGTGCTTGAGCTTTGATGGGATGGAAGGGAAGTAAGCGAGCACCAAACAGCTTTCCTGAACTGGTGCTGCAGCCGCGCTCCCGATTAATGCCTCCTTTCATATAGCTGCGTCCCCGCACTACACGCAGGGAACAGCCTCCCACTTGTAGTTCCCAAACACGCTGGCTTTCTCTTCCAAACCCGCTCACAAAATCCACTGCGTCCCGGCTGCCTGCAGCTCACAGCTTTGCGCCGTTGTCCTTTACACGATGGAGGGGCCTTGTGCTAAATACCATTGAGCACTCAACAACACCAAGTGCTGAAACTGCCACGGCGTTTGGTCTGCTCTGGTTCCCAAGAGCAGGGTCCCACCCGCAGCCCCCAGCGGGCACCACTGCCCCGTCCTTGTACCACCTCTGGCCCTCATGGGATTTAATTTAGGTCCCCAAAAGGTACAAAATACTTTTTTTCCCCCCAGTTTTGGTTGGATTTGGTTTCTGGCTGTTAGCAAGCTGACCCATCCCATCCAGGTGAGCCTCTGGGCTGATGCACAGGAATCTGCCAGAACTGGAGTGGGAGGAGGACAGGACCACCATATTCGGCAGGACTGGATTAACTAATTGTAGAATCACACTCTAATCAGGAAAGAGACAGCGGCAGCTCCATATATCCTTCCCGCACTCTGTCTCCATGCACCTTCTCCTGTTTTGCCTGCATTTTACAATACAAAAATACAAAAAAATATTTTAGTGTAGATTTCCCAAAAACAATGGCAATTTTTGCACCTGGACAGATTTTTAGCAGCATCTAAACATATTCCAAAGCTGGTATATGTTAGCTGTGCACCTACTTTTAAGTTAAAGATGCAAACAGTGTGATTACATCATACTCCAGATGAAAAAGTGGGGGTGGGAACCATAAATTTTGCAATGTTTGACTTGAACTCCAGTGAAAACATCTGAAGGCTTTTATGGGTGTTTGTATTTCTCGGTGAAAGGAATCAAGGTAAAAAAGTGTCTTGATTGTTTCTTTTTATCGCTTTCCAGCCATGGTACAAAAACAGGAATCCGTTAATTACTTCGGACACCGATGGGGTGGATTGGCAGCAACGAGGAGCTCGGAGCCTTTTCCTTGTAACTGCTGTCATGAAAAACTCCCGTGTGTTTCCTTCCTTGCCGCACGTCTCACAAAGAGATTTACGGCTGTGTTTTAACCACACATCAATGAGTCATTCAAGATTTACAGCAGCAAATTTGGAGACTTATCTGCAACAGAATTTTCTCACTGATAGGCCATAATTTATAATAAGTGCTTGCATATTTAATTAGCCATATGATGAGATGAAATACTACAGGACGGTGGCCTAAATGAAGTAGGCAAGTCAATGGCACCGTGCCCCTTCCTAGGGGTGAAGAGCAAGCACCCTGAGGAATGAGATCAGATTTCTTAGCTGCACCATGCTGCTCACAAGCAGCAGCAAGTATGTATGTAGGAATACCAAGAAATGGATGTTTATTTGCATGTCCTGAGGTTTTGCTTAGTTCTTACAGAATCTCTTACCATCAATGCTACTTCTGTCAATTTGTTTTCAACCAGACTCCCAAACGTCCCAGCGGAGACGAGGACCTGAACAGTGAATTTAAGCTGGCGATCACATTGACTTGTTTAGCCACCTTTTACTAAACAAAGGATTTGAAAGCCATTTCTTCAGGTGTGGGGGTTGTTTCTTTTTTTCTTTTCTTGCAGTTGGCCTGCACAGGACAGCGCTCTGTGAGGCTGGAACAGAGAGAGGCAATGGGGTTGTGAGGAGATGCCAAGCAAGAGGCCCAGGGCAGGAGGCAGCTGAACACCCATATCTTCTTTACATGCCACGTCTTGCCCCTTGGCACTGTGTTTCTTGACAGCTCTCAGCCGCTTTCATGGCATGCTTGCCAAGGAATGGGACAGCACAGCAAGGAGTGCCTGTAGCAGGGCTAAGCAATACAATTCCCTGCTAACAGAGATGCGCTTTTTTCTCAGGTCTTCTCCCAGCTTATTACTTGTCAGCCAACGAGAGCTCAAATCCAGTGAAGGTGGTGTCAGCTCCCCCCTCTCATTTTCTAGCATGTGCCCAGAGCATAATCTTCCTCCACATTTCATATAGCAAATCTTTCACTAGGGCTTTGAGCATTTCCAGTTGAAGTTGTTGTAACCTTTTCTGCAACACATCCATGTAGCCAACAGAGCATATGCAACTCGGACACCACAGCAACTTGCCAGCTCGTGTTCAGCTGAGTTTCTCACTTCCATTTGAGTTTCCTGTTACGGATCACAGTATCGAAGGAAGCGTATGTCAAATTTCATTAATGAAGACCTCTTAGGCTGACTCAGAAAACTCTGAAAAGCTCTCCACCACAGCTGAATTTCAGGTTAGATTTCTTTGGTTCACCTCTATGATCAGTAACTCCATTCCTCCAACTCCATTATTCTCAGTACCAGTGTTGATATCCTTATCATGCCTTTTGGCTGAAAGGTTGAAAATATCTCCAGGTTCAGCCTGCTATGCCTCTTATCATCATTCCACTCATAAATTCATTACTCCAGAGAGAGAGAAGAATTTAAGAGAACAAACCCAGGGAAGTCTGACCCAGATTAAGAGGATTACAGCACCACTCCTTCTTCCACTTTCTCTTCTTGCCCCACTAAGTCATTTCCACTAGTGTTGTAATGTTTAGACTATAAACACCTGGGTGCAAAAAAAAAAAAAAAATCATTTTACCTTTTTACAAAGTGCTCACAGCACCTTCAAAAAACATTTAATTACTACGGAAGCAGAATTTTGCTCTTTGAACTATCAATCCTCACACATCTTCCAGGGGATCCATATGAATTTCAAAAGTAAAATGAAACAAAAAATATGTTTTGAAAGACAACCTTTCAAGGTGCCTTCCTACATTTTAAAGGATTTACAGAGCACAATCCCATCTTGTTTCCTTCTCAGGTTACCTGCAAGACACTCAGGAATTCCTGAAGCACAACAAAAAGCGAACTTATGTATAAACATAATACATACATAGCAGAAATAAAACAAGTAACCCATTTTTTAAAACTTCTTATTGGAGCTTATACTCTCCAGCAAGGTTTCACCCCTCCATTAATTCAGCTCATTCTTTACCAATAGCTAAAAACAGCAGGATCGATGTGGAACTGTGCAAACAACTAAGAGCAGCAATAACATAACTTGCAAAGTATTCCAAGAAGGTGTTGCCTCTCTCTTGCAAAGCAACGGTCTTCTCTCTCTGGTCCCTTATGCTTTCGCCATTCATCCAAGGTTGGAAGTAAGATGAAATTGTTAAATCAGAGGCTGGGGAGTACGCCAGGCTTCCAAGCCCGGGCTGTGAAAGGCCCCCTCTGTCCCTCGCAGTTTTACGGGACAGCAGACAGCAGATCTGAGACGGCCTTTCAGGCCTGTCCTTATCAGCCAAACCTCCTCTTGTGCTCCGGAGGAGGAGCCCCCCGCAGAGGCTTTGGCCCCGGCGGTGCCGGCAGGAGGGTGCTCGGGGGTGCCTGCCCCCCACCAGCCTGACTCCCGGGCAGCCAGCCTTTCCCTTTCCGCAGCCAGCTGGCTCTCGGGCAGCACCCGCTTCCCTCTGCTTGCAGGGCTTCTCTTTCTTACACCAGCTTCAATGTACAGAAAAATAAGATACCTGTCCGGAGAAGAAATTAAGCCCTTCTCAGTTTTATTGCATTCCTTCCATTTTATAGGTAGGCTGTTCCTTTCTCGTTTGCTTTGCAAAAGACATCACAATAATAGTTCACCAGTGGAAAGAGTTTGCTTTTGATTCCTTTGGATGAATTGCCTCAGAGACACTGTGTCTGAAGTAGAAGAGATTAATACTATATTTACTAACACACCACAGGCTCAGTGAGAGAAGAAGGGAGTAATCCCTCAAAAAGGGCTGTTGGTTGTAAAACCCACCACAAGTAATCAATACACCCCAAAAGAGCAAAGGCAGCGATGGAGCAAACCCTTAATGTGAACCAGACTGAGTAACGTGAAACAATCAGCTTGATGGGTGAAGTAGTGATTTGGCAAATGTTCTGACGCTCCTTGCCATGGGATTTCCGGACAGTCATGGTGAAAGTAAGTAAACACGCCTCATCAGCAACAACATTAGCAACAGGCACAGCAGTAACGCACAGCCAGGCCGTTCATTCAGAAAAGGGATTCCTTCCTCTACCTGACACAGAATCTTACACTCCGCATCGTACCACAGAGCAACTTGGATATGAACTTTATGCAGGGTTCACTCTCATCAAAAAACTTTTGAGCTGGAGGTGCAATGACGTGATGGCAGCATTCACACTTCACGACAAAACTGAGAGTTTGCCTGTACGAATCCACATCCGTTATGAATGTTTGAGGGAACAACCCAGGAGCTGTCACTTCCTGGCTCCCAATCCCATGCTCTGTCCATTACACAAAGAAATTCTGTTTCAGTGACAGGATTGCCCAGGCCTTTCTGGGGAGTTTTAAGCCAAACTGATTTCCTCACCTGGAAAACAAGCATAAGAGGGTTAATACACATGAAGAGTTTTAAACATTCACAGTCAAAATGCTAATTGCTATTCTCCACGTAACAACAAAATCTTGATTTTTTTTCCGTTTATATTTCATTGAAGGAACCACTCCCATCCCTGGGGAGCACAAACTGCACAGAATGGAAAGAAGCAGAAAAGGGATGGCTCATTTTGTCAAGAAAGGGATTTGGTCCCTCCAAGAAAAGGAATATAATACATAATATCCCTTTATAAATTTTCAGCTCCAGAGCTACTAATCCAGGATTCCACCAATGTCTTCAAACTCAGATGACCTCCTAATGCCCTGCCCTTCTCTCTGATTAGCTGCAAAGAGATGGGAGATGTTTTGGTGACACCAAACTTGGGGGGAATTTGAGACAATCCCCTAGACTGGAAATCAACAGCAACAATTGTATACAAAGGTTTGGATTTTTGGATAAAACATCAGGGCCCATGGGGAACATTCTTGTGTTAAAGTCAGCATTTGATTCCAAAATCTGACATCTCCAAGATGCTAGACAACTTTCCAGAAAACAAGATCATCACTCAGTGTGTGACAGGGCCTTCTAACTGTTACAACATCATCTCCAACAGGCATTAACACTAAGCTTTAAACACTGAGCACTGGGGTTTGATGCAGCTCCAGGAAAGTGCTTTGCTAAGCTTCGGAGAGGATGTGCTAAATTTGGAACGCTGTCCAAAGAGAAAACCAGTTATTTTCACCAGAAGTCCATCTAGTGTTTTGCAATGACCTCAAAGCAGGCAGATATAACAAGGGATGGCAAGTAGCCACTGACGTGAATTATGTTTCATCCCAGCTCCAAGGTTGCTTGTCAAATACAAATAGTGATCAAATACTGAGAAGACCAGCATCAGGCTGAAGAAAGGTCACAGTATGGCTGAAAGACAGCCGCCTGCCTTCTACAGAAGGAGCTTCAGGTTGGTTGTGGGCTTCTATGCTACTGAGAACCTGATCGAGAGAGTGACCGGTTTTGTGTGGTAGAAGACACCAATGTAGGCCAATGATTCTCCTGCACTTTTTGGTATATTCCTAGCTCTGCAACAACCAGCTTTAGCATGCTCTTAGAGATATCAGCATGGTCACCTCAATGCAAAATACATCACCCAAAATGTACTCCGAGTCACTCAAACCAGGATTGACTCCCACTCCACTGGAGTATGTCCTCTGGCAAGACACCAATGCCTGGCTCTGCTGCTCCGACTTCAGTGTGTCCTGTTCATTCTGGCATTTTCTGCACAGGCCCTGGTGCTGCAGGACCAGCTGAATCTTCCAGGTGCTGCCAGTGATACCAACAGCAACACAGAGCAGCCCCGCATGGTTACTGCATACGAATTCCCAACTTCTGCATCTATGGAGCACCATTCAAAACTGTTCTCTGGACAAGGTGATCAAGAGCTGTCCTTGCAGTAGTGTCCAAGCAGTTTCCAAAATACTGTGACAATTCTCTTTTGAGCTAAAAGCAGCATTATCACCATTTTCAGATAAGACACAGAGACATTACCAAACTATTTCCACTAATTTTAAGACCCTGCCGTAAGACCTCAAGAATCCCAGTTTTCAGAATGCATAGCATGATACAGCTCTGCTACTGCAGTCTGTAACAGGCACGACCAGAGACCTGCTGTACTGGATGTGTGCAGCACAGACCCCCGTTATCTCCAGATGAAGCCATCAAGACTCAGTAGTTCTAATCAGAACTGTGCGTTTCAACCTGAGTGCTGAACAGAAAAGTTAAAAATTACTTTTTCTGAAAATTATAGCTGAAATGACCTGGCAGCATCCCATAACAGTTCTTTCTGTGGAGACACAGAAACATGATTCAGCCCTCCAGAACAAGATTGAGCTGATCCGATTGTGACCCGATTCCTCCTGCAGCCTCATTTCCTGCTCAAGACGGTTCTTTGAGATCATCTCGTTACGCTTTGATGCCAGCAGGCTGAGTAAAGTTGCGTGAATGGTTTTATGTCCACTTGAATTGCAACCTCAATCATACTCTCCAAAGAGAATACTTTGTGGGTTTTTGTTTGGGTTTTTTTTTTTTTAAAGATTGAATTCAAAGAAGAGCAATTTCCAGTCTGTGTCGATGATGTGATGCATGGTTCAACAGCAGCACTGGAACACATCGGGCTCACAGAAGGTAAGAGACTGGCAACTAAGACCTGTGGTATATTCCCAACCTTTGGGTATCTGATACCTACAGAGGAATGAAGCACCCGTTTTAGCAAACGGCTGTGAAACCTGCGGCCCAGCAGCACAGAGACTCTTGAACCTCTGGTTACAGCCCAACTTCTGGAGGCGATTGTTGTTCAAAGGGATTTTGTCTCGTCATTTTTGCCCGTTGTCCCTCGATGCCCAGCTTCTCCTCCTTGTTGCTCTTCCCTCTCAGATCTTTCTTTGAGTTTGTTCTCTGTCACTGGTTACTTGTTCCAGCTCTTGATCCATTCTCTTTGAGTTTGTTCTCTGTCACTGGTTACTTGTTCCAGCTCTTGATCCATTCTCTCAGTTCCCTTGCTCCCTGGGCCAGCTTAACTTTCTGTTTCACATTGGACTCACCCTTCATCGGTGGTCAGTCTAAACCACCAGACTTCACACTGGAGCCGCTGAGCCCGAAGCGCCTACTCCCTGCCACTGCCTCTGCCCTGGGGGCAGCAATTCTGTGAACTGCTTCAGTCGCGTATCAAAGTAGTAAGTCTCACAGATATTCACAGGGCTTCGATTTCTCCATGCTGGAGTCTTTTCTAGAAATTGGGCAAAGACTCCTAAATCACGTGGATGGCTTGGCCAGTTCTACCTCTCCCATCTACTGAAAACCGCGAGTCTTTTCATTATTTCGGGCAGATGTTAGTGGATGAATCGGGGACCAGATACACATAGCTGCCAGCCACTGAGCTGAAGAAGTCCAAGGGAGAGTCCAAGAGATGATAAAGCTGAGCAGAACTGAGAGTTATCCAAAGCTTGTAGCTTGCGCTGAGCTCCCCTGGGAACACACAACACACACTGAGAAATGGATTCCAAAATATTAAGAAATAAGCTAGCGTGTAAGAAAAATAAGGATCTCCTGTTGAATTAAGGAGTTAGGTCATTAATGCTTGTTCATATTACATTACTCACACTTGAGATACAAATAACTATCTGTTGCCTCACTAACCCACATATTTATTTGAATAAATATTTCCCAAGAAGTAGGGAGAGAGAACCATTTCAACAGAAAAGTTCTATATTATGGTCTTATCATAACAAACCACTTCACAGTACGCTGATGTGTATCGTATACAAGCATCCATTGTAAAAAGCTATTAAGAATATCTCCTTTTATGGTGCTGACACGTTCGTTCATTCACAGAGGTCATTAGCTCACAACGGGGCTTCTCATTTCCATATGCCCTACTGAAGTTTTGCTATATTTCAGAATCAAACCTTAATATGAGCATTATTAACTCCAAAGGACATGATTGGTGCCATATAAAGTCAATTTATATAAAAATCCTACAATCATTCAAAACAAATTTTAAATTAAAAAAATCTGTAATCTCTGAATTGGCCCAGACTCTAGGGACAGGTACAAGTCATTGGCTTGACTCAGAACCAGACCAGAAATACATACTGACAAAAATACAGTTCCTTGGTGCCAGTTCCCAATTGTGTTTCTGTGTACCCCAAGTATACATTACTTGACTAATTACAGAACAGGTAAATCAGGTTCGAAGTACATTTGATTTTTGTAAAACAATTGTAAATCATATATTTGAGAGCATATCATCTGTATGAGATCAGCCCTGAGGAGATGACAGCAACCCTGAGGAGGAGGACTTGGGAGTGCTGGTAGATGAAAAGCTGGATATGAGCAAACAATGTGCACTCGCAGCCCAGAAGCCCGACTGTATCCTGGGCTGCATCAAGAGAAGCATGTCCAGCAGGTTGAGGGAGGGGATTCTGCCCCTCTGCTCCACTCTGGTGACACCTCACCTGGAGTCCTGTGTCCAGCGCTGGAGTCCTCAGCACAGGAAAAACATGGAGCTGCTGGAGTGGGTGCAGAGGAGGCCACAAAGGTGATCAGAGGGCTGGAACACCTCTCCTGTGAGGAGGTGGGTGCACTACCTGAAGGGGCCTACAAGAAAGCTGGAGAGGGACTATTTACAAGGGCATGTAGTGATAGGACAAGGGGCAATGGCTTTAAACTGAAAGAGGGCAGATTTAAATTAGATATTAGGAAGAAATTCTTCACCGTGAAGGTGGTGAGGCACTGGCACAGGTTTCCCAGAGAAGCTGTGGCTGCCTCCTCCCTGGCAGTGTTCAAGGCCAGGCTGGACGGGGCTTTGAGCAGCCTGGTCTGGTGGAAGGTGTCCCTGCCCATGGCAGGGGGGTTGGAACCAGATGATCTGTAAGGTCCCTTCCAACCCAAACCATTCTATGTTTCTATATGCAGATGCTTTCTTTATCCTTAATAGCATAAACCATTAAAAGAGAAAATCCAAGCTGTTAGCTTCAGTTAGATGACAGGTATTCATTCACGGTATGTTGTTCGACTCTGGAAAAGAAATGGAGCTTTTGCTATGCCCTCAGCTAGCACTAAGGAATACAGCATTCAAAGAGCAGTCCTCAAAAATTAAACAGCTGTTGTATGTTGTACACATTATCAGTGTCTTGTTGTCATTTTATAAATGCATCTTTCTCCAATCAAATTGTTGAACTTCAATTGAAAAAAGAATACCGTATTCAACAGCCCTCTCCACACTATTTAGATTTTCATATCCTCTACACTACAGCAGTAGTGAACAGCCAATTCCTTGAAGTCCTTTATCAATTTTCTTATCACATAATTGCACTTCTCTCTTCCGAGAAGAGACAGACAAAAAAGCTTTGTTCTCTCTCCTCCTCTGTGTCTTGTCCTAGGCTTGTAAGTGCTGAGTGTTTCATTAAGTACCTGGAAGATTTTCAGTGCTGTAAAAACAAACACCTCTTTTAAAAAATCTGAGTCTAAAAGTAATAGGAAGTGTTCAGTATTTTGGAACTATTCAAGTACTCTACAGCAAACACATGAATTCCAACATTGTAAAATGCTTGCATCCTTGATAAAAGCATTTGAGACAGAGAAACATTTTCTATACACACTGCTCAAAGCACAAGAAAAAGAAAGATGCTTGCACAGACTCTGGAACTGTACGATGGCCATAAGGGACACGGAACATCTATGCCTGGAGGAGAAATACGCCGCAGTAGCCTGCTGGTCACGAGCTGGGAGCCGACCGTGAAAAACCAAGACAAGAGACTCCAATCCCCGGCGCATTGCATCGTCCTGCTCCAAAGCAGCTCAAGCCCTCCCCTTTGGCGGATGTCTTCGAGCGATCTGCCTTTCGTGAAGCCTGGACATCTCTCAGATGACTGTTACATCAATAAGCTGGAATAAGAATCGAAGATAAAGAAATAGTGGAGGAAAACAAGTGAAGATGGCAGCAGCTCCGTGGGGAGTCCAAAACACCTAAAGGCAGCAGAGACTGCCTTAGGAAGGCGAGCGACAGAACTGATGTAACACCTTTAGCCTCTCCAAGGCTCTCTTCACAGTGGTGACAGACCACTTAGCCCCTCTTCTTCCTCTTTCCAACCTCCAACTGGTTCCTTCTTCCCTACCTCCAGTTTTTCAGCGTACAGAAAAATTAGGAATTAAGTGACTAAAACTAGCAAAACAATTATGCACTGTCAATAACTTTCACATCACCTTGAAAAGCTGTACTTCAGTATTTCCAAAACCGCTAAAAAAGCTTCTTCCCCCATATACTTCAGTTTGACTCCTGCGTGGGAGGTGAGCTACCAAGAGACCAATGTCTTTTCTATAATACCAAAGTTTAAGACATTAAAAAACTTGAAAGATTTGAGTAAAATAAGTGCCTAGATGCTGAGCAGAACCAGCAGCCCAAGGTAAAACGGGTCCAGGACTGCTTCTGCGCACGCTGAGGCTGCGGGCAGGCTGCGGCTGCCGCGTCCCCATCGGTCCCGCGCCGAGGCCCACAGCCAGGCGGGCGCAGCACGGCTCGGCGCAGGCTGCCCCGGCACCACGCCAAACAGAGGGGCACTCGCACCGACCCAAACGGCCTGCACATCACGAGCGAGAGGAACCATCCCTCCTTTTCCTGGAAAGGTGAGGAACAGAGAACTTCCAGAAGAGGCTTTTTTTCCTGAAACACGTTTTTGAAAAGGAGAAGAGTCAATCAGGTCTTGAAAGGTGCTTTCATTCCTCATGTCCTTTCAAACTTTTTCCTTCTTTTTAGGGCATGTTTTCGTTTAGAAGTTTTATCAGTGCACATTTTACAGCATGATTTATGTATAAAATCATACAGGAACATTTAGAAAATGAAAAGTGCATTTTCAGAATGAAATGCTTCATATTAACACTCTTCTGAAATTCAATTCTGTGGATAAAAGTAAAATAGAATAGAATAAAATAGAAGCCTAATAAATAAAAAAAGCATAAAAATTATTTAAAAACTCCTATTTGACCTGAAATGACTTTTGGAGTAATTTTTGAAGAGTTTCTTTTGCCTTTTATTGTTGGGACAGTTCCTTTTTTATTTTTAACACAGCAAAGAAAAAAAAAAAAAGCCAGCCACGTAAGCTCATCTCACCCCAGCCTTCCAAAATTTCTGAAACGAATCTGATTCAAAACATCCGCTCAACGAATTCACAACAAAATCAAGACTCCCAAAGAGGCGTGGATGTAGAAACCCGGATTCACCCCCTTGCACCGTTCTCTCGGAGCGAAGCCGCGCGGAGCAGCGGAGCCAAGCAAAGCGGCCGCTGGTGCCAGCGCGGGGTGTGCTCCTGCTGGCGCCTCCGGCCCTCCCGCCCTCTCGGCCCAAAAGGTTCGGCTCGCCATCGCAGCAGGAATTCCCCCCGCTCAGTTCACGGGTTGGAGAGCCGAGTCGCGCCACAGCAAAGCCCAGGCAGCACCCAGGACATCCAGCGTGGGACTGCGGGGTCAGGAGCTGCGGGAGAAAGAGCTCCTCGCCGCTGCGGTGGTACGCTGTGAGACCAGACCAAAGTGTACCCACGCAGTTTCATGTTTAGTCAGAAAGGAAAAAGATCTAGCTAAATATGCTCTCAGTTCTCACTATCACTTTATGATGTTTGCCACAAAAATATCCACGCTTTTCTTCCCAAGCACCGTACTAGGTGAAGCGTTCTGCAAAATATGAAGTCTTTCTAATGAAATCTGGACTTACCTACGTCAAGAAAGGTCACTACCATTGCAGATTTATCTGGACAAACATAATAATAAAAGAAAACCTTGGAAATGCATTTGGCAAAACTATATGTAAGGTATGAGATGACTATGGAATAACACAGACTGTATTAGCTGCCATGGCTTAATGTGTATGCAAATACTCATATATCATTATTACCATTTCAATTATAAAAGCAGGAAACAACTATACAAATATATTTAATTAATAAAATATATTTGTATACATATGTAAAAATAAAAATATACAAAAGTAATTTAATCTCATGCAAAACTTTCATATTTACCATGTGTATTTTAAGGGCCTCTATGTAATGCTGATGCTGCACTGAAAATCAGGTTCCTAAATTTCTGTCCTTTAACTGTCTTAAGAAACTGAAAATATTGACAAGACTAAAAATTCCTTATGTTAAAATTTACATAAATTTTCTGATTTCTGTGAATATGAAATCAACTAACATTAAATAGCATTTATATCCTAAAAAGGTAAACAGTGTCTGGATGCTGCGTTATCACTGACACGAACCCCGGTGCCCGCTGCAGCACCGCACGGGATGGCACAGCTTATGGCAGGGACAGTACCAGCTCACCCGGGAACTCAAAGTCGCGTCCTGCTGTCCTTCCTCCACAGCACCAGGACAGACTGACCGGCCTTGGTAGTGAGCTGACCAAACGCGTGCTTACTCGGGCACCTGAGGAAAGAAGCTGTATCCTAATTAGAGACTTGAGCACGTCTACGACGCTGAGATGCAGCAGTTACTTCGTGGACATTTTATTCCATAATTATGCCGAGAAATAAAGAAAAAAAACCAAGATAAATGAAGAATCTGCATTAAAAATGCATATAGATCTTTTAATGTTACATATTTGCCCTAGACTTACATGTATTATAATATTCATAATGAACAAAATCAAGGAATTCATGTTAAAAACTACATTGTCAAAATGAATTCTCCAGAGTTTGACCTCTTTGTGCATTTCTACTTTATGTAACGTGTATTCTTCCAGTATTTGGACACTACCCAACCTAAATCAAGTATTTCTCCTTTTGCTTCGAGGACACTGCACTCCAAACCTGTAGTTTTAACCAAAAACCAGAGCCCAGACCAAAAAGAACCGCACAGGTTACAGCCAGCCTACGAGGTCCGAAGGTGGTGGGGATGAATTGCTTAATCCACCATCCCAGCGCAAAGTTTTAATTTGAGCTGATGTCAGGTTATAACTTTGAAATAGTCGTCGATTTTTTGTAGAAGAAAAACCCAAGCTAAACTGCAATCGGTACGATCTTGGCAGGCAAAGAGCTCTGTCTCCTGCAGCTTCCACAAGCGCCCATCACATTCACAGGGAGCCACCTGGCTTTCACACCGTCCTTCGGTGCCTGGTAGAGCATTTTCCATCTAACTTTCAACAAAAATGTGTTTTCTCGCAAATAAAGCTAATCCCTTCCTTCCCACAGGAGATACCAAGAATAACTGATGAACGTTTTTTGTTGTAGCCATCTTTTAGGTATTCGAAGGCAGAGTTCCTTCCTCAGACTTCTTTTATTCTAGACCAGGAATACTCAGTCCCTTGTAGTTTTTTTCTTGCATGCAATGTTAGCTACTGTTCCCATTTACGGGAGTTTGCCCACCTATTTCTTAAAATGCGGTGCCCAAAAATCACTGGCACTTGATAGAATAATTACTTTCACATCTTATATAAAAAATTCCTGCTAACCCTTAGATGAGTTTGTCTTTTTGCAGTCGCATCAAGCTGCTCACCTCTGTGCAACCAGATGTTTTTCCCCCCTCACTGCACCGTGCCAGATGGGGGAACACTTTGTTTCCAGACACTTCATCTTCCCTCAAGTTCCGCATTTCCCTGCTGCTTTGGGATCGCCTGTACTACCTGCCCCGTCACTCCGACTTCCAAGCACTGCCTGACCATGCAGTACCACCTGCAGACCTTGGACTGACTCTGTCTTCCATCAAACACATCAATGGCTGTTCTGAAGCAGGACCATGACATAACATCACAAACGGTGCTGGAAAACTCTTCTTAGATATTTTCCCCTCTCCAATTTTCTGTAACAGTGTCTTCGCCGTATTTCCTCAGCATATATTCAGTAATTCACTTAAAGTCATACAGCCGAACACGATGGGAGAATTATCGTGCTACAGCTCTGCCTCAGTTCTGCGCTCGGATCGCTGAACAACACGTTTCCCTGCAGCGTCAGAGCGTAAACCCACATCTGCAAAAGGAGAAACTACACCGGCCTAAATTATCCATGACCTCATTTTTAAAGCATAACTGCATCTGCCTTCGCTCTCCCGGACAATGCCAGCTTTCATCGCTCGTCAGCCAAGGTCTCCCGCAAGCACCTTTGGCACTGTTACCTCCCTCCCCGGCCAAGGGAAAAACACCTATGACCATTTCCACCGAGCTATCGCTACAGCCGCCCGGCCCCTCCTGCCGCTCGCAGCCCGCGGTGCCAACCTGACGGCTCGCTGGCTCAAGAGCAGCGGCCAGCGCAAGCCAAATTCTACCCGCGCTGAGGGGTTGTCCTGCTCCTCTTGCACCTTCAGCTCACCGAAGCTGTAAGAGCTTGCCGCCGTCGCTGGCGAGGAAGCAAACCACGCCACGGCTGGCCTCGCCCCGCGCAGAGAGCTGCCAGTGGGGTAGCAGACGGGCGCCGTAGCCCTGGGGGGAGAGGCTGCCGTGCTGCCCCTGTCCCTCGTACCCAGACCCACCCCAACAGACCTTCACGCGTGTTCTGAGGACAACGAGCAGCACAACTATCCACCCAGGAGTACTGAAGGGGTATGGTATTCGAATAACAAAATAGGTGTGTGGGTGTACTGCAAATACACCTGAGCCTGTCACCTCTCCATTCCACAGATAATCTGCTATTACAAAAACTACAGGATTCATCAGCAGGTATATAGTATAAAAGTATTTATTAACTTTCATTAAACAGAATATGGCTTAGAAAAGAAAATATTCTTAGGTCCCTGTTGGAACTTTTGCTCTTTGTCCTAAGAAGGTGAATCAGTCTCTCACAGGAATTTGGGAAAAATTAAAAAAAAAAAAAAAAAAAAAAAATTTAACGCAAATACAACCATCTTCTAAGATATCTAAACGTGAACTCTGGGCAACAGAAGTCAACCAGTGCACGGAAATAAAACCCCGGCCTCTACACAGAAATAAAGAAAACGCATAAAAAGTGGCAGAGATGATTTATCTCTATTATCAAAATTTCTAAAAACTTGAGTATTTAAATAAAACATTTGTTGGGTGTAAATAGTACACTGCATAAAACACAGCTGAAGACATTTAAACGCATCCATCATTTAAAGTCCCAGACCTAGATTAATCTACTAATGCATTTGTCCTGTGGATTGATGAGCTGATCATACAGAACGCTTCCAAAAAAACTACCCCATCAGCAGGAGGAAATGCATATTTTCCAATCTTTTAATTTTTCAGCTTTTCAAAAATACTTAGTTTTAGCAAAGCCATCTTCCAAAAGCATACTCCAATGTCAAGCCTGAAGAAAAAAATTCTGCCTCTGTCAAAATAATTTGCAAACTTTATTGGATTTTTAAAAGCCTGATTACAGGACAAAACATGCATTAAGCATTTTGCTAAAATTCAAAAAACATAATTGCAGAATGTCATTATATTCAAAGGGTCATGTCCATAATAAATACCTGCAGCTTAAAAGCAGCTTGGAGTTTTTTTTAAGAGTTTTAGTATCTGAAAAAGGCGAATGTTCCATACACTGTTCTTAAAACTCTGACGTCACATTGCAATGGTTAAAGCAAGCAACAGCTCAACTGAGGACTACAGAACCCCCCTGTCTGCTCAGGAGGTCTGTGCTGGGTTATACAATACCACTCTGGAAACAGCGCTTCACCAAAGGTCTGGCATCGGCTTCTGCTTAAAACATACTCTGCCTCGCAACATTCTTCAAAGGATTAAAACATAATTGAGTCTGGCAGTACACACGGTCAGCATGATGTGCAGGGGGTTGCCAGTGGACGTGGGGCCCTTACATAAAGGGCTGTTTTCTTTGTTTAAAATGGAAAAAAGAGTGGGAGGTGTGGAGAACAGTGAAATAGAAAATGACTCAGAATCATAAAACATATTTTTTGAATCAGATTATTTCAACAACCGCATATGCAAATAGAAGGCTTCAAACGAGGACGGTGGCAGAGCTTCTGAATTGCTAAGGCAATTCGTGTATTCTTATTTCCATAAAAAAAGATAGAAGCTACAGTTATGTACATCCTTCTAAGTAATCAGAGAATATTGCAAGTTGAACTCCAGAGAAGCCATCAATATCAGTCTGAAAGTGACGGGGAACGGATTGATCGTGCGCTGGCTGGACTGTTAGAGAAAGCAAAGGGATCCTTTTCCTTTTCTTTGCTATCATGTTTATGTTTATGCTTATGCTTATGCTTGTGTTTCTTCTTCTTTTTCTTGTGCTCATGGTGGTGATGGTGATGGTGATCGCTATGTTTTGAGGAGTTTGATTCTTTACTAAACACAGAGAGGGGAGCTGCTGAGACGGGGTGCATGTTCATCTCTCCCGAAGACTGTTCTTTACCTAAAAAAATCAGATATAATGGGATTAATAAAAGTTTAGCTTTCATTGTTTTCAAACTTTAGAAATTCTGAAGTATTACATCAAACCTGCACTATCACTTAAATGTGCAAATGCAGAATCTCTTACTCCACTTCTGCCATTAGCTTTTTATTCCAGAAAAGGCTCTGAACATGCCATTAATGTTCCCATATTATGGGTAATTTTGCAGAGGTATTCCTTCCTCCCTCAAAAGTATAAGTGTATGCCAGACAATTAGGAACTGTAGAGAGCCAAGAAACTGCAAGTTATACCAGCTCCCAGAAGTTCTTTTTCAATCAGAAGTGGAAGGCCACTACAGCACGAATAATGAAAATATAACTGCTTATGAAAGCTCTGGTATCAAGCGCCGGACTGGCGTACACCGGAGTCAAGTGCTGGGATGGGGACTCCTTTTCGGCAGGAGCTAAAGACCTGTACAAGAACACACAAACCTTTTGATACTGAGCAGGAGAATGAAATTGCTTTTTCAAAAAATTGCATCTTACAACCCAGTTAGTCTATTTGAAAGATTATACAAAGTTTTGTTCTGAAACAAAAAGCAAATTCCACTCAAGAAAATGACACCATCTTCATTAGCATATATTTCATAAAGACATCAGAACTACTTATCTACTGAGCAAGCCCGGTATCCAGGTCTGAGGAGAGAAAACCTGATCCATGACCTCTCAATTCCTGAACCACTTTCCCCTTCTCTCTTCAGCTCATTTAATATTTCGTTATTTCACACAGACTAGAAAGGCTTCAACAGTAAGGATTACAGGGCAATAATCTAAGAATAACATTGTTAATGGAGGGAACACCACTTGGAAGGTACGAAGGCTCAAATTCCTTCAGGCAGAAACTGAATCAAATCACATTGCAAGAACGTGCTTTAACTACTAGACACATGTAGAAAGCACCATCAGATGTCTGAAGGCATCTACTGTGAATTTTATTTAGAACAGATTTTCTACACAGCTGCTCTAAATGCTTGGTGCCCCCCCTCCCCCAGTTTTTGGTGAAAATATCCCTGTTAAATAACAAGGAATTATGTTATGTATTTTGTAATTATCTTTTCCTGTACATTTGAAAATATTTTTTCTTTCCCAGTACATCTTTTTGTTTGGCTGGTTGGTTTTTTATCTTTAAAGGCAAGAACGATTCGTCTGTGGTAGTGATTCCTGGAAGTCCGAAGAGCCAGCTCCTTGTAGTAAGACAAACAAGCATTGAGAAAGAATTCCACGCCATCCTTCTAGCCTTACCCACAAGATTAAGACCTGATTCAATCACACACATATATAGGAAGATTTCTAGACAGTACAGCTGTTCTGGGGTTTGTTTGTTTGTTTTTAAATATGGCTGGAAAAAACAAAATCTACAGCTGTAAGCAGCGTTTAGAAGTCAGAATAAAAACACAAAACATTTTTACAATGAGGATAATCAATGACTTACTATGGGACATGGTGGAATCCCTATTGCTTTAAGCCTTGAACAGCGAAAGCGATGTCTTTCTAGAAATAGGTTTGGGCCTAACCACAAGGTGTGAATACAGTGCAATATAAAATTTTGCTGACCAGACAAAGGAGGCTAGAGTAGAGCATAACAGTTTCCTATACACTTCAAATCTCTAATACGTAAGTATTGTAAAAAGCTCTAATTTTTATTTCATCAGAATTATGCAGTAATAAGCTCACGTTACCAGTGCAAAGATTCAGTGTCAGAACTCACAATGACTTTACGTACATTATGGCAGATAGAAGATATGCACACAGATTCAAACTCCCACCTGCTGGCTTCAATGCACAGTTACTATGACTTGTTCACATTGTTACCTGGATCACTTCTCCACAATGCAGACCACAGGCTGTATATGATGCAAAAAGGTACAAGACTGCTTCACAATTTAGCAATTTCTGTTTCTCCTAAGGAACTCCTACCTGTACCTAGACCTATCCCCACCACCTGACCGCCTTCCTCTAAAGCTTTTAGACAAGTAAGAAAATTTTCCTTCACAGCTGCAAGCATGTGAAACCAGCTGTGAAACAGAAGACAGAACGGAGGAAAAAGGAGCATACCCGACTCAGGCCATTAGACAAGGAACAGCTGGAGGCTGTGCCTCAGAAAACCAAAGCACACAGTATCCAGCACCACCAAAACAGGCTACAGAAGTTAAACGGGAACTGTGGCAGTGACACAAACACAGCGTCCAGTAACGCAGAAATCAAGGCTGCGGCAAAAAGCCTGAAGACGACCAATCAGTGTCCATCCATAAAAAATGGACAAAAGATTATCTCAGGAACACAATACATTCTGACATGTTCTCCAGTTACAGGCACATGATTCGTTAAAATATATCAGGTAAACTAAAGCCAACTTAAAAGAAAATAACCCCTCCACACACGACACACACTCTAAAAACTTCACAGCTCCAATAGTTCCAAATTGTGACGTTATTTTTATATGGAAACTGAACCCGTAAGTCTAGACACTACATCTGTAACAACCTCAACCCAAAGCTAAGCCTTTGAGCTTTAAAAATTTTAAGCCAGTAGAATGGGTATCAGGACATGGGCTGAACACTGCAGGGATGATGTGGCCGTAGTGCCAAGTGCCGGTGAAGACCCAGGATGCAACCAAGCTTGTGCCAATTTCCTGTTGTTTACTGAACTACCAGCTCTGCTAAGGTAACAGTCCACATTATCGCTTCTTTACTTATTTCAGCTAGCTTATTGAAAAAAAAAAATCTATTATTTAAAGCAGTTCAACACCATTGACTAGAGCAAGTTAGGGAGCAAATACCACAGCAGCTTAAACCAACAGGACTGAAGGAGTGGTGATGAGCACCTGGAAACTGAAAAAGGCAGTAAGATCTTCAGGAAAGGCAGAAATGGGATCCAACTGCAACTCAGGGGCTACTGATGCTTAAGGAGACAGTCAGCATTGGCAATATAGCACAAATATCAATACAAAATGAAAGAATATAATCACAAAAACCTACTTTTACTGAGCCAGTACTAAGAGTACACATACACTTTCTACACAGAGGTGAACGATAGCTATAATCTGCTGGGTTCTCAAATGTGAAAATAACAACTATTCGGAAAATTTCCTCCTACTGTTAAAGAATACTTTGAAATCAGGAATCAAATATATTGATCCTGGACGACAGCTGAGAAAGGACATACGCAGACTACTGATCTCAGCAGTCTGTAAACTGGACAGACCTGTAAAAGCTCTATAAAAAACCTCAGATTCATACCTGTGGAATTCACCATTAAACTTGCAGAACATTTTTTCCTCATGTTAATGTCTTTTTAATTAATATCTACTTAAAGTCCATGCCAGGAACCTGCCAAACTAGGAAAGCAAGGCCAAACAGGAATTGCTTTACAGGGCACTAATACCACCCTCACATCAACAGGCCTGCTGCGAGGAGGCACGGAGCACACGAGGAAACCCCCCTCCTCCTGGCAGAGGGGGCAGGACTGGAACCCGGGGTTCTCCAATCGCAGAAACACACAGTAAGTGGAGGGCGAGCCCAGGAGCTCACTTCTGAAGCAGCCAGTAGCATTCCTTGGAAGCAAATGCACATACATGTGTCTATCCACTTGGATCTCCTTCTGTTTGGGATGTGGAGATTCTAATGTAATTATTGGGTTTGGGGCATTCTAGCTAGCTGGGCAGGTGTTTAAAATCAGAGAGGATTACTCTCCCATGGGAGAAAGATCAGCTATTTTGTGCACGCCTTGTCACAGAGACAAATACAAATGCTGTAGATACCGCGAGAGGAAATGAAGTATGCAAACACAGATCTCATAGCTTAGTTTTGGAATGAAAGGGGTTTAGATCCTGATAAGCTTTAAAGTATCATTTTCCATCATAATAAAAATCACTGTCAGATAATTGTAACATCCTGTTCATCAATTATCTTGGGTAAGTTTTTTTTTCTTTTTAAGAATCATTAGTGCATGAACATTGAACAATGTTGTCAGGTACAGTGTTTTATCTATTTTACTCCTGTCATTGAATCTGTACAATTTGGGAATATGTAACTTGAGACTTTAACATGCCAGCAAGCTCTCATCAGACCTTCAATATGGTCTCTCCTATATTTCTGATTCTGTGTGAGGAGGGTGGGACACACAGACTTACAGTCTCTGTTTCTTTGCATGTACAAGCAATTTAAAACAGCTGGCTTATGTAGGACTTTTCCAAACTGACACTTGATAACAATGACCCCATTTGCACTCCGATTTATTCAAAAGCCAGAGAGGGAGAAACCAGCTTCACGAATCACAGCAAAGGGTAAGGCCCGTGGGTCCAGTGCTTCAGCGGAGGACAGGCGGGTGCTCCAGAACCTGGCACCGACCACCTCTGGGAATAAGGGCATAGCAACACAAGCATGAGAGTGCTTCACACATTTCTCCCAGAACCCAAAGAAAGCTTGCTAATGGACAAATAATGCACTCTTTTTGCCTAGCAGTTGAACTGCAGCTCTGACTAGCATCTTCTCTAAAGAGAGAACACTAAAAAAGCTGAAAAGATCTTGAAAACCGTTATGACAATTACCTTAGTTTTTCTTACTACTTTTTTTTAGTGTTACCCTGGAAACATCCAAGACATGTTATTTTGTAATTTAATGCTGTGTTTATGCATCTGTTGAACCATCAAAGCACATACAGAAAGTCACCAAGCATAAATAATGCCAAGCTTCCAGAATGCAAAAGTGTCTCGTCATTTGTGTTAAAAAGCAGGATTTTCAAATTACGTATGTCTGGGAAAAAAGTTATCAATTTTCTGTCTAGTGGAGTGTTCTTTTAAGGACCATATGACAAAAGTTAAAGTTTGAAAGTGAGAGGTAAAGGTCCAGTTTAAAAAAGAAAAACACCTAGAAGTTTTCAGAGGATGTGCTAAACAAATCAGTTAAAAAAATGAACTAGTTCCAATTTACAGATTCATTTGACTTCATATTTTTAGTGGGATTTATACCCAGATAGATAATTCCTTATACCTACACCAAAGGATAGCCTCTGCTAAAGTATTATGAAGATGAGCTGGTGATTTAACTAAAATATACTTTTAACTGGTAACTGTTTTAGTAATTTCCTCATTTGACTTTTCAACCTCCCTGCAATGAGCAGGGACATCTTTAACTCCATTAAAGCTCAGAGCCCCATCCAGCCTAGCCCTGAACGTTTCCAGGGATGGGACATCTACCACCTCCCTCTTTAACCCATTCCAGTGCCTCACCACCCCCATAGTAAAGAATTTCAATATATCCAGCTTAAATCTACCCTCTTTTAGTTTAAAGTCATTACCCCTTGTCCTATCGCTACATGCCGTTGCCCCTCTCCAGCGTTCTTGTAGGCCCCTTCAGGTACTGGAAGGCTGTTGTAAGTTCTCCCTGGAGTCTTCTCTTCTCCAGGCTGAACCGGCCTAACTCTCTCAGGCTTTCCTCATAGGAGAGGTGCTCCAGCCCTCTGATCATTTTTGTGGCCTCCTCTGCACCCACTCCAACAGGTCCCTGTCTTTCCTGTGCTGAGGGCTCCAGAGCTGGGCACAGGACTCCAGGTGAGACCTCCCAGAGCAGAGGGGCAGAGTATTCCTATCCAAGTAGTGTTCATTTATGTATTTGTCTGTGCTGATGTTTCTGTGACCCTTTTTGACAGGGAGCCACTAACTAATGGCTGAGGTACCGGTGCTCTTATAGCTAACTTGTGTAACCCTGCTGAGCTGCAGAGGACCGGGCTTTTTATACAGTTCACACCGAATTCTTATTAACTACTGTACCCACACTTGAAATACGGTGATTGGCACCACAGGCTCAAATATACTGTTGTACATGCACTGTTTAAACATAATGACTACAGTAGTTCCCTCTACACTTTATTGCACTATATGCTGTACCCAGTTTCAAATAATGTCAGAAAAAATTCAACCCAGCAACATCACTATTTCCTGAAACTGCAGACAGTAACTGTAATAAACAAGACCACAATCCAACCAACACGCATGAGTCTGGCCTAGACTTTCACAGTTTCATGTACATCTACATGGTAAACACAGTGACCTACAAGGTCAGCAGTGGAAATTTCCAGTTTGATTATCCTGGAAAACAGCAACTGGATTAACAGAATGGCCAAAGGATTTTTCTGATCTGCGTTTGAAAGCTCAGGATGTGTCCTCAGAGCTCGCTGCTCCTGAATGTGATCAGAATAACAACTGCCAGTGCACAAAGAGAACATCACTGTATTTACTTTTTTTTTTCTTTTGTAGAAATAAAAATGAGAGATAACTGGATACTGCTTTGTATCAACTATCAAACTACTAAAAATACTTGGGAAAATGCTAACTAAATGTTTATCAGTGATAACCTGTTAAGCCATAACAATGAATAACTTCACTGGTAGATCACGCAGGCCACAGCCAGGCATTTGTTTTGGAAGCAGAAAAGAACAGGTCAGACGATAACCACTGACACATACAGCAGAACTTTTGCAAGCTTATTTTCAAAGTATTGCACTTTCAGATGAGTGAAATATTAAAGGAAATAAAGAAGCATATCTTAATCTGATGTCATGCGTTATTGACTTCCATGAAAAGTCAACCTTCACTCTGAAACAAGAGTTTAAATCTACTGCTTACACAAAATCTTATCTTGAAATTCTTTTGATTTTAAAATGAGAGCAGGGAGTGTTACTACTCTTCTTGATGGTTTAGTAGCAAATAAAAATCTGTTCTCACATTAGAAACATGACCTTACACAGCTTTAGAGGAATAAAGGAGGCTACGATGTTTCTAGTCCTTAGGGCAGATGAATAATCAACACAACAGCATTTTTCAGACAGTCTACAACCAATGTTTTGTTTGTTTTAATAGCTTTGTGAAAAATGCTCAAAATCCCTTATAACTACCAGAGTCCACAGTTCTGTTTTCATAGACAGGATCACAGAATCTTAGAATGCTTTGGGTTGGAAAGGACCTTTAGAGGTCATCTAGCCCAACCCCCTTGCAGTTATCAGGGATATCTTCAACTAGGCCAGGTTGCTCAGAGCCCCATCCAACCTGGCCTTGAATGTTTCCAGGAATGGGGCCTCCACTACCTTCCTGGGCAATCTGTGCCAGTGTTTCACCACCCTCATGGTAAAAAATGTCTTCCTTGCATCTAGTCTAAATCTACCTTCCCTTAGTTTAAAGCCATTACTCCTTGTCCTATCGCAACAAGCCCTGCTGAAAATATTTTCCCCACCTTTCCTATAGGCCCCCTTCAGGTACTGAAAGGCTGCTGTAAGGTCTCACCACAACCTTCTCTTCTCCAGGCTGAACAGCCCCAACTCTCTCAGCCTTTCCTTACAGGAGAGGTGCTCCAGCCCTCGGACCATCTTTGTGGCCTCCTCTGGACCCGCTCCAACAGCTCCATGTCCTTCTTGTGCTGGGGGCTCCAGAGCAGGATGCTTCAGTAGGATTCAAAACATTCTCCATGTGAACAACTATGCACAGTCCTGTAATTATAGTACTGAAATCTGTAATCCTGCAAGAGTTGTAGTACAAGACTTCTTTTACTGCCCTTGCAGCATGTCTCAACCCTAACCTTTCATATCCATGAGCAGAAGCATACAGGGAAAAAAAACTTTTAAAATAAACTATTTTCCTGGCTTTATGGGGGTTACATCAACTTAAACAAATCCAAATTATCATTCGGGGTGGTGTGGAGAGTGTAAAAAAAACCAAAGAATACACAGATACAGCAGGATTTAGACCCAATATGAACTTCCTCCTGGCAGCTGCTGTTCGCAGGCTGTATTTGGCTGATGACCTAACGCTTCATGTGACATGTGGGGACATAATCCACAGCTGTGAGAAGAAAACTGAGTACAGACTAAGAGCTCACTGCCTTCCAAGTAAGAGTCACAGAACTGAGGCAGATACAAGACCTTACAGATCTACTAATAAGATACTGAGACCATTTCAGAACCTGTTGTCAATCTATTTCATGATACTCACTCACTGAAGCGCACCCATCCTCTGTCACTGCTGCAAAAACTCAAAAGCCCTCGGGAAATAATATCTGCAATTCCTTTATAAAACAGAACACTCCATGTGTGAACTGTTTTATTTACATATGCTTTTATTTTTTCCCATCTGCCTGGCATGTCTTCTCAGAAGTATGCCATTTCCTAAAGATTGAACTGTCTTTGTTTACTCAGTCTGAAATTTATACATCTTTGCTTCTAAGAGAAATGCTATAAGAAACAAGTGAAATTTTAGAAGCAAAGAATATCTGAAGTGAAATTGCTTCTAACCACACAAACCAAAGAAAATGAAATTAATCTGAAGTGTTTCAAAGTAATGCTTTTCAAAGGCTTACTACTGAAAATTAACCCTGTGGCAAAAACCAGCATTAGTCTCATTTATTACCTAGAAAAAAGTATTCCAGCGTGCTGAATGCCTAAATGGCAGAAGTGAGAAGGTCATTCAGCACACATCCAAAACTCAAAGTAGCTTTTGTCTGCTGTAGGTCTACAAAAGCAGCAGTCAACCGACCATTAATACACTCCTGATCAGATCTTACCCTTTCTGAACTCTACTGCAAACTCAATATGCAACAGTCCTGGAGCACAAAGCTGGCGTACAGAGGGTCCCGTAAGTCCTATTTGTGAAGCATCTGGCAGAGTTTTGTTTATGACATTATATTCCATAGCGTGTAAATCTAGTAAAAACATTTGTTGCAAAATATCATGTAAGAGTTATAAATACTAATCCCCAGCGGATCAGCTTCGCACTTGCATGCCCTGGATGTGTCATTCTTTGCCGTAACAGAAATGTGATGGCTGACCGTAACACTAAGGACAAAATTCAAAGCAGCTCTGAGAGGTTGCATGTAGAGGCTGTGAGGAATTAGGCTTCTAAGTCCATGACAACAACCTATATGCAGCCTTCCCCTTTACTCTGCTGAAATGTCTACAATTTAGGCAAGAAGTTGTGAGTTTTGCTACTCTACATATCTAACAACAAATCCATCCTGGCGGAGCTGGCTGCACAGGCACGTGTCATTAAGCAAAGGTCATCTGGAATCCAGAAGCTAGACCTCCCTTTGTTTTATGTCCCCATATGAACTTCATTTGTTAGCTGAGCAATGTCAGCAGTTACCTTTAAAAAAAAAAAAATAAATAAAACCCCTCAATGGCTAGAGCATCTGCCAAGGAAGTAAAAACATAAGTCCCAAGCCCTAAAGGAGTATGAGCCTACAGCTGCCACACCTGCGGCCAGGCACCACAGCACCGGTCTCAGCAGGGCACCCGGTGCAGGAACACCCACCAGCCCTTCTCTTCACCAGGGCCACTAAATTCCCAGGTCATAGAATCATAGAGTGGTTTGGGTTTGAAGGGACCTTAAAGATCATCTGGTTCCAACCCCCCTGCCACGAGCAGGGACATCTTCCACTAGACCAGGTTGCTCAGAGCTCCATCCAACTTGGCCTTGAACACTGCCAGGGATGGGGCAGATGAGGTCGCCTGTCAGCGTAGCTCAGGACCTAGGGCACTAAAGACAGAACCAACGTTGCAGATCCTGCTGCTAAGGTCTACTTGTGTTTTACATTAGGCAACCACTGGATGAAAACAGAAAAGGAAGCAAGAGGTTAACTACTCTGAATCCTCCTTCTAAGGCCAAATACTCCACTTTTACACACCGCAGCACCGCAGCCTTAAAACCTCGTTTTGGATGTGTACTGAAGATGTCTCAAAATGCTTGTTACATAGTCACACCACCTCACCTTAGCTCCACTGGCACATTCTGGAACCAAACTTAAGAAATGTGGTTAAAATATTTTGATAAAATGAGACTAACCACTGAATTTCTTTGCTAGAGACAGATAAGCAAAGAAGGTGGAAGTTCATCAATGAAGTTCAGCCTGCCTTAAGGTTTTTGAGAAACACTGTTCTTTGAGAAGCAATTTTGCCAAATATTTCATGAAAAAGATACAAAGAGAAGTAGTAAAAGATAAGAAGTGCTTGAAACAAAACCATTTTACTTATAGATGCAATCTTTTCAACTTTGAAAAGCCCTTCTAAGCATCTTTGAGGCCTGCATGTTTAACTACTGATGTTAAGTTATAAATCATTAAGATTAGAGACTTTTTTTTTACCTGAATAGTCTTGCTATTTTTTTTTAAAGTTAATCTTAAAAATTATTATTTTTAAAATCACAACTATGGCAAAATAAGTTTAATCCAATTGCTATGGGGCTCTGTTTCAGCTTTATGTTCTTTTATTCATTCCTTTGCTTTTCATTTTTACAAGCACAATACATACTTGCCTTAGACATGTACGAAAATACACATGTACACAGTTATCTATAAATATACTGGAAGCTAAAGAAATGTTCTTATGCACCCTTTACATATTTCCTTGAATTCAGTTAACATTTAACACTCACCAGCACTGTATCTACGGGAACAAGCAGTAGCAAAAAACCCTCCCACAACTGACAGAGTTGAAAACTTCACACTATCATTTTTCCAATAAATTTACTTCTACCTGGTGTGGATGGTCTCTCCAACATGTTCAGATGATGGTAAATAAAGGCTTGACTGTCAT